>NC_133509.1:108040000-108665000 GCF_049354715.1 Callithrix jacchus
ATGCCATTGCACTCCAGTCTGGGTAACAAGAGTGAGACTCCATCTCAAAAAAAAAAAAAAAAAAAAAAAAGACATTGTCTCACTCTGTTGCCCAGGCTGGAACACAGTGGTGTAATCACAACTCACTGCAACCTTCACCTCCCAGACTCAAGGGATCCTTTCAGCTCAGCCTCTCGTGTAGCTGGGACTATAGGCATATGCCAGAACACCCAGCTAATTTTTTTTTTCTTTTTTTTGTAGAGTCAGGGTTTTCCATGTTGCACAGGCTGGTCTCAACAAGATTCCTCACTTCTTTTTTTTTTTTTTTCTTGAGACAGGGTCTTACTCCATTACCTAGGACTGAAGTGCAGTGGCTGGGTTCAAGTGCTTCTCCTGCCTCAGCCTCCAGAGTAGCTGAGACTAGAGGTATGCCCACCAAGCCCGGCTAATTTTTGTATTTTTAGTAGAGATGAGGTTTCACCATGTTAGCCAGGCTGCTCTCGAACTCCTGACCTAAAGTGATCTACCCACCTCAGCCTCCCAAAGTGCTGGTATTACAAGCATGAGTCGGCACTCTCAACCGAGATCCCTTATTTCTTTTTTTTTGAGACGGAGTTTCGCTCTTGTTACCCAGGCTGGAGTGCAATGGTGTGATCTCGGCTCACTGCAACCTCCGCCTCCTGGGTTCAGGCAATTCTCCTGCCTCAGCCTCCTGGATAACTGGGATTACAGGCACGCGCCACCATGCCCAGCTAATTTTTTGTATTTTTAGTAGAGACGGGGTTTCACCATATTGACCGGGATGGTCTCGATCTCTTGACCTCGTGATCTGCCTCGGCCTCCCAAAGTGCTGGGATTACAGGCGTGAGCCACCACGTCCGGCCCTGTATTTTTTTTTTTTTTTTCGAGACTGAGTCTCACTCTCTCATCCAGGTTGTAATGCAATGGTACAATCTCGGCTCACTGCAACCTCCACCTCCCGGATTCAAGAGATTCTCCTGCCTCAGCCTCCCTAATAGTTGGGATTACATGAACATGCCACCACGCCCGGCTAAATCTTGTATTTTTAGCAGAGATGGGGTTTCACCATGTTGGTTAGGCTGGTCTCGAACTCCTGACCTTGTGATCCACCCGTCTCAGCCTTCCAAAGTGCTGGGATTACAGGCAGGAGCCACTGTGTCTGGCCACCTGACTTATTTTCTACAAAAAAATTTTAAGGTCCTAGCTACTTGGGAGGATCGCTTGAGTCAGGGAAGTTGAGGCCACAGTGAGCTGTGATGGTACCACTGCACTCCAGCCTAAGTGACAGATCAAGACCCTGTCCCAGGAAAAAAAAAGAAAAAGAAAGAAAAATAAAAAATTTTAAAAAAAGGGCTGGGCACGGTGGTTTATGCCTGTAATCCCAGCACTTTGGGAGGCCAAGGAGGGTGGATCACGAGGTCAAGAGATCGAGACCATCCTGGTCAACAAGGTGAAACCCCGTCTCTACTAAAAATACAAAAAAATTAGCCGGGCATGGTGGCGTGTGCCTGTAATCCCAGCTACTCAGGAGGCTGAGGCAGGAGAATTGCCTGAACCCAGGAGGCGAAGGTTGCGGTGAGCCGAGATCCAGCACTCCAGCCTGGGTAACAACAGCGAAACTCTGTCTCAAAAAAAGAAAAAACAAAGAAATAGGCCTGGTGTGGTGGCTCATGCCTGTAATCCCAGCACTTTGGGAGGCTGAGGTGGGTGGATCACCTGAGGTCAGGAGTTCAAGGCCAGCCTGGCTAACATGGTGAAAACCTGTCTCAAAGAAAAAAAAAAAAAAGAAAGAAAAAAGAAATATAATTGATATACTTCTTTGGCAGAGCTATTTGGTCATACGTATTTAAATATCAAAATTTGCATAGCCTTCCACCTTGTATTTCCACTTGTAGGTATCAGTGGGAGAGAATTATAGGCACAAATTTAAAAGAAAGCATATACAAAGATGGTGATTGCAGAATTGTTTACATGTGTACAAATTAGAAACAAATGTCCATAGTTAAGCGAATTATTAAATTGTATAGTGGATGATAGTTGCCTTCTCAATATCTGTTTCCTTCTTCCTCTTTTCTAACAAAATTGTAATTTTATGCAAATATCCACCTTTCCTTAGAGGCCCATGGTCCCAGAGAAAGCTGACCTCACCGGTGGCTCAAAAAATAGGTCTAATTGTCGAAATGTACTTGCATCTATCTTGCCAATGATTGTATTGCAAAAGAACATGAAACTCACTTTAGCGTGTGATTCACTTTAGGTTGTGGAGCTTCTGGAAAGTTCTTTGATCTTCTGGGAGAACTTCTGAAATCAACTCAATCTGGTTTCTGAATTCAAAAGTTTCTGGACTCAACGTAGCCATCTTATGAGCATTAGGGAAGCCAGACTTAGAGTGAGGCCCACATTGTAGATGGTACAGCAGAGAAAGGAAAACAGAGACAGGAATGCTCCTGCCTCAGCTTCCTGAGTAGCTGGGACTACAGGTGCACACCACCATGCCCAGCTAGTTTTTCTATTTTTAGTAGAGACAAGATTTCACTATGCTGGCCAGGCTAGTCTCGAACTCCTGACCTCATTATTCACCTGCCTCAGCCTCCCAAAGTGTTGGGATTACAAGTGTAAGCCACTGCGCCCGGCCACTGCAACTTGAGTCTTTGTGGTATCACCAATCAATCATGTAGTGTCCATAAAAGTGACATAGTGGCTGGGCAATTATCTCTACTTTTCCGTGGTGAAAAACACCAACACAATAGTAGGTGCGGGCAAGATAAATACCAACTGTAGGTCCCTTGGACATGGTTGCTTACATGTAGGCCCAGCTCCAACTTCAAAGAAAGAAATCCTTCCTGTCTGGGCACAGTGACTCATGCCTATAATCCCAGAACTTTGGGAGGCCAAGGCAGGGGGATCACTTGAGGTCAGGAGTTCGAGACCAGCCTGGCCAAAAAGCTGAAACCCATTCTCTACTAAAAATACAAAAATTAGCTGGATGTGGTGGCAGTGCCTCTAATCCCAGCTACTCGGGAGGCTGAGGCAGGATAATTCCTTGAACCTGGGAGGTGGAGGTTGCAGTGATCTGAGATCATGCCACTGCACTCTAGCCTGTGTGACAGAGTGAAACCCCATCTCAAAAAAAAAAAAAAAAAAGAAGAAATCCTTCCCTATCATGAATTAATGAAACATAAGATGTCAAATAAAGTTTAAGGTTTTATCATTTATAATTAATATGATCATTTCAACAATTGCTAAAAAAGAATTCCATAAAATTCAACATCAATGACTAACTTGTTTATTTACTTATTTATTTTACAGAGGGGGGCAGGGTCTCACGTCACCCAGGCTGGAGTACAACGGTATGATCATGGGTCATGAAGCCTTGACCTATGCCCCACCATGCCTGGCTAATTACAATTTTTTTTTTTTTTAAATGGAGTCTCACTCTGTTGCCAGGCTGGAGTGCAGTGGTGTGATCTCAGCTCACTGCAACCTCTGCTTCCTGGGTTCAAGTGATTCTCCTGCCTCAGCCTCCTGAGCAGCTTGGCTTACAGGTGTGTGCCACCATGCCTGGCTAATTTTTGTATTTTTAGTAGAGATGAGGTTTCACCATATTGGTCAGGCTGATCTCGAACTCCTGACCTTGTGATCCACCTGCCTGGGCCTCCCAAAGTTCTGGGATTATAGGCATGAGCCACTGCTCCCGGGCAACAGAAAAAAATTTTTTTAGAGACAGGGTCTCCCTGTGTTTCCCAGGCTGGTCTCAAACTCTGGGACTCAAGTGATCCTGTTGCCCTGGCCTTGCAAAGCACTGGGATTACAGGCATTAGCCACTGTCCTCAGCCTAAGAAAAATCCCTTTAAACATTTCATATGTAGTCATTTTATATTCCATATCTAATAAATATTTCAATATCTGAATCAATTGGGAAGTTAAGTCTGTTGATTTTGTGGGTGTACATGTTTGTATGTGTGTGTGATGCTGCATTTATGGTGACTTGTTCTTAATATTCTTGGCACTTTCATTTTTTTTTTTTTTAGACAGAGTCTCACTCTGTTGCCTAGGCTGGAGTGCAGTGGCATGATCTCAGCTCACTGCAACCTCCATGTCCCAACTTCATGTGATTCTCCTGCTTCAGCCTCCTGAGTAGCTGGGAACCACAGGAGCGCACCACCAAGCACAGCTGATTTTTGTATTTTTAGCGGATTTGGGGTTTTACCATGTGGGCCAGTCTGGTCTTGAACTCCTGAGCTCAAAGCAATCTACCTCCTTGGGCTCCCAAAGTGCTGGGATTATAGGCGTGAGCCGTGGTGACTGGCTCTTGGCATTTTTAAATTTTTTTCTTTTTTGGGAGACAAAGTCTTGCTCTGTCGCCCAGGCTGGAGTGCAGTGGTGAAATCTTGACTCACTGCAACCTCTACCTCCTGGGTTCAGGCAATTCTCTTGCCTCGGCCTCCTGAGTAGCTGGGACTACTGGCGAGTGCCACTATGCCCGGTTAATTTTTGTATTTTTAGTAGAGATGGGGTTTGCCCTGTTGGGCCAGGCTGGTCTCAAACTTCTGACCTCAAGTGATCCACCTTCGTTAGCCTCCCAGAGAACTCGATTACAGGCATGAGCCACTGTGCCCAGCTGGCATTTTTAATTTTTTTTTTTTAAAGACAGCGTTCAGGCTGGGCACGGTGGCTCAAGCCTGTCATCCCAGGACGTTGGGAGGCCGAGGCGGGTGAATCACGAGGTCAAAAGATCGAGACCATCCTGGTCAACATGGTGGAACCCTGTCTCTACTAAAAATACAAAAACTTAGCTGGGCATGGTGGCGTGTGCCTGTAATCCCAGCTACTCAGGAGGCTGAGGCAGGAGAATTGCCGGAACCCAGGAGGCGGAGGTTGCGGTGAGTTGAGATTGTGCCATTGCACTCCAGCCTGGGTAACAAGAGTGAAACTCTGTCTCAAAAAAAAAAAAAAAAAAAGACAGGGTTTTACCATGTTGGCCAGGCTGGTCTTGTACTCCTAACCTCAGGTGATCCACCTGCCTTGGCCTCCCGAAGTGCTGAGATTACAGGTGTAAGCCATCATGCCCGGTCAATTTTTTTTTTTTTTATGATACGGAGTCTTGCTCTGTCCCCCAGGCTGGAGCAAGATCTCAGTTCACTGCAACCTCTGCCTCCAAGGTTCAAGTGATTCATCTGCCTCAGCCTCTCGAGTAGCTGGGACTACAGGTGTGTGCCACCACATCCGGCTAATTTTTGTATTTTTATCAGAGATGGGGTTTCACCATATTGGTCTGGCTGGTCTTATTCTGACCTTGTGATCTGCCCACCTCAGCCTCCCAAAGTTCTGGGATTACAGGCATGAGCCACCAGGCCCAGTTGGTATTTTTAAATTTTAAGCTCACATTTGATATCAGAATCCTGAAGCCTAAATTATGGGTTCCTCTCTCCATAGGGACTGTGTTTGCTTCTGCTAAGAGCCTAGGACCATTACTAACAAGGGACCACTTTGACCCCCTTTCAGTGTCCTGACTGAACTTGGTAAACTTAGGTACTCCACCTTGTTGGGGAGTCCAGTCTTGATTTCTAGATTATGTGTTAACGTGCTGCTTTCTCTCAATCTCTCTCTCTACATATACACATATGAATATTATTTATATAATGACATTATATGTATTATATTTATGTATATTATACCATTTATATAATATACAATGACATTTTAGATAAATATAAATGATGGGCATGCACACACACACACACACACACACACACAAGCAATCCTTTCCCCTCATGATTGAGACTACAGGTGTGTGCTACTGTGCTCTGTGCTGGGCTCTAGTTTCAAGTTTTGAGAAGATCTGCTCAGTTCCAGCTAAACAACGTTTTTCCCGTTAAGGCAGTTCCCCTGACAGTTCACTTGGTATGCTGCTGTCTAGCTGGGTCAGATGTGGCCAATGAGGAAAGGATCCAAATGCACACAGAATGTAGCTACCAATACAAAAGTTAATTATCTACAGTCAGTTTCCATAGCACAGATTTATAAGAAAAAAATAGAAGGATGATTGACATTGCAAATGAATGGCTTAGTTTGTTCTCTACAAGTGGTATATAAGTGTATCATTTATAATTCTTTCTGCTGAAGGAATAGAAAGCAACTAAAACTGATTTACGAAAAGTAATTTATTGGCTTACACACTGAGAAGCCTAGAACAGCTGGCTTTTGGAGTAGCTGAACCATCCGGGCGCAATTGCTCATGCCTGTAATCCTGGCTCTTTGGGAGGCTGAGTTGGGAGAATCGCTGGAGCCTGGGAAGTTAGGCCTGCAATGAGTCATGATCATGCCACTGCACTCCAGCCAGGACCACAAAGGGAGACCCTGTATCAAATAACAACAGCAACGGCAAACCAAAAAATAAACAAAAGGAATAAATAAACCATTTTCTTAACTGATATTGTCAAAAATCTCTCACTCTGACTTCTGCTTTCTTCTGTGATAATTTCATTCTCATCCCCGTCTATTCCAAGCTTAAATTCCCTCAAGTTCAACTTAAGTAAAAAATATGGAGACCTCTCCCCTTCTTTTTAGCATTGTTGCTTATAGGATGAAGCAGTATAATGTTCCAGAGCATGAACTCAGGAACCACACTGGCTCACTTAATATTTTTGTAGCCTTTGATAGGTTAACTTTTCCAAGTCTTGGTTTCTTCATTTGTTTTTTGAGACTTCACAATAGTTCTTACTTCAGGGGTTTGCTGCGAGGATTAAAGAAGTTAATATTTGTAAAATGCTTTAAATAGTGACTAGTCCAGAAAAAGGGGGGGAGACACAAAATTATCAGGTTTTGATTAGGTTATAAGCTTACTCCAGTGTCCTAACCGGGTTTGGTTAGATTTGGGACTTCCTATACAAACTACACAGATCTGGGCTGGGCATGGTGGCTCATACCTGTAATCCCAGTACTTTGGGAGGCTGAGGCAGGTGGATCGCAAGGTCAGGAGTTCGAGACCAGCCTGACCAACATGGAGAAACCCCATCTCTACTAAAAATACAAAAATTAGCCAGGTGTGGTGGTGGGGGCCCGTAATTCCAGCTACTTGGGAGGCTGAGGCAGGAGAATCACTTAAACCCAGGAGGCAGAAGTTGCGGTGAGCAAAGATCACGCCACTGCACTCCAGCCTGGCGCCTGGCAACAGAGTGAGACTCTGTCTCAAACAAACAAAAAATGGATTTGTAGTAGTGGAAGAATGCTTTCTTTTTTTTTTAGAGTGAGTCTTGCTCTCTCACCCAAGTTGGAGTGCAGTGGCACGATCTTGGTTCACTGCAACCTCTGCCTCCTGGGTTCAAGCAATTCTCCTGCCTCAGCCTCGTGAGTAGCTGGGATTACAGGTGCCCACCACTACACTTGGCTAATTTTTTTGTATTTTTAATAGAGACGAGGTTTCACCATCTTGGCCAAGCTGGTCTTGAACTCCTAACCTTATGATCCACCCACGTTAGCCTCCTAAAGTGCTGTGATTACGGGCATGAGTCACTGGGCCTGGCCTGGTGGTTTCTTTTAAGAAATTTGGAGGGTCATGCCAGGCACGGTGGCTCATGCCTGTAATCGTAGCACTTTGGGAGGCCGAGGTGGGTGGATCACCTGAGGTCAGGAGTTGAAGACCAGCCTGGCCATCATGGCGAAACCCCATCTTTAAAAAAAAAAAAAGAAAAGAAATTTGGAGGGTCATTACTATGAGGCAGGGGGAATGGATGCTGCATGAACATAAGCAACAAATTGTCTAAGGGCAAATTGTTGCCTCGGAACTCTCTTTATTACACAAGCAAACACAAATTCATGTACAATGTTTCTAATAATGAAAAGGGACACAGAGTAACCAGAGAGAATTTCTGTTTATGTCTTTTGTTGTAAATGAGTGACACTTTCTCAATTGTGTTCCCACGAAATTTTGTGTTCTCTTGGTACTCATCATACCTTAATCATTTTTTTTTCTTTTATGTTTGAGATGGAGTCTTGCTCTGTTGCCCAGGCTGTAGTGCACTGGTGCCATCTCCACTCACTGAAATGTCTGCCTCCAGGCTTCAAGCGATTCTCCTGCCTCATCCTCCTGAGTGGCTGGGATTATAGGCGCCCGTGGCCGTGCCCAGCTAATTTTTGTATTTTCAGTAGAGATGGGGTTTCGCCATGTTGGCCAGGCTGGTGAGGTGATCCACTTCTAACCTCGGTGATCCACCTACCTAGGCCTCCCAAAGTGCTGGGAGTACAGGCATGAGCCTCCGGGTAATCATTTATTTCACTCAACAAAGCGCTTGCTGTGTACCAGGACCTGTTTTTGCACAAAACAGGCAATCCATGCATTGCTGACATTCACATTCTAGTGGGGTAGAGATGGACAGACCATAAAATCAGTAAGAAAAATATGTTATAATAGATGGTTATGAGTGCTTTAGATTAAAATTAAGTAGGAGAGGCAGGCAGGGAGTGCGTAGGTATGTTTCAATTTTATACAGGGTGGTCAAGGTTTGTTATCTATTTCGCCTTGTCAACAGTTCCTGCAGGACAGGAACAAATCTCACTTCCATTTGCCTTCACACTGCCAGCACTTAGCACAGCGCCAGGCACTCAGAGAGGCAATAACTTTATACCGAATACATTTTATGCCTTCCAAGAAGCAAGCAGTTGAGAAACAAAGGTGTATAACTAGATATTGGCTCTAAGGTCCAAAATCCAAATAACCTAATCATTTGCGATTAATTTTATTCATTCCATTAACTTAAGCTAAGATCTTTTAGCACGTTTAGACTACAGACCAAAGTTGTGTTAACTAGTATTACAGGACTTTTCACGTTTTTTCAAACATCTTCTGGCCACCTCTTTGACCCTACAACTACGCAAAAATTTTTACTTTTCAAAAAGCTTCCACAGCTTTTGCCAATTATTTCTTGATCTCGAATAGCTATTGTCACAGCACTTGGAGTTTAACACTGAGGTTGCGGATCGGGCCCAGTATCAGTTCCTCGAACCTCAATGAATGATTACAAAGCAAGGTTCTACGCCCCGAAAAAACTACGAAAAGTGAGAAATCCTCTAAACACTCATCGCGCGGTGCCCGGCAGGAATCTTGACCTCAAGATGGCGTCCCGTAGTCGTAACATTCAGTCGACTCCAATCACATATGGCAGGGTGGGTCATAATTTACAGTTCGGGCCTTTCTAGTAGTGGTTAGACGCTGCTTCTCTATGGTTATTCCGTCTCAGTCAGAGCCAACAGCGGAGACGATCTATATACGTTCTCTATGGTTCCGCGCTCCACGCCTCTGGCCGCAGTGCATGCCGGGCAAGAGGAAGACCTCCAGCAGCTCCCCGCGCAGCGCGGCTGTGTTTGCGGCCTGTGCGAGTAGGAGCTTCGGCACTCACTCTCCCGGGCGAGCGGCGCGCCGAAACCTCGAACCAGTGGAGCCCACTCGTAACCTGGATCCCCGAAGGCCGCGAAGGCAGTACCGTTTCCTCAGCGGCGGGTGAGTTTGTGTCTCTGAACGCGTGTGGAAACCGGGAGACCGGGCGACTCGGCTGGTGGAGGAGAAAAAGCCGGGGTGGCTGCGAAAGCGCCAGGGTGGGGTAGAGGTAAGGGGGGGGGGTGGCGGGTGGGGGAGGGGCCGGCACGAGGCTTGGTTTCTCCGCTTCTCTTAAGGCCTTGAAAACCAGTGGGCCCAGCCGGAGCCCGTGGAGGGCAGACCTACGGCTTGAGCTTTCCGTCTTGCATTGTCGCCCACTTTCCCTTTCCCTTCCACGTTCCTCCGCGGAGTGACTCGTCTCTGCACCTTGTGGGCTCCACGTTAGCCACAGAACGATCGATCTGCCCCTGGGGAGCCTTTCCCTGAGCCCCCTTGCCTACCGGAGCCCCACAGTGGATTTTCGGGCCTGGGACACACTCATCCCAGGCTCTGCTTTGAAGTTAGCTTCCACCCACCCTTTTTAGCGAGGTGCTGGTCACCAACGGATATCTTTCCCTTCCTCTTTGGCTACCTAGAGCCCGCCACCAAGTAAACTGGCCCCACCCCCTTGGAATTGAGCTAATACCTACCTTTTTAGCACTGTCCTGGCTTGCTTAAGATAGTCATGAATTTTGCTGTCCTTCTCCTTTGCTCGTTGGACGTTGCGGTAAACCGTATATCGCCATTCATTCTAGGCGATTACTAAGCTCCGCATTAAAATGTTACTTTCTCATTCTTTGGTCTTCCATCATGCTTTTAAAATACGTTTTTCCGGAATAGACCTAGGACTATGAAGATTATTTTTAAGTTATGTAATACGGATTTGTATTGCCATGAAAATGCCATTTTGATAGTGGGCAGAGTGGAGCCAAGAGAAGGAAAGAGATTGGACTTGTCTTGCACCGTACTGCTGTATTAGTGGGAAGTACTGTGTATTAGGCCGTTGGCAGCAGTGTATAAACAAATTTCATATTGTCTTTGGGTTTTAATTTTTTTTATTGCCTTCTCTGCACTAGCATGGATTTTAATTTTTATTTTTAAGGTTATTTCCAAAAACATTCAGAGGACTTGAAAGGCATTCAGTTCGTCATAAGTTACTCATAATTTCAGTAAATCTTACACTATTCTAATTCATTTAACTTAAAGTCTTGGTTTTTCTTTTTCTTTTTTCTTTTATTTCAAGCTTTGGTTTTTCTTTCTCTGTGAAATGAATTTATAGGAGTAATCCACCTTATAGGCTATTGAGGTTGGGGATTGAGAAAAACGTATGTAAAATCCTTAGTGCAATATCCAGGTAACACAGAGTAAGCGTTTAAATCTGTATTAATTGACATAATTTGTTATTTAAGAATTTTTAATGAAATGTAAGAGCCCAATCCTGACTCTTAATATTTTTAAGAAATGTATTCCGAATAGACTTTGAGCAAGATCAAAACTAATCCTTAAGAAGTCTCTTTCTCATGGGTATGTTATTGCTAGAAAGAGACGTTGTAGAGCGAAAACAGCCTTTGTTGGATGGTGGGGATCTTGGAGTGTCCACCACATATTGTGTGCTCTTGAACAAATTGGCTTCTTCATGTGTAAAAATTATACACAACTGGCAAAGAGCACCTGGTAACTTGGGAGATTAAATGGGATAATGTATGATAAAGACTTTTGTAAACAAAAGTAAATTTAACTGTTGGCATAAGTAGTTCATCCTTTGGGGGTAACCAGTTTTCCCTTTTTTTTGTTGTTTTTTTGTTTGCTAAAGTGGGTCCTTTAGGAAATAAAAGGACCTCTTCCTTTTCCTTCTCCTTGTAGGGTAACACAAGGCTTTTAAGAAGAAACGTTTTTATTGTCTTACTGTCTTATAGGCATCATGTGTTAACGCCTATTTCCACAGGCATTAACTGGTTTATTTTTATTTTTTATTTTTTTTTGTGGTGGGGAGGGTGCGGAGTCTTGTTCTGACACCCAGGCTTGAGTGCAATGGTAAGATCTCTGCTCACTGCAGCCTCCACCTCTCGGGTTCAAGCGATACTCCTGCCTCAGCCTCCCAAGTAGCTGGGACTATAGGTACCTGCCACCACACCCAGCTAATTTTTGTATTTTTAGTAGAGTCAGGGTTTCACCATGTTGTCCAGGCTGGTCTTGAATTCCTGACCTCATGTGATCCGCCCGCCTTGGCCTCGCTAAGGGCTCGGATTATATTCGTGAGCCACTGCACCTAGCCAATATACTTTTTTTAAAATGGCAACTATACGAACTATATTGACATATCAAATTTACCTGTAATGCGCAATTCAGTGATTCTTAGTAAATATACAAAGTTGTGCATCCATTACCCCAAGGTTTTTTTGTTTTTGTTTTTTAGTTTTTTGAGTCAGAATTTCTCTCTTGTTGCCCAGGCTGCTGGAGTGCAACAGCGGGATCTTGGCTTACCACAACCTCTGCCTCCCGGGTTCAAGCAATTCTCCTGCGTCATCTTCCCGAGTAGCTGGGATTACAGGCGGGTGCCACCACACCCAGCTAACCCAATTTTGTATATTATCATAATAATGTATTTTTTCTTTATAGATAGTAGTAGTGCTGCTTTTTTGTTTCATTTTGAGATGGGGTCTGTTTCACCCAGGTTCAAGTGCAGTACTGCGATCTTCTGCTACTTCTGCATCCCAGGTTTAAGTAATCTTCCTATTCCAGCCTCCCAAGTAGCTGGCGCCACAGGCTTATGCAACCATGCCTGGGTAGTTTTTTGTATTTTTGGTAAAGATGGGGTTTTACCATGTTTCCCAGCCTTGCCTGGAACTCAAGCACAAGGGATCCACCTGCCTCAGCCTCCCAGTGTGCTGGGATTACAGGTATGAACCACAGTGCCCAGCCCTTTTTTTTTTTTTTTTTTTTTGAGATAGATTCTTCCTGTGTTGCCCAGGCTGAAATGCAGTGGCTATTCACAGGGTAATCCCACTACACCTGATCAGTTTGGGAGTTTTGCCCTTCTCTGTTAGGAACCTCGTGGTTCCCCCTCATCCCAGGAGGTTACCTATTGGTGCTAAATGAACTTAGCATGAACACCCGATTAGCATAGTGCTGCAGCCCAGAACTCCTGGACTCATTCATCCTCCTGCATAGCTGTATTTATGGGCAGGCACAGTAATGTTGCCATTTAATCACTGAAAATGGTAAAACAACAAAGTGGCAATGTCAGAAAAAGATCAGCTCTTTTTTGGAGATTTCAAAACAGTTGAGTATTTTCATACTTCTGAAAAGCTTTGCTGTAAACATTTTCTGTTAAGCATTTCCCATTCTTCTTTAGGCATAAAACACTTTTTTCTAGGAATAATTCCTGTAGACCTGGCACATAATTGGACGTAGATGTTGAATGAATGAGTGAGTTGTGTGTGAATATTTGCTGAGGGGAATCTGTCAGTTCATTCTTATCATTTCAGAAATTTGGCACATAATGTACTACTGATGGAGCTAGTCTAAAATAATCTATCCTGGGAGAAATACTTTGTTTCTGTCTGGATAAGTCTACAATAGAGGAATGCTTATGAGCAGTATTTTGCTATATTTTGCATACTTGCAGTATTCTCAAGAGTGCAGAAAAAAGAATGGTTTGAAGAGTAAAGAGAAAAAAGAAAAGCAGAGTGCATACATGTGGAGATAGGTCTTCAGGGTTTTTTTTTTTTTTTTTAACCCCAGCCCATGCCCCCAGGGTTTCTTTTTGGACCACATTTCTTGAGATAAAATTTGCACACAATTAATTTCATTGGGTTTTGACAAATGCATGTACCTGTGTGACCACCGCCAAACTAGAGATAGCAAATGCTTCCATCATAGGTTCCTGTTTTATTTAATATTTGGGGGGCCTTGCTCTGTCGCCCAGGCTGGAGTGCAGTGGTGCGATCTTGGCTCATTGCAACCTCTACTTGCCAGGCTCAAGTGATTTTCCCGCCTTAGTCTCCCGAGTATCTGGGACCACAGGTGTGTGCTACCACACCTGGCACATTTTTTGTATTTTTGGTAGAGATGGGATTTTACCGTGTTGCCAAGGCTGGTCTGGAACTCCTGAGCTCAAGTAATCCTCCTGCCTTGGCCTCCCAGAGTGCTGGGATTCAGGCATGAGCCACTGTACCTGGCCCAGGTTCCTGTTTTTATTATCCTGGGCTATAAAGTTTCATACTTAGCAGGAAAAGGTGCTTCTGAAACTGAGGTCCTTTCAATATTTTTAAAAATGCTATGGAAATAATTTCAGTGCTAATAACTCTGCATCTCTCTGTCTTAAATCACACATACTGTATAATCCCTCAACAAATTCTTTTGGCTGCCTTCAAAATATATCCAGGATCCAACAACTTAATAGCACTTTTACCACTACCACATGTTCCAGGCTGCCATGTCTTATATTATTATTGTGCTGGTCTCTTACTTCTATCCTGTTCCCTTCCAGTCTTAACACAGTGGACAGTGATACTGTAAAAATGTGACAAGTTAGAAACTCTTGAAATATTTTTTATCTCATTCAGAGTTAAAACTAAAATGTTTACAGTGTGCTACATAGCCCTACATTCTACAAGTAATACTCAGTATTTATCTCTGACTTTCATTTATTCTGCTCCAGTCATTATATTTGCCTTCTTATTATTCCTCCCTCAAACATACCATTCCTACCTCACCCTCTTTGTCTTTTCCTTTGCTTGAAGTTTCTTTCTCCCAGATATGAATAGGGCTTCCTACTTCTGCCTCTTTTAAATCTTTGTTCTAATCTTCACCTTCTTGTTAAGGCCTAATCTCTGTATTTAAAATAAACTACACCATAGCTCTCTTAGCTGCTTTGTTTTTCTGCAAAGTACATACCAGCTTTCAGTCTTATAATTTATTTTGTTTATCATCTATAGGTAACAACAGATAAGTTTTGTTTATTATTATAAAAATTCTCAATCAGTTTCGCATGGCAAAACATATAAACTTGTGTTGAAGGAAGTAGTTGGTAATCTCATTTTAGGCTGGTTAAAGTGAACATTTGTATTTAAAAGATCACCAGAAATGTTATCTGAATTTCCGTGAGAGGCCAATTATCTTAATAAAGGAATATCTATAAAAATTAGCTATTAACTGGTATTTGCCTTTACCTTTGAAGTCTGTCCTATGAACAAGCAAGTTTTGGCAGCTCCAAACAAAAGGGGAATATGTTCAAATATGGTAAAATTTGAAGTGAATGGACTGGGTATATTGGCATAAACAAAAATTAAATATATCTGGTTAACTGCAGAATGAATTACAGTTTTTTGTTTTTTTTTTTAAACCACAGAGTCTTGCTCTGTCACCCAGGCTGGAGTACAGGCATGTGATCTTGGCTCACTGCAACCTCTGCCTCCTGGGTTCAAGTGATTCTCCTGCCTCAGCCTCCTGAGTAGCTGGGACTACAGGAGTGTGCCACCACACCTGGCTAATTTTTGTATTTTTTAGTAGAGATGGGTTTTGCCAAATTGGTGAGGCTGGTATTGATCTCTGATTTTGAACTCCTGACCTCAGGTGATTGACCTGCCTCAGCCTCCCATAGTGCTGGGATTATAAGTGTGAGCCACTGTGCCCGGCCTGAATTACAGATTTAAAAACCATAAAATATAACTTAAATACCAGGAATATAGAGTTTTGTTTATTTATTTATTTTTGAGACGGAGTCTTACTCTGTTGCCCAGGCTGGAGTGCAGTGGTGTGATCTTGGCTCACTGCAGCCTCTGCCTCCTGGGTTCAAGTGATTCTCCTGCCTCAGCCTCCTGAGTAGCTGGGATTACAGGCACCCACCACCATGCCTTGCTAATTTTTATATTTTTAGTAGAGACAGAATTTCACCATGTTGACCAGGCTGGTCTCAAACTGACTTAAAATGATTCTCCCCCCTCAGCCTTCCAAAGTTTTGGGGTTACAGGCGAGGCCCACGGTGCCCAGCCTAAAGCGTTATTTATATGTAATACTAGTGGGGGAAAAGTGGTTCTAGAGATGAATTCATGTCCCAGTCTTGTAACCATTGTAAGGCTAGGTATTGGGCCATTGCTAGTATATAGTGTGCAGCATGAGATAGCATAATAAATTTGTTTATTGAGGTCCTCAGAGTTTGTTTACTGATTCATTCATTAATCAGTTTATTTATTTAACAGGTATTAAAACCAACTACCCTAAGGAATTGCTGAGATAGGCTATTATAATGATAATAGAAGAGTTTCTGTAAGTAGGACAGTAGCCCTATCTGTTTTAAAAGGAGATACAACACCTAGAATTTTTGTTTTTGGTCAATAAAGTTTATTTTAAAACTCAGCACATTTACAATCTTGCAATCTTGTGTTTTACCTTTGTTAATATACGCTGATACCTAACTACTGTTGTTGATTTTTCCTTTCTTGAAATGGAGTCTCACTCTGTTGCCCAGGCTGGAGTGCAGTGGTGTGATATTGGCTCACTGCAACATCTGCCTCCTGGGCTCAAGCAGTTCTCCTGCCTCAGCCTCCTGAGTAGCTGGGATTATAGGCACCTAGGCACCTGTCACAACACCCAGCTAATTTTTTTTTTTGTATTTTTTGTAGAGACGGAGTTTCGCCTTGTTGGCCAGGCTGGTCTCGAACTCCTGACCTCAGGTGAATCACCCTTCTCAGCCTCCCAAAGTACTGGGATTACAGGCACAAGCTACTGTGCCCCGCTCCAGCTTGGAATAAAATTTTTATGAACTGATGTGAGGAGATGGCAATTATAATGAGGGAGAAATTCACATGATATTATGGTTGTAGGAAAACAAAAATTATGTATTAGGTTGTAAAAAGATACTAAGAAGAACACAGCAGTAGATACTAAACTTGGGATTGGGGGCAAGAAAAAATAGTATAATTCATTCTGCAGAGTTAATCAGATTTTTTTACATTTTTTATCTTTTCTCTTCTGAAGGGTAAAACAATTCTAAAACATAAAAGAGAAAATAGTAGAGACAAATATTTTTAAACAGCTTTAAACAGTTTTAGGCTTCATTGACAGAGTGGGAGTTACAGATGGAAGAATTTCATATCTCCTGTTTATGAAATCAGTAATTTTAGTGGAATCATGAATCAGTTATTTTGGCTACTTACAAGAAAAAAATTGATGCTTGTTATCCCAGGACATTCTAATATTGTCCTCATTTTCCAATACTGGATGCTTAAATATGTTGCTGATGGAAGGCCGAGACAGGCGGATTGCCTGAGCTCTGGAGTTAGAGACCGGCCCCAGCAATATGGTAAAACTCCGTCTCCAAAAAAAAAAAAAAGAAAAAAAAGCAGAGCATGGTGGCACGCACGTGTAGTCCCACTTACTTTGTGGGCTGAGGCAGGATTGCTTGAGCCTGGGAGATTGAGGCTGCAGTGAGCTGAAATTGTGCCACTGCACTCTAGCCTGGATGACAGAGCAAGACCCTGTCTCCTACCAACAACAACAAAAAAATGTGTTGCTGAAAATAAAGTTTGAAGTGAGAAAAGCGTGTGTGTGTTTATATGTGTTTGTGTTTGAGACAGGGTCGTGGTCTGTATTTCAGCCTCAAGCCATCCTCATGCGTCAGCCTACCAAGAAGCTGGGACCATAGGCGCACACTACCATACTTGGCTAATTTTGATAATATTTAAATACTAACATTAAATGCTAATACTTAACAAGACAGGAAAGTTTTCTTTCACTAAGTGAAACACTTAAATATGTTCTTTTTTTTTTTTGTCCTCCTCGAAGATAGAGTCTTGCTCTGTCGCCCAGGTTGGAGTGCAGTGGTGCATTCTTGGCTCACTGTAGTCTCTGCCTCTTGGGTTGAAGCAGTTCTCCTGCCTCAGTCTCCCGAGTAGCTGGGATTACAGGCGTACACCACCAGGCACGACTAGTTTTTTTTGTTGTGCGTTTTTAGTAGAGACGGGATTTCACCCTGTTGGCCAGGCTGTTCTTTAACTCCTGACCTCAGGTGATTCACTTGCTTTGGCCTCCCAAAATGCTGGGAGTACAGGTGTGAGCCACCGTTCCCAGCCTATTATTAAACTTTAAAATATCAAATGTGGTGGGCACGGGAGGAAGGGAGTTCGAGACCAGCCTAACCAACATGGAGAAACCCCATCTCTTAAAGAAAAATCAAATGCTAGCTTCTCATTCTTCAATTTTGATTCAAGAATGATTACAAGGTTTGCTTTTAAGTTTAAAAAAAAGCATGACTTTTTTTCCCTTGTCAAATGTTGTGTATTCTCTTTATATTTGAATGGTTACTACATGACTGGAAGTCAGTTTATTTCACCCTACTGAGTGATTCATGAACACATTTGTTCCTTAGGAAGTGGCCAGAATTGAATCAACAAATGCTGTGTAACTTGGTACCTTTAGTTCTTAGGATTCTGATAGACAGAAAAAAATGACTATATCAGAATACTTAAAGACTGTTAGATACTCACCTGAATTCTCAGTTTGGTCTAAAAAGATTCATTTATGTTTGATATTTTTGGATATTAACTGAACCTCAGAATTTTTTTCTTCCTTTATATTATTATTATTACTTTTTTTTGAGACAGAGTTTCGCTGTTGTTACCCAGACTGGAGTGCAATGGCAGGTTCTTGGCTCACCGCAGCTTGTGCCTCCTGGGTTCAAGCAATTCTCCTGCCTCAGCCTCCCAAGTAGCTGGGACTACAGGTGCGCACCACTGTGCCCAGCTAATTTTTGTATTTTTAGTAGAGACGGGGTTTCACCTTGTTGGCCAGGATGATCTCGATCTCTTGACCTCGTGATCCACCTGCCTCGGCCTCCCAAAGTGCTGGGATTATAGGCATGAGCCACCCTGCCCGGCCCCTTTATATTATTTCTACATGGTTTTAGGAGTCTGTCTTGAATTTAGATTGTGTATATTTTGGCAACTTTTTAGAAGAGATCTAGGTTTTAGGAAATCTCAGTGAACAGAGAAAAAAGGGTCTTTGCCAACTTCTTTGGGTAAGAAGTTTGGAATTTTGCAGATACTTTAAAAATGAAAGTCAATAAAGCAAGCGTATAAAATTGTGAAGTTTTCAAATAAAATGATTTTTCATGTTTCTTTTTCTTTAGACTGCTGCAGTAAGAATGTCTTTTCCCCCTCATTTGAATCGTCCTCCCATGGGGATCCCAGCACTACCACCGGGGATCCCACCCCCGCAGTTCCCAGGATTTCCTCCACCTGTACCTCCAGGTAAGTTTGTTCATACTGTTTTTTTTGTTGTTGAACTTGAACTTTTGTCTTTGTGATATTAATGTCAGGAAAATGTTAGATATGTGACCATATTAGTGAAGATGTCTGTCGGCATCATTCTGGAAATGTAGATGTCTCATTTTCCTATAACAGTAGGAAAAACTGCTATAGGAACTCATTTTTAATTCTGGCTGAGTATTAAACTCAACTGGAAAGTGTTTTTTTTTTTTTTTGAGATGCAGTTTCACTCTTGTTGCCCAGGCTGGAGTGCAATGGTGTGATCCTGCCTCACTGCAGCCTGCGCCTCCCGGGTTCAAGTGATTCTCCTGCCTCAGCCTCCAGGGTAGCTGGAATTACAGGAGCTCACCACCACACCCAGCTAATTTTTGTATTTTTAGTAGAAACAGGGTTTCAACATGTTGGTCAGGCTGGTCTTGAACTCCTGACCTTGTAATCATCCCACCTCCATCTCCCAAAGTGCTGGTATTACAGGTGTGAATCACCATGCCCAGCCAATAATTGCTGATTTTATGTAGTAACTTAAAATCCACTGATTTTACATAGTAATTTAGTTGTTCTATAACGGACCATAAATATATGTAAGTTCTGCAGAAAGGCTCTAGCTGGCCCTTTGGAAAAAAATTTCTTCTTTAAAAAAAATTTTGCTGAATGGAAATTGTATTGAGTAAATGTTGCAGAAAACTGAATAAAATTAGTTATTAGCCATCAAACACATTAATAGTTACAGGAGAAAAGTGATCTAGCAACTTTCATTTGGGCATTAGTTTTTCTCTTTGGTTCATATATCCTGATTTCCTTAATGTATTTATAGGCTCATAATGCAGATATGATTTTTAATTTTTTAATTTTTTTTTCTTCAGTAGCCCTATGGTCTAGCATTTGAAATTTTTTCGTTTTATTGAGACAGGATCTCTGTCTCCCTGGCTGGGGGTGCAGTGACACAACCATAACTTAATGCAGCCTCCATCTCCTGGGCTCAACTGATCCTCTTGCCTCAGCCTCCTGAGTAGCTGAGACTATAGATGTGTGCCACCATGCCTGAGTCAGATCCATTTTTTTGATATGACCATGATGCAAAGCCCAGGTATTCTAGAAATTAAAGGCTGGGCATGGTGGCTCATACCTGTAATCCCACCACTTTGGGAGACTGAGGCCAGAGGGTCTCTCAAACCCAGGAGTTCAAAACAAGAAGCCTGGACAACATAGGGAAGACCCTGTGTTGTGGGGAGGTAGGGGGTGAGAGTAAGCTTAATCACTTGTTTAGACTCAGAAAAGATGATTAATGAAAATATGTGTTTTAATTTTCTTACCAGTAGATTGGGTTTATAAAAAGATTTTAAATTTCTTTGATTTCCTTTTTTTTTTTTTTGAGAGAGTCTGTCAACTAAGCTGGAGTGCAGCGGAGCAATCACAGCTCACTGCAGCCTCTGCTTCCTGAGTTTAAGGGATTCTCCTGATTTAGTCGCCAGGCGCCAGGCTGGAGTGCAGTGGTGTGATCTCAGCTCACTGCAGCCTCTGCCTCCCGGGTTCAAGCAATTCTCCTGCCTCAGCCCCCCAAGTATCTGGGACTACAGGCACACGCCACTACGCCCAGCTAATTTTTGTATTTTTTAGTAGAGACAGGGTTTCGCCATGTTGGCTAGGATGGTCTCGATCTACTGACCTCGTGGTCTGCCTGCCTCAGCCTCCCAAAGTGCTGGGATTACAGGTGTGAGCCACTGTACCTGGCTGAGCTTGGGTAATTTTTGTATTTTTTGTAGAGATAGGGTTTTGCTGTGTTGGCTTAAGCGATCTGCCCATATTGGTTTCCCAAAGTGTTTGGATTACTGGTGAACTACTGTGTCCCTGACTCCCTGCCTTTTCTTTTTTAAATAAATAAGAGTTTTGCTGTGTTTCCTAGGCTAGAGTGCAGTGGTTATTCACAGGCATGATAATAGCACACTGTAGCCTTGAACTCCTGGGCTCAGGGATCCTTCTGCCTCAACTTCTAGAGTAGCTGTAACTACAATTATTATTATTTTGTGGAAGGAGTCTTGCACTTGTCACCCAGGCCAGAGTGCAGTGGTGTAATCTCAGCTCACTGCAGCTTCCGCCTCCCAGGTTCAAGTGATTCTCCTGCCTCAGCTTCCTGAGTAGCTGGGATTACAGGCATGTACCACTGTGCCTGGCAAATGTTTGTATTTTTAGTAGAAACGGTTTCACCGAGTTGGTCAGGCTAGTCTTGAATTCCTGACCTCAGATGATTTACCCATCCTGGCCTCTCAAAGTGCTGGGATTATAGGCATGAGCTACCGTGCCTGGCCCATGATTGTTTTCTATGAAAGAACCAGGAATGACAAGATTCTTCTTAGATTTCCACATATTTGATGCTTAAAACAACTTCCAAAGGATTTGTTTTTACTTTATTTGACAAAATTGTATATATTTATCGTGTACAACATTTTGAAATAACGGGTATGTTGTGGATTGAATTGAGCTAATTAATACATGATGTATTACTTTACTTTTTTTTTTGTAGAACACTCTAGATTTTAAGTATAGGTTTTCTGTTAGCATTTTTCAAGAATATGCATTGCTACTAACTTATCACAACGTTGTACAATGTGTTTTTACTTTTTTGTAGTCTTTTTTTTTTCCCCCCTTTTTCTGGAGAACGGAGTCCTACTATTTATTGCCCAGGCAGGTCTCAATCTCTTGGGCTCAATCTAACTTCTCATCTCTGTTTCCCTAAAAGCTGGGATTATAGGTGTGAGCCACTGTGCCTGACTTTGTACTTTTAAAGGCTCTTTAATACCGTTGTTCACTCATAAATCAGTCTATATTTGTGAAAGGTTGGTTTTGAGGATCACTGAACCATACGAACCTGAATAAATAACTATCCAGAATTTTATGCTCCTTAAGTCAAAAGCATGTTGAGGCAGCATTTTGTTTTCCAAATAGTGTTTTTGTGTAAGTTTATATGGACCAACCTGATACCACATTCCTTTTGAAAATAAGGCAGTATCAGTATTTCATTTTCATTTGTCCTGTATTTCTACTTATGTTAATTATGAGTAAAGATACTTGTTTGGCATATAGTTGATGCAGAATGTAGTCATAAATAATCAGTGTGGTTTTTCTTGTCTTAGGGACCCCAATGATTCCTGTACCAATGAGCATTATGGCTCCTGCTCCAACTGTAAGTACAACTTAAAGGAGGAATCATGAGTTATGGTAGTGCTAGTGCTTTTAAGCTAAACAGCGTGATAAAACTTAGATAAATTATGAGTATTTAAAAGAATAACAAGGGCAGAATGAGAGCATATAGCATATGTCATTTATTGGAGTAAGTGTCATTTTCACTTAGGTGACATATATGTTATTTTCACATATAATATAGTTGCCCCTACGGTGTGCTTCCTAAGGGGATAATTCAGTGATTTTCCTGTTGCTCTCAAGATTCTTCATATACTTGTTACAGATTTCGGACTTTGGCTCTTCATTGCTTTCACATCTTGGTCCTGGGAGATGGGAGAAGGATGTGACATGTCTGATCTCTTTAAAGAACATAGGAATGATCCTTGTATTTCAGGCTTAAGGAAAGCTAGAGTTTAGGGGTGGAGCGGTTCTCCTGTTTTACCACTATTTATTCAGTGCCTACCGAGGGTTTTTGCTGAGTTGAGTGTCACATACAAAGATGTGTTTCTTCCCTGGAAAAGTTGGAAGTCATAAAGGGAAAATAAGATAGAAATAACTGATAAAAGGCAAAATATGGGGAGAGTGCTATGGGATATTTGAAAATTTTGCCAGAGAATTAGCATGAATAATTGAAATTTGCTTTTATATTGGTACTGAGTACAATTGTGAAAAAACTTCTGGATATATTTGATAATTTTAAATGTATTGTCTTTTTGGGGGAGGGGGATGGAGTTTCTCTCGTTTCCCAGGCTAGAGTACAGTGGCGTGGCTCACTGCAGCCTCCACCTCCCTGGTTCAAACGATTCCCCTACTTCAGCCTCCTGAGTAGCTGGGATTACAGGCGCATGCCACCACTCCAGCCTAATAATTTGTATTTTTAGTAGAGATGGGTTTCACCATGTTGGCCAGACTGGTCTTGAACTCCCAGCCTCAGGTGATCCACCCACCTCAGCCTCCCAAAGTGTTGGGATTACAGGCCTGAGCCACCACGGTAGGCCTAGGGCATAATTTTTAAATGTTTAAGACATAGGCCCAGCCATAGTCTCTACTAAAAATACAAAAAATAAGCCTGGTGTGGTGGAACACACCTATAATCCCAGTTACTTGGGAGGCTGAGGCAGGAGAATTGCTTGAACCCGGGAGGTGGAAGACTCCATTTCAAAAAATAAAAAACAAAAAGAAGGCCGGGTGTGGTGGCTCACCCCTGTAATCCCAGCACTTTGGGAGGCCGAGGCAGGTGGATCATGAGGTCAAGAGATCGAGACCATCCTGGTCAACATGGTGAAACCCCATCTCTGCTAAAAATACAAAAATTTAGCTGGGCATGCTGGTGCGTGCTTGTAATCCCAGCTACTCGGGAGGCTGAGGCAAGAGAATTGCCTGAACCCAGGAGGCGGAGGTTGCGGTGAGCCGAGATCGCGCCATTGCACTCCAGCCTAGGTAACGAGCGAAACTCTGTCTCAAAAAAAATAAAATAAAATAAAATAAAAATTACCTCTTAAAGTTTTCTTGGTTATTTTTGTTTCTTTTGTATGAAGAAAGGTAATCTAATAGTAGAAATATACTTGTCACAAATAAGTTTGCATTAACGAAATGTCCTATGTATTTTAGGTGTGTAAGCATATAGAGCTTAAATAATGTACTATATATATTTATTTAATCCTGAGGTTTTTAGCCTAATGTTAATTGTGGTAGGAAATTTAATTGCTGGATCAATTTTTATTCCCCTTTCTTCAGGTCCTAGTACCCACTGTGTCTATGGTTGGAAAGCATTTGGGTGCAAGAAAGGATCATCCAGGCTTAAAGGCTAAAGAAAATGATGAAAACTGTGGTCCCACTACTACTGTTTTTGTTGGTAACATTTCTGAGAAAGCCTCAGACATGCTTATAAGACAACTCTTAGCTGTAAGTTAAACTGTTTATTTTTCATGAAAAATTCTTTTATTGTTACATATTTCAAATGTAAGCAGAAGGATTTTCAGTGATTGCTTTTTATTTTAAAAAATTTCAATCCTGGCCGGGCGCAGTGGCTCACGCCTGTAATCCAGGCACTTTGGAGGCCAAGCTGAGTGGATCACCTGAGGTCAGGAGTTCAAGACCAGCCTGACCAACATGGTGAGACCCCCGTCTCTACTAAAAATACAAAAATTAGCCAGGTGTGGTGGCGTGCACCTGTAATCCCAGCTACTGGGGAGGCTCAAGCAGGAGAATCCCTTGAACCTGGGAGATGGAGGTTGCAGTGAGCTGAGGTCGTGCCACTGTACTCCACCCTGGGCGACAAAGTGGGACTCCATTTAAAAAAAAATAATAGGCCGGGCGTGGTGGCTCACGCCTGTAATCACAGCACTTTGGGAGGCCGAGGCGGGCTGATCACGAGGTCAAGAGATCGAGAGACCATACTGGCCAACATGGTGAAACCCCGTCTCTACTAAAAATACAAAAATTAGCTGGGCTTGGTGGCGTACACCTGTAGTCCCAGCTACTCAGGAGGCTAAGGCAGGAGAATTGCTTGAACCTGGGAGGTGGAGGTTGCAGTGAGCTGAGATTGTGCCACTGCACTCCAGCTTGGTGACAGAGAGAGAATCTGCCTCAAAAAAAAGAAATAATAATAATTATAACAAAAGACGAGTGTGCTGGTGCCCGCCTGTAGTCCCAGTTGTTCTATAATCTGAGGTGGGAGAATTGCTTGAGTCTAGGAGTTCAAGGCTGCAGTGAACTATGATGTTGCAATTGCACTCTAGCCCAAGCAAGAGAATTTCTAAAACAAAAAAAAAATACATGAAATTGATGTAATATTGTTAACTAATGCACATGTAGTTCATATTTAATTTTCCCAATAATGACCATAACATTAATAGTATTAGTTTTCGTCCATGATCCAGTGAAAGATTTCATTTATTTTTGAGACAGATTTGCTCTGTCACATAATCTAAATGTAGTGGTGTGATATTTGCTTACCACAAACTCTGCCTCCTTTATTCAAGTGATTCTCTTGCCTCAGCCTCCTGAGTAGCTGGGATTACAGACATGTGCCATGACACCTGGCTTATTTTTGTATTTTTTGTAGAGACGGGTTTCTCCACGTTGGCCAGACTTGTCTTGAACTCCTGCCCTCAAGTGAACTGCCTGCCTTGGCTTCCCAAAGTGTTGAGATTACAAGTGTGGGCCACCATACCTGGCTTGGGTTAATATTTTGAGACTGTGTGTGTCGTTTTCCCCAGCAACCTTAAACAATTATTTTAGCATTGGCTGATACCTTTTTAAGTTTTATTCTAAGCAGGAACAGTAATAAGTTGTTTACATTTGGTAAAAGATTCACTTTTTTTTAACCTTAGTTTTTAAGATCTTAATCTTGGTGATAAATGTAGATTATTAAATGAAATAATGCTGAATGATTGTGTATTTAAAAAATAAGGCCAGGCGCAGTGGCTTACGCCTGTAATCCCAGCACTTTGGGAGGCCGAGGCAGGCAGATCATGAGGTCAGGAATTTGAGACCACCCTGGCCAACATAGTGAAACCCCGTCTCTTAAAAAAAAAAAAAGAAAAAAGAAACCCCGTCTCTACTAAAAATACAAAAATTACCCGGGCGTGGTTGTGGGCGCCTGTAATCCCAGCTATTTTGGAGGCTGAGGCAGTAGAGTGACTTGAACCTGGGAGGCGGAGGTTGTAGTGGCCTAAGATCGTGCCACTGCACTCCAGCCTGGGCGACAAAGTTAGACTTCGTCTCACACATGAAAAAAGAGGTTGGAAGAATGACTACATTCTGCACAGAGAGGACCTGCAAAGATGTCATTCTTCATCTGTATCCCAGAATCCTGTGTAGGTTCTCTGTAAGGACAAGGCCAGGGTTATCTCAACCTGTGGTTCACCTCATGAGTAGTTCAGTATGAGTCCTGCAATCCTGTCGTACTCTGGAGACATTGTTGCCTGCTCTCCTTATGCCCCTCTCTTTGAGATGCTGGGCAATTACTTTACACCATTCATGATTCTTGTTCCACAACTCTCATATTTAAGAAATTCCTATTCTCTTAGAAACCTGGATCTCCTGGGTGCTCTCTAAGTTTTAATTAACTGGTCTGAGGATGTTTCGGGTTTCTCGGTTTTGTAACTTCCATGACATTTTTGGTAATTTCAGTCTGAAGCCTGACTCCGTTTTTATTCATGAGTTTTCTCCTGGACTTCTTTTCCCTGCAGCCACAGGGCCTAATCCGGGGTCTGCAGAGAACTAGCACTTACTCTGCTCTAATGGAATTCTGGAAAGTCAGAAGGTGCCAGAGTGTAGAAATGTTTATTCCTGTCTGCTTCTGGAAGTCTCTGTTTTGCTATGTTACTACTGCTAATGTTGTCTTCCTGGGTGTATGTGAAAAGATTCTCATCACATATTCTCATAGAAGTGTAATTTCTGAGTCCTAGGGCATGCTTATCTTCAGCTTTACAAGATAATGCCACACCAATTATATTTTTGCAGCAGTGTCGTGTCCAAGTTTCTATTCTTATACCTCTTTTTTAATAGTTGGTGTTTATTTAGACTTTTACATTGTGTTGTGAAATGATACCTCATTCCTATTTCAATATGCTTTTTGTTACTGTTCTTCCTTCATAATTTTGGTATTATCTGGTGACATGTTATGGCAGCTGAGGCCTAAAATGTTAAAGGCAGAGGTCTCCCCCAGCTTGTAACAGGTGTTACAAGGTGGCAAAATTGTTAATAAGTGTTATTATGTAAATAGTTTGGGCAGAACTAGGTCATGTGCTTTGATTGCATTTTCTTTTCTTTTTTGAGATGGAATCTCACTCTTAACCAGGCTGGAGTGCAATGGCGTGATCTCAGCTCACTGCAACATCTACTTCCTGGGTTCACGTGATTGTTCTGCCTCATCCTGAGTAGCTGGGATTATGGGGCGCCTGCCACCACGCCTGGCTAATTTTTGTATTTTCAGTAGAGAGGGTTTTACCATGTTTGCCAGAATGGTCTGGAACTCCTGACTTCAAGTGATGTGCCCCTTCATCCTCCCAAAATGCTGGGATTGCATGGGTGATCCACTGTGCCTGGCCCATTTTCTTATTTTAATTTTTAATTAATTAGTTGTATATGGTTTTGAAACAGGGTCCTTGCTCTTTTGCACAGGCTGGAGTGCAGTGGTGCAATCATGGCTGGGCTCAAGTGATCCTCCCACCTCAGCCATTTGAGTAGCTGGAACTACAGGTGTGCATCATCACACCTTGCTAATTTTTTGTTGTTGTTGTTTAAATCTTCTGTAGAGATAGGGCCTTGCCATCTTGCCCCAGGCTGATCTCAGACTCCTGGGCTCAAGACAGAGTCACACTCTTGCACAGTCTGGAGTGTACTGGCGTGACCTCTGCTCACTGCAACCTCCACCTCCTGGATTCCTATGATTCTTCTGCCTAAGCCTCCTGAGTAGTGAGATTACAGGCACCCGCCACCATGTCCAGATAATTTTTGTATTTTTTAGAAGAGACGGGGTTACACTATGTTGGTATCAAACTCCTGACCTCAAGTGATCCACCTGCCTTGGCTTCCACAGTGCTGGGATTACTGGCATGAGCCACTGCCGCCAGCCAGTTTCCCTTCTTTTCTAGAGCGTCTCATGTGTTCTGGTTCCTCTAAGTCTACTTTTATCGTTGGATTTATTCTGTCTTTTCTAGTATTCCTTTATTGCTCTCCTGTGTTGGATGGTTTGGATCCTATGTCTTGCTTGTGTTGACACACAGTAGCTTCCTGTTATATGACAATGATACATATAACAGGATATATAACATCCTATTATATGGCGATGATATGATGTATATGGGTATGTGGTTGGTAACTTTTCTGAATCTGAAGTGCTTTTTATTTTGATTATTCATATGATCAGTAGTTTACTTGGATATAGAATTCTATGTTGAAGCTTATCTTCCTCACATTGAAGGTGTTGCATCATTGTGTTACAGCATCTAATGATGATTTTTAGAAGTATTGGATCATTCTGAAATTTTTTTTTTTTTTTTTGAGACGGACTCTCCCTCTTTCGCCAGGCTGGAGGTACAGTGGCATGATCTCGGTTCACTGCAACCTCTGGCTCCAGGGTTCAAGCGATTCTCCTGCCTCAGCCTCCTGAGTAGCTAGGACTATAGGCGTGCACCACCATGCCCAACTGAATTTTGTATTTTTAGTATAGACGAGGTTTCACCATGTTGGCCAGGCTGGTTTCTTACTGTTTTGTACTGGTTCTTGGGATTTGCCCTCAACTTTACCTTCCAGACTTCAATCGATTTATGTATGTATGTATGTATGTATGTATGTATGTATGTATGTATTTATTTATTAATTTAGAGATGGAGTCTCGCTTTGTTGCCCAGGCTGGAGTGCAGTGGTGCGGTCTTGGCTCACTATAACCTCCACTTCCCAGATTCAAGCAATTCTCCTGCCTCAGCCTCCTGAGTAGCAGGGATTACAGGTGTGCACCATCATGCCCAGCTAATTTTTTTGTATTTTTAGGAGAGTCAGGAGAGTCAGGGTTTCACCATGTTGGTGAGGCTAGTCTCAAACTCCTGACCTCATGATCCACCCGCCTCAGCCTCCCAAAGTGTTGGGATTATAGGCTTGAGCCACCACACCCGGCAGAATACTTATTTTTAATGCCATGTTTCAAGTTTCCGATTTCTATTGTTCTCTGAAGATTTCTCACCTACACCTTCCCCTGTCTTTTTTTAACTGGGTGACACCTTATTTATTTATTTTTTTGAGACAGAGTCTGGTTCTGTTGCTCAGGCTAGAGTGCGGCTGCATGATTACAGCTCACTGCAGCCTGGATTTCCTGGGCTCAAGCCATCCATCAGCTTCAGACTCCTGAGTAGCTGGGACCACTGGTGTGTGCCACCACACCTGGCTATTTTTTTATTTTTGTAGACATGATGTCTCCCCATGTTCCCAGGCTGGTCTTGAACTCCTGGGCTCAAGCAGTCCTTCCACTTCAGCCTCCCAAAGTGTTGGGATTTCAGACGTGACCCACGCCTGGCTGCTTTTATTTTTAAAGTATAATAGTGTCCCATGGTTTAAATAACCTGCCCTCCTTCACGTTTTGGAATATTTCTCTTTATATTACAAAGTATTGTTCTTAAAGTCTTGCTGTGTATCTGCATTTTCTTTTCCCAAGTTATTTTTGCATACCATATCAACCGTTTTCCCACGTTAAAAATCCTCTATAAATTTATATATGTTGTTTCAAAACATTTCTTTATAGGTTCTTTGTAATATTTACTTGAATTTATTATAGTTTTAAGCATTCTAATTTTAGGCACCTAGGCTTATGTATTTATTTTGGTAGTATATGTAGTGATGCAAAACTTCTACTTTATTAAAAGGTAAAGAATTTTCTGCGAATGAAGAATCAGCAAGAATTTATATTTTTCTTAAAATGATGTGTTGTCCATTTCTTTCATGTGATAAATTTGAGGAAATTGGGGAAATTTTCACAAATGTAGTTGCTGGTTTTTTTCTTTTATGTTTTTTTCCCCCTAGTAGAAATATAATTTTGCTTTTACATTAAAAATTATTTTGTTAAATGGTAGCAATCTTTTTGTTTTGTTTTCTTTTTAAGAAATGTGGTTTGGTTTTGAGCTGGAAGAGAGTACAAGGTGCTTCCGGAAAACTTCAAGGTAGGTCATTTTTTTCCTTATTTGTTGAAATCATTTTAACCTGTGTGCTTAAATCACTTTGCATGACTTACTCTCATTGTCTTTAACAGTAAGACTTATTAGCATTCTTTATCTTCTTTTTTATTGAAATAGGATTAAAAGGCAGTTTGGGAAAGTATTGGCTGAGAGTTAAGATCAGAAGAAGAAGGAAAAAGGTAACAGGAAGGAGACAGGAAAGGAAAAAATTAAAATTGCTCGATTTAACTGATTTCTCGTACTTCCAAAAGTCTCTTTTGTCTCAAGAAATGACTGTGTGAACTAGGTGGAACAATTAGAACTTAGTAAGGGAGGAGAAGAAGAAGAGACAATCGTGGCCTGTTGACTTTTTTTTTTTTCTGGAGACAGAGTCTCTCTCACCCAGGCTGGAGTGTAGTGGTGCCATCTTGGCTCATGCAACCTCTGCCTCCCAGGTTCAAGAGAACCCTCCTGCCACAACCTCACAAAGTGCTGGGATTACAGGTGTGAGCCACTGCTCCCAGCCATGGCCTGTTAACTTTTGAAGGCAATCTGTACTTTTCATGGCTAATTGTGTTTCAACGGTACTCTTACTCGTTTCTTCCTCTTTATATTGGTTGAAAGCAAATCTGAAGCATCCCATGAGTTTCTATGGCTTTTTTTTTTGAGATGAAGTTTAGCTCTGTCACCCAGGCTGGAATGCAGTGGCACCATCTTGCCTTACTGCAGCTTTTGTCTCCCAGGTGCAAGTGATTCTCCTGCCTCAGCCTCCTGAGTAGCTGGGATTACAGGCATGCACCTCCAGGGCTGGCTAATTTTGTATTATTAGTAGAGGCAGGGTTTTACCATATTGGCCAGGCTGGCCTCTAACTTGACCTGAAGTGATCAGCCCACCTTGGCCTCTCACAGTGCTGGGATTACAGGTGTGAGCCAATGTGCTGGGCCTTCACATGAATTTCTTTGTAAATATTTTAGCGTGTGTCTCTTAGAGATAAGGGCTTTTAAAAAACATATCTAAAATATTAGCTATTATAATTCTAAGACCTAAACAAAATTATAAACGAACTATTTTTTTTTTTTTTCTTTTGAGACAGTCTCGCTCTGTCACACGGGCTGAGAGTGTAGCGGCATGATCTTTCCTCACTACAGCCTCCACCTCCCAGGTTCAGACAGTTCTCCTGTCTCAGCCTCCTAGGAAGCTGGGACTATAGATGTGTGCCACCATGTCTAGCTAACTTTTGTAAAGGTGAGGTTTTGCCATGTTGGCCAGACTGGTCTTGAACTTCTGACCTCAGGTAATTCACCTGCCTTGGCCTCCCAAAGTGACCTATCATGCCTGGCCTCTTTTTCTTTTTATCATTAAATATTCAGCCAGTATTAGAAGTCTCGTGTCAAATGTCTCAAATGTCAGTTTTTTTTTCTTTTTTCTTTCTTCTTTTTTTTTTTTTGAGACAGCGTCTTACTCTATTTCTCAGGCTGGAGTGCAGTGGCGTGACCTCAGCTCACTGCAACCTCCACCTCCCAGGTTCAAGCAATTTTCCTGCCTCTGCCTCCATGGTAGCTGGGATTGTAGGCATCTGCCACTACGCCTGGCTAATTTTTGTCTGTTTAGTAGAGTTGGGGTTTCACCATGTTTGTCAGGTTGGTCTCGAACTCTTGACCTCAGATGATCCACTTACCTCAATGCTGGGATTACAGGCGTGAGCCTATATGAGACCTATGCCTGGTCTCAAATGTCAATTTTTTAAATGGTTCATTTGATTCAGGATCTATATGAAGTTCACACATTGCAACTAGTTGGCAATTTAAGTCCCTTAATATTTTATTATTAGCCCTATCTTCTAACCAACTGAACTAACTGGCCATACTTTTAATATTTTAAATTATTCTATTTCTTATTTTCGTTGCCGTTTATTTGTTGAAGAAACTGGGTCATTTGTGCAGCAGCATTTGTTAAGTTGAGTTTTGCCAAATGCTGCTCCAGTAGTATAATTTGCCATGAATTTGACCTCTGTATTTTCTGTAACTGGTTAGTATTTGAAACTTGACATGTGCTTTTATTCTAGCATATCATAGCAAGAATACTATAAAGTTAGTATTTTTCCATCAGGGGACACATGTGAGATTGTCTTTTTTGTGTATGTAATAGCATCAGTGTTGCCAGTGCCTAGGTTGATGAATTCATTGGGAAGTAATTAGTAGTCTGTTTTGAAGAATTCTGTCATTCTTTCACTGAGGAACAACAAATCTTCATATGTTAACAGAATGCTTCTCTATGGAGAAACTTGCCCCTGCATCTATTTGGTTACTTCGAGGTATTTTTGTTGTTGAGACTGAGTTTGTTGCCCCTGTTGCCCAGCCTGGAGTGCAGTGGCGCAGTCTCAGCTCACTGTGACTTCAGCCTCCTGGAGTGATTCTCCTGCCTCAGCCTCCCAAATAGCTGGGATTACAGGCGCTCACCACCACACCCGGCTAATTTTTTGTACTTTTAGCAGAGGCAGGATTTCGCTATGTTTGCCAGTCTAGTCTTGAACGCCTGACCTCTCAGGTGATCCACCCACCCTGGCCTCCCAAAGCTCTGGGATTATAGGCTTGAGCCACCACACCCAGCATAGAGGCATATTTAACAGGAAAGGCAGGGTAAATGCCCTGACTTTCTTTAAGTAATGAGTTGGTATCTTCAGCATTTTCTAACAATGACTGATCTTCTTTTTTCTTTTAAATTACTGTGAACTTATGAATTGAAGCATATTTAATGTTACTGTGTTTGATATGGATTCATTGTAGTTATTATCACCATTAAAGCTTAACTTAAAATTGTCTCTGCACTTTACATCTCCAGTGGTTTTGACATGACCCTAAGTGCCTTTGACAGCTTCTTTGTTATCTGGTTTGACAAGTTGTTGTAAGCTCCTCTAGTATAATAGTTTTTCTGCCCCAGATTTAGAATCAGCCATTTCTCCAGGAGAGATTGTTTTGAAGATCATGGTCTGGGCACTAGGTATACTCATTGTAACAGTGGTTTGGTATTTGCTTTTGGGTTTTTCCAGTGCACACTAATTCAGATTCAGGACTAAAAGATTTTTTTTTTTTATTTAACCTGTTCTGTCATCTCCTTTTTCCTCACACTGAGTTGCCTGAGTTTCAAGGCCATTGGCGATAATAGAATATTAAATAATTGCTGAGTTGCTTTATTTCACATTGCACATAGAACAGTTTCACACTAGTAACATTGACACTATCATCAGAAATATGATCATTTAAAGTTACTTTTTTTTTTTAGACAGGGACTCGCTGTTACCCAGGCTGCAGTGCAGTGGCGTGATCTCAGCTTACTGCAACCTCCGCCTCCCTGGTTCAAGAAGTTCTCCTGCCTCAGTCTCCCTAGTAGCTGGGACTAGAGGCATGCGCCTGTAGTATTAGTAGAGATGAGGTTTCTCCATGTTGGACAGGCTGGTCTCAAACTCCTGACCTCAGGTGATCCGCCTGCCTCTGCCTCCCAAAGTGTTGGGATTACAGGTGTGAGCCACCACGCCTAGCCTAAAAGTACTTTTTTGAGGGGCATATCTGTTTGTCTTTATAGTATATCACACTGAAAATGTTGTAGTCAAATTTACTATTTTAATATCGGTAGTCCTTTTCTGTGTCATGTCATTAACTGTATATTTCAGTTTATTTGATTTTATTTTCAGTGTTTTTGGTTGCTCTTCTTAGATTTACTATCTCTGTTAAAGTCGTCTTAATAGTGAGATTGACTAGTTATAAAAGGAAATAGATATAAGCAAAACAGACTGATAACTAGGATGGATACAAGATCACTAATTCTGTAATTTAACATCTCAGAGGTGAAAAGTGTGTTATGTTCCAGCAGTCTGTTCTTATTTGTGGCTATTTGGAAGTCTAAATAGGGTGAATTTATGAAACGATTGATTCCTTTTAATAATGAAATTTGGCCGGGCCTGGTGGCTTACGCCTGTAATCGCAGCACTTTGGGAGGCCGAGGCGGGTGGATCACGAGGTCAAGAGATCGAGACCATCCTGATCAACATTGTGAAACCCTTTCTCTACTAAAAACACAAAAAAATTAGCTGGGCATGGTGGTGCGTGCCTGTAATCCACTCAGGAGGCTGAGGCAGGAGAATTGCCTGAACCCAGGAGGCGGAGGTTGTGGTGAGCCGAGATGGCACCATTGCACTCCAGCCTGGGTAACAAGAGCGAAACTCCGTCTCAAAAAAAAAAAAAAATAATAATAATAATAATGAAATTCACTGATTCTGCTAAATAGTTTATCAGAGCTTCTAATGGGTAGCAATTTTTCTGATTTGAATTTTTCTTCTCCTCTGTTTTTCTCTTTTCTTCCTCCCCTTTGGTTGTTTGAGGGTACTAAAAGTGAAATGGTTATCAAAGGGAACTGGTAGACAGGGTGGAATGATTAATTGAATGGTCTGTATTATAACATTTGGACTCTAGTGTAGACAGGGTGGAATGATGAATTGAATGGTCTGTATTGTAACATTTGGACTCTAGTGATTCTGATCTTCCGTAATTTCTTTTTTTTTTTCCTGCAGCCCCAGCTGTTGTATGTAATTTCTTTTTCTTTTGTAAGTGGATTGATACTTCACTAATTCTTTCCATCCATTGCTAGCTTTCGGATTCTGTGAGTACAAGGAGCCAGAATCTACTCTCCGTGCACTCAGATTATTACATGACCTGCAAATTGGAGAGAAAAAGCTACTCGTTAAAGTTGATGCAAAGACCAAGGCACAGCTGGATGAATGGAAAGCAAAGAAGAAAGCTTCTAATGGGGTATGTTTTCTGTTGTGTTATCTTTTCTTTTTTTTTTAAAATATAAAGATGAGGTTTCAACATGTTGGTCAGGATGGTCTTGAACTCCTGACCTCAGGTGATCCGCCTGCCTTGGCCTCCAAAGTGCTTGGATTATAGGCGTGAGCCACCACGCCTGGCCTGTGTTATCTTTTCTAGGCCGACTTGTGCTCTTTCAGTGTAATGCTTTTCATTATAAATGAATCTAATGTGGGGCTTCACAAGATGATCATGTATGTGCTTGTGGCTTAATTGCAGGAGGGTATTTTATAGTTTGTCGTTATTTGAAGTCTTATCTACCCATAGAGGGTGGATGACTGTTGGTTTGCTTGTTCCAGGTTGGGATGAAAGTTGTAAGGGAGGCTGGACAAGGTTAATTTGCCAGAGAAAACACTGGTACAGACTATTCCAAACAGAGCTAATTCATTAAGGCAGCTTTGTAAGTAAGTACAAACTATATTTCAACCTCCACAGTTTTTTTTTTTTTGTTTTTTTTAAATAAAAGTTGGGGTTTCGCCATGTTGGTCAGGCTGGTCTTGAACTCCCGACCTCAGGTGATCCACCCACCTGGGCCTCCAAAGTGCTTGGATTACAGGTGTGAGCCACCACGCCTGGCCTCAACCTACACAATTTTTATTAGTTGCCCTCTCTTTTAGAAGTACACCGATTCTAAAATGAATGAAAGTCTGATTACTTGCCTTAAGCTGGGGGGCTTTATTCAAGCTATGCTAAGTGAAGCTAAAATAAAGGAAATTGTTGTATGTTGTATTGTAATGTATACATTATTACCCCCTCTCAACAAAGTGAAACATAACTAAAACGAGTATATATTTCCTTTATTTCTCTTCTTAGTTCGTTTTTGGCATCTCATGCTGAACCAATCTAAAATAGATTTATTATTACCTTCGCCCAACGCAGACAAAACCAGAAAATCGCTGTCATCAGATTTTTATTATCTTTCAAAATAGAAACAGCTTTCCACTGGGTGCAGTGGCTCACACCTGTAATCCCAGCACTTGGGGAGGCAGAGGTGGGTGGATCACTGGAGTTTGAGATGGAGTCGTACTTTCTTGCTCAGGCTGGAGTGCAGTGACCTCCTGGGTTAAAGTGATTGTCCTGCCTCAGTCGCTCAAGTAGCTGGGATTACAGGCACCTGCCACCATGCCCAGCTACTGATCTGCCTGCCTCGGCCTCCCAAAGTTCTGGAATCACAGGCCTGAGCCACCGTGCCCAGCCAGCGTTGCCTGTATTTCTAAAACATAAGTATAATTTTATCAAACTTTTGCTTCTTATGTGAGACTCATCCTTAATGGTTTTGGATTTCTTACAGAATAAACCCTCCTATCCTCTCATCCCCACTTTTTTTTTTTTTTGAGACAGTCTTGCTCTGTTGCCCAGGCCAGAGTGCAGTGGCGAAAGCTTGCCTCATTGTAACCTCTACCTCCTGAGTTCAAGCGAGTCTCCTGCTTTGGCCTCCCGAGTAGCTGGGATTATAGCCGCCACCATGCCCGGCTAATTTTTGTGTTTTTAGTAGAGACGGGATTTCTCCATGTTACCTAGGCTGGTCTGGAACTCCTGACCTCAGGTATTCTCCAGCTTTGGCCTCCCAAAGTGCTGGAATTACAGGCGTGAGTCACTGTGCCCGACCATAAAGCCTGTATTTTTAGGATGACATTCAAGGCTTGCTCCAGTCCACCTTTCTAGCTTCCTTCTTCCCTGCCTCTGCACATACTACTGCATGTACCCCTACAGTCTTCCTTTTTGCTTTGCTGGCATCTCATGTCTTTGTTGCCTATCCAAGCTCCCTGTTGAAATTCTATCCATACTTATAATTAACATGTCCCTTGATTCATATAGACTTTGTCGTTTCCTCTTAGATAGAATTAAGTCCTTTGTTCCCATATAAAGCAGATTTTTATAGCTGAATGTGTCTGCTTTTTAGTGTATATTGTTTATATCTCTCTCTTTCACAGCCCCTTGTAACCCTTCTCATTCCCATATCCTCTTTCAACCCCCATCTCTGATTACAAATAGAAAGGGTGATAAGTTTGGGGGGCTGTCTCTTTAATCTTGGACCTCCACAGCACCTAGTATAGTGTCTTGACTAAAGCAAGGATGGAATTTACGTTTATTAACAGTTGCAGTTATGTTGCTTATCTGTGAGTCTTACTGTCCTTGTCCTCACCCTGCTTCATAAGGAAATTATATTTTATTTCAAATCAGCAATATTGCCTGTCACATTACTAAAACTTCAAAACCCAGAAATATTTGCAATAAGAATTTTCAGGTTTGCCTTGTTGTGATAACTGTATACTATTTGAAAGTATGGATTTAATATCTTCAAAGTGTTCCAATTTGCTAGGACTCGCTGTTTTCTTGTGTTTAGTCTTTAGTTTGTGAAGTCATTGAGGTTGTAGCATTTGCAAATGTTATACTTTTTCTGAAAATGAAATCACTGTAATACGTATTTTTACAAATAAGTGCACAATTGTGACTTTGCATTTCTTGCTTGCTTGCTTGCTTTTTTGCATGGGATTTGTGGCATGATCTCTGCTCACTGCAACCTCCTATTCCCAGGCTCCAGTGATTTTCTGCCTCAGCTGGATCTACAGGTGTGCACCACCATACCTGGCTGAGTTTTGTATTTTTTATTGAGATGGGGTTTCACAGTGTTGTCCAGGCTGGCGTTGAACTCCTGGGCTTAAGTGATCCACCTACCTCAACCATCCAAAGTGCTGCGATTAGAGGCAGGAGCCACTGTACCCAGCCTGCGTTTCTTGTATAATCAACATTAGCCAGAGTAACCATACTTTAAATCTGTTGATCTTCAAGAAAAGCAATGTGTGACCAGGTGTGGTGGCTCACACCTTTAATCCCAGCACTTTGGGAGTCTGAGGTTGGAGGATCACCTGAGGTCAGGAGTTTGAGACCAGTGTGGCCAACATGTTGAAACCCTGTCTCTACTAAAAAAGGAAATACAAAAATTAGCTGGATGTGGTGGTGTCCACCTATAATCCCAGCTACTTGGGAGGCTGAGGCAGGAGAATCACTTGAACCCAGAAGGTGCAGGTTACAGTGAGCTGAGATTGTACCACTGCACTCTAACCTTGGTTACGGAGTGAGACTCTGTCTTAAAAAAAAGAAAAAGCTAAGCAGCATGCAGTAAAATCACATAGAATAATTATTTTCAGTAAAATGAAATTAAAATGATTGTCAGATATCACATATGATTTATTATGTGTTTGTTATATGTGTATTGCTAGGTGCCTTTTGGCATCGTGCCTAGAGGTACTTGAAGTCATAGGATAAACATGGCATATTTTCCTAGAGTGTCAATTTTACTCAACAGTATAGGTTAAAAAACCATTCTGTCTGATGTAAAAAATTTTTTTCAAATAACTTAGGCAAATATTACTATATAGTGGAGTAGATTAGAGATTTACCATGTTTTTGTTTTGTTTTTTTAAGGGTAGAGGGGCATGGAGGGAGGGAAGAAAGCCCGAGAGTGAGAGATTGGAGGGACAGGGCTGGGGGTAGGAGGGAAGATGGTAGGAACGAGACTGGTGGCCACCGCCACCCTGATTTTTCTTTCTTTCTTTCTTTTTTCTTGAGACAGAGTTATGCTCTTGTTGCCCAGGCTGGAGTGCAGTGGAGCAATCTTGGCTCACAGCCACCTCCCTCTTTTGGTTTCAGCCAATTCTCCTGCCTCAGCCTTCCAAGTAGCTGGAATTACAGGCATCTGCCACCACACCTGGCTAATTTTGTATTTTTAGTAGAGTTAGTGTTTCTCCATGTTGGTCAAGCTGGTCTCAAACTCCCGACATCAGGTGATCCTCCTGCCTTGGCCTCCTAAAGTGCTGGTATTATAGGCGTGAGCCACCATGCCAGCCATGCTTTTTCAATATAAAAATATGACATGGTGATTGTTTTTTATTCTTGTTCATTGATTAGTTGGAGAAGTTTAGAAAGCTGTTACTTAAGTAGATAGAGGATAGGAGAATGAGACATTCTCCTTTGTGTTGCTTTTTTTAGGCATTTTCCTCTGAGGCAGAAGAGAAAACAATTAGTTCCATATTTCTCATTGACTTAAAAGGAAACATGAGTATGTCTAGGAGAGCAACATATTTTTCATGATCCAGTATTTCCTTTTTAACTTTTTTTTGTCTTTTTTTTTTCCTTTTTATCTGAATTCCTTCCTCATGAATTTTATTTCTTTTTTTTAATGAGACGGGGGTCTTGCTATGTTGCCCAGGTTGGTGTTGAACTCCTGGGCTCAAGCAGTTCTGCTTTGCCCTCCCAAAGTGCTGGGTTTACAGGCATGAGCCACTGGGCCCAGCAGATTCAGAATTTTAAGAGGAATTCTGGGCATGTGTAAGGTGCCTTGTCAAACAACTTGACCTGAGCATTTTAATTTAGGTTTTGCAGAATTTGTAGGAGTAACTTTCTCTCCCTCTTTTTTTTTTTTTTTTTGAGACAGTCTTGTTTTGTCGCCAGGTGCCAGGCTGGAGTGCAGTCAAGCAATCTTGGCTCACTGCAACCTCCACCTCCCAGGTGCAAGCAATTCCCCTGCCTCAGCCTCCCAAGTAGCTGGGACTGCAGGAGGAGTAACTTTTTATTTTTCAGTTTCTTATTGGCCTTTAGTAGTAGAAGTATTCAGTGTAAGGTGACCATGCTGATTTAGTTCATATCTTATTGCTTTCTGGCTGTCCAGCAAAATCCCTGTAGGAGATAGTATAACTGCTTGTGTGTTACAAGTCATGGTTGTTAACCATATATTCAAGAATGGACATTGACAAGTGCAGGAAACAGGTATTTTCTGAAAGAATCTTTTAATAGAGGACAGCTGCTCCAGGTAAACATCTTTGTCTGGAAATTAGTCTGGTTGAGTCTACATTTTCTCAAAACAAAGAACTCCGCATTTGCTTGAGGTTTTTTTTTTTTTTTTTTTTTTTGAGATGGAGTTTCACTCTGGTTACCCAGGCTGGAGTGCAATGGCATGATCTCGGGTCACCGCAACCTCCACCTTCTGGGTTCAAGCAATTCTCCTACCTCAGCCTCCCGAGTAGCTGGGACTACAGGCGCGCACCACCACACCCAGCTAATTTTTGTATTTTTAGTAGAGATGGGGCTTCACCTTGTTGACCAGGATGGTCTCGATCTCTTGACCTCGTGATCCACCCACCTTGGCCTCCCAAAGTGCTGGGATTACAGGCTTGAGCCACCGTGCCTGGCCTATTTTTTTTTTTTTTTTTTTTTTGTATTTTTACTAGAGAAGGGGTTTCACCATGTTGGCCAAGCTAGTTTTAAAAACTCCTGATGTCAGGTGAACCACCCACCTCGGACTCCCTGTAATCTCTGGGATTACAGGTGTACCCAGCCATCTGGTTTCTGAAGTACAAGGCAAAAAATAGGAAATCTGAAAATCATATATGGCCTATGCCCCCTAGGATACAGCTTTAGATGAAACTTGCCAGTCTGTGGAGTGGTCTTTCTAACCTGATTATCTACCATGATCGGGTTATTTTTTGTTTCTTTTTTGTTTTTGTTTTTGAGATAGTATCTTGTTGCCCTGGCTGGAGTGCAGTGGCATGATCTCGGCTGACTGCAACCTCTGCCCCCCAGGTTCAAGCAATTATCCTGCCTCAGCCTCCTGAGTAGCTGGGACTATAGGTACATGCCACCACGCGTGGCTAATTTTTGTATTTTAGTAGAGATGGGGTTTCACCATGTTGCCCAGGCTGGTTGAGAACTGAGCTCAGACAGTCTGCCTACTTGGGTTTCCCACAGTGCTGGGATTACAGGCATGAACCACTGCACCCAGCCTATTTTTGCTTTTTTTTGGTTTGTTTGTTTAATATTAGTAATCAGTTAAGTGTTGGGTTAATAAACTTTTCTTCTAAAAATGTGAATGAGTTAATTCCAAATGCTTTCTAATTCAGGTAAAATAGCCATATTGATAATTAAATTTTCATTTACAGTAGAAACAAAAATCTAGGGGCTATAAGGATTTTTATATAAGTAGGCCTTTGGAATTATAACTGTACTTTTATCCCTGTATTTAGAAAAGTGTAGAGATGTGAATGGCTGAGGGAAAGGAATTCAGAATATAGCGGACATGCTAACAACAGACCAGCTGCTTTGTAATAAGGTGTGTTTTTATATATTGAGTTTAGGTCTCAACATGCAGGTGTTATGGTTTGAAATAACCCTGTATGCTTCAAGATAGGAGGTTTCAGTGCCAGGGTTCTGGAGGGCCAGCTCATTTAAAACCTTCAGAGAAGCAATTATTTTTATATGTTTGTTAAGACAGAATCTTGCTCTGTCACACAGGCTGGCAGTGCAGTGGTAATCATAGTTCACTGCAGCCTTGAATTCCTGGGCTCAAGTGATCCTCCCACCTCAGCCTCTCTAGTAGCTGGGACTACAGGTGTGAGCCACCACACTCAGCTAGTTATTTTATTTTTATTTTTTACTAGAGACAAGGGCTTGCTGTGTTGCCTAGGGTGGTCTTAAACTCCTGGCCTGAAGCGATCTGCTTGTCATGGCCTCCCAAAGTGTTGGAATTACAGTTGGGAGTCAGTGCACTTGGCCCACAATATAATAACAAAGGAACATAACACCATAATTGTAGCTTGCTATATTGTTGGTAAATAATTCTAATAGTTCTCATTATAGTCCTTGGGTAAATCATCTCCTTTATCCAAGATGCTAAGTACAAAGTTCACTACAAAGAAGATTGGATGAAGAGACAGGTTTGAGAAAGTAAGAAACTTAGAGGGGTTAGTTTATAATAACACATAATGCCTTACATTGAAGTTATTTGTGTCATCCATAACCCATCTCTTACTCTGTAGTGGTATAGCTTGAGGAGAAGAGAGCATTTTTCAGTTTGAATTTTATTCCATCTAAGTGCAGGCTCTTTCTCACAGTATGCTCTTAAGAATTTGTTGAGCAGCAGGCCGGGCGCGATGGATCATGCCTGTAATCCCAGCACTTTGGGAGGCCGAGGCGGGTGGATCACGAGGTCAAGAGATCGAGACCATCCTGGTTAACATGGTGAAACCCCGTCTCTACTAAAAATACACAAAAATTAGCTGGGCATGATGACGCATGCCTGTAATCCCAGCTACTCAGCAGGCTGAGGCAGGAGAATTGCCTTGAGCCCAGGAGGCAGAGATTGCGGTGAGCTGAGATCGCGCCATTACACTCCAGCCTGGGTAACAAGAGCGAAACTCTGTCTCAAAAAAAAAAAAAAAAAGAATTTGTTGAGCAAATTAATTTAAGAAATAAATGTTTGTTGAATATATATCCATTAATACAGCTTTTAAATGCTGGTGGTCAAGTTATAAAGTTACTGCTAAGTTAAATTGTTAAGGAGTCACAAGGCATGAAACTCACCTTGAGTAGAGTTGCATGCATTATGACCAAGAGCTAGGCATGTATGTGCATGCGCATAAACATGGTTCTTGTAGTATCTGAAAATGTGCACAGTGTATGTTTACCAAGTAAGTTGTTAAAACCTTTGGGGCATGCACAAGAATTAGTAGCACATTAGAAGCCAATAATTTTTCCCCACAAAGAGGGAACAATCTAGACTTCTTAGAGAATTATTAATAAAGTCCTACAAATAGTTTCTTTGGTTCCTTCTTAATGTTGTAAGCGTATAGTTTCTATAAGTGGTATTAATGCACTATAAGAACTTACAGAAGGCAAATGGGAAGTAAGCTATCATTTCAGCCCCTAAACTCCCAATTCTTGCGTTTTTGTATATTTAGCAATCTGATGTTTTTGTTTGTTTAGCCTACATGTAATTTTGCTTATTCTCTGCAGTAGCTATCACAATGTATTTAAAATTGTATTTTGCTTTTACTGCATAACTGAATTTTCTACTGATTCATATATATTTAAAAGAATTAACTATTACATACAGTTATTTAGTAATTGCTATTTGTGTATCTGTTGAGCAGAACAGTCTGAAAAATTGTGAATGCTTTGCTAATGTGTTGTATAGTGTGCTAGTCCTGAAATTTAAGGGCCAGGGTGTTTTAGCTATTAAGAAAGAAAATGAAAATGAACTAGTATCTCAGGAAAACTGAAATAAAATAAATGAAGCTTAGTTTTCTGATGTTAAGAACAAAACCATCTCCATGTTTAATAGGACTACAGAGATGTTTTTGAGAAAACATGTTTGTTTATTAACTCTTCTTGTAGAACGATTTTTATTTTCCTGCTTGATTTTTCTTTCCCCTGAATTTGCTGTTTTGTTTTAGAATGCAAGGCCAGAAACTGTCACTAATGATGATGAGGAAGCCTTGGATGAAGAAACAAAGAGGAGAGATCAGATGATTAAAGGGGCCATTGAAGTTTTAATACGTGAATACTCCAGTGAGCTAAATGCCCCCTCACAGGAATCTGATTCTCACCCCAGGAAGAAGAAGAAGGAAAAGAAGGAGGACGTATGTGTTCTGACAACATATCATTTCTACAGTTTGTTTTTTATGATACCACTCTTAAGCCCTGATCCATGTCAGAATTTGAAGGGAAAGCAGAATAAATAGGATTTATTAAATAAGTAGCAGTATACAGATTGAAAGAAAATGTTTGATTCTCTTAAACTCATTTTTTTAGGGGGATAAACTTAGAGAAATTACAAGGACCATTAGTTTTAAAATATTGGAAGTATTTTATATGGCATCAGAAAGTATTACAGGCCAGGCATGGTGGCTCATGCCTGTAATCCCAGCATTTGGGAGGCCGAGGTGGGTGGATCACCGGAGGTCAGAAGTTTGTGAACAGCCTTGCCAATGCAGTAGAACCCCGTCTCTACTAAAAATACAGAGATGAGCCAGGCGCAGTGGCCTGCACCTGAAATCCTAGCTTCTCAGGAGGCTGAGACAGGAAAATTGCTTGAACCCAGGAGGTGGAGGTTGCAGTGAGCCAAGATTGTGCCATTGCATTCCAGCCTGGGTGACAGAGTGAAATTATATCTCAAAAAATATATGTGTTCATCAGGGCTGGGCGCGGTGGCTCAAGCCTGTAATCCCAGCACTTTGGGAGGCCGAGGCAGGTGGATCACGGGGTCAAGAGATCGAGACCATCCTGGTCAACATGGTGAAATCCCGTCTCTACTAAAAATACAAAAAATTAGCTGGGCATGGTGGCGCGTGCCTGTAATCCCAGCTACTCAGGAGGCTGAGGTTGCGGTGAGCCGAGATCGCGCCGTTGCACTCCAGCCTGGGTAACGAGCGAAACTCCATCTCAAAAAAAAAAAGTTCATATATTTCTTTAATAATATACTTTATTACATATAATAAAGTATATATAATTGTATGTAATAAAGTATATTATTAAAGAAATATAAATTATATATAATGAAGTATATTATTAAAGCAATTTATGTGTATGTATATAGTGAGACTTCTGCATGTGAGTTCTACGTAATATGGATTCACATTGAAAATATTAGGGGGAAATATAAAAAATAGCAATACAATAAAAAAATGCAGTTTAGTGAATATTTACATCGTGTTTATGTTCTATGGGGCATTATATGTAATCTATAGATGTTTTAAAGTATGTGGGAGAATTTGCATAGGTTATATGAGATGTTTTAAAGTATATGGGAGAATGTGCATAGGTTATATGCCATTGTTTATAAGGAACTTAACCATTTGTGGATTTTGGTATATGTGGGGGCTCCTGGAATCAATTCCCTCAGACACCAAGGAATCAACCTCTCTCTCTCTCTCTGTCTGTCTCTCTCTCTCTCTCTGTCTCTCTCTGTCTCTCTCTCTCTCTCTCTCACACACACACACACACACACACACACGCACGCACACGATATAGGAGGTTTCTATATACTGGGATTTCTATATACTATAAACTAGGTTTATATATACTAAAAACTAGGATTCTGTAAAATATGTACACATACACACACGATATGTATAGTATAATATATGTATAATATACATATATAAAACTTCCAACGCCTGGGCTCAAGTGATCCTCCTGCCTGAGCCTCCTAAAGTGCCAGGATTACAGTCTGAGCCACTGCGCCCAGCCCTTAATTTTACTTTGTTTTCCTGTGGTTGTTATGTCTCCACTATAAGCAAGAAACCAGATCTCATTCACTGAAGATTTCCACCCACTCTTGATTTTTTAGCTGCCATTTCTTTAGAAACTATGTTGCATTCCCCTCCCTGAACAATAACGGTATTGAACATCAAACTGGACATTTCTGAAAGAGCAGTACAATTTGAAATATTCCTCCTCAGTGAATTGATTGTTATCTCTTTGTCACCCTAAACTAATTGAACTGTGGGCAGTCCAGGTTGAAAGAAAAGGTTTGGTTTTCTTACACTTATTTCCTTTGGCTAAACTTAGATAAGTTTTAGGAAATAGTATTTTAAAAATGTTGGAAGAAGGCTGGGTGCAGTGGCTCACGCCTGTAATCCCAGCACTTTGGGAGGCTGAGGTGGTTGGATCTCGAGGTCAAGAAATCAAGACCATTCTGGCCATAGTGAAACCCTGTCTCTACTCAAATACAAAATGTTAGCCAGGCATGGTGGCACGCACCTGTAGTTCCAGCTACTCAGGTGACTGAGGCAGGGGAATCACTTGAACCCAGGAGCCGAGATCACGCCACTGCACTTCAGCCTGGTGACAGAGCGACAAAAAGAAAAAAAATACTGGAAGAAGCCAGGAGTGGTGGCTGACACATGTAGTCCCAGCAATTTGGGAGGCTGAGGCTGGAGGATTACTGGAGCCCGTAAGCTTGGTTTAGCCTGCACCAGAGTAAGAAAAAGAAATCCCACTGGGCATGGTGGCTCATGCCTTTAATTCTAGCACTTTAGGAGGCTGCTGCAGGTGGATCACTTGAGTTCAAGAGTTCAAGGCCAGCTTGGCCAACATGGTGAAACCCTGTCTCAACTAGAAATACAAAAATTAGCTGGGCATGGTGGCGGGCGCCTGTAATCCCAGCTACTTGGGAGGCTGAGGCAGGAGAATCAGTTGAGCCCTGGAGCGGGAGGTTGCAGTGAGCCAAGATCGCATCACTTCACTCCAGCCTGGGTGAAAGAGCAAGATGTGTTCTCAAAAATAAATTAATTAATATAACAAAAAAATTTCTCCAAAATATTTTTGTTTTGTTTTATTTATTTTTTTTGAAACAGGGTCTCGCTCTGTCACCCAGACTGGAGTACAGTAGTGTAGTCAGGCTCACTGTAGCCTTGAATACCCAGCCTAAAGTGATCCTTCTGCCTTAGCCTCCTGAGAAGCTGGGACTATAGGCGTGTGCCACCATACCCAGCTAATTCTTGTATTTTTTGTAGAGATGGGGTTTCACCATGTTGCCCAAGTTGGTGTCGAACTCTTGGACTCAAATGATCTGCCTGTTTCAGCCTTCCAAAGTGCTGGGACTATGAGTGTGTGCCACTGCACCTGGCTTAACATGTTTTATATGCATGCATTATGTCATAAAAAAGTACTACACAGTATATATATTATAACTAGTTATGAAGGGATCGTTACCGTTTACATAATTTTACAGTTCAGTACCTTTTCAGCCATCTTCAGTTTTCTTTGTGGCTAAATACATTTTTATTATTGGGCAGGTATTTCCTCATTTGGTCATAGAACTTTTCTAATGAGGTGTATTCTATTAGGAATGGTAATTGGTAGGGTCAGTAAGGAGTAGGGTTATTGAGGCCTATAGAGTTTGTTCTTCCTCTTTCTTCATTAATGGGAAAGGAGAAAAATAACTAAACATAATTATTTGATATGGATTGGGAGGAGATAATTAAATCTTCCTATGTGGCAGGAGTTGTGAGTAAATATTGTTGGTATGATTAGAAAGCGCTGCTACTATGAGATCACCTTCTGTATTTCCATTGTTTGGGGTGTTGGAGTCTCCAGAGAGGAGGCGGTGTGTGATCAGATTTATTGTAAAGAGAGTGAAATCACTTTTACTCTCAAGTAATTTGAAATCGAGAAAGCATCACAGAAGTACCGTATTGTTCACATCACAAATGTATAGGGCAATGCTTTGTAGAGTAGTATGAGCTCTGTTTTTCTTTTTTAAAAAAATTCTTGGTGGATTTTTTCGCAGATTTTCCGCAGATTTCCAGTGGCCCCGCTGATCCCTTATCCACTCATCACTAAGGTTCGTTTACATTGTAGGTTTGACAATACTTGTAATTACTGCTGATTGTTGATTTGTCATTCTTGTCTTTGATTTTTCACTATTTAACTTCAGATGGTTAGATTTGTTATTGTGGATGTTCTGTTTATTTATTCATTAAGGCCTTACAGAATGTCTAACTTTTAACTTTTTATATTGATGTGGGTTGATCTTTATTCATTCCCTCCTTTGCTCATTTTCTTTTAGGAGGATATAAATGCTATAGAAATGGAAGAAGACAAAAGAGACCTGATATCTCGAGAGATCAGCAAATTCAGAGACACACATAAGGTAGTATTCTTGTTTTTTCACTTAGTACCAATCTAGACTTTTTACAGAATCCAAAGCAAAGAGACAAAAAAATCAACCTTAAATTAGAATATAATTGTAAATGCTTTTTATAGGTTTAATTGATATTTAGATAGAAAAAAAGAAACAGAAGACCAATACCATATTAAAGTGGTACTTGACATATTGTGCTTAGATTTTTCAGTTACTAACTATTCTGCAGTCATCTCACTTTAATATGCATAGAAGCTAATTTTATTTTTAGATTTCAACATAAACATCAAGGTCAGACTTAAATTAGATTCAGTGGGCAGCAGGATAACATACACTAGTGTTTTTCTGGGGGCAGTTATTTAACTTAATCTGAGGAAAACCTTTTCTTTAGAGCTGAGATTAAAATTTACAATTTATATTTGTATAGATTTAAGTTGAGTGGGGGAGATATTAAAAAGTAGGTCAGTGGTTACCAGACTTACCAAATTTTAGATGCATGGAAGAACTGTAAATTCCCATAAAGCTAATCTATTCATTGACCCCCACCATTATGATAGAGATCATATGGTGACTAATGCAAGATGAAACTCTCAGCTTGGAAAGTAACAAGGAATAGGATGTAAGTATGAGCTTCTGTTTTTTATTATATTTATGGATGCCCCCTCAGAAAAATATGCAAAGGGGTAACTGGCTTGGAAATGGGTGTTTATGCCTAGTAAATCCCACTCACGAGTTTTGCCTATTTGAAGCTTCTCTCAATGACAGTGCATCTGTGAATGTTCGCTGGTGTTGAAAATGATGCTTTTGGACGGTGCAATGCAAACACTGCATGAAATGTATTTTGATGTTAGAGGTAATAAGGTGTTGCTGATTCTTACTGATAGACTGAGAGATCTTTACTCAGTGTAATGTTAAATGTTCATTTTCTGTTTTATTCTTACATTTTCCCATTGCTTTCAAAATCTCAAATTCACATATAATGCCAATGAACACATATTATCCAGATGCCCAGCCCTCACTCACATACACAGTGCTTTTTCAAGAATTAAATGTGTCTAAAAGCACAAACAATTCTCCCAAAATTAATTTTGAGAGTTGAAAAAAGGTGGTCTGTGGGAAATCACTTTAGATGAATCATTTTGGTTAGGTATAATACTGAAATTCAGGACTGAGTAAGCTTAAAAATGGTATATGATTGTGTGTGTGGTTTACCCCCTTTTTGTTTTTATTTATTTGTTAAACTCTGTCATGTTATTGGTAAATGATGAGAAAATCACGTTTTAAGAAAAATTTAAAAATATATTTGCTTTAAAGTTTGAGAATCTGTTCGGCATTTCACTGCCTTAGTATTATTCAGTGGAGGAAATGTTTTGAATTTTCAGAATGTCTTTTAAAAATAAAAAGAAATCAAAATGAAAAACCAAAAAGTTTTTTTTTTTTTTTTTAAATTGGGTGGTTTGGCTAAAAGGGTTGTTTGAAACTCCAGTAACAAAAAATGAGCTCAGTGAACCTTTGCATGTTTTGGTATGAGTTTATTAAATAACCACAGACTGTCAGGGTATCAGCGTGGCAGGGGGCGTCCATTTACAGCACGGATGAGTCTGAAGAGAGAATAAGGTAAGATTTATGATTTTTTAATCTGTCCTTTTTCCTTCATTACTTTCTTACATAATTTTAGATTCGCCTCACTTCCTTTCTCCAGTCTTTAAAAATATACATGTATATGTTTACATGTATTACATATATTTATATATGTGTGTGTGTGTGTGTGTGTGTATATAAAATATGTAAACTTTTAGGAAACATTTAATATGGACTGGATTCACTCACTTTTTCATTACTTAGAACCAAACTTTTGAAATGAGTTCTGAAACAAATGGTTATTTATATAACTGAATATAAGTAGCACAGTGAAATAAGAATTAAAAATTGAGGAATTCTACAAGAAAAATTAATATTGGAACAGCTAAAATATTCTGTAAGTATCTATTTCAGAAATAAACAAATTTCTTTATAAGTGTATGCCATTGAGGTAAGTTTTATATAGTCTAGCCTCATTTTACAATATAAATTTTTATATTCATTAGAACTGTTTCAGAAATGAGATTTTCCCCCTTTAATAGCTGTCAGTTTCTGTCTTCTTTCTATCATTTCTCATTTCATTCCTTTGTAATTTCAATGTATTCAGTTTTGGCTTTGCCTGCATTCTACTACTTTGATATAGAGCGGCACAGCAACTGAATATATTGCTCATACATTAGCTTCTCTTTCATAATCTGCTATCAGTTCTCTGATCCATGAGGAAGAGAAAAAGAGTATCTGACAGGTAAGATTGCTTTTTAAAGTTGTTTTAAATGCATTACATGACTGAGAAAAGAAAAATGCACATTTTATTGTTGCAGTTTAAATTTCATATTGGTGAAACTAAACATGAAACAAAAGGGATAAATGTGTTTTGTTGTTGTACCTGTTTGGGATATTTTTTTCTGAGTTTGTGTAGAAACCGTGTGGTACACTGGTAATCTTGTCAGGGTACAAACTTGGTCTGACTTTGTTATTTGGTTTATTTGTGAACCATGTACTTGCTCTTCCTCCCAGAAACATAGCTTGTAGGGAAGGTTAATCCAGTGTTGGCGATCCATGTCCTAGCACAGCATCTGTAAGTTAATGCACAATCGTTCCTTCCAAGGATGGATTTATCATTGTAAATATATTTTTATTGTCTTACAGGCATAATGGGTATAAGTATATTGCTTTTAAATATTTTAAATGAAACTATTACAGTTACATATATTTTGCTTGAAGTGAGTGATTTTCAAACTTTTTGTATTGTGTGGGCTGTCCATCTTGTAATGGTGGGAGTAAATGTTTCCACAGATAATAAGGCAGTTCTTGGTTGAATTCAGCTTGTGTTTCTTTTGGAGGGTGGGCAAATCGGAGGGCAGAGATTATTTAGTTGGATTATGGGTATTCTGCACCACCTGCCCTTTGAAACCCTCAACTTTAGGTAATATGCAGTCTGGGGTTATAATTAGTATTAATTAATTTGTGGCTTTACAGAAATCCATAATGGACAGAGTTGAGTTTTACCCAAGTGATTGTATTTATAGAAAATATTTTGAACCACTTTCTTCATGGTCATTTTAGTTAGTACATAGTCATTGAGTGGCCAGCCACACCTGACACGATCTCCCAGCATCCAAGATTGGAGATTCCTGGTCTGTGTAGAGTATATGGTTTTGCACGAAATCTTTCTAGTCTTGTGATTGCTTCAGTTTAATTTGTCACATAAAACCACAAGTATTTAATATTAATATATCAGTGGTTTGGTGTTTTTGTTCCCAGTATTGGGGATTGCGCCGGGAAATATCTGAATACTGGAGCTACAGAGTTAACTCTAAAAGTGCTTTTATTGGTTTCTAGAAACTGGAAGAAGAGAAAGGCAAAAAGGAAAAAGAAAGACAGGAAATTGAGAAAGAACGGAGAGAAAGAGAGAGGGAGCGTGAAAGGGAACGAGAAAGGCGAGAACGGGAACGAGAAAGGGAAAGAGAACGTGAACGAGAAAAGGAGAAGGAACGGGAGCGGGAACGAGAACGGGATAGGGACCGTGACCGGACAAAAGAGAGAGACCGAGATCGGGATCGAGAGAGAGATCGTGACCGGGATCGAGAAAGGAGCTCAGATCGTAATAAGGATCGAAGTCGATCAAGGTAAGGCTTTACAGAAGTCACTGTTTCCTGATAGCTTTAATAGAACTACCAGGTAGTCTTCCAGAGTACCATTTGCATTCATGAAATGAGAGAATCTTTTTGTGTGTGAGACATTCTTACTCTGTCATATAGGCTGGAGTACAGTGGCAAACCTTGGCTCACTGCAGTCTCTGCCTCCTGGGTTCAGGTGATTCTTATTGCTCAGCCTCTCAAGTAGCTGGGATTACAGGTTTGTGCCACCATGCCCAGCTAATTTTTTTGCATTTTTGGTAGAGATGGGGATTTACAATATTGATTAGCCTGGTTTCGAACTCCCAGCCCCAAGTGATCCTCCTGCCTCAGCCTCTCAAAGTGCTGGGATTATAGGCGTGAGCCACTCTGCTCAGCCTGAGAATTTTTTTAAAGACAACATGTCTTTGTCTCTCTCTCTCTCTCTCTCTCTCTCTCTCTCTCTCTCTCTCTCTCTCACACACACACACACACACACACACACACACACACACACACACAATGGGTGAAAGTAATAATTTTCAGCTCTGGTTAATTTCTGAAGCCACTTTTTTTTAAGAAACACAGTGGCCACTCAGTTTTCTGGGCAGGCATGACTCCCTGCTGTCTCCTGGGTCCGTGGACATTTTTTTAGTTGCTCTTTAGTTGAAGTTCTGTATACTGAAACATCAGCTCTAGCACCACATCCTTTCAGCCACTAGCATGTTTACTTGGTTTTGTAGCTCACTGCACTTCCATAGCTTAACCTTTCTGTCTATATATTTACTGTCTACGTCTGGCTCTTTTATTCTTTGGAAGTTTTCTTTTTTTTAATGTTTTTTTTGGAGACGGAGTTTCACTCTTGTTACCCAGGCTGGAGTGCAATGGCGCCATCTCGGCTCACTGCAACCTCCGCCTCCTGGCTTCAGGCAATTCCCCTGTCTCAGCCTCCTGAGGTGGGATTACAGGCACGTGCCACCATGCCCAGCTAATATTTTGTATTTTTAGTAGAGATGGGGTTTCACCATGTTGACCAGGATGGTCTGGATCTCGTGACCTCGTGATCCACCCACCTCAGCCTCCCAAAGTGCTGGGATTACAGGCTTGAGCCACTGTGCCCAGCCAGTTTTATTTTTTATATAAAAATTTTTGTGAATTCTTTTTTTCTGAGACAAGGTGTTGCTCTGTGATCCAGCGGTGAAGTGTTGCCTAACTGCAACCTTTACCTCCCAGGCTCAAGCAGTCCTCCTGCCTCAACCTGCTGAGTAGTTGGGATTATAGGCGTGCCCCACCAAGCCCAGCTAATTTTGTACTTTTAGGAGACATAGGATATTTCCATGTTGGTCAAGCTGATCTTGAACTGACCTCAGGTGATCCCGCCTCAGCCTCCCAAAGTGGTGGGATTACAGGCATGAGCCACCGCGCCCAGCCTTTTTTTTTTTTTTGAGCATGCTCTGTTGCATAGGCTGGAGTGCAGTGATACAATCATAAATCACTGTACGCTAGAATTCCTGGGTTTAGGGGATCTTCCTACATCAGCCTCTGGAGTAGCTAGGACTACAGGCACATGCCAGCATGCTTCCTGGCCTCAAGCAAGCCTCCTGCCTTCAGCTTCTCAGAATGCTGGGATTAGATGTTATCACTTTTTTGAGATAGACTCTAGCTCTGTCACCTGGGCAAGAGGGCAATGGCACAATCTTGGCTCACCACAACCTCTGCCTGCCAGGTTCAAGTGATTCTCTTGCCTCAGCTTCCTGAGTAGCTGGGATTACAGGTGCCCGCCACCACACCTAGCAAATTTTTTTTGTATTTTTAGTAGAGATGGGGTTTCACTGCATTGGCCAAGCTGGTCTCAAACTCCTGACCTTGTGATCCGCTTGCCTCACTCTCCCAAAGTGCTGGGATTACAAACATGAGCAACTGTGCCTGGCCTAGATTTTATCACTCTTATTTTTAAATATTGGAGAAGGTTCAGTGCTGATACTTGTAAGTTCTGACTTACCCATGCAGCATGTCAAAATTCTGTTTTCCGTGTTTGCCAGCACTTACTCCTTGATCACTGGTAAGGTAAACTATCTCTTAACGAATTCATTAGTCCTTCATGTTTCTTTTGGGAATTAATAGTTTTCCTTTTTTCTGTTTTACACCATCATGTGATTGACTAATATTCCAGCATATGATGGGCATTAACTAATCATTCATTTGAATGACGTAACTGTTTTATATTCAGGATGTGTTTATTTTCGGACATACCAGTAAGCTTTAACACCGACATTAGAATGAATGCAGTTTAGGATTTGGGGCTGGAATTGTGTCTTGCTGATGTGTGTAGAGGAGGTTATATAGTTCTGTGGAAATCAAGTGCTAGATTCTGGTCTGTGACATTTATATTATTTCATAATATATGTTGACCTCCTTTCCTTTGGTCTTGAAAACAGTAGACTGACGGATTTGTAAAATCTTGTGTTTGCATTAGAGAAAAAAGTAGAGATCGTGAAAGGGAACGAGAGCGGGAAAGAGAGAGAGAGAGAGAACGAGAGCGAGAACGAGAACGGGAGCGAGAGAGAGAGCGAGAGAGGGAACGGGAGCGAGAAAGAGAAAAAGACAAAAAACGGGACCGAGAAGAAGATGAAGAAGATGCATATGAACGAAGAAAACTTGAAAGAAAACTCCGAGAGAAAGAAGCTGCTTATCAAGAGGTAAATTGAGCAAATGCTTTTATTCTTAAAGCTTGATATCCCTTAATAGGTTAATAAAAATTTATAGAATACTATATATAAAATTTAAAACTTTGAAAATTTACTTTTTTTAGCGCCTTAAGAATTGGGAAATTAGAGAACGAAAGAAAACCCGGGAATATGAGAAAGAAGCTGAAAGAGAAGAAGAAAGAAGAAGAGAAATGGTAAGATTCTGAACTAAAATAAGTGATTTTTCATGTACAAAATTAGATTAGATTTTTTTTTTTTGAGATGGAGTTTTGTTCTTGTTACCCAGGCTAGAATGCATTGTCTTTTCAAAGTGCTGGGATGACAGGCATGAGCCACCTCGCCTGGCCTAGATTATATCATTATTGCTAACTACAAGCAACTTAATAATTGAAATGCACAAGTGTCTCTGTTCATGAATAATTTAATTTTTACGTATTTTGAGCAATTTGAAGCCAATTTAAGTACACCAAATATTTTTTCCTCTCAAATTTTTGCTGCACTTATCTTTCTGTATATTATCAAAATAAATTTGTCATTTAGTAATATTTAAGTCAGGAATTTATGCAGCTTTTCTCTCTCTCTCTCTCTGTTTTTTTTTTTAAAAGAGATATGGTTTCACCATGTTGGCCAGGATGCTCTTGATCTCTTGACCTGGTGATCCGCCTGCCTCGGCCTCCCAAAGTGCTAGGATTACAGGCGTGAGCCACCGTGCCTGGCCAAAAGGTTTTTTTTTTTTTTCCGCTCTTGTTACCCAGGCTGGAGTGCAATGGCGCCATCTCAGCTCACCGCAACCTCCGCTTCCTGTTGTTCAGGCAATTCTTCTGCCTCAGCCTCCTGAGTAGCTGCGATTACAGGCACATGCCACCATGCCCAGCTAATTTTTTGTATTTTTAGTAAAATGGGGTTTCACCATGTTGACCAGGATGGTCTCGATCTCTTGACCTCCTGATCCACCTGCCTCGGCCTCCCAAAGTCCTGGGATTACAGGCTTGAGCCACCGCGCCTGGCCTTTTTTTTTTTTTAAGAGCCTGCAAAATTGGGCTGGGCGCCTTGTTTTAGTAGAGACTAAAAATACAAAATGAGCCGGGCGTGGTGGTACATGCCTGTAATCCCAGCTACTCTCAAGACTGAGGCAGGAGAATCGCTTGAACCCAGGAGATGGAGGTTATGGTGAGCCGAGATCATGCCATTGCACTCCAGCCTGGGAGGAGATTCATGTCATTTCATGGATTGTTTGCTATCAGCTTAGAGTTAGGTAGACATTACCTTTCAGTTGATTTGAGTACATGATTTAAATTTTAAATTCTGCATTTCTTAAAAACTATTTATTGTAGTATCATTTACCTTAAAATATATACATTGTGTGTATGCGTGCGCCTACGCATATGCTTTTTTTTTTTTTTTTTTCCTTGAGGCAGAGTCTTGCTCTGCTACCCAGGCGGGAGTGCAGTCAGTGGTGCGATCTTGGCTCACTGCAACCTCCACCTCCTGAGTAGCTGGGATTACAGTCGCATGCCACCACGCCCAGCTAATTTTTGTATTTTTAGTAGAGACATCCGTTTCACCATGTTGGCCAGGCTGGTCTTCAACTTTGGATCTCAAAGGATCTACCCACCCTGGCCTCCCAAAGTATGCTGGGTTTACAGGTGTGAGCCACCACGTTCAGCCATATTTTTTTATTTAATAAGATAATCAATCTCCAGTTTTGTTGCTCAGTTTAGGTATTGTATTTTGAGGATAATATTCAGAGAGCATATTTATTGTAGCATTGTGTACATATGTGGTTTGCATTTTTCAGATAAGCCCTTATTCAGACTTGTCTTAGAAGTAAAATATTTTAAATGTCTAATGTAATTTATATTTAATTATGAAGTATATGAAAACTAAATTTAAAGGGATAAGAAAAATCTTTTTAACCAAAGTATTATCTTTATTATGGCATAGTGTTTTATATATTAGCTCATTTTACAGTGAAAACATTTTATGTACAATTATAAAGAGGCAACTGTGCATGTAGCTCCAACTTAAATTAGAAAATATTTTTATGGAAGACAGTAAAAATAACATTTCCTAGGCTAGCCCAACAAGTTTATTTAAACCAAATAACTGAATACATTATACATTGATAAATACTGAATTTTGTAATCCAGGAGTAACTTTCCTTTATTGAAACAGCGATGTTTTCCTTGAAGTTATGTGAAGAGAAATTCCTGTTAATCTCCCTCTTACTCTTGGTTTATGTCTGGTTAGGAAAGACCTGTTTCCACAAAAGAGAGAAGGGTAATCTTTATTATACTTGTATGTTAATTTTATGCCTTGTTCTTAATTTCCTCAAAGGCCAAAGAAGCCAAACGACTAAAAGAATTCTTAGAAGACTATGATGATGATAGAGATGACCCCAAATATTACAGGTAAAGAAGGTTTGTGTTGCTTGGTTTTTTATTAGCTGTAGTTTCCACTGTCTACACAGCTGATAATGCAGATTTGCTAAGTAGAATAAGACAACAAGAAACTTTCACATTGCATGTAGTAATTACTTATAAGGCTGATACACTGTTTTTTTCGGGGGAGAAAAGAGCTATTAGAAAAGGATCAACATTTCTGTGCATCTTTTGTGTAGTGGGGAGCCCATAATAGTATTATATCGAATAACACTATTTTTTTCTTCAGGTGTGGTAAATAGGTCTGATTTTTAAAAAATTTTCTTAAATTTTTTAAATACAGGGTTTTAACTCAGTTGAAATGCAGTGGCATGATCATAGTTGACTGTAACCTTGAACTCTTGGGCTCAAACAATCCTCCCTCCTCAGTCTCTCGAGTAGATTGGACTATAGGTGTGGGCTACCACACCTGTCTGCTAGGTCCAGTTTTTATAGCAAGTTACAACTAATGTCTGTAACTATCTGGCTTGGTCTAGAAATTTTGGTCTTCTAGCAGTTTGACCTCACTTCTCTCACCCCATCTCCAAATTGATAAATTATTGTGAAGTGAGAGTTGTGACAACTGCCTTCCCTCATTCTTTGTTCCCATGGCATTTGCAAATAACTCATTCTAGTTAATTTATGACATTATGGCAAAATTGTGTGTTTTGTTCTGCCTTCCACCCAAACTGTAAGTTCCCTGGGGATATAAACAGTGTCTTGATACTATTTTATCTGTAGTTTGTCTGACATGATACAGTCATCATGAAGATATTTAATTTAGTTAAATTTAATACCGTATAGCCAAAATAATTAAAACATTGGAATTATCAGCCTAAATTTAAAGAGTGCCAGGTTTTTGCCAGTTAAATTACTGAAGACTAGAAGCATGAAGTAGCAATGTATAACTTTAACATTCTGAGACATAATGAACTGCTATATAGGAGAGAACCTGCTTTCTGTTGATTCAGTACTACTTTTTGAGATTTTTTTTTTTTTTTTTTGAGACGGAGTTTCGCTCTTGTTACCCAGGCTGCAGTACAACGGCGCGATCTCGGCTCACCGCAACCTCTGCCTCTTGGGTTCAGGCAATTCTTCTGCCTCAGCCTCCTGAGTAGCTGGGATTACAGGCACGCGCCACCATGCTCAGCTAATTTTTTGTATTTTTAGCAGAGACGGGGTTTCACCATGTTGACCAGGATGGTCTTGATCTCTTGACCTCATGACCCACCTGCCTCGGCCTCCCAGAGTGCTGGGATTACAGGCGTGAGCCACCGCACTCGGCCGAGATTTTTTTTACAAGTGAATTAATTTAAATTGAGGATACAACAACTCTTAGTGTTGCTAATGCTACTTTATATGTTTTTAGGTTGGTATCTAGGAAAACAAAAATTATTAAGCATTCCTTGTGAAATAGGCTCAAAATGGGAGCCCTCTTTCTGAAAGCGACCATTTCACTTGTTTAGACACTTACTAGAAGGGCTTTAAGAATGAAGGGAACATAGTGATAAATGACAAGATGATGCTTATTTGTTACACACGTACATGTATAGAGCACATTCTCATGTGTTCTATGTCTACAGAACATTAAGACATTCTTTAACCTCTTAGCATGTGGGTTGTAGTATTGAAAAGAGGTGCTGTTGGAAATGTCATGTGCACTACTCAATGACCTGGGTATTAAATTAGTTCTTTTATCATTCACTGTTGCAGAGGAAGTGCTCTTCAGAAAAGGTTGCGTGATAGAGAAAAGGAAATGGAAGCAGATGAACGAGATAGGAAGAGAGAGAAGGAGGAGCTTGAGGAAATCAGGCAACGCCTTCTGGCAGAAGGGCATCCAGATCCAGATGCAGAGCTCCAGAGGGTAAGATAATATAACATTCACATGATTTTATTTTAAGGTTACCACGCCATCTTAAAGTCAAGTATGATGCAGTTTAATTTATACTTAAGGGAAATGCATTTTATGCTCCATGGAACATGCTATTTGGTGGAAGGTTATTAGTACTTTTTATTTAATTACACAAGTCATCAGTATTAGTTGGTTTACAACTTCATTCTAAACATCCTGCAGACGTCTTATTCTTTGTTTTCTATGCATGTCTTTTTTATTAGACAGAGTCTGGCTTTATCTTCCCAGGCAAGAGTGTAGTGGCTCAGTCTCAGCTAACTGCAACCTCTGCCTCCCATGTTCAAGTGATTCTCCTTCCTCAGCCTCCCAAGTAGTTGGGATTACAGGTGCCTGCCGCCCGGCTAATTTTTGTATTTTTAGTAAAGATGGGGTTTCGCCATGTTGGCCAGTCTAATCTCAAACTCCTGACCTCAAGTGATCTGCCCGCCTCAGCCTTCCAAAGTCTTGGGATTACAGGCGTGAGCCTCCATGCCCACGTGCCCATTGTTTTTTTTATTGAGACAGAGTCTGGCTTTGTTGCCCAGGCTGGAGCACAGTGGTGGAATCTTGGTTCACTGAACCCTCTGCCTCCTCAGTAAGTGATCCTCCTTTCTCAACCTCCTGAGTAGCTGGGACACTGTATGTGTGAGCCAGAATGCCTGGGTAACTTCTTTGTGCTTTTTTGTAGATAAGGAATTTTGCTGTGTTACCTAGGAGTGAGCCACTGCTCTGGCCTTTTTTTTTTCCAAGCGATTATCTCGTGTCAGCCTCCTAAGTAGCTGGGACTACAGGGGCGCGCCACCACGCCTGGCTAATTTTTGTTTTGTTTTTTGACTTTTTTGTTTTTTTATTGAGACAGAGTCTCACTCTGTTGCCCAGGTTGGAATGCAATGGTGCAGGGCTCGCTGCGTAAGCCATCATGCCCAGCTTTTTCTCTTTTAAAAAAGACATTTTAAAAAAAGATCAAGTTGAATATTGTAGAGTTGTAGTTAATTGATTATTGTTTTGGTTTTAGATGGAACAAGAGGCTGAGAGGCGCAGGCAGCCACAAATAAAGCAAGAGCCAGAATCAGAAGAGGAGGAAGAAGAAAAGCAAGAAAAAGAAGAAAAACGAGAAGAACCCATGGAAGAGGAAGAAGAGCCAGAGCAAAAGCCTTGTCTCAAACCTACTCTGAGGCCTATCAGTTCTGCTCCCTCGGTTTCCTCTGCCAGTGGCAATGCAACACCCAACACTCCTGGGGATGAGTCTCCCTGTGGTATTATTATTCCTCATGAAAATTCACCAGATCAACAGCAACCTGAGGAGCATAGGCCAAAAATAGGATTAAGTCTTAAACTGGGTATGTTAGCATTTCCTTCCTTCTTTATTTTCTCCCCTTCACCCGTGCAAATACCTGTATTGTGCTTTAAGGAGAATTATATATTTGTGCTTGGTTAGGTAGATAGAAGATTACTAAAAAATGCCTTTCTAGCTCACGATTGTTTTCATAGTTTTACTAGTGCTCCTATATCTGCAGCTGCCTCGAGTTCTGAGAAGAAGTGAAAAGTTTAATTTTCTAGCACTTGTGAGTAGTGAGTTATTTTTTACAGTTGGGATCTTTCTCTGAGATTTGTGGAAGTATGTTTTGCACTACTTTTGAGGGATGGTGGGTTATAAAATGAAACATTCGAAAATTAAGTTATCATGCTAAGAGAGTGTTTTTACTATAGGTGCTTCCAATAGTCCTGGTCAGCCTAATTCTGTGAAGAGAAAGAAACTACCTGTAGATAGTGTCTTTAACAAATTTGAAGATGAAGACAGTGATGACGTACCACGAAAAAGGAAACTGGTCCCCTTGGATTATGGTGAAGATGATAAAAATGCAGCCAAAGGCACTGTAAACACTGAAGAAAAGCGTAAACACATTAAGAGTCTCATTGAGAAAATCCCTACGGCCAAACCTGAGCTGTTTGCTTATCCCCTGGATTGGTCTATTGTGGATTCTGTGAGTAGGAAATTATATTTCATCATGTTATTGAGAGCAGTTGGAATATGCCATAAAAATTCATTAGAATAAAAAAAATTCGTTTGATTGTATTAATAATAAGTAGAGATGAACATCTTGATACCAACTCAATGCCATAGTCAAGAAATTAATTAAAAATTTTTGGTGTAGTTGAAGACTTAAAAGCAGATGATTGTATCTTGATACATGTCTGTCTTAGTTCAACTTGTGAATTAACATTATAGTTTAGTCTCAGGAAAAATGCGGCTTTAATAGATGTGATAGAAAGATAGAATTCCTTAATTCAGTAATGGTGCTTTGTTTTGCAGATACTGATGGAACGTCGAATTAGACCATGGATTAATAAGAAAATCATAGAATATATAGGTGAAGAAGAAGCTACATTAGTTGATTTTGTTTGTTCTAAGGTTAGTCTTTTATTCTCTTTCAACAAATATTTATGTATTAAAATATTAGACAGTTTCTAAAATAAAGAGCAAAAGTCTTAGAGTCAAGTTACATGATGGTTTAGGTTCAATTAAGTGATTTATATCTGCTTTTTCAAAATTATTTTTATTTTTGGTGTGTTTTTATTCATTGCAGTAAATGCAGATTTGTCTGCTTTAAATGAACATTTCCGTCCCACTTAGATTCCTCACACCATATTTCAAAGGGTCAAGGAGAATGGAATTGCCGGCTACTGCCAATTATGTGCTCTCTCTTCCTGTCCCTGAGAATGCTGTGCCATCATCTTTGGTTGGAAGAATTATGTTGAGATTTTGTGGACATAATGAGTAGCTTTTCCTATCAACTCCTTTGTCAGTCACCCATTCTTTGGATAGGATCAAAATAATTCCTTTCATATCATAGTAACGATCAGTGTTTATTGACTGACAGGCTGTGTTCTTGACAGGTATTAGTTGTTTTTTGTTGTTAGTTTTTGTTTTTTTGAGTCAGAGTCTTATCATTGCCCAGGCTGGAGTACAGTGGTGCAGTCATGGCTCACTGCAGCTTTGAGCGCCCAGTGTAAAGTGATCCTCCTGCCTTTGCCTCCTGAAAAGCTGAAATTGTAGGCACGTACCACCACACCCAGCTAATTTTCTTTTCCTTTTCTGTTTTTAAATTATACTTTAAGTTCTGGGATACATGTGCAGAATGTGCATGTTTATTACATAGGTATACACATGCCAGGGTGGTTTGCTGCACCCATCAACCTGTCATCTACATTAGATATTTCTCCTAATGCTATCCCTCTCCTAGTCTCCCACTTCCCGACAGGCCCCAGTGTGTAATGTTCCCCTCCCTGTGTCCATGTGTTCTCATTGTTTAACTCCCACTTACGAGTGAGAACATGTGGTGTTTGGTTTACATCCAGCTAATTTTTTGTATTTTTAGTGGAGAGGGGGTTTCACCATGTTGGCCAGGCTGGTCTAGAACTCCTGACTTAAAGTGATTCACCCACGTTGGCCTCCCAAAGTGCAGGGATTACAAGGCGCGAGCCACTGTGCCCAGCCGAAGATAATGTTCTATAAAACGTTAACTCAAGGCCAAGTGTGATGGCTCACGCCTTGTAATTCCTCCACTTCAGGAGGCCCCCTGAGCGGAACACTTGTGGTCAGGAGTTTCAGACCAGCTAGGCCAACATAGCAAAACCCCATTTCTACTAAAAAGACAAAAATTAGGTGGGCACGGTGGCAAGTGCCTGTAATCCCAGCTACTTGGGAAGCTGAGGCAGGAGACTCACTTGATCCTAGGAAGCGGAGATTGAAGTGAGCCCTGATCATGCCATTGTACTCCAGCTTGGGCCATAAGAGCGAGATTCCTCACCTCAAAAAAAAAAAAAAAAAGGAACTTTACAAACACTCTTAGGATGTGTGTGTCACGAATATTATACCCGTTTTATATTTGAGGAAATTGAGGTTTAAGGAGAGGTTGTGTCTTGGTTATGCTGTATAATGAGTCTAGTCTCTGAAACCCATGCTCTTAACCACTAAGGCATATCATATCCTTCCATTGTCCTCTAAAACCATAGTCTTAAATTGAATAAACAGTTAACATAGTAGAAGCACCGTATTCCTGTAAAGGTATAGCTATGCTATTTTTCTGTCAGTAGTGCTTTTTTGATATCATGAACAGTAAATTTTCTCTTTTCTCCAACTTGTAATTATTGTGACATTAAAACTTGTGTCAAATTTGACTTAAAATTAGACTACAGACAAATATAGAGATTAAGATCCTAGGTTCTGGTGCCTCTTTCAGAGTAATAATCTGAAAATTAAAACATTTATGGAATGGTTTCTTAGCCACAAGAAATTCCTGTCTGAATTCAAGGATTAATATCTTAAAATTTCTTTACTATATTGGTAATATTTTATTTATTTTTCACATGCAAATTATTTCTTTTAGGTTATGGCTCATAGTTCACCCCAGAGCATTTTAGATGACGTTGCCATGGTAAGTCAGAAATTCACTATTTTTCATCACTATTTTCTTTCTTAATTAAAAAAAAAAGTTTTTGTCTTAAAATAGAAATGGGGTCTCACTATGTTGCCCAGGCTAGCCTTGAATTCCTAGATTCCAGTAATCCTCCTGCATCAGTCCCCCAAAATGTTGAGATTACAGGCATGAGCCCCACCATACCTGGCCAGAAGTGCACTATTATTAATATTTTAATTAGCATCTGTAAAAACTCACTTTTGAATTTGATTCACTTCCTGCCTATTTTTGATCCAGAATCTCTTTTATGCCTGAATTAAAGCTTGAATGGCTGGGCACAGTGGCTCATGCCTGTAATCCCAGCACTTTGGGAGGGTGAGTTGGGTGGATCACAAGGTCAGGAGATCGAGACCATCATGGCCAACATGGTGAAACCCCATCTGTACTAAACAAAAATTATCTGGTCATGGTTGTGTGCGCCTGTAATTCCAGTGGGAAGCTGAGGCAGGAAAATCATTTGAACCTGAGAAGAGGAGGTTGCAGTTAGCTAAGATCACACCATTGCACTGCATCCTGGCGACACAGCAAGATTCCGTCTCAAAAAAAAAACAAACAAACTTGAATATACATTTAAAAAGGTTAAAGGCATCCACAGCAACAAATCATTACCTAGCCCTTAAAATTAGTGCCTAATTCTTTTCCACCAGTTCCATTCATGTTTTCCAGTAAAATGTGCTAGAAGCAAAAGTAGAACAAATGACCTGTAGTAGTGCAGAGACAGATATTCAGATACTGAAACCTTGATATATTTGTTTGAATTAGATATGTAGAAACGATAATGGAGTCAGAGGAGATAGAGCATCTGATGACATTGATAGCGATTAGGTTAAGCATCATAGGGATTACCATAGAAACTGAGACATGTAGTTTGTATGTGTGTGTGCGTGTGTGCATATATATGTATATATATGCACACACTTTTTTTAACTTGGATACATGCGCAGGTTTGTTACGTAGGTAAACTTGTGTCATGGGGGTTTGTTGAACAGATTATTTTATCACCCAGGCACTAAGCCTAGTATTCATTAGTTATTTTTCCTGATCCTCTCCCTCCTCCCACCCTTCACCCTAAGGTAGGCCCCATTGTATGTTGTTCCCTTCTTTGTGTTCATATGTTCTCATTATTTAGCTCCCACTTATAAGTGAGAACATACTGAATTTGGTTTTCTGTTTCTGTGTCAGTTTGCTAAGGATAGTGACTTCTGGCTCCATCCATGACCCTGTAAAGGACAATTTCTTTCTTTCCTTTCCTTCTTTCCTTCTCTCTCTCCCTCTCTCTCTCTCTCTCTCCCTCTCCCTCTCTCTCTCTCTCTCTCTCTCCCTCTCCATCTCTCCATCTCTCTCTCTCTCTCTCTCTCTCTCTCTCTCTCTCTCTCTCTCTATCTCTATCTCTATCTCTATCTCTATCTATCTATCTCTCCCTCCCTCCCTCCAGAGTCTCTCTCCGTCACCGGGTGCCAGGCTGGAGTGCAGTGGCACAATCTCGGCTCACTGCAGCCTCCGCCTCCTAGGTTCAAGCAATTCTCCTGCCTCAGCCTCCTGAGTAGCTGGGACTACAGGCACATGCCACTGTGACCAGCTAATTTTTGTATTTTTAGTAGAGACGGGGTTTCACCATGTTGGGCAGGATGATCTTGATCTCTTGACCTCGTGATCCACCCACTGCGGCCTCCCAAAGTGCTTGGATTACAGGCATGAGCCACTGCGCCCAGCCCTATTTCTTTCTTTATTGCCGCAAAGTTGTACGTATATCTGTTGGACTGGCAGGGAACATCAAATTCTATTGCATTTAATTTGGGATTATGGTCAGTTCACATGTATTTAACACTGTGATTTTATGAGACAGGAAAGGAGAAAAAATTGATCATAAAGGTTGAGAGAGAGATTGAACTTTGAGCTCCAAGTTAGGAAGAGAAGAAAATAACACCCGAACAGAGCTGGTGGTTTGAATGAATTAAGGACTAGTGGTTCCAATGAGGTTGTGGAAGGTGAATTGTAATAAAAAAACTGAAAGGAGAGGTTATGATCAAAGTGTAGAAAGTTCAAGCCTCTGTGTGATAGGTCACTCTAGATGACGGCAAGGTGCAAAGTATGGCTATAGGAAATTCCTGGGTGTTGTGAGTCGGATTGGAGAGAAATACTCAGCTCATTGCCAGAATACTCATTTACATGTGAGAAAGACTGGGTATTTGCTAGATAGCTGCTCTTGCAGTGAATAGGGTAGTGAGAGCTCATGAACTTCCATGGAATTTTTTTTTTTTTTTTTTAACAAAGAAACAGTATATAAAGCAGAGAGAAAAATGTGAAAAGGAAAAAAGAAAGCAACAGTGAAGATTCACCAGTCATTCCTGTAGACACTAAGACACTAAGAGTGAGAGACTCCCTAAGAAGTGTTAGGGCTCTAGGAGATAAAGGAGGGTTTCTGTTAAGAGGAAAGACCTAACTAAACTAGTTGTCAGTGTCTAGTGTAAAATGGAATTGGGCTCCAAAGGGCAGAGTGAGAAGGCAGCGATGGGAAGATGAGCAAGAAAGGAAGTGTCATCAAGCATGATATGAAATGGTAGATTTCTGGGAAAATTTGTACTTCCAGCTGCCTCCAAAGATGCCAGGGAAGGACATAGTGGGGTTTATAACCAAAAGGAAGGATTGTGAGGTCAAGCTGTTTTGTGTCCAGGCATTATATGGTGTCTAAAGCCAGATGACATTCCTTTTCTGCTGCCTAGCTAGCTGGATGCAGCTGTTGTTTTAGAACGCCTCACAAAACATTTGTGAAAACTTCATTGCCTCAGAGGAAAGGAGAAATGTGATGAATAGGTTTCATTCCTTGGGGCTGGATTCTGAACTTGACCGAACTTCCAGCCCCTTTTTTCTTGGGATAGAGGGTGTCATAGTTAGGCCTGAGTAAAGGCATTTTAAAAATAAAACACTGTGCTAGTGTTTGGCCTCAGCAGAGTTCCTAACATAGTAAAGATTTCATGTCAGTGTTAATCTAGATTTGTTGATCTGTTAATATTGCTATTTGGAGTATATTTAAACTCCTGTTGATTATCATTTTGTGGCTCATTGTTGATTAGAATGGGAGGAAACCAACTGAGCTCGTGTTGTCAAACACCTCTGCTAGAAAGCTCATGGGCCTTGTAAATATTTCTTGAATAAATGAGGAGACTGAATTTTTAGCATGGGTGCTGTTTTAACTCTTAACGAAAGTCTGACTTTTTTATACCTTTCTTCATTTTATGTAAATTAAATGAAGTTTGGTTGCATTTTGTACCTGTATCTCTCTGAAGTATGACTCTGATGTTAATTAGTATTAAAACAGAGTTCTTAAACTAAGGTCAAATCTGGCTCATAGAAATCTGATTAAAAGTTTTTTGTTTTTTTTTGAGATTGAGTTTTGCTCTTGTTGCCCAGGCTGGAGTGCAATGGCTCATTGAAACCTGCGCCTCCTGGCTTCAAGCGATTCTCTTGCCTCAGCCTCCTGAGTAGCTGGGATTTACAGGCATGTGCCACCATACCCAGCTAATTTTGTATTTTTAGTAGATGGGGTTTCTCCATGTTGGTCAGCCTGGTCTCAAGCTGCCAACATCAGGTGATCTGCCTGCCTCATCCTCTTAAAGTTCTGGGATGATAGGCATGAGCCACCATGATTGGCCTAAAAGTTAATTGCCATAATTGAGACAAATAAATTTCTTTCTTTCTTTCATTTACTTCCTTCCTTCCTTTCTCTCTCTCTTCTTTCTTTCTCTCTCTCTGTCTTTTCTCTCTTTTCATCTGTTTTTCTTTTCTTTCAAGTCTTGCTCTGTTTCCCAGGTTGTATGGAGTGCAGTGCCATGATCTCAGTTCACTGCAACCCCCTCTTCTTGGGTTCAAGTGATTTTCCTGCCTCGGGCTCCCAAGTAGCTGGGATTACAGGTGCCCACCACCACGCCTGGCCAATTTTTGTATTCTTAGTAAAGGGTTTTGTCATGTTGGCCAGGCTAGTCTTGAACTCTTGATCTCAAGTGATCCTCCCACCTCACCCTCCCAAAGTGCTGGGATTACAGGCATGAGCCACTGTGCCCAGACTGAAAGAATTTTTTTATAGAAATCAAAATTTCTGGCCTCTCCTAGATACTTATTTATTAAAAAAATCTTTTTTGAGAGGGAGTCTTGCTGTGTCGCCTAGGCTGGAGTGCAGTGGCACAGTCTTGGCTCACTGCAGCCTCTGTGCATGGTATTACAAGCATGCACCTGGCTAATTTTTGTATTTTTAGTAGAGACGGGGTTTCACCATGTTGACCAGGCTGGTCTCAAATTCCTAACCTCAGGTCATTCTCCCACCTAGGCCTCCCGAAGTACTGGGATTACTGAGCCATCATGCCCAGCCTTCTAGATACTTATTAAGCACTTGTTATATACCAGATACTCTTCAGAGTACTTAACTACATAACAACTCTTTTTTTTTTTTTTTTTTTGAGATGGAGTTTTGCTCTTGTGACCCAGGCTGGAGTGCAATGGCGTGAGCTTGGCTCACCGCAACCTCCACCTTCTGGGTTCAGGCAATTCTCCTGCCTCAGCCTCCTGAGAAGCTAGGATTACAGGCATGCACCACCACGCCCAGCTAATTTTTTGTGTTTCTAGTAGAGATGGGGTTTCACCATGTTCACCAGGATGATCTCTTGACCTCGTGATCCACCCGCCTCGGCCTACCAAAGTGCTGGGATTACAGGCTTGAGCCATTGCGCCCGGCCATAACAACTCTTTTAATTCCCACTTCGTACCTACTGCTATGGTGTTGCTGTGTCCCCTCCACTTTACAGATGAGGGAGCTGAGGCTCAGGTTAAGTAACTTAGTCAAGGACCTACAGCTCGTAAGAGATAGAAGAAGTTCAATTTGAACCTATGTAGTCTGACTAGATACTGTGTACTCTAAAATTCCTACCCTGAACTGCCTCTATGAAGACCTGGCAATACTAGACCACATTTTGTCAAGGCAGAGATACCCTGGAGCATAGTCATAGCTGTCCCCTTTAGAAGGGAGCAAGGTATTCCATTTCGCCTCACAGCAGTCCTAATGTAGAGGGCCAGATGTGTGTGGGATGATGGCAGGAATAGTGGTAGGGACACAAGAAACCTAACTCATAAGTAGAGAGGAAGACGATTTATTCATCTGTCACTGTAAAAAGACTTGTTACTCTGTAGTCATATGTGCCCTGTGATGGTGATTGCATTTGCTTATTCTGTTTACTAAATACTGACATTCTCATTTAATGTTTGCTTTGGTGTCACATACACAATAAATGCGGTTAAGATGGTATGGTTGGGCTGTGCACAGCAGCTCACACCTGTAATTTCAGCACTTTGGCAGTCTGAGGTGTGCAGGTTGCTTGAGCCCAGGAGTTTGAGACCAGCCTGGGCAATCTAGTGAGACCGTATCTCTACTTAAAAAAGCCCAAATTTTAGCCAGGAGTAGCGGTGTGTACCTGTAGTCCCAGCTACTGGCAAGGCTGAGGTGAGAACATCACTTGAGCCAGGGAGGTCAAGGCTGCAGTCACCATGATCATACCACTGCACTCCAGACTGGGTGATGAGAGATCCTGTCTCCAGAAAAAAAAAAAGTTTGTGAGGTTGTGTTTTTGGGGATAAATGAGATGCTGTATTGTTACTATGTAATTGTATATTTATTTAGTTCTTCATAAATTACTATGTTCTTTATGAAAAGTATGTGATTTCCTGCCGGGCACAGTGGCTCACGCCTGTAATCCCAGCACTTTGGGAGGCCGAGGTGGGTGGATCACGAGGTCAAGAGATTGAGACCATCCTGGTCAACATGGTGAAACCCCGTCTCTACTAAAAATACAAAAAATTAGCTGGGCATGGTGGTGCATGCCTGTAATCCCAGCTACTCAGGAGGTTGAGGCAGGAGAATTGGCTGAACCCAGGAGGCGGAGGTTGCAGTGAGCCTAGCTCGTGCCGTTGCACTTCAGCCTGGGTGACAAAAGCAAAACTCCCATCTCAAAAAAAAAAAAAAAAAAAAAAAAAAAAAGAAAAAGAAAAGTATGTGATTTCCTTAGGAAGTAGTTTTGTCAGATATGTATAAATGCAGTATCTTTAAAGGTAAAAGAATAAAAGGTAGATCATAAAAATATTGTAGTGTTTATGTTTAGTAAGCCGTGGAATTTTGAATTTTTTTGTTGTTGGTAATTTACTATCCATCCATTCGTTTATTTTTTGAGATGGAGTCTTGCTCTTGTTGCCCAGGCTGGAGTGCAATGGCACAATCTCGGCTCACCACAACCTCCGCCTCCTGGGTTTAAGCGATTCTCCTGCCTCAGCCTCCCAAGTAGCTGGGATTACGGGCATGTGCCACCACCCATGGCCAATTTTCGTATTTTTAGTAGAGATGTAGTTCTCCATGTTGGTCAGGTTGGTCTCGAACTCTTGACCTCAGGTGATCTGCCCCTCGCGGTCCTTTCAGAGTGCTGGGATTACAGGCGTGAGCCACTGCACCCTACCTATTTATTTTGAGTTGGCGTTCTGCTCTTGTTGCCCAGACTAGAGTGCAATGGCACGATCTCAGCCCACTGCAACTCCCACCTCCTGGGTTCAAACGATTCTCCCACCTCAGCTTTCCGAGTAGCTGGGATTACAGGCACTCCCCACCATATCCCAGCTAATTTTTGTGTTTTTTACTAGAGAAGGGGTTTCACCCGCGGTGTTGTCCAGGCTGGTCTCAAACTCCTGACCTCAGGTGATCCATCCTGAGGTCAAAGTGCTGGAATTACAGTTGTGAGCCACTGCTCCCAGCTGATATTTATTAAGAATACATTTCTCACAGTAGGAACATTTTCTTTAAGTCATTTTAGTGAAAATTAAGCTACTTCCTAAGGAAAACAAATACTTGTTATAAAGAACATAGGAATTTAGGAAGAACTAAATATGTAACTATATAATAACAATACAGAATCTCATTTATCACACGCCCCGCCAAAACAACCTTAAAATCCTAACTAGCATTTAAGTAATAAGTGCTTATTGTCAGTGGATGAAAAACTTTTCCTGCTAGTCACTGTTGTTGGGAGTTGATGATGATTGCTTCTCTAACACATGTTGCTGCTTTGTTTCCTCTTTAGGTACTTGATGAAGAAGCAGAAGTTTTTATAGTCAAAATGTGGAGATTATTGATATATGAAACAGAAGCCAAGAAAATTGGTCTTGTGAAGTAAAACTTTTTATATTTAGAGTGTTCCATTTCAGATTTCTTCTGCACCACCCTTTTAAGGACTTTGAATTTTTCTTTGTCTTTGAAGACATTGTGAGATCTGTAATTTTTTTTTTTATTGTAGAAAATGTGAATTTTTTTGTCCTCTAATTTGTTGCCCTGTGTACTCCCTTGGTTGTAAAGTCATCTGAACCTTGGTTCTCTTTATACTCACCAGGTACAAATTACTGGTATGTTTTATAAGCCGCAGCTACTGTACACAGCCTATCTGATATAATCTTGTTCTGCTGATTTGTTCCTTGTAAATATTAAAATGACTCCCCAATTCTTTTGCAGAATTGCACTTAATATTGAAATGTACTGTATAGGAACCAACATGAACAATTTCAAATGAAAACACCAGTCATATCTATTATCACCCCCACTCTCTTTTGATCAGAAATGGCAAGCCCTTGTGAAGCCATGGAGTTTAAAATTAGAATGCAAAAATTAGCAGACAATCCATTTCTACTATATTTCTGTATGAATGTGTTCGTATGAATGTATGTGTAAAAGTCTTTCTTTTCCCTAATTTGCTTTGGTGGGGTCCTTAAAACATTTCCTAAGTAACAAATAGAACTGTAAAGGAAAAGTTATATTGTTCGAACCCAAAATGTCTGGTATAATTAGGTTGTTAGTTTCTCATAGCATGGTATTCTCGTGTCGTGAGCAATGGTCTGCTAACTGGATGGGGTTTCCTTATTAATAAGCTGGCTGCTTCAGTTTCTCTTTTAAAGGAATGTGGATCATAGTGATTTTCCCCTTTAATTTTATTGCTCAGAAATGAGGCATATCCTAAAATCCTGGAGAGTTGTATTTAATGCATTTTTGCACTAATTGGTCCTTAGTTTAATTATATCCCTTTATTTAACAAAAAATTTATTTCAAAAGTATAAGTGAAAACTGCCTTTAAAACAAAACAAAAAATGAAACTAGGCAAATTGACAGACAATGAGAGTTTTACAAACATGATAGGTATTCTGCTTGGCAACTTATAAGTTATATTTACATCTTATTTAAGGATAAAGGTAAATTTATCAAGGTAATTACTAACGACTAATTTTTTGTTTTCATTTTTGTCCTGTAGAAGGTTTATATCTTGTTTTACCTTGGGTCATTAGTGTTTAAAAACGTACTGATGATGTGCTCAGAGAAATTCCTGGGGCTCTCTTTATTGTAGATCAGAATTTCACCAGGGAGCAAAATTACCTGAAAATGTAACAAGCTTCAAACAGCTTTTCACACAAATTAGTTGCAACTGTTCCCATGTCTGAGTACTTATTTAAAAGAAAGGTAAAGATTGGCCTGTTAGAAAAGCATAATGTGAGCTTTGAATTACTGGATTTTTTTTTTTTTAAACACTTTGAGAGGACATTTGAAAAAACTGTTCTTACCCTTGAACCCTGACATGGTTCCATTATGTAAATATTTCAAATATTAAAAATGTATATATTTGATCCTGGGGACTCATATTCTTTCAGAATCATGTAAATAAATGGCATCATGTTATAATTGTGTGGTGCATACTAAAAAACTTAGAAACATGGGCTGAATTTTTTTATGGACATGATTTTTATGACTATTGGTACCTAAAGGTCAAGGAAGCCATTTACATTATTTTTGATGGATCTATATATCTGTGGAAATACCTCTTTTTATTATATTTTAAACTCTGGTTTCTTGAGGGAAAATTTCAGAAAAGATGCCCCTTGCCATTTCAAGTTTCTTTTTCAGCTTTTTCTCAGACACACCCCCAACCTAAGATCTTGTTTCAGCAATTTATTGTGTCTGTCTTTTTTTTTTTAACATACTGCAGTTACTGTTTCTAAGGCATCATATTATGTTGTTTTTATTTAGCCACTATTAACATGAAGATTTATTCAGCTAGATTTGATTTCCTTTCCTTGGTTTCTTCTCCTGTTCTGTCAACTAGACTTATCCTAAAGGACCACTCTAAAAACAAAGGGCATCTCTTAATCTGAAACCCTTAGGGAGGTATACTGTGTACTGCATAACATCTCCAATGAGGTTCATGGCAAGACCTAAACTAAACATATGAATTTGTGCAAGTTTATATATTAAAGTTTCTGCAGCAGAGTGAAAATTGTTACAGTTAGATGGGGTAGAGACTGTTAATCACTTAATGCCAGTGTAAATCATGTTTTGTGACCAAGCTTCAGTAAAAGCCTTTAGATTGTCAGAGTTGCCTGTTTTTTAGAATTGTATGTATATAAAAACTGAAACATTAAACAGACATATTCTAGTGTCTGAAAATTCACATAAGAAATTTCTGTCAAGTTGTTTGAACTTCGTGGGTTAATTTTACCATAACCACTTAGTTTGAAAACCTTATACAGTATGAATTCATTTTTCCTTTTGAAAATGAATTGTTATATAAAGAGCCTGAAAGTCTTTTTTTTTCCTTTTTCTTTTATTTTCTTTTTCTTTTTTTCTTTTTTGGAGACGAGGTTTTGCCCAGGATGGAGTTCAATGGCTCATTGCAACCCCTGCTTCCCGGATTCATGCAATTCTCCTGCCTCAGTCTCCTGAGTGGCTGGGATTACACAGGTGCCTGTCACCATACCAGGCTAATTTTTTGTATTTTTAGTAGAGATGGGGTTTCACCATGCCCCCAGGCTGGTCTCAAACTCCTGGCCTCAGTTGATCCATCCACCTCAGCATCCCAAAGTGCTGGGGGTAGAGGTGTGAGCCGCCACACCCAGCTAAGACCATGAAAATCTTAACAACTAGTCTTGATCTGGCAATTAGAAAACTAAAGTACTTTTCATTATTTGTCCCTAAAAACAAAATAAACTATGTTCATCTGTTTACAAGGAGGAAAGGTAAGTTTGAAGTTGTTTTTCTCTAACTTTAATGTGACCCGCAAATCACCTGCAGAGTGCTTGTAGAAACAGAGACTCTGAAGTAGCAAGGCTGGGGTGATGTCACAGGCTTTGCATTTCTACACAGCTCCCAGCTGATGTCATTGCCAGCTTATCCAAGGACTACAATTTGATTAACACTTTAAGGTGTCTGTTCAGTACTATTTTATCCTAACAGACTACATAAATGCAGCTGAATTTTCCTTTAAGTAGAATTTAAAGAGAGAAACATTTTTTTGAGACCAATATGCATAATTAGTTACATAATGTAATCCTCAAATTATGCCTGAGAAAACCCCAATATTCTAGGCTTTATTCCCAGCCAGCCCTGAAGATTTTTTCCATAGATAATTTGTTACTAATTCTGGATCTTATAGCACGTTCCTATAAACTAAGTGTAAGCTAATTATTTTGTGAAGAGTGCTGTTTCAGGTATTAATCTGGCATGAATACTAGATACAGTAGAAAAACTGAGAAAACATTTAGCTTGAGTGCCAAATTGAACTAGACACTATCATTTTTTCTCCTTATGGAATAAATTTAATGCAAATACATGTAAGCAGGTATACAATGTTGAGATGAGGCTTATTTTCCCAACTCTTTTTAACAAGTTTTATGAATGTCCCCAGTTTATATCCAAAAAATGCTGAAAGATTTTATGTCAAATTGATTACAAACTTCTCTGGGTTGTATTTCAGTCTTCTGTTAAGTATGAAATTGAGAAATAGTTTTTTTCAACGAAAGATGATGAGGAATTGATTCGTGAATGTCACTGGAGATAAAAGGGTATGAAAAGGAATCCGAAGCCGGCAAAGAAGCAGTCTAGGTGTCGAGAAGAAAACAGGCAGGTACATACCAAACCCAGGAACTACTAATGTACAGTCATACTGTAGATCAAAGTGAAGTTACACCTTTCGATCAACTGGCAGATTTTAAAAAAATGTGATGATGGTAACATGCTGATGTTTATGTTAATTTATTTGCATTTGAATGCTTGCATTTTCATTTTTAATTGACAGAATCTTCGCGTTTCATTACCTGAGTCATGGAGGCCAAATTAAAGAATGGCAGTCTAAAATACCCAGGAACACAATTTCTATAAACAAATAAAAATTCTTTTTTTTTTTTTTTTTTGAAACGGAGTTTCTCTTTTGTTACCCAGGCTGGAGTGCAGTGGCGCCATCTCGGCTCACCGCAACCTCCGCCTCCTGTGTTCAGGCAATTCCGCCTCAACCTCCTGAGTAGCTGGGATTACAGGCACGCGCCACTATGCCCAGCTAATTTTTTTGTATTTTTAGTAGAGACAGGGTTTCACCATGTTGACCATGATGGTCTGGATCTCTTGACCTTGTGGCCTACCCACCTGAGCCTCCCAAAGTGCTGGGATTACAGGCTTGAGCCACCGCACATGGCCTATAAAAATTCTTTTCAAGCCATGTTGTTTGAATTAAATGATACTCCTGAGTCTGTCTACTCAGGTTTTTTTGTTTGTTTTTTGTTGTTTTGTTCTGCTTTTGAGATGGAGTCTTGCTGTGTCGCCCAGGCTGGAGTGCACTGGCTCCATCTCAGCTCAGTGCAACCTCCGCCTCCCAGGTTCAAGTGATTCTCCTGCCTCCGCCTCCAGAGAAGCTGGGACTACAGGCATGTGCCACCACACCTGTTTAATTTTTTGTATTTTTAGTAGAGATGGTGTTTAACCTTGTTAGCCGGAATGGTCTTGATCTGACCTCGTGATCTGCCCGCCTCAGCCTCCCAAAGTGCTGGAATTATGGGCGTGAGCCATCATCCCCGGCAGTCTGTCTATTCTTGCCACATCATGTTAGTTGGATCTATGACTTAGATTCTCATGTACAGAACCGGTGCTGAATTGTTAAGCAGCCAAATCCTCTATTTTTGGTATATACTCAACAGTCATTGAAGCTCATGGTATTGAAGACATGGGCATTCTTAAATGGGTAACTTTACTATGATTAGCTCATTCAAATTTCTCTCACAGATACATATATATATATGTATGTATGTGTATATGTACACAATGAACATTTATTACATACTTCATGTTTGCTGTTTATGTTGTAGGCTAAGTGAATGTGAAATGGATATATAAGAGCCTCCTAAGGCTTGGCGTGGTGGCTCCCACCTATAATCCCAACACTAGGAGGCCGAGGTGGGTGGATCACCTTAGGTCAGGAGTGGAGACCAGCCTGGTCAACATGGTGAAACCCCATCTTGACTGGGCTCGGTGGCTCATGCCTGTAATCCCGGCACTTGGCCGAGGCGGGTGGATCATGAGGTCAAGAGATCGAGACCGGTCGGGCACGGCGACTCACGCCTGTAATCCCAGCACTTTGAGAGGCCGAGGAGGGTAGACCACAAGGTCAAGAGATAGAGACCATCCTGGTCAACATGGTGAAACCCCGTCTCTACTAAAAATACAAAAAATTAGCTGGGCCTGGTGGTGCGTGCCTGTAATTCCAGCTACTCAGGAGGCTGAGGCAGGAGAATTGCTTGAACCCAGGAGGCGGAGGTTGTGGTGAGCCGAGATTGCTCCATTGCACTCCAGCCTGGGTAACGAGCGAAACTCCGTCTCAAAAAAAAAAGATCGAGACCATCTTGGCTAACATGGTGAAACCCTGTCTCTATAAAGAAAAGAAAAAGAAACCCCATCTCTGCTAAAAACAAAAAGCCAAACGTGGTTGCATGCACCTGAAATCCCAGGTACTCAGGAGGCTGAGGCAGGAGAATCGCTTGAACCCAGGAGGCAGAAGTTGCAGTGAGCCAAGATTGTGCCACTGCACTCCAGCCTGAGCAAGAAGAGCAAAACTCTATCTCAAAAAAAAAAAAAAACCCTCAGGTAGCTGAACATCTAATGGTGGCCCAAAAATAAAAACGAGTTCAGGAACATCATTAGACATAAGTACAAAGTACTGTATTATCAATTGTGATGAGCTAACTTTGAGAGGAAAGGGGAAATAGGAAGATTTTCTGTAAAAGTAATATGTGGAAAGCACCTTAGAGATCACATAGTGTATTTTGCCCATTGTAATTACATCAGTCTTCTCTGCAGGTGGTTGTCTAGAGGAATATATATGAGATTCTAATTTATGGTCTAGCATTGCAACAGCAAATAATAACCACTAATAACAAGTAGTTTTACATGCATTCAAGTGTAATTTTTTTTGAATTAGGGTCTGGCTCTGTCACCCGGGCTGGAGTGCAGTGGCAAGATCTCAAGTCACTGCAACCTCTGCCTCCTGGGCTCAAGTCATCTTCCCACCTCAGCTTCCCAAGTCGTTGGGACTACAGGCACATGCCAACACAACCAGCTAATTTTTGTAAAGGAAGGATTTCGCCATGTTGCCCTCTTTGGCTTTGAACACCTGATCTCAAGCGATGCCTTGGCCTCTCAAAGTGCTGGGATTATGGTTGTGAGCCACTACACCTGGCCAAAATTTTTTATTTGTTTAGAGACAAGGATTCCCTGTAAAGCTGGAGTGCAGTGACATAGTCGGTTTTTCTCACTGCAGCCTCCAATTCCTGGGCTCAAGTGATCCTCCTGCCCCAGCCACCTGAGTAGCTAGGACTACAGGTGCACGCCAACATGTCTGACTAATTTTTGTGTGTGTGTGTGGAGATGAAGTCTGTGTTGTCTAAGCTAGTCTCGAGTTCAGGGCCTCAAGTGATCCTTTGTCTTCAGTCTCCTGATGTGTTGAGATTACAGGTATGAGCTTTTTCAGTAAAGGAAAAATAGTGAGCATTCACATTGTAGAGTCCAAAAACATGAAAGTTCACTTTTTTTTCTGTCAATTTTACAGTTTTGTAAATGTACCCAGGTGAAGAGACTTGTCTGATTGTTACTATAGAAAGAAAAGCTACAAAAACAATTATGTTGTTCAGTATACTGTTGAGGCATTTCTAAATGAGAGGTCCCAAGTTCTTGGTTAAGAAGGAACTTAACAAAACAGTAACATAGTCAGCACTTAAGGCTAGAAATACAAGATGAAGATTCAGCAACCCTTAATTTTAAGCAGATTCCAATCTAAGGAAACCGATGCTTGCAGAAGAATTCAAATGATGTGAGAGCTAATAAGATAAAATGTGGCCAAGCACTGAGCCTTGAGGACAGTATTTAATCTCATAACAGTTCCTCTTTCCTCCTGTAGGAAGCATGGTAGTGACATTGTGCGTAAATGAAGGCAAACTGTTTTTCTGTGAAAATGTTAATAAAGTGGGTTCCTTTGGAATCATTAGTGTAAAAGAGCTGATTTTTTGTTTTCAATTGCCCAGGTCCTGACTTTAGTAATGACTTGATACAACTTTTCTAATCTGACAACCTTCTCCCCCTAGTAATTCTTTCAGGCCCTGCACTTGAAACTTCCCTTCTGCTTCATTTTTTTTTTTTTTTAAGCACTTAACTACTTTTGCCATCATTTATTTTATCATTCATTTATCTGTTCCTCTTCCAAAGTTTACAAACATTTCTGAAGCAAATGGAAATGCACCACTGCAGAGTCTGGGACCTTTAGTGTTAATTGGTCATTCTTTACTTTTCACAGTCTGCAGCTTTTAACTGTTTTTGAACCCTCATTGCTCTAGTAGGTATTGAAAAAATATTCACTGAATGACCAGAAGTGATTTGATTTCTTCCTCACCTGGTAAATAATCCTTGTTTTTTTAATTGGTTTGTTTTTTTGAGATGGAGTTTCTCTCTTGTTGCCCAGGCTGGAGTGCAGTGGTATAATCTTGGCTTATTGCAACCTCCACCTCCAGAGTTCAAGCAATTCTCCTGCCTCAACCTCCTGAGTAGCTGGAATTACAGGCATGCACCACCACACCCAGCTAATTTTTGTATTAGTAGAAATGGGGTTTCACCATGTTGGCCAGGTTGGTCTCAAACTCCTGGCCTCAGGTGATCTACCCGCCTTGGCCTCCCAAAGTTCTGGGATTACAGGCGTGAGCCACCGGTGCCTGGCAAATAATCTTTTTTCCTCTTTTTTTTGAACAAAAAATAGAGTTATTAGGCACATTCTCTCCAGTTTATGACAAAATTCATCTTATACATGTTTTCATAAGCAAATGTATTCCATGCATCTCAATCTAGAACACCCTCTCCCCAGTGGCAGTTTTCTAACTACATTCTAGTTTCTTGAATCTTCCTCAGGTATTTCCATTATCTGCTTCCTCCCTGGGTCTGGAACATGTTTGGAGGAACAAAACAAAAAATTTATCTTAGATCTTACCTCCTTCCCACTATACTATCAAGATTCCAGAAATAGTATTTTATATGTGCCCTCCAAATTTCTTGAGTTTCACTCAACCTATTCTAGTTGTAGCTCACCATTCCTCTCATAGCTGGTGACAGCCTGTGTGAGACTGTAAGAGGTGTGAAAGGAAAATAAATCTTGGGGGCCCCCAGATCACCAAGCTAAAGGGAAAAGTCTAGGTGGGAACTGCTTAGGGCCAACCTGCCTCCCATTCTATTCAAAGTCACTCCTCTGCTCACTGACATAGGTATATATCTGATTGCCTGTCTTCCAAAGGCTAATCAGAAACTCCAAAGAATGCAACCTTCATCTCTCACCTATATGTGACCTGGAAGCTCCCTTCCAGTTTCCAGAGTCTTCCTGCCTTAACTTGTCCTGCTTTTCCAGACCGAACCAATGTACTTATATACATTGATTGATGTCTCATGTTTCCCTAAATGTATAAAACTAAGCTGTGCCCCGACCACCTTGGGCACATGTTAAGACTTCCTGAGGCTGTATCATGGGTGCGTGTCCTCAATCTTGGCAAAACAAACTCTGAGACCCACCTCAAATTTTGGGGGTTCACAGAGGCTATGCTCTAGTTTATCTTTTAGCTCCATGTACATTTCCTGTCTTGGAACTCAACTTTAAAAAGAATTTTTTTTTTTTTTTTTGAGACGGAGTTTCGCTCTTGTTACCCAGTCTGGAGTGCAACCTCCGCCTCCTGGGTTCAGGCAATTCTCCTGCCTCAGCCTCCTGAGTAGCTGGGAGTACAGGCATGCACCACCATGCCCAGCTAATTTTTTGTATTTTTAGTAGAGACGGGGTTTCACCATGTTGACCAGGATGGTCTCGATCTCTTAACCTTGTGATCCACCCTCCTCAGCCTCCCAAAGTGCTGGGATTACAGGCGTGAGCCACCGCGCCAGCTAAATAGAATTTTCAATGCCAAAAAAGAAGTAGCACTGGAATATAAATTTCCTCAGCAAGGCAATTTACTTCTATGGAAGGGTATGGCTCATAGATGCAACAATGGCGAGCCCACACCTGGACAAGGAAGGGAAGGGGTACTTATGCCTGATGGAAGTTGCCCCTACTGTTGTGTTTTTCCCCTATTAGCTAGGGAGGGTTACACTGCATAGTCTAGTATAATTCCAGTTGGCTATTTTAAAGGGAGCAGGGGTACAAGCCGGAGTAGCGGGGTGGGTAGTTTGGCGGGAAGGATGATGATGGGCAGGTCAGAGCAGGTGACTGGAGCAGCTGATCTGGATGAGTTGGGACCAGCCAGGGGACTGGGGAACAGATGTGAACTACTGACTAGAACTGGTGGAAAAGGTGGTTTACTGAAACTACAAGGAAGTTAAACTTTAAAGAATAAGAGAGCTGAACGTACTGACATACTGATTCTTTGAAGAGAAACTTGGGGTTCACTATATCTAACACTTGGTGTCTAAGATACCACTTTTGCTTTGTTCCTGTAGTCTGTTTTTCCCAGTGTTTTGCTGGCCTTTTCTTTGCGCACCTGGGTGTTCACATTTATAAAAAGGTGAAGGTAAACTGGGCAACATATCAGGATCTTGTGTCTACCAAAAAAAGGCTAGCCAAGGTGGCACGTGACTGTAATCCTAGCTACTTGGGAGGCTGAGGCAGGAGGATCGCTGGAGGCAAGGAACTCAAAGCTGTGGTGAGCTGTATGATTGTGCCAGTACTCTTCAGACTAGGCAACAGAGTGAGACCTTGTCTCTAAAAATAGTAAAAAAAATTTTTTTTTAATTTTATTAAAGATGGGGTTTCACCATGATGGCCAGGCTGGTCTTGAACTGACCTCAGGTGATCCACCCACCTTGTCCTCCCAAAGTGCTAGGATTATAGGCGTGAGCCACTGTGCCCGACCAACAAAAATTTTTAAAAGATGTAGGAAATGAGAAGGATGAGAAGAAAATTATCTCAAGGTTGGTTATTCAAAGTTAGGGTTCGCTCTTTTTAAAAATCTTACTGCCTTTTTTTTTTTGCAGGATTTTTTTCTTTTTCTTTTTCTTTTTTTTGAGACAGAGTCTCACTCTGTCTCCCAGGCTGGAGTGTAGCCGTGAAATCTCGGCTTACTGCAACCTCTGCTTCCCGGGTTCAAGCCTCAGCCACCCGCGTAGCTGGGATTACAGGGCCTGCGCCACCATGCCAGGCTAATTTTTGGATTTTTAATAGAGATGGGGTTTCACATATGTCCAGGCCGGTCTTGAACTCCTGACCTCAAGTGATTCTCCTTCATTGGCCTCCCAAAGTACAGGGATTACAGGCATCAGCCACCACACCGAGCCATTCATGAATAATTTTTATGACATTCTCTGAGGTGGGTGAACCATAATTTATTGTGCCACATTTAGTTTCCCTTGCTACATAATATTCAATCAATATCTTTTTACAGAATTTTTGTAGATTGTTTCTAGGAATAGTTCACCAGCATTTTAAGACATCCTACTAATATTGGCAGTCAGATTGAAGTAGTTCAGAAATAGATGGATTTTAGCTTGTTCAATATTGATCAAGTAAGTATAGGGCACTGTTTTCAGCACTTGTAAAATGTATATGTGCTCCAGAGTGCAGGAGCGCTTGTAAAATGTAAATGAACAAACTAAAATCCCTACTCTCTACGTTAAAGTGGGAGAGGTGAAGAATTTTATTTATCAATTTTTTGAGACAGTTTTGCTCTTGTTGCCCAGGCTGGAGTGGAATGGCGTGATCTCAGCTCACTGCAACCTTTGCCTCCAAGTTCAAGCGACTCCTGCCTCAACCTCCTGAGTATCTGGGATTACAAACAGGCTCCATCGTGCCCTTTAATTTTGTATTTTGAGTAGAGACAGGGTTTCACCATGTTGGTCAGGCTGGTCTCGAACTCCCGACCTCAGGTAATCTGCCTGGCTTGGCCTCCCAAAATGCTGGTATTACAGGTGTGACTTGAAGAATTTTAAAAACATTTTTTTTGTTCAACGTTCCCCTGTAATTTATTTTTTCCCTTGCTAATGGAAAATGTTACTTTGTTCTTAAATATGATGCTTTTGTATGTAAATGTTTTAGAATCTGATGTTTTTGAGCAGGATTGGCAGTGGGTGGGGGGAGGAGGGATTGGAGATTGATTTAATAGGAATGTGAAGGGATAGCTTGGGGGTGGATTTTAAAATAAACTTAAGAAAAATGTAATTTACCCAGATACCATGTACCATTTGTTTTGCTCTTGTTGCCCAGGCTAGAGTGCAATGGCACGATCTCAGCTCACTGCAGCCTCTGCTTCTTGGGTTCTCCAGCCTCAGCCTCTCAAGTAGCTGGGATTACAGGTGTGTGCCACCACGGCCGGTTGATCTTGTTATTTTAGCAGAGACAGGGTTTCTCTATGTTGGTCAGGCTGGTCTCAAACTCCTAACCTCAGGTGATCCAACCTGCCTCAGCCTCCGAAAGTGCTGGGATTGCAGGCTTGAGCCACCACACATTTTTTTTTTTTTTTTTTTTGAGACAATCTCGCTCTGTCACCCAGGCTGGAGTGCAGTGATGCTCGATCTTGGCTAACTTAAACCTCCACCTCCCGGGGTCAAGCAATTCTCCTACCTCAGCCTCCCAAATAGCTGGGATTACAGGCACGCATCACCATGCCCGGCTAATTTTTGTATTTTTAGTAGAAAGGGGGTTTCACCATGCTGGCCAGGCTGGTCTCAAACTCCTAATCTCGTGATCCACCCACCTCGGCCTCCTCAAGTGCTGGGATTACAGGCGTGAGCCTCCCCGCGCCCAGCCTACTTTTGGTTTTTTGAATACCGGTGTTTGACATTTCTCCATTCACCTTGGTTTAATATGGTAGTATTCATGTTTTAGTTTTAGCTTTCGGATATATATGTATGAGTGTGGTATGCTGCCTGATGAATTAGATGTTGGTTTTGTCTTTACCAAAACTGGACGAAGAGCTGGCAGATGCAAAAATCAAGTGACCCAGCCAGACACATTTTCTGCTCTCCGCTAGCTTGCCACCTAGAAAGACTGGTTGTCAAAGTCGAAAGTTCAAGAATCACGGAGGATGTTTAAAATAGTTTCTCAGGTTCTCATCACCCACCAGAAGTTTTGATTCATTGGTTGGTAGGAGAGAGCAGAGATATTTGCAATTTTAACAGCATCCTCTTGATTGTGATGCAGATGATTCGCATTTTGAGAAACTGTACAAATAGGTACCCTACAGAAGTGACAGGTGTTAAATTTAGATGGCCATCGCTTGTATGCTGGGAGAAGCACACGCTGGGCCCAATTTATATAGGGGCTTTCATTCTCAGCTCAAGAGCAACCTCAGAGTCCCGATAGCCCATGCCAGCACCCGGAGCGGATTCTGTCAGGTGGGAAAGGCCAGGTGAAGCTCTGGGTCCTTCCCGCAATTGTGGATCCTGGCCGGAGGCTCCGCCCCCTTCCTCCTGGCCCCTCTCCTCCCCGTGGGCCCGCCGCCAAGGACGCCACAGCCGGAAATGACGACACCGGTGAGGGCTTTCGGGCGGGGCCTGGGACAGGCAGCTCCGGGGTCCGCGGTTTCACTTCGGAAACAAAACAGCGGCTGGTCTGGAAGGAATCTGAACTGCGAGCGGCGGTGGCGGCGGCGGCAAGGAAGCGTGTGTGCGTGATGGGGAGTCCGGGGAGAGAGGAAGGCGCCGTGGACACGGGCGGCCGGGGGCAAGGCCCGGCCCTTTGTCGCCGCCCGGGCCGCGGAGCCGGTGTCCTGACGGATGAGGGGCGGGGCGCGGCCGGGTGGGCCGGGGAACCCCGTGTGGGAATCCGGGAGGGCCGGCCGGTTTCTCGGGCTTCGGGCGCGGCGGAGTGGGGAGAGATTCCGTGGAGCCTTGGTGCGGAAACGCTGTTTGCTGAGAGACGTCTCAGGGCGCAGATGCCTTGGGCCCGGATTAGCCGGCTGGACGGGAGTGGAGCCGGAGAAAGAGGAAGCGTCTTGGGCTGGGTCTGCTTGAGCAACTGGTGAAACTCCGCGCCTCACGTCCCGAGTGTGTCCTTGTCCAGGGGCGACGGGCACTCAGGGCGAAGTCCGCACACCTCTCGTTCGAGGCGGAAAACGGGGTATACTGCTTTCTCCTTGGTCGGGACTGTCTCCAGGCCTGCGTGTCCGGTGCCTCTTGTGTTTGCTGGGGCTTTCCTCTCAGATTCTTCTCACCGTGTGGTCAGCTCTGCTTTAGGCACATTAATCTGTAGTGACGGCTGGGATGGGTGAGAGAATTGAGGTGGCTTTTCCATAACTCAGGTGAGATTGATTAGACTTCGATCTGCGGTGGTGACGGAGGCTTAGAAGAAACACAACCGGGACCTGGCAATCAATTGAGGATCAGGGAATAAAGTGTAAAATTGATGAGGAGGTTTTCTATTTAGAACATGACAGAGACATTCTCAGAAATAAGGAAGTTAGGAGGAAAGAACTGGTTTAGAGAGGAGGGCGAGAAGTTGTTTGGAAGTGTCACTTTGGAAGTGCCAACAGGTGAAAATGTCCTGTGAACAGGACTGGAGCTGTAAACACGAGTCAATTCCATAGATTTCCAGTTGATGTTGGAGCAGTGAAGGAGGAGTCTAACGTTAGGAAGGGGAAGAGGAGGCCAATGCAGACACTTAGGAACACTTGTATCGAGGGGGTGGAAGAAGAGCAAAGAGCCAGCTGAGGAGAATGAGTGTGGTTGAAGAACCACTACAGTGCAGGGTCACCAGAGCTGAGGAAGGGATGGAGGGAAGCTTCAGGAAAAGGTTGGCAGGGATTTTGAGTGTTAGGTCTGGTGTAGCGGAAGGAACCGAAGATTTATAGCAACACTAGCCAATAGAAATATAATGTGAGGCCGGGCACGGTGGCTCACGCCTGTAATCCCAGCACTTTGGGAGGCCGAGGCGGGCGGATCCTTGAGTTCAGGAGTTCGAGACCAGCCTGGTCAACATGACGAAACCACGTCTCTACAAAAAATTAGCTGGGCGTGGTAGTGCGCACCTGTAGTCCCAGCTGCTCCCGCGGTAGACTGGGACTAAAAAAAAAAAATTTTTTTTCTTTTGGAGAAAAGGCATACAGATTTATTAGCGTGCACTTTGGGAGAACCACAAAGTGATTCTCCCTATTTTCGATTTTGTAATAAACATATGATTTAGAGACGGGAGCCTCACTGTGTTGCCCAGGCTGGTCTTAAACTCCTGGGCTCAAGTCATCCTCTTGCCTTGGCCTCCCAGAGTGGTGGGATACAGGCACGATCCACCGTGCGGGGCCATAAATACATCTTTAAAGGTAAAAAGAGGCTGGGCGCCTTGGCTCACACTTGTAATCTGCCTGCACTTTGGGAGGCCAAGGCAGGTTGACCACCTGAGAGGTCAGGAGTTCGAGACCAGCCTAGCTAATATGGCGAAAACCCATCTCTGCTAAAAATAAAATTAGCCAGGTGTGGTGGTGTGTGCCTGTAGTCCCAGCTACTCAGGAGGCTGAGGCAAGAGAATTGCTTGAACCGGAGAGGTGGAGGTTGCAGTGAGCCGGGAACATGCCACTGCACTCCAGACTGGGTGACTGAGCGAGGAGGATGAAAAAAATGTAAAACAGGTGAAATCAAAGTGAATAATTTATTTTAACACAATATACCTAACATTTTTATTTCAACATCTAACCAGTAAGTATAAAAATTTACTTGTCTTGCCCTCTAGATAGATAGTAAGCTCCTAAAGTAAATAGAAGCAATATCTGATTCAGTAGAATTCCCAACCCCATCACAGCATGTGGTTATATAGAAGAAACCCAGTAAGTGTTGATTGAAAGATATTAATACTCCTGCTTGGGTGAGAGAGTGAGAAAAAAGATATTAGTGTTTGCTTTCCCAGTGCCTTTTATAGTTCTTAAGTTGATCAAAGCAAAAGACAGACTGCAGGCAATGCTAAATATAACCAGTGATTTACAAATTAATTAGATGTAAATAATCATTTTTTCATTAAATATTAGTTGTATTCTATTTCCACAAAGAATTTTAGAAAATGATTTTGAGTAATCATTCCTCCCTTATAGAGTTATTGAAATTAAATAACTTACTGGGAAAGAGATTTTATAATTATACAAAGGTGTGTAGGATCATAGTCTCATATCTGTAGTTCTGAAGTCCAAAAGCTCACAAAAACCAAAAGGTTTTTCATAACTAATTTGACAGCAAAATCTAGCCTATAGTCTTTATTTTCTTTTTTTAAATGTGATTTAAAACTATTCATTTATTTCACTATAGCTTAATAATGTATTTGCTTTTCTTCTTCTATGATGTAGGGGCATTATGTAACATCTGGTATTTGCATAGTACCTTTACAAAATCCAAAAAAAATCTGAATTCTAAAAACATTTAGTCCTAAGAGTTACAGATAAGGGATCCTGGACTTGCATTCTCAGTCTTTGTTCGTTTTTATTGCATTTTCTGAGCCAACATAACCATTTAAAAACAAGTTGCTATAGTAACTCTACAGACCTCCCCCAAACTCAGCGGCTCAGAGCATGTATTCTCTCTCAAGGTTCTGCTTCAAGGTGTAGGTCTGTGGATCAGTGGGGGCAGTTCTTATTTGTATGTCTTATTCTGGGGCCCAGGCTGAAGGGACAGTAGATCTCCATGGTAAGCTTTTCTCAAGGCAGTAGCAGAAGTACAAGAAGGCAAGGCCAATTGCACAAGCATAGTTTAAGTGTCTGTTCATGTCACATCTGCTAAGATTGCATTGACCAAAGCAAGTCATGTGATAATGGCCAAAGACTTAGGAGTGGGTAGTAGACTGCAACCACAATGCAGCCAAGCACAACTACAGAGCCAAGCTTGTAACATCACTGAAGAGTGGTGTATTCCTCCCTTGGCCAGGCTGGGGGAGGGAGTGAATATTTGCTGAATAATAATCTAATCTACCACAGATGGTTAACAGAGGTGGAGTGGGATGGAAGGAGGAAAAAAAAAATCACCAAATGGGATGTATCACTACCCTTGCTCTTTTTAGTGTCTGCTGCGTTCCCAAAGCCTTTTATAGGGCTGGAGAAATGATTTGCTCCTAGTCTCTCAAAAACCAGAGGAGTCTTTTGAGGATATATTCCTGAAGTTTTAAATTAGTTTAAAAACATTTTTTAATTAATTTCAATTATAGGCTGGGCACAGTGGCTCACCCCTGTAATCCCAGCCATGGCGAGTGGATCATCTGAGGTCAGAAATTTGAAACCAGCCTGGCCAACATGGTGAAGCTGGTCTTTACTAAAAATACAAAAATTAGCTGGGCATGGTGGTGGGCGTCTGTAATCCTAGCTACTCAGAAGGCTGAGGCAGGAGAATCACTTGAACCTGGGAAGTGGAGATTGCAGTGAGGCATGATCAGGCCATTGCACTCCAGCCTGGGCGATGATCGAAACTATGTCTCAAAAATATTGATTTCAATTATAGGTTCCAGTTTAGAGTTTGGTTACATTTACCTTTAAAAACTTAAGTAGAGGCTTTTCCAGCCCATTCATAAAATCAGAACTTGGGCTGCCTGTCCAGGGAGTTTTCCAAATAACACTAAGCCTGATTAAATACTTTTGTAAAAGAAAGAATAAATTGTAAGCTCATTTGACACTTGAAAACTTAGCATCACAATGCAGATGCAGCAGAAAGTACTTGTAGCAGTTTTCTAAGTGAAAGAGAAACTAGTCAAGTAGCTTAGAGACATTAAAACAAGCCACAAGCCATTTGTGCTAGAGATCCTGGTTAAAAGTCTCCTGAAGATGTTTCTCTACAGTACAAATTTTACTTAGATTTATGTCTGAGTGAAAAACGAAATTGTATCAATAATTAACTGTTCTGTACGATTTTGAGGTTTAGTTGTTACACTGGGATGTAGTAAGAGAAAAAATGTATTAATATTTTTCTGTTGGTAGTTTCTTGAATGAGATTTTTTTTTTTGAGACTAGTCTCTCTGTAGCCCAGGCTGGAGTGCAGTGACTCAATCTCTGCTCGTCATCTCAACCTCCGCCTCCCAAGTTCAAGCAATTCTCTGCCTCAGACTCCCAAGTAGCTGGGATTACAGGTGCCCACCACCACACCCAGCTAATTTTTGTATTTTTAGTAGAGGCAGGGTTTCACCATGTTGGCCAGGCTAGTCTCAAGCTCCTGACCTCATGATCCACCTGCCTCAGCCTCCCGAAGTGCTGAAAGTGCTGGTATTACAGGTGTGGGCCACTGTGCCCAGCCATGAGATTTTTAATAAACTTATTTAGAGGTTCTAAACATTGCTCCTGTGATAATTTCTGAAGTGCTGATGGGTAGAAGGTTTTCTGCTTAGACAGACTTCTGTTTAGCACATTTGAGCTTTGAGATTATTTATAGTTCTCTTGGGGCTGTCTTAATTTCTTTGTATGTAATAGATAAGTTCTAGTTTCCCTTCAGAGAAGGATTTCTTTTTCCTTTTGTCTGATTGAGCAAGTATCTTGAGATTAAGGAAATGGAATGTCAGTGAATTCAAGTATTGTGCTTTGTCGGTTTTCAGCAGATGACCAGAGAGCAAAGACATCAAGTAGGTTCTGTCTCTACTCCCACCTGCTCCTCAATTCAGGTCCCATGAAAGGTCCTCAGTTCCCAGTAACTGGTTTTTTGTTTGTTTGTTTGTTTGTTGTCGTTGTTGACAGGGCTGAGAATGTTCACAGCGAAGAATGTTAAAAAGTCTTCTAGTGTCCTTTGCCAGGCTGCCTGAACAGTGGGATCATTGACCTTCATGCAGTCATCAATTGTTTTCAGCTGTTACTGGACCAAAATCAAATCTAGCTTTGCCTGCCCCTTTCTTTGTACCAGTAGAGCTTGTTTGTTCACCAGGCATGACTGAAGACGTAGCCCTGTTGCCTGCCTTCGCTTCCTACTGAGCCCCATGTAAAGAGCAGCTTTCCCAGGGAGGCTCACCTTGTAGCATTGTGATCTTCGGAAGCATCAAGGGAGGCACAAGATTTCTCTGGGTAAACCGGAGAAGACCTGGGCTGGGCATCAGAAGACTTGAATTCTGGAAGTGGCATTTTTGTACCATCGCTCTGTAACTGTGTAGGCAAAATCTTTCACCTTTCCTGAGGATTTTTTACATGTCAATACAGATTCCTTTCCTCATGAGGTTTCTTTAAGACTCAAATGGAAGACTAGATGTGGAAAGAACTTTGAAGGTAGTATTAGAAAATGCTAAAGTGACTGCTATATTATTGATGATTTTTACAGAATTTGTCTGAGAAAGCTCCACTATGCCCATTTTGTATCAGCTTGTATGGTTTCTTGTAATAACTGAACAGATCCTATTAGCATAGGGTAAAAATGGAAACTGCTTCTGTTAAAATGACCATTGGCTGCAGTGGCTCAGGCCTGTAATCCTAACTACTCGGGAGACTGAGGTGGTAAAATTGCTTGAGGCCAGGAGTTCAAGACTAACCTGGGCCACATAGCAAGAGCCTTTCTCTAAAATAAATAAAAAAGTGGCCAGCCGTGTAGCCCCATCTGTTTGGTAGGCTGAGGGGGGAGGATTGATTGAGGCCAGGAGTTCGAGGCTACAGGGAGCTGTGATTGCCACTGTATTGCAGCCTGGTAGCCTGGGTGACAGAGTCAGACTTTGTATCTTAAAGAAAAAAAAAGATTTGCATTATAGCTTATCCTTTTTAAAAAAAAAATAAATACTAGGATATTCAGATTATAATTTATACTTAGAGCAGTTTTTGAAGTTTAAGATCTCATTTACTTCTAAATAATAGTTTTACTAGTAATCAAAATCAATTCAAAATGTCATAATCCTCATTGCTGTAAACTCCTACAGGGCAGGTATGGAGGTGTTTTTTTGTTTGTTTTTTTTTTGAGACAGAGTTTTGTACTGTCACCCAGGCTGGAGTGCAGTGGCACGATCTTGGCTCACTGCAACCTTTGCTTCCCAGGTTCAAGCGATTCTCCTGTCTCAGCCTCCTGAGTAGCTGGGATTACAGGCGCATGCCACCATGCCTGGCTAAGTTTTGTGTTTTTAGTAAAGACAAGGTTTCACCATATTGGTCAGGCTGGTCTTGAACTCTTGATCTCGTGATCCACCTGCCTCAGCCTCCCAAAGTGCTGGGATTACAGGTGTGAGCCACTGCACCCAGCCCACTTATGGAGTTATATACAGAGGCAACGTAGTGTACTCTGTGAATTCCAGCCCCTTGCTTGCCAGATATGACCTTAAGCAAGTTAACTTCTGTGTGTGCCAAATTGTTTTCATCTGTAAAATAATAAAATGAACATAATAGATTAGTTTATTAAATCTTAGTTTAATAGTGTCTAAGTTTTACACATAAGTAGACAGTATCTTTCTTGTTTAGTGAATAATCACTATTTCTAAATTTGTATAAGATTATACTAATCTTGTTTAGTGCATGGTAATGACTTCTGCTCATATTTAACCTGTAAGTGTAATACATTTTATTTGCATGCATTTAATTTTTTAATTTTTTTTTTGAGATGGGGTCTTGCTCTTTTTTGCCCAGGCTGGAGTGCAGTGGCGTGATCTTGGCTCACTGCAACCTCTGCCTCCCAGGTTCAAGCAGTTCTTCTGTGTCAGTCTCCCAAGTAGCTGGGATTACAGGCACAAGCCACCATACCCAGCTAATTTTTCTGTATTTTTAGTAGAGATAGCATTTCACCATGTTCGCCAGGCTGGTCTCCAACTCCTGGCCTTAAGTGATCTGTCTGCCTCGGTGTCCCATAGGGCTGAGATCCAGGCATGAGCCACCATGCCCAGCCTGCTAATTTTATTTTTGTTTGTGTTACCTTTTCTTTTGCTTATTTCATTTGGCTAAGACTGTCTTGTGTACTTGTTTTGTTTTTGAGGGACTATATGAGACTTCTAAGGATTTTTTCATAATGGAGTATACTTTTATTATATTACTATTATTTTTTGAGAGAGGGTCTCACTCTGTCACTCAGGCGGGAGTATAGTGGTGCAGTCACTGCTCACTGCAGCCTTGACTTCATGGACTCCAGCAATCCTTCCACCTCAGCCTTCTGAGTAGCTGGAACCACAGGCGCCTGCCACCTGTGTCCAGCACTTTTTTTTTTTTTTTTGTATTTTTGGTAGAGATGGGTTTTCACCATGTTGGCCAAGCTGGTCATGAACTCTTGGCCTCAAGTAATCCACCCTTCTCAGCTCCCACAGTGCTCGGATTACAGGCATGGGCCATTGCGCCTAGCCTCATACAATTTAATTACTTCACTGAAAGTGAACTTGTATGGATACTCAAAAAGTGCAGTTTCTACTGAATACATACTGTTTTTGCATCATATTAAAGCTGAAAATTTTTAAACTGAACTGTCATCAGAGACCATCTGTATTGTGAAATCTTAATTTTGTCCATATTAAATGACAGGGGCGGCTCACACCTGTACTCTTAGCACTTTGGGAGGCTGAGGCAGGTAGATCACTTGAGGTCAGGAGTTTGAGACCAGCCTGGCCAACATGAAACCCTGTCTTTACTAAAAATACAAAAATTAGCCCGACATGATGGCACATGCCTGTAATCCCAACTACTTGGGGGACTGAGGCACAAGAATCACTTGAACCCAGGAGGTGGAGGTCATAGTGAGTGAGATTGTGCCACTACACTTCAGCCTTGGTGACAGGGCAAGACTCAGTCTCAAAAAAAAAAAAAGGAATAAAGGTATAATAACTCTAAATATAGGTTAAATTCCTACAAAAATCTAGTTTAAAAAAATTTTTTTTTTTTTTTTTTTTAATGAAACAGAGTCTCACTCTGTTGCCCAGGCTGAGTAAAGTGGCAAGATCTTGGCTTACTGCAGCCTTTAATTCCCAGACTCAAGCAATCCTCCCCATTCAGCCTCCTGAGCACCTGAGACTATAGCTGCATCCTCCCCACAACCAGCTAATTATTTCTTATTTTTTTGTAGAGATAGTGTCTTGCCGTGTTGCCCAGGCTAGAGACTGATCTGCAACCCTTAGCCTCAAGCTCTTTATTTTTTAAGCAAATTTACACTATGTCTTCAGTTAATATTAATTTGCATTTTGCTGATCTCATGCTAGCTGACAATAGGCTGCAGGTAAGGAGAGAAGAGAAATGGACATGGTATAAAAAAGCATGTAGGATAAAGTGGAACATCACCTTGGTTAAAAATGTATAATGATGGCTGGGTGCAGTGGCTCATGCCTGTAATCGCAGCACTTTGGGAGGCCAAGGCGGGCAGATCATGAGGTCAGGAGATCCAGACCATCCTGACCAATATGGTGAAACTCCATCTCTACTAAAAATACAAAAATTAGCTGGGCATGGTTGCTCCAGCCTGTAGTCCCAGGTACTTGGGAGGCTGAGGCAGGAGAATCACTTGAACCCAGGAGTTGGAGTTGCAGTGAGCCAAGATTGTGCCATTGCACTCCAGCCCACGCAACAGTGCAAGACTTCATCTCAAAAAAAAAAAAGTGTAATGATTTGAATGAGGGCTGGGCACGGTGGCTCAAGCCTGTAATCCCAGCACTTTGGGAGGCCGAGGCGGGTGGATCATGAGGTCAAGAGATTGAGACCATCCTGGTCAACATGGTGAAACCCCGTCTCTACTAAAGATATAAAAAATTAGCTGGGCATGGTGGCACGTGCCTGTAATCCCAGCTACTCAGGAGGCTGAAGCAGGAGAATTGCCTGAACCCAGGAGGCGGAGGTTGCGGTGACCCGAGATCACGCCATTGCACTCCAGCCTGGGTAACAAGAGCGAAACTCCGTGTCAAAAAAAAAAAAATGATTTGAATGATATAAATATAGGTAGTAAAGGGTTATTTTGAACTTGATACCTTTACTGGAGGAAAAGTTATTTTATGCATTTTTGATGAAAAATCATTAGAAGAAAAGAAATATTTAGAGGAAAGAGGATCCTGATGATGTTAAAAGTGAAAATGAAATAGGTCATTGAGAAAATGTTTTTTATGTAAATGTGTATATGGTAATGTGTGTATGTGTTTTAGATACTATAAATCAGCATTAGGTATGTACACAGATTTTCCCCTTCTATATTTCTGAAGACTCTCTGAAAAGGAAAAGTTGAAGTCATAAAGAATTGGCTGATGGAAATTAAGATAGGCAGGCAAATGGGAGACCCAGTCATCCCTGTAAATAAGGCCATGCCAAGATCAAAGGAGAGGGCTGAGACTGGGAGTCCAGAGTCCAGAGTCTGCGATTCTCTCTCTTTTTTTTTTTTATTTGAGACGGAGTCTCCCTCTGTTGCCCGGGCTGGAGTGCAATGGCGCAATCTTGGCTCACCACAACCTCCGCCTCCTGGATTCAAGTGATACTCCTGCCTCAGCCTCCTGAGTAGTTGGAATTATAGGCATGTGCCACCACATCTGGCTAATTTTTCTATTTTTAGTAGAGACGGGGCATCACCATATTAGGCTAGTCTACAACTCCTGACCTCAAGTAATCTGCCTGCCTCGGCCTCCCAAAGTGCTGGGATTACAGGTGTAAGCCACTGCACCCTGGCTGAGTCTGCAGTTCATGCCAGGTCTACCCAGTTGTGTCATCTTAAGCAAGTCACTGAACTTCTCTGGATTCCCTTCTCCTTTTGTAAAATAAGCATGTTACCTGTTCACACTGCCTTGGGGCATTGGTTAAGGATAAGATGAGATTATAGAGTTTTGCAAAATTAAAAGTGCTAGACAGATGATTTTACAAAAATATAAAGATTAGGTTGAATTGGTAAGCACAGAAAAAGGAATGTTGAGGAGAACATTCCTTAAGATTACTCCTCTCCCTTTGCTGTAAATCTGAAGTCATTCAGTATCTTTGTGGTTGAAAATATTTGGTGTCTCAAGCGGTTCTTCTTACTGCTAAAGAGGTCTATCTTGAGCTTATAGTAAGTTTGTCAGTTAGTTGAAGGTCATGGCAAATTAATACATTCCTGGTTTACAAATTGGTCTTGTAAGTATTTGATTGGTTTAAATGAATTTACTAGGATTTAACTAACAATGGATGACATGGTAAAATCCTATTTCAGACCTAATCTGGAGCCTGCAAGTGACAACAGCCCTTGAGGTCCTTAGACAGCTTGGCTTGGAGGAGAACACATGAAAGAAAGGTTAGTTTCTGCTTAATGTAATCTATGAAAGTGTTTTTTAAAAAAGTATAATTGTAGTACACACAGTTCTGTTTCTTTCCCTTTTCAGAACCTCAAGAGGCTTTGTTTTCTGTGAAAAAGCATTTCTATACGGTTGCTCCAATGACAGAGTTGCCTGCACCATTGTCCTATTTCCAGAATGCACAGATGTCCGAGGACAACCACCTGAGCAATACTGTACGTAGCCAGGTACAGTGTCAGTTTCTGAAACTGTCTTTGCCAGACTGAATTCATTTATCTCCCATCCCTCCAAAAAATGCTGAGGGGGCTGAGTAGGCTTTCTCTACTTTACCAAATTTATAATATGTTTGTTGAACTTCAGCTGATTGCTGGGGGACACAGGCCTGTTTAACACACAGGTGTTGATATAGTTCCTACCTAATTCATGTATCACCACCTCAGTTGAAGCCTTGTCCAGCTTTCCAAGGTCTGTAGCACCTCATAGTTCACGTTGTTTATTATTTTACCTATCTTGCTCTTATTCTTCTATGGTGTCCACCACCACACCTGGCTAATTTTTTTGTATCTTTAGTAGAGGTGGGGTTTCACCACGCTGGCCAGGCTGGTCTCGAACTCCTGACCTTGTTATCTGCCCACCTCAGCCTCCCAAAGTGCTGGGATTACAGTCTGAGCTATGGCACCCAGCCTGAGAACATTCTTATATTCTTATTGGTAATTGGAGTTTATACTATGCCCTTGTTGTCAATAAAAGTTTTAGTTATGTTTGTTAGTTTCCATTTGAAAAAAAAAATGTTGGCTGGGCATGGTGGCTCACAGCTGTAATCCCAGCACTTTGGGAGGCCAAGGCGGGTGGATCACTTGAGGCGGGAGTTCCAGACCAGCCTGCCCATCGTGGTGAAACACTGTCTCTATCAAAAAATACAAAAATTAGCTGGGTGTGGTTGTGCGCCCTTATAATTCCAGCTACTTGGGAAGGTGAGGCAAGAGGATCGTTTTCAAGGTTCACCTATGAGGTCAAAGCTGCAGTTAGCTGAGATCACACCACTGCGCTCCAGCTTTCGTCACAAAGTGAGACCCTGTCTCAAATAAATAAATAAAAATAAACAAAAAGCAAACCTATAAGCTATTTAAAAGACCTTGAAGGGAAACAAAATAAGAGGCAGATCTTAAGTTAGGTTAAATCTAATCTGCAGGTCCAGTCAGCCTTTGACACTGTTACTGTACTGTTTATAATAATGAATTTGTTTTTCTCAGTTGTGTTAAAGTGGAGTAAGGTGAAAAAGAACGTAAAGTCTTGCTGGACGAGGTGGCTTATGCCTGTAATCCCAGCACTTTGAGAGGCTGAGGTGGGTGGATTGCCTGAGGTCAGGAGTCTGACCAACATGGTGAAACCCTGTTTCTACTAAATAAAAAAAATTAGCCTGGCATGGTGGCACCTCCCTATAATCTCAGGTACTTGAGAGACTGAGGCAGGAGAATCATTTGAACCCGGGAGGCAGAGGTTGTAGTGAGCCAAGATCGTGCCATTACACTCCAGCCTGGGCAACATGAGCGAAACGCTGTATCAAAATAATAAATAAAATAAAACAAAATCTCAACGACCTCCAGAGAAACATGCTAGCTTTTGCATGAGTAAAATCTTTTAGGCACAAATCTTAATAATATGTTAAGAAATTTTAGGCTTAAACCTAACACAACCGCCCCACAAATGTTCAGTATTATCTCTAATCAGTTAGGTCAGCTGTTTGTGGAAATGACAGACTTTCTTGGCATTAGAGGAATGGTTAAACCTCTGACTCCAGGGAATCACAAAGCTTGGTCAAGTGCTGAATGCAATTCTGTGTTTTGTTGGAAACATGTTCCCTATGATTAATAAATGTTTTAAAGTTTTCCACTTAACTTTCCAGTTCTTTGGTTAAACCACTCTTCTAGTTCTGTCCTACAGAGCAGGCTTAGAGCCCCATATTTCTAATTGTAGAAATCCAAACAATCTGCATTGTCTGTTTTTTTTTTTTTTTTAGATGGAGTCTTGCTCTGTTGCCCAGGTTGGTGTGCAGTGGCATAATCTCAGCTCACTGCAATCTCTGCCTCTTGAGTTCAAACAATTCTCCTTCCTCAGCTTCCCTAGTAGCTGGGATTACAGGCACCCATCGCCATGCCCAGCTAAATTTTGTGTTTTTAGTAGAAATGGAGTTTCGCCTTATTGGCCAGTCTGGTCTTGAACTCCTGACTTTGTTGATCCACCCATCTTGGCCTCTCAAAGTGCGGGGATTACAAGTGTGAGCCACTGCACCTGGCCCATTAAGTCTTAAAGTATTAATACATTTTCTTTTCTTTTTTTAATTTTTTTGAGACAGTCTTGCTCCGTCGCCTAGGCTGGAGTTCCGTTGTGCAATCTTGGCTCACTGTAGCATCCGCCTCCCAGGTTCAAGTGATTCTCCTGCCTCAGCCTTCTGAGTAGTTGGGATTCCAGGAGTGTGCCACCACACCTGGCTAATTTTTATATTTTAGGTAGAGACACGGTTTCACCATGTTGGCCAGGCTGGTCTCGAGTGCCTGATCTCAAGTGATCCACCCACCTTGGCCTCCCCAAAGAGAGCTACTGTGCCTGCCAATACATTTTCTTATTAATGTTAATTATTGAAAACATTTATTTTAAGTCAATATTCAGACTATAAATATATCAACATAATTGAATACATTATAACCATGTAGGCATGTTAACTGCCTACATGTATGCATGAGATAGTAAGGGAAAAGGGTAGAATATAATGTTTGTAAACACTTGTAACTGTATACATGTGTGCATATATTGAAAAACATTAGGATTTGGGGTGTTGTAAAAATAAGTTTCTGGCCGGGTACAGTAGCTCACACCTGTAATCCCAGCACGTTGAAAGGCTGAAGGGGGTGATCACTTGAGGTCAGGAGTTCAAGACCAGCCTGGCCAACATGGTGAAACCCTGTCTCTACTAAAAAACTACAAAAATTAGCTGGGCATAGTGGCACATGCCTGTAATTCTAGCTACTTGGGAGGCTGAGGCAGGAGAATTGCTCACAGGAGGCAGAGGCTGCAGTGAGCCAAGATGGCACCATTGCACTCCAGCCTGGGCAACAAGAGCAAAACTTGGTCTCAAAAAAAAAAAATTGTGTTTTCCTTATAAAATTACCTAAGTTCATATTCAGCTTCACACAATTATAAACTTAATTGTAGGGCTAGGTATGGTGGCTTATGCCTACATTCCTAGTACTTTGGGAGGCTGAGGCAGGAGGATTACTTGAGGCCAGAAGTTTGAGACTAGCCTGGGTAACATAGCGAGACCTCGTCTCTACACAAAAAAAAAAAGTGAAAATTAGTGGGGTGTGATAGTGTGCTCCTGTGGTCCCAGCTGCTTGGGAAGCTGAGGCAGGGGGATTGCTTGAGCCAGGAAGTCAAGGCTGCAGTGAGCTGTAATCATGCCACTGCACTTCAACCTGGGCAAGAGAGCAAGACCCTGCCTCAAAAAACAAAGTTTGGCAAAAACTGTCATCAACAAAGTCAAATAACAAACAAAGGTTTGAAATACATGACAGATATATCCTAATATACATAAAATCCTTTTTTCTTTTGAGATGGAGTTTTGCTGTTGTTAATCCAGACTGGAGTGCAATGGCGCGATCTCGGCTCACTGCAACCTCCGCCTTCTGGGTTCAAGCAATTCTCCTGCCTCAGCCTCCCGAGTAGCTGGGACTACAGGCACGCACCACCACGCCCAGCTAATTTTTGTATTTTTAGTAGAGACGGGGTCTCACCTTGTTGACCAGGATGGTCTTGATCTCTTGACCTCATGATCCACCCGCCTCGGCCTCCCAAAGTGCTGGGATTATAGGCGTGAGCCACCATGCCCAGCCATATACATAAAATTCTTATGAAATTAAAAGGAACATGAACAACTCAGTAGCAAAGATTACAAGCAATATTTATGGAATAAGAAATAGAAGTGACAATAAATATGTGAAAAGTCTAGTTGATCAGCCTTATTGATAGATAAAAATTAAAACTCATTTCTTACCTATCAGTAAGTAAAAATTGATATACTCCTACTGAGGTTGTAGGGAAATAGGCTTTCTTGTATGCTGTGCTCTTTGAAGTAAAGTTAGTATTTATTTGGAGGCAAGCTGTTAATTGCATCTACAGATAAACATGCCTTTTGGAAATAATTTAACAATTAAATCTGACCTAATCTAATCTGACCTAGCATTTTACTTCTAGAAGTTTATCCTATAAAAATATTACAAGGCCAGTGGTGGTGGCTCATGCCTGTAATCCCAGCACTTTGGGAGGCCGAGTCAGGTGGATCACCTGGGGTCAGGAGTTCAAGACCAACCTGGCCAATATGGTGAAACCCCATCTCTACTAAAAATACACAAAAATTAGCCGGGCATGGTGGCACATGTCTTTAATCCCAGCTACTCAGGAGGTAGAGGCAGGAGAATTACTTGAACCCAGAAGGCAGAGGTTGTAGTGAGCTGAGATTGCACCACTGCACTCCAACCTGGGTTGACAGAGTGAGACTCTGTCTCAGAAAAATTTATATATTACAAGAGGAATGTCAATAATTTTTATTGAAGTTTTATTTATAACAGTGAGAATGTGGAGATAATCTCAGTCTTTATCATTAATTGCTTATGGTTTACCCAGTTAGAAGTGTAAAGGTACTAGTTAATAGTAGGGTCTCTTGACTACACAGTCGGACTTTGAATCTCTGTTCTAGAACTTCCTAGCACTAGGATCTTTGGCAGTTTATCTGGCTCACTAAACTTCAGTTTCTTTATCTTATAAATGAAGTTTATAGCAATTAACTTAGAGTTTTATTTAAATTAAGTGAGATAACCTGAATGATTAGTACACTAGCACATAGTTGTTCAATAAATATTAACATTTCCTATAAAAATTGCCATATATAAGAGTGAGTTATATTTATATGTCTAGCATAGAATCAAATACATATTATCTTTTTTTTTTTTTTTTTTTTGAGACAGAGTCTCCCTCTATCACCCAGGCTACAGAACAGTGGTGTGATCATAGCTCACTGCAGCCTCTAACTCCTGGGCTCAAATGATCCTCCCATCTCAGTCTTGTGAATAGCTTGGAGTACAGGTGTGCCACCATGCCTGGCTAATTTTATTTTTTTTTAGTTTTTACTTTTTTTTGTAGAGCTGGGATTTCGCTATGTTGCCTAGGCCAGTCTTGAACTCCTGGCTCAAGTGATTCTCCTGCCTAGGCCTCCTGGAGCATACAGAAGACTTTTTAGGCCAGTGAAACTCTTCTGTATGATACTGTAATCATGGAAACCTGTCATTGTATGTTTATACAAACCCATAGAATGTATAACACCAAAAGTGAACCCTAAGGTAAACTATGAACTGTCAATATAGGTTCCTCTGTTGTAACAGTTTACCACACGATGCATGATGTTGACAGAGAGAGAGGCTGTGCCTGTTGGAGGGGGTATATGGGAACTCTGTACTTTCTGCTCAATTTTGCTATGGATCTAAGACTGCAATTTTTTTTTTTTTTTTGAGACGGAGTTTCGCTCTTGTTACCCAGGCTGGAGTGCAATGGCGCGATCTCGGCTCACCGCAACCTCCGCCTCCTGGGTTCAGGCAATTCTCCTGCCTCAGCCTCCTGAGTAGCTGGGATTACAGGCATGCGCCACTGTGCCCAGCTAATTTTTTGTATTTTTAGTAGAGACGGGGTTTCACCATGTTGACCAGGATGGTCTCGATCTCTTGACCTCGTGATCCACCTGCCTCGGCCTCCCAAAGTGCTGGGATTACAGGCTTGAGCCACTGCACCCGGCCTGTAATAAAAAGTTTTTTTAAAAAAATTGCCTTACAGATAATACCATGCTTAAGTCAACATTCTCATATTTAGCTATTTGAATTTCCAGTTCTGAAGCAATCTATAATTGCTGCTATGGATATTCATGTACAAATCTTTGTATGGGCATATGCTTTCATTTATCTTGGGTAAATACCTAGGAATAGAATATGATTCAATATGGTAGGTGTATATGTAACTTTTTTCTATTTATTTTTGAATGAAAGAATGAATGAGACAGAGTTATACTTTTGTCAACCAGGCTGGAGTGCAGTGGCTTGATCTTGTCTGACTGCAACGTCCACCTCTCTCCTCCCGGCTTCAAGTGATTTTCCTGCTTCAGCCTCCCCATAGCTGGGATTATAGGCACCCACCCCCATCCCTGGCTAATTTTTGTATTTTTAATAGAGATGGAGTTTCACCATGTTGGCCAGGCTGGTCTCAAATTCCTGACCTTAAGTGATCTACCCACCTCAGCCTCCCAAAGTGCTGGGATTACAAGCATGAGCCACCATGCCCAGGCAATTTTTATTTATATTTTTTAATAGAAGACGGGGTCTCTCTGTGTTTCACAGGCTGGTCTTGAATGCCAGGCCTCAAGTGATCCTCTTGCCTTGGCTTTCCAAAGTGGTGGGATTACAGGCATGAGCCTCTATGCCCAGCCTTATATTTAACTTTTTAAGGTACTGCCAAACAACTTTCCAAATTGGTTCTATAATTTTACATTTCTACCAGGAGTATGAGTTCCAGTTCCTCCACATCCTGTCAGTACTTGACACCGTCAGTCTTTTACATTTTTTAGCCCTTATGAAAGGCAGTATATTGTTAAAGGTCATTTTGGTTTTAATTTACATTTCTCTAATGAGTAATGATGTTGAGTATCTTTTTTATGTGCATCTCATCCTTATATCTTCTTTGGTGTCTGTTCAAATCTCTTGCCCATTTAAAAATTTTCTTACTGGATTTTGAGAATTATTTACACAGTCTGGATACAAGGCCTCTGTAATATATATAATTTGCAAATGTTTTCTCCCAGACTGTGGGTTTTCTTTTTATTAACAGTGCTTTTTGAAGGGCAGTTTTTTTTTTTTTTTAAGAGACAAGGTCTTACACTGTCACCAGGCTGGAGTATAGTGATGTGATTATAGCTCACTGCAACCTCAAACTCCTGAGCTGAAAGAGTTCTTCTGCTTTGTTCTCCGAAGTAGCTAGGACTACAGATGTGTGCCACTGCACCTAGCTAATTCAGTTTGTATTTTGTTGATTGTGTTTTTGGTGTCACATCTTAAGAAACTTTGGCCTACCTCAGGTTCTCAGGAGTTTTTTCTTACATTTTCTTCTGGAAGCTTTATAGTTTCATGTTTTACATTAGGTCTGTGATCCATTTCAGGTTGATTTTTATACATGGTCCAAGGTATGGATCAAAGTTCATTTTTCTGTATATGGATATTCAGTTGGTTCAGCACTGTTTTTTGAAAAAGTCTATTGTCTCCACTGAAGTGCCTTTGTACCTTTGACAAAAATCAGTTATCTGTATACGATACATGTCAGTCTCTTCCATCAGTCATTGCTCAAAGGGTGTTCTCATGAGGAGGCTTTTGGAAAAACGGAAACTCTGTACTCATTGAATGACTTTATGCCCATTGAATGACTTCCCATTTTCCATTTCTCTCAGCCCATGGCAATTGCAATTATACTTTCTGTTTCCAAAAACTTGAGGTTTTTGGTTTTTGGTTTTTTTTTTCTTTTTTTAAAGACAAGATCTCACTCTGTTGTTCAGGCTGGATTGCAGTGGCGTGATCTTGGCTCACCTCCTGGGCTCAAGTGATCATGCCACCTCAGCCTCCTGAGTAGCTGGAACTACAGGTGCGCACTGCCATCCTGGCTAATTTTTTACTTTTTCTATAGAGATGAGTTCTCACCTTATTGGCCAGGCTGGTCTGAAACTCCTGGGCTCAAGTAATCCTCCCACCTCAGCCTCCCAAAGTACTGGGATTATGGGTATGAGCCATCATGCCCAGCTGGCTAGATACTTCATATAAGTAGAATCATACATTATTTCTCTTTTTGTGACTTGCTTATTTTGCTTAGCATAATGTCCTCATGGTTCATCTATATTGTGGCATGTGACAAGATTTCCTTTATGAAGGCTGAATAATATGCTATGTTGTATTTATACCACAAGTCTGTCAGTAGACATTTGGGTTACTTCTACTTCTTGGCTATACTAAATGCTATGGTGAACGTGGCTATGCACGTACCTGTTTGAGATCTTGCTTGTAATTCCATTCTTTTTTATATATTCTCATTGGTGTATATATATATAAATGGGAATGCTGCATCATAAGGTAATTAAAAAAAATTTTTTTTGAGGAAGCTCCATATTGTTTTCCATGGTGGCTGCACCATTTTACATTCCCACCAACAATGCACAGTCATTCCAATTTCTTCACAACTTTACCACTGCTTGTTACTTTCTGTTTTTTGGTAGTGGCCATCCTAATGCGTGTAGTTCTGATTTGCATTTTTCTAATGATTAGTGATGTTGAACATCTTTTCTTTTTATTCCCCCATATTACATAGATGTAGAGCATCTTTTCATGTGCTTGTTGGCCATTTGTATATCTTCTTTGCAGAAATACCTATTCAAGTCCTTGACCCATTTAAAAAATCTGATTATTTATTTTTTCCCATTTGTTTAATTGTAGGACTTTTTAATGTATTATGGATATTAATCTCTTACCAGATATATGATCTGCAATTTTTTTTTTTGGTACAGGGTGCCACTCTGTCACCTAGGCTGGAGTATAGTGCAAGCTGGGCTCAAGGCAACCTCCATCTGCTAGGCTCAAGTGATCCTCCCACCTCAGCTTCCTGAGTAGCTGGGACTACAAGGACTTTTTGCCACCACACTCAGCTAATTTTTGCATTTTTTGTAGAGATGGAGTTTCACCGTGTTGCCCAGGTTGGTCTTGAACTCCCAGGCTCAAGCAGTGTAACTGCCTTAGCCCCCGCAAAGTGCTGGGATTGTAGACGTGAGCCACCACACCCAGCCTGATTTGCAGATATTTTCTCCAGCTCTGTAGGTTGCCTTTTCACTCTGTTGACTGCTTCCTGTGGTGCATAGAAGTTTTAAAGTTTGTATAGACACATTTGTCTATTTCTGTTTTTGTTCTTTAATTTCTCTTAGCAATATTTTGTAATTTTCATTGTACAGGATATTTGGGTATCTTTAAGACTACCCTCAGATTCAGTAATTTTCTAGAAAGACTGAACTCAGAAAAGGTTTTATACTCAAATTGTAGTTTAGTACATTGAAATGATATGGATTAAATTTAGCAACAGAAAAAAAGCACATAGGGCAAGGTTCAGGAGACACCACCAGGCACAAGCTTTCAATAGTCTTCCAGTGGAGTTGTGCACACAGTGCTTCATTTTTCCAGCAGCAGTGTATGACAACATACTTGGAATACTGGCAACCAGGAAAGCTCACTGAGCCTTGGTCTCTGGGTCACACGTGGCTGACCTTAGTTCTCTGCCTCCTTCAGAGGCTAAGCTGATGTGTGACCCAAGGCCCCACCATAGATCACGTTGTTAGCAGAAACTAGTTGGCATGACCCAGTGCCTCATGTAACGAAGGAAATAGTTTTTCTTTTTAATTAATTAATTTAAAAAATTATTTTTTTTGAGGTCAAGTTTCACTCTGTCACCGAGGCTGGAGTGCACTGGTGTGATCTGAGCTCACAGCAAACTTCGCCTTCCAGGTTCAAGAGATTCTCATGCCTCAGTCTCCCCAGTAGCTGGGATTACAGTCACACACCACCATGCCTGGCTAATTTTTGTATTTTTAGTAGAGACGGGCTTTCACTGTGTTTGCTAGGCTGGTCTTGCTTGAACTCCTGGCATCAAGAGGTCCACACACCTCAGCCTCCCAAAGTGCTGGAATTACAAGCATGAGCCACCATACTCAGCCAGGAAGTCTTTAACAGGCAGGGTATTCTAAGGTTTTAGAGGTTGTCTTCCAGGAGCTGGGCAGGGAAAACATCCGTTTTTGGCCTGTGCAGTTTGGACAACACTGATAATGCTGAGTTACTCCCTTTACTGTACTACAGGCCTTGTACATCTTTTCATCCTTCAGGGTTCAGCTCATGTTGTTGTACTTCCTCAGACAGGTATTTTCTGGCCATATTATTTAAAAGTAGTCCCATACAATGTGTTCTTTATCATATCTCCTTATTTGTTTGTTTGTTTTTATTTTTTTAATTATTATTTTCAGACGGAATCTTGCTCTGTCACTCAGGCTGGAGTACAGTGGCACGATCTCGGCTCACTGCAACCTCCACCTCCTGGGTTCAAGCGATTCTCCTGCCTCAGCCTCCCGAATAGCTGGGACTACAGGCGCATGCCACCAGGCCTGGCTCATTTTTTGTATTTTTAGTAGACACGGTGTTTCACCATGTTAGCCAGCATGGTCTCTATCTCCTGACCTCATGATCTGCCTGCCTCAGCCTCCCAAAGTGCTGGGATTACAGGCGTGAGCTACTGCACCTGGCCTTTTTTTTTTTTTTTTTAAAGTCGTCTTCTTGTGGAGCTGGGCTACCCCATAGGCAGTACACTGAGAGTAGCCTGTTTATACCTTTTATAGTACTATACCACTGTGTAATTATCCTGTTTATTATCTGTTACCCTCTGCTTGAAAGTAGTTCACGAGAACCAGGAACCTTATCTATTTGCTCCCTGTTGTATCCCTGGCACTATACCTAGCACAGTATCTGGCACATAGCTGGCATTTACCTTTTTTAGGGGGAATAGTTCCCAGTGAAAACTGGAAAACTTGCTAGACAAATTTTAAAAGAGCTGTAACCCTTATTTTTTAAATTGATTAATAATTAATAATTAGAAATTAAGGCCTCACGCCATGGCTCACGCCTGTAATCCCAGCACTTTGGGAGGCTGAGGCAGGAGAATAGCTTTAGTCTGGGAGAATCTTGGAGAATTGCTTGAATCTCTGTAGAGCAAAACAGAGATATAGTCTTCAGAATGAGAGACTATATATATATAGAGAGAGAGAGAGACAGACAGACAGACATATTCTTCAGAATGAGAGACATCACTCTGCCAGACACCTGCACTGCTCCAGCACTGGCATCCAATATCTTAATACATGTCAGCAGCCACTGCTGCTCTCATACATGTGCTTTCTGTCTCTCTGTTGCCCTTGCTCGTGCTCTCGTGCTCGCTCGCTCTCTCTATATATATCTCATATTTGTCTGATATATATATATCATATATCTCATATATATATCATATATGATATATCGATACGTATTTTTTTAGATGAAGTCTTGCTCTGCTGCCCAGGCTGGAGTGTGGTGGCATGATTTCACCTCCTGGGTTCAAGCTCTATATGAGAGAGATAAATATATATTCTGACTCATATATGATATATGATAATATGACATATATCGTATGCTATTATATACATATATGTATGATGTGTGTATGTGTACATATGTATAGGATATATATGTGATACATGGATATCATGATATACATGTATCATATACATATATATCATGTATATACTATCAGGAAAAAATATATATCATATATCACTTGAACCCAGGAGGCGAGATTGTGTCACCACACTCCAGCCGGGGTGACAGAACAAGGCTCCATCTCAAAATACACACACACACACACACACACACATATATATATATACATACACACACACACACACATTTAACATGTATATTAAATATATGCATATATGTTATATATCACATATGATACACATATATGATGTCATATATATCAGTCAGAATTTAAAATGCAAATATACTTTGACCCAGCAATTATAGTTCAGAGAATTTACCAATATGCCTACACATGTTAAATGACTTATAGGGTACATTCACTGGCAGCATTGTTTATAATAGCAAAACATTGGAAACAAATTAAATGTTCATCATTAGGGGATTGACCAAATAAATGATGATACATTCATATACTGGCAATGTACCTGGTTAATTGTTTTTTAACAATGAGGGCTACCAGATATGGTGGCTCACATCTGTAATCCAGCGCTTTGGGAGGCTGAGACAGGAGGATCGCTTGAGCCCATAAATTTAAGACCAACTTGGGGGGGGGAGCGATTCACGATGGCCGATCGCTAACATCTCGGGATTGCAGCTGTCAGTGAAAGCACAGAGAACGAGAGGACGCCACACTTTCAGACAAATTTTGGTCGTTCACAGGGCAGAAGATTCCAAGTGGAGGAGCCGCATGGGTTGCCAGCGCGACTTTTGTCGCCGGCGCGGCAGCTCGTGGTACAGAGTAAACGGGACTGGTTCCCCTTCTGACTGAGGTTTGGAGCTCCGGGAAGGCAGAGTTGCCTATTACGGACTCAAGAAGGAAGCCAGACTGGAGATTCCCAGGCAGAAAAGCACCATCGGTTTTAACGCCGCTGTTTTGTCCGGTGCAGTGGGTTGCTCATATTTCGGCCCTGGGAATTAACAACTTGGACGTCCACCCAGAGACCTAATTTGAAAGTTGGTAATTACAAAGATGACAGGTGGATAAATTTACAGTGATGGGAAAAAACCAGCGTAAGAAGGCTGAGAATACTCAAAATCAGAATGCCTCTCCCTCTAAAGAGGATCACAATTCCTCATCAACAAGGGAACAAGGCTTGATGGAGAACGAGCGCATCCCATTAACAGAATCAGGCTTCAGAACATGGATAATAAGAAACTTCTGTGAGTTAAAAGAACATGATGTAGCCCAATGTAAAGAAACTAAGAACTTTGAAAAAAAGTTTGACGAAATCCTAATGAGAATAGACAACTTAGAGAGGAATATAAGTGAATTAATGGAACTGAAGAATACAATACAGGAACTCCGAGAAGTATGCACAGGTTTAAACACTCGAATTGTTCAAGCAGAAGAAAGGATATCAGAGGTCAAAGTCCAACTTAATGAAATAAAACGAGAAGACAAGATTAGAGAAAAAAGAATAAAAAGGAATGAGCAAAGTCTACAAGAAATGTGGGACTATGTGAAAAGACCAAATTTAAGTTTGATAGGTGTACCTGAATGCGACGGAGAGAATGAATCCAAGCTGGAAAATGCCCTTCAGGATATTATTCAGGAAAATTTTCCTAAACTAGCAAAACAGGACAATATTCAACCCCAGGTAAAACAGAGAACACCACAAAGATATTCCTCAAGAAGATCAACCCCAAGGCACATAATCGTTAGATTCACCAGGGTTGAAACGAAGGAGAAAATACTAAGGGCAGCCAGAGAGAAAGGTCAGGTTACCCACAAAGGCAAGCCTATCAGACTCACAGCAGATCTCTCAGCAGAAACTCTACAAGCCAGAAGAGAGTGGGGGCCAATATTCAACATCCTCAAAGAACAGAACCTTCAGTCCAGAATTTCATATCCAGCCAAACTAAGCTTCACAGCTGAAGGAAAAATAAAATCTTTTATGAACAAGCAAGTACTCAGAGATTTTATTACCACCAGGCCTGCTTTACAAGAGCTTCTGAAAGAAGCATTACACATAGAAAGAAATAACCAGTATTAGCCTTTCTAAAAATACACCAAAAAGTAAAGAGCATCAACATAAAGAAGAATTTACATCAATGAATGGATAAAACAGCCAGTTAACATCAAATGGCAGTAATCCTAAATTTAAATCGACTAAATCCCCCAATCAAAAGATACAGCCAAAACCCAATGGTTTGCTACATCCAGACCCATTTCACATGCAAGGATACACAAAGACTCAAAGGGATGGAGAAGGATTTACCAACCAAATGAAGAGCAAAAATAAATAAATTAATAAATAAAAAGCAGGAGTTGCAATTCTCGTATCTGATAAAATAGATTTTAAAGCAACAAAGATATAGTGGTAAAGGATTAACACAACAACAAGAGCTAACGATCCTAACACCCAGATACATAGAGACTCAATGAGACAGAAAATTAATAAGGATATCCAGGACTCGAACTCAGATCCGGAACAAGTAAACTTAATAAATATTTATAGAGCTCTCCACTTTAAATACACAAAATATACATTCTTGTCAGTACCACATCACACCTACTCATAGGTTTAAATGATATATTGATTGGCCATTAATACCTTTTTTTTTTTTAGAATAAAGCAACATTTCCTTTCTCCCTCTTTTTCTTCCTCTTTCTTCCTCTCCTTCAGTCCTTTTTTTTCTTTCCTTCTCTCAAAAAAAGAAGAAAAGAAATCAACTTGTAGACCTCTAGATCCAGGTCGGCAATGTCTCTCTCATTGCCTGATTTCCTTCCTTCCCTTCTCTCCCTCCCTTCCTCCCTTCCTCCCTCCCTCCCTCTCTTTCTTCCTCCTTTCCTCCCTTCCTGCCTTCCTCCCTTCCTCCTGTTCTACAAAAAAAAAAAAAAAAAAAAAACCAACTTGGGCAGCACAGAGAGATCTCATCTCTACAAAAAATTTAAGAAAATCAGCCTAGAATGGTAGCACATGCCTGCAGTCCCAGCTACTCAGGAGGCTGAGGTGGGGAGGATTGCTTAAGCCTGGGAGGTCAAGGCTGTGGTGAGCTGTGATTGTGCCACTGCACTCTAGCCTGGATGACAGAGTGAAAATATATCTCAAAAATAATAAGAATGAGGATGTTCTTTATGTACTGATTTGTAGGAAAAATCTCTGAGATACATAGTTAAATGGAGAAAATGCTGCATGGTGCATTTACTGTACTACCATTTGTGTGAAAAAGGGAGTAAGAATATCTGGATTTGCTTGCATATGTAGAAAGAAACTTTGAAAAGATTCACAGGAGAACAATAACGGTAGTAAGCAGGGGGATTAGGAAACTAGGTATGTATTAAGAGGGAGACTGTACTCTATACCTTTTAATGCTTTCCTTGGAACCACGTGAATGTTTTGCCCACGTATTTATTTAATTTTTAATTTTCTTTTCTTTCTTTCTTTCTTTTTTTGGGATGGAATCTCACTCTGTTGCCCAGGCTGGAGTGTGGTGACATGATCTCAGCTCACTGCAACCTCTGCCTCCCGGTTCAAGTGATTCTCCTGCTTCAGCCTCCTGAGTAGCTGGGATTACAGGCACATACCACTATGCCAGCTATTTTTTTGTATTTTTAGTAGAGTCAGGGTTTCACCATGATGGCCAAGCTGGTTTTGAACTCTTGATCTCAAGTGATCTGCCTGCTTCGGCCTCCCAGAGTGCTAGGATCACAGGCATGAGCCACTTTGGCCTTATTTTAAATTTTTGTTTTACCTGTTTAAAGAAGTAAATTGTACTTTTTTTTTAAGAGATCTATTTTTATTTCAGTTATCTGTAGATTCTTATGTCACATTTTACTTTAACAGCACATTTAAATGGAATACAATCTTTAAATGGAAGCTGACAATTTATTTCCCTGGAGAATTTTTGAAGTATAATAACATTTGATTGATTGATCTTTATTTAGTAAGAATTCTTAGCAAAACTCCCTCCCAGGCGCACCCACACAGTGCTTCCTTTTCAGTGAACTACAAATCTCTGAAACTCAAAACTCCAATCTAAAAGTGCAAGATTGCTGGACTCGATGGCCTATGCCTGTAATCCCAGCACTTTGGGAGGCCAAGGCGGAAGGATTGCTTGAGCCCAGAAATTCAAGACCAACCTGGGCAACATGGTGAAACCTTGTCTCTACAAAAAATTAGTCAAGCTTCACAAACAATCTTTTAGGAATCATCCATTCATTAACTCAGTAAATATATATATATATATATATATATATATATATATATTTTTTTTTTTTTTTTTTTTGCCAATCAGTTTGAGCTTACGAGGTTAGCCTTGAACTGATGACCTCGCCTTTGCGAGCGCCATGACCTCCGGCGGGAGCCACTTTGGACCCAACTCAGTAAATATTTTCTGAGTATATACTCTACTAGAGGAGACAGTAGAGATCCAGCACAGCATTAAGAACATGTGTTGCCCTTAGAGAAAATTTATATTCTAAGGAGATAAAGATGAATAATCAAGTAACAAACAGGAGCTACATCAACATAGAGAAAGGCTTTCTTACATTTGGTAGTCAGGAAATTCTCTCTGTACCAGGAGAGAACTGAATGACAAGGAATAGTCAGGTGGGAGAAGGGCATTCCAGGTGAAACAGCCCTGAATAGAGAACTAGAAGGCAAGTTTGAGAAAAGGAATGGAGACAGGAGGAACAGTATGTGGTCAGAACAGGGACCAAACCATTTTAGACTTTATGAGCCTAAGAAGTTTTGATTTTGTTAGTAGCATGAGAAGAAGCCATGTAATCGAATTTTAAATGGAGGAATGACATGATCTCATTTTGTTTAAAAAATCATCCTGGCTGTGGTGTGGAGAATGGACTAGGGGAGCATAACAGCAGAAAGCCCAAATTAGAAGCCTATTAACAGCAATTCAAATGACAGATAATAGTGGTTTGAACCACAAAGATTGTGGACATAGAAGTAGATAGATCCAGGAGACATTTTAGAGGTATTCTGGCAGAATTTTTGGCTGACTAGATACAGGTACTAGTGAAAAGAAAGGAATCAAGAATAATTCCTATATTTGGGACTTGAGAAACTGGGAGAATGGTGCTGCTGTTCACAAAAATGGAGAAGATGGAGGAGAAGCTTGGAATAGAGTTCTAGGAGAGATCAGAGATGGAGATAAATGTTTGGGAAACAGATTTTTCTAATTCCATAGTGCCTACGAATTTCTGTTGATAGACTAAAAATGTCTGGAATTTTATATGCAATTTCATCTGGACAATACCCTAAGAGGAGATCATTATACCTTGGCATATGCTAGTAGCCATAGGAATGTATATATGTAGAATAAATGGTAAAACTATTGAGTGCTTAGTATCTATCAGACACCATGAGATATGTGTTTCAAGTACTATCCCAGTAGAATTTACAACAACCCTATCAGGAGACACTTTTTTTTTTTTTTTTTTTGAGACTGAGTTTCGCTCTTGTTACCCAGGCTGGAGTGCAATGGCGCGATCTCAGCTCACTGCAACCTCTGCCTCCCAGGTTCAGGCAATTATCCTGCCTCAGCCTCCTGAGTAGCTGGGATTTCACCATGCCCAACTAATTTTTTGTATTTTTAATAGAGACAGGGTTTCACCATGTTGACCAGGATGGTCTTGATCTCTTGACCTCGTGATCCACCCGCCTCGGCCTCCCAAAGTGCTGGGATTACAGGTTTGAGCCACCGCACCTGGCCTCAGGAGACACTTTTTTAAATCACCATTTTACAGATGAAGACACTGAAGTTGAAAGAGGTTAAATAATTTGCCCCAAATCACATTATATAGAAGAAAAATCCAAATCGCGGTAGTCTGACCTCAGAACTTGGGCTAATTACCACTATATAATACAGTGTCACTGGGGTAAACCCAAGATAGTCTAACATAAGTTAGAGACTTTTAAATTCCAAATTTCACACACTGTGGTTTTACCTATAAAATGTAGTGATACAGCCAAAGTCTTCTGATTAGTTGGAGCACCCTATGAAATATTTTCAGAACTTGTTTCTTCTTTTATTCACATATGTATGTTCATTCATAAATTAAATCTGGACAGCCAGTGAATCTGCCATTTTTGTTTCTAACCAACACTTCTGTCACCAAATTGTACTTTTTTTTTTTTTGAGATGGAGTCTCCTGTCACCCTGGTTGGAGCACAGTGGCATAATTGCGGCTCACTGCAACCTGCAACCTCTGCCTCCTGGGTTCAAGGGATTCTCCTGCTTCAGCATCCCAAGTAGCTGGGATTACGGTGTCCACCATTATGCCCAGCTAATTTTTTGTATTTTTAATAGAGATGGGGTTTCACCAGCCTCAGCCTCCCAGAGTGCTGGGATTACAGGCGTGAGCTACCGTGCCTGGCCCAAATTGTACTTTAAAAAAAAAAAAAAGAAGTTAAAACATATTTTTTTTCTTTGAGATGGTGTCTTACTACATTGCCTGGGTTGGACTTGAACTCCTAGGTTCAAATGATCCTCCTGCTTTACCCTCCGGAGTATCTGGGACTAGGCATGCACCACCATTCCTGAAACAAACAGTTTTAAAAGTATTGTCTGGCCGGGTGTGGTGGCTCACACCTGTAATCCCAGCACTTTGGGAGGCTGAGGCTGGTGGATCATGAGGTCAGGAGTTTGAGACTGGCCTGGCCAACATGGGGAAACCCCATCTTTACTAAATATACAAAAATTAGCCAGGTGCGGTATTGAGCACTTGTAATCCCAGCTACTTGGGAGTCTGAGGCTGGAGAATTTCTTGAACCTCGGAGGCAGAGGTTGCAGTGAACAGAGATAACACCACTGCATTCTAGCCTGGGTAACAGCAAGACTGTCTCTTGGCGGGGTTGGGGCGGGGGGTAAAAAAAAGTAGTGTCCACGGCCTGGCGTGGTAGCTCATGACTACAATTCCAGCGCTTTAGGAGGTCGAGACGGGCAGATCACTTGAGGCCAGGAGTTCAAGACCAGCCTGGCCAACATGGTAAAAACTCGTCTCTACTAAAAATACAAAAATTAGCCAAGTGTCATGGCACAGGCCTGTAATCCCAGCTACTTGGGAGGCTGAGGCACTAGAATCCCTTGAACCTGAAAGCAGAGGTTGCAGTGACCCAAGATCATACCACTGCACTCTAGCCTGGGTGATAGAAGGAGATGTTGTCTCAAATAAATAAATAAATAAAAATAAAAGTAGTAATCCCAGCACTCTGGGTTGCTGAGGTGGGTGGATCACCTGGGGTCAGGAGTTCGAGACCAGCCTGGCCAACATGGTAAAACCCCATCTCTATTAAAAATACAAAAATTACTTGGGTATGGTGGTGGGCACCTGTAATCCCTGCTACTTGGGAGGCTGAGGCAGTAATAATAATAAAAGTAATATCCAATGTACTGAAAAGAGGAAGGGTTTGTGAATGCGTGTATTACTGTTAAGCAGTGCTCTAGTATCCATCTCATTATCAGTCTTGGGCAGGGTAGGGCAGAGCAGGGCAGGGTTGAGTTAGCTAATGTTCATTATAAACCAGATCATCCAGTCGAGGACTGTGAATGAGCATATGATTGCCCTTTCATGCTAGACGTAGCTAATTAAACTGTTCGTATGACATAAAAGGATGGCTGTGTGGTGCTATAGAAAGAACACAGGTTTTGAAGCAAGAGACTTTGGTTTGATTCTTACCTCTGCTGTTTCCTGGTTGTGAGATTTTGGATAAATTGCTTTTGTGTTCACTTACCAAAACTTCTCAAGACATAAAAATAATAAATGAGACAATGTGACAGTTCCTTGTAAATATCAAATACTGTATAAAGATGGCTATTACTTGTATGTTTATTGTAAACATTAATCAGCCAGTCAGGTTTTTCAGACTTGTATTGCTGAACATCAGTTGCAGATATAACATTCTTGGCAGATGACTTAAGTCACTTCTTTCTCTGGAAGAATAGGAGTATGAATTCTCAATTCTCCTGCTACTTCTTGCTGTCTATCACACTGTTCTGGTCCCTTTGGCCTCAACTTCCTTATAAACATTTCCATTCTACTGGGCTTTAGCCACTCTGGAGACTTATCTTCAGCAAAAATAATCTTTGTTGATGGGTAGTGTATGTATTTCTACGTGTTATGCTTTAGAATAGTTTCCTTTCCATTTCTCATAGGGTTTGGGTCTTCATAACTATTTGAAGAGAAATTCCGACCTCCAGACTGAAGGAGAGGGCACCATGCCTTTATAAGGGCAGCCTCTCCTTTTTTTTGTTCCTCTCTGTCTTAGTTCATTTTGTATTGCTATAAGAGAATACCACAGACTGGGTGATTTATTTATTTGTTGTTGTTGTTGTTTTTTATCTTTTTTAATTATTTTGTTTTTCTGAGACTGGGTGATTTATAAAGAAAAGAAATTTATTCAACTCATGGTACTTGAGGCTGGAAGGTGGTCCAAGAGTATGGTTCTAATGTCTGAGGAGGATTATCCCATGGTGGATAGGCAGAAGGGCAAGAGAGAGCTTGCTTTTATAACAAAGTCACTCCCATGATAACCAACCCGCTCTTGCAATATTGGCATTACAGGTTGAGTATCCCTAATTTGAAAGTCCGAAATACAAAGTGCTCCCAAATCCGCAACTTTCTTTGAATATCAACCTTAATCTCAAAGGAAATGCTTATTGGAGCATTTTGGATTTTGGATTTTCATATTTTATATGCCCAACTTGTAAGTCTAATGCAAGTATTCCAAAATGCAAAATCTGAAACACTTCTGGTCCCAAACACTTGATATAAGGGATACTGAACCTGTAATTCATTCATGAAGGCGGAATCCTCATGATCCAGTCACCTCCTAAAGGCCTTACCTTGTGATACCACAGTGGCAGCCAAGTTTCCAGTACATTAACTTTTGGGGGGAACATTCAAACTATAGCACTCTCCTTTATTATGCCTTACCCTTTTCCGTTAGTTTTAATCCCCACTTTATCTCTTCCTCTAATCTTTTATTATATACACATAAAAAATCCATCCTATAGGCTACCAATCTTCCTCTGATCTTAAGTCTACACTTTGACTTGATTGATATGCTCAAGTCTCTGCAGCTCTAAAATAACCTTTTCTGTTTTTTTTTTTTTAATGTCTTCATTTCCAGTGGGGTTGGATAACTTTTTCAAGTTTAATTCCCTCTCTATTGCAAGCCCCTTTCACCTATTTTTGTTGTTGTTGTTTTTTGCTTCAAAGAATGATTGCCTTTACCTTCTCAATTATTTTCCAGTCCATTATGATTTATGACCCTGATACCGAAGAGCTGGGTTCCTGGTTAAACTTCACCCTTAAGCCTGGAACTGCAGCCTTAAGTGAAAACAGCTGACCGCTTCCCCCCCCCCCCCCACCCAAATGTTACCTTTTTGGCCTGCCACTCCCCTATCCTGTGCCCCAAAAAAAGATTTCAGCTGGGCTGGGCACAGTGGCTCATGACCATAATCCTGGTACTTTGGGAGGCTGAGGCAGGCAGATCACCTGAGGTCACGAGTTCAAGACCAGCCTGGCCAACGTGGCAAAACCCTGTCTCTACTAAAAATACAAAACAGCTGGGCTTGGTTGTGGGCGCTGTAATCCTAGCTACTTGGGAGGATGAGGCAGGAGAATTGCTTGAACCTGGGTGGTGGAGTTTGCAGTTACCCCAGATTGCACCAGTGCACTTCAGCCTGGGCAACAGAGCAAGACTCTGTCTCAAAAAAAAAAAAAAAATTCAGGTGGCAGAACAACACAAGCAACTAAATGTCAGGGATACAAATGGCTGAGTGTTGGAAATACAGGTGGCTGATCATCAGAAATACAAGCAGCAGAGTGTCAAGGATACAAGCAGCTGAGCAGTGAGCAGAGAAGCAGCTGAGTGTTGGAGACTGTGGACAGACGTGGTAACTTCAGATGGTGCTACTTTGGAGAAAGGGCCTGGCTGGAGATGGCCTAGCTTCAGGGAAAGATCACCTTCTTCCCACACTGTTCCTTTTCCAACTCAGCATCCTGCTGAGAACCACTTTCATCATGCAGTAAAATCCCCTGCATACACTACACTTCAATCTGTTTGTGTGACCTGATTATTCCTGGACGCCAGACAAGAACCTGGGTGCCAAGAGGAGAGGGCAGGGGCTGCCACCCTGACTCTTCACTGAGCTGGTTGGCACTTGGCCATCCCGGAACGGCAGAGAAGGAGCATTCAACTCTGTTGTATATAACACACCTGGATGCTGCTGCAGGGCCCGCACAGAGCCTGTTCCCACCAGAGAGGAGCAAAGGTTGCTCTGGTTCCCACACTCGCTCCCTCCCTCTTGCAAGGGGTTTGAGTGGGTGGTTGCCTGAAGGGTAAACAAGCCACACCCGAGCCATGAGGGTGTCAAGGGAATTACCCTGTCTCATCTCAACCTGACTTCCCTCTTCACAGTTTTACTTTTGTAAAAACCTTTGATGAACATCCCATTGCCAATTGAGGGTCTTTTTAGCACTCATCCTGCCAGACTATTGATGACACCTCTTTGATTTGTGCTCCTCTTTTGGCTTTTGTGTTACATTGATTCCTGAGTTTTCTTCCCTTTCCTTTATTCTCAATCTCTCTTGCTGGTTTTCTCCCATCACCTGCCGCTTATGGGTTATTTACACTTCTCTCCTTGGTCATCTTTTCACTATATTTTTTCGTTCACAGCTATTTCATTCATTTCTAAGACCTGAAATTTTATCCATTTCTGAGGCTTTAGCGACCAGTGCCTTCCTGTGACTCTTCTGAGCTTGAAATTCCTATTGGTAATTGGCATTGGACCTAACTGCCTGGTTATCTCTCTAACTAAAGCACTTCTCTCTTCCAGCCTGCTTATATTCTTGTGTTCCTTATCTCTACCAATGCCATTACCACTTACTTAGTTCCTTATGCTGGGTACCTCAAGTTTCCTAAAAATGTGAAACATCTGATTATGTTACTTCTTCAACCTTACCAATTTTTTTTTTTTTGAGCCTCACTTTGTCAGCTAGACTGGAGTGTAGTGGCACGATCTCTGCTTATTGCAGCCTCCATCTCCCAGATTCAGGTGATTCTCTTGCCTCAGTCTCCTGAGTAGCTGGCATTATAGTCTCCTGCCACCGCGCCTAGCTAATTTTTATATTTTTAGTAGAGGTGGGGTTTCATCATGTTGGCCAGGCTGGTTTTGAACTCCTGACCTCAAGTGATCCACCCATCTTGGCATCCCAAAATGCTGGGATTATAGGCCACTGTGCCTGTCCCACCTTAACAATTTTTTATGACTATTGCCTAGGGTGAAGTCTGAAGTTCTTGGTATGGCAGAGTTCTTTACAACCTGTTTCGAAAACCAGCTTATGAACCTTTTAAGAACAGTCTCCAGATCTTACTAATTTTAGTATTGCCACAGCAGAGTACTTGGAATATAGAATTTTGATAATTACTTGTGGGATGAATATATTTAAAGTGAAATAAGAACCTTCAGCTCACACTGGGTCTGTAGAGCTCCCATGTTTGTCTTGTGAACAGCAAATGAAGAGGTAGTTAAGAACTTGATTTCTGAAATCAGGCCGGCCTGGGTTTAAACCGTCTCTGTAATACTTAGCAGCTGTGGCCGTTTCCTCACCTGAAAAGTGGTGATGATGGGGTGACTGAGAATTAAATGTAAAGTGTATATCACAGTCCCGAGTACACTGTAATCATTTTAAGTTGTTATTAAATGTGGAGTAATTTTTTGTTGTTTTGTTTTAGACAGTCTGTCTCTGTCGCCCAGGCTGGAGGGAAGTGGCACGATCTCAGCTCACTGCAACCTCTGCCTCCCAGGTTCAAGTGATTCTCTTGCCTCAGCCTTCTGAGTAGCTGGAATTACAGGCGTGTGTCACCACGCCCAGCTAATTTTTGTATTTTTAGTAGAGACAGTGTTCACCACGTTGGCCAGGCTGGTCTCAAAGTCCTGGCCTCAAGTGATCTACTAGCCTTAGCTTCCCAAAACGCTGGGATTACAGGTGTGAGCCACCGCCCAGCCATCATGGAGTGGTTTTTTTTTTTTTTTTTTTTTTTTGAGCAGGACTTGTGTGTGGTACATGGAGTGTTTTTTAAATGAATAGTAGTAATACTTGTTAGTAATAATTACACCGTGTAGTCAGAAAGGAGGTCCAAGAGAGGCTTCCTCTCAAATGATTTTCCTAAGAGAACCTTAGCTTACTCAAGCTTATTTTTGACTCTTAACAGTAATGCTCAATCTACTTTCATCTCCTATTTACTTATCCGGGAGTGGGAGGACCTGGTTTTTTTTTAGTCATGTATTTTTAATTGTTTTTAGTTTTTTTCTCATTTTAGAGATGAGGTCTTGCTATGTTACCCAGATTGGACTTGAACTCCTGGGCTCAAGTGATCCCTCTGCCTCAGCCTCTCAAGTAGCTAAGACTACAGGTACATGCCACTATGCCTGGCAAGTCACCTACTATTTTTATTATTGTTACTGCTTGTGTTGCTTACCTTGCTCTTTACAAAGACAGTACTTCAAGATAGGAACTGTGACGCTGAAAAAAGAAGTGCAGCCTTTTTTTTTTCAGACAGGATCTCACACTGTCACACAGGCTGGAGTACATTGGTGCAGTCTCAGCTCACTGCAGCCTCCACCTCCTGGGCTCCAGAGATCCTCCTTCTTCAGCTTCCAGAAAAGCTGGTCTTACAGTCACATGCCACCGGGTCCGGCTGATTTTTTTATTTTTTGTGGAGGCAGGGTTTTGTCAGTCTGCCCAGGCTGGTCTTAATCTCCTGAGCTCAAGCCCAAGCGATCCACTTGCCTTGGCTTCCCAAAGTGCCGGGATTATAGGTGTGAGCCACTGCACCTGGCCTGAACTTTAAGAATAGTAAAGATAAGCCCAGGATAAGATAAAAGTGTCACAGGACTTTTCGATCCAAGATGGCCGATTGCTAACATCTCGGGATTGCAGCTCTCAGTTAAAGCACAGAGAACTAGAGGATGCCACACTTTCAGACAAATTCAGGTCGCTCACGGAGCAGAAGATCCCCAGTGGAGGAGTCACACGGGGCGCCAGCACTCAGCGGTTTCGCTGGCACCTCCGCGCGGCAGCTCTCGGAGCAGAGCAAACAGGGCTGGCTTCCCTTCAGACTGAGGTTTGGAGGGCCCACACGGGCCCCCAGCACGACTCCTGAGGCCAGCGCAGCGGCTCTCGGTGCAGAGTAAAGGAGACTGGTTCCCCTTCTGACCGAGGTTTGGAGCCTAGGGAAGGCAGAGTCGCCTATTTGGGACACAAGAAGGAAGCAAGACAGGAGAATCCTGGGCAGAAAAGCACCATCAGTCTTAACGCTGCCGTTCTGGCCCTGGAAACTAACAACTTGGATGTCCACTCAAGAGACCTAATCTGAAAGTTGGTAATTTCAAAGACGACAGGAGGATAAATTTACAATGATGGGAAGAAACCAGCGTAAAAAGGCTGAGAATACTCAAAATCAGAATGCCTCTCCCTCTAAAGAGGATCACAGTTCCACATCAACAATGGCACAAGGCTTGATGGAGAACGAGCGCATCCCAATAACAGAATCACGCTTCAAGGAATGGATAATAAGAAACTTCTGTGAGTTAAAAGAACATGTTGTAGCCCAACGTAAAGAAACTAAGAACTTTGAAAAAAGGTTTGATGAAATCCTATTGAGAATAGACAACTTAGAGAGGAATATAAGTGAATTAATGGAACTGAAGAATACAATACAGGAACTCCGAGAAGTATGCACAGGTTTAAACACTCGAATTGTTCAAGCAGAAGAAAGGATATCAGAGGTCAAAGTCCAACTTAATGAAATAAAACAAGAAGACAAGATTAGAGATAAAAGGATAAAAAGGAATGAGCAAAGTCTCCAAGAAATGTGGGACTATGTGAAAAGACCAAATTTAAGTTTGATAGGTGTACCTGAATGCAATGGAGAGAATGAATCCAAGCTGGAAAATGCCCTTCAGGATATTATTCAGGAAAATTTTCCTAAACTAGCAAAGCAGGTCAATATTCAACCCCAGGTAAAACAGAGAACACCACAAAGATATTCCTCAAGAAGAGCAACCCCAAGGCACATAATCGTTAGATTCACCAGGGTTGAAACGAAGGAGAAAATACTAAGGGCAGCCAGAGAGAAAGGTCAAGTTACCCACAAAGGCAAGCCTGTCAGACTTACAGCAGATCTGTCAGCAGAAACTCTACAAGCCAGAAGAGAGTGGGGGCCAATATTCAACATCCTCAAAGAACAGAACCTTCAGCCCAGAATTTCATATCCAGCCAAACTAAGCTTCACAACTGAAGGAAAAATAAAATCTTTTATGAACAAGCAAGTACTCAGAGATTTTATTACCACCAGGCCTGCTTTACAAGAGCTTCTGAAAGAAGCATTACACATAGAAAGAAACAACCAGTATTAGCCTTTCTAAAAATATACCAAAAAGTAAAGAGCACCAACATAAAGAAGAATTTACATGAACGAATGGATAAAACAGCCAGTTAGTATCAAATGGCAGTAATCCTAAATTTAAATCGACTAAATCCCCCAATCAAAAGACACAGCCAAAACCCAATGGCATGTTACTTCCAGACCTGTTACACATGTAAGGATACACAAAGACTCAAAACAAAGGGATGGAGAAAGATTTACCAACCAAATGGAGAGCAAAAATAAATCAATCAATAAATAAAAAGCAGGAGTTGCAATTCTTGTATCGGATAAAATAGATTTTAAAGCAACAAAGGTATAGTGGTAAAAGGATCAATGCAACAAGAGCTAACGATCCTAACACCCAGATACATAGAGACTTAGATTCAATGAGACAGAAAATTAATAAGGATATCAAGGACTCTCGGATCCGGAACAAGTAAACTTAATAAATATTAGAGCTCTCCACTTCAAATACACAAAATATACATTCTTGTCAATACCACATCACACCTACTCATAGGTTTAAATGAAACATTTATTGGCCATTATTAATACCCATTGTTTTTTTCAGAATAAAGCAATATTTCCATTCACCCTCCCTCTTTCTCTTCCTCTTTCTCCCTCTCCTTTACTCATTTGTTTTTTTCTTTCCTTCTGTCAAAAAAAAGAAAAAGGAAGAAAGAAAAACAAAGAAATCAACTTGTAAACCTCTAGATCCAGGTCGGCAATGTCTCTCTCATTGCTTGATTTCCTTCCTTCCCTTCCCTCCCTCCCTCCATTCCTCCATCCCTCCCTCCCCTCTTCCTCCCTTCCTCCCTCCCTCCCTCTCCCCCTCCTCCCTCCCTCCCCCCTCCTCCCCTCTTCCTCCCTCCCTCCCTCCCCTCTTCCTCCCTTCCTCCCTCCCTCCCCTCTTCCTCCCTTCCTTCCTTCCTCCCTCCCTCCCTCCCTCCCTTCCTTCCTTCCTTCCTTCTTCCCTCCCTTCCTGCCTTCCTCCCTTCCTGCCTTCCTTTCTTCCTCCCAAAAAAAAAAACAAAAAAAAGTGTTACAGGAGAGGGGTCCCAATCCAGACACTAAGAGGATTCTTGGATCTTGCGCATGAAAGAATTTGAGACTAATCTGTAAAGTGAAAGCAAATTCATTAAGAAAGAAAGGAATAAAAGAATGGCTGCTCCATAGGCAGAGCAGTAGCTTGATGGCTGGATGCAGTGGCTCACACCTGTAATCCCAGCACTTTGGAAGGCTAAGGCTAGCAGATCAGTTGAGGCCAGAACTTTGAGACCAGCCTGGCCCACATGATGAACCCTGTCTCTACTAAAAATACAAAAATTAGCTAGGTGTGGTGGCATATGCCTATATTCCAGCTACTCGGAAGGCTGAGGCAAGAGAATCGCTTGAATCCAGGAGGCAGAGGTTGCAGTGAGCTGAGATTGTGCCACTTCCTCCAGCCTGGGTAAGATAGATACTTATTGTTACTTCTCTGTGTTTTTTTGAGACAGGGTCTCACTCTGTCGCCCAGGTTTGAGTGCAGTGGCATGACAGCTCACTGCAACCTCCGCCTCCTGGGTTCAGGTGATTCTCCTGCCTCAGCCTTTGGAGTAGCTGAGATACCAGGAGTGCACCACCATGCCTGGCTAATTTTTTTTTTTTTTACCCAGATGGAGTTTTTGCTCTTGTTGCCCAGGCTGGAATGCAGTGGCACGATCTTGGCTCACTGCAACCTCGGCTTCCCAGGTTCAAGCCATTCTCATGCCTCAGCCACCTGATGGGATTACAGGCATGCACCACAATGTCCGGCTAATTTTGTATTTTTAGTAGATGGGTTTCTCCATGTTGGCCAGGATGGTCTTGAACTCCTGACCTCAGGTGATCTGCCCGCCTTGGCCTCCCAAAGTGCTGGGATTACAGTCGTGAGCCACCGTGCCCGGCCAATGTTTTATATTTTTAGTAGGGAAGGGGGGGTCTCACCATGTTGGCCAGGCAGGCTGGTCTTGAACCCCTGACCTCAAGTGATCCACCTTGGCCTCCTAAAGTGCTGGGATTTCAGGCATGAGCCACCACATGAGGCCTGTTACTTCTTGATTATATGCTAAACAAGGGGTGGATTATTAATGAGTTTTCTGGGAAGGAGGTGGGCAATTACCAGAACTGAGGGTCCTTCCCTTTTTTAGACTATATAGGGCAACTTCTGGACATTGCCATGGCATCTGTAAACTGTAACAGAGCTGGTAGGAGTGTCTTTTAGCATTCTAATTATTATAATTAGCATATAGTGAGCAGGGAGTATGACCAGAGGTCACTCTCATCACCATCTTGGTTTTGGTGGGTTTTGGCCAGCTTTTTTATTGCAGCCTGTTTTATCAGCAAGATCTTTATGACCTATATCTTGTGCTGACTTCCTGCCTCATCCTCTAACTAAGAATACCTAACCTGTGAATGTAGCCCAGTAGGTCTCAGCCTTATTTTATCCAGCCCCTCTGACACAAGGATTTTAAAGTCTTAATAAGGTAAGGTAAGTTCCTTGCATAAGTGGTCTGGAATCACAGTTTAAAAGCTGAATTGAAAAGGGTGCTTGGAGCTGCAGCCAATAAAGAAGGTTCCATGCAGGTGTCAGTATTTAAGCTACATCTCAGAGGATAAGCAATTGTATTATGCTGGGATGAACAGAGAGAATGAAGCAAACCAAGACCCAGGTAAAAGAGAGGACCTGAGTGTCTTCAGTGAACAGTGATAAATAATCTGGACTTTTAAACTTCATACTTCTTGTAAGTTGTTTTTTTCTTGCATCAGGTTTTTAGAACTCATGAAGTGATGGGCCTATTGTTAATCCCAGATCTTAATATTACCTTGATTTTGCTGAGTCTGATTTACTGAAAAAGTTTTTCTTGTGCTTATAGAATGACAATAGAGAACGGCAGGAGCAAAACGACAGGCGGAGAGTCGGCCACCCTGAGCCGTTATCTAATGGACGACCTCAGGGTAACTCGAGGCAGGTGGTGGAACAAGATGAGGAAGAAGATGAGGAGCTGACATTGAAATATGGCGCCAAGCATGTGATCATGCTCTTTGTCCCTGTTACTCTCTGCATGGTGGTGGTCGTAGCTACCATCAAATCAGTCAGCTTTTATACCCGGAAGGATGGACAGCTGTACGTATGAGTTTTGTTTTATTATTCTCAAAGCCAGTGTGACTTTTCTTTACAGCATGTCATTATCACCCTGAACGCCTCTGCATTGAAGGGGCATGGCAGCTAGAGAGTCCATCCTTTTTGATGATCAGGAGCAGTTGAAAGAGCAAGGGGATTATTACTTGATGTTTTAAGTGGTGGAAAGGAACACTGCAGAGGTATGATTCCTATATGGTGTTACTGGATAGAGCTGAAGTTATGCAGAATTGAACATAAAAATTCTTTCCCCTTTCAGGGCCATTGGGCCCATTGCTCTTCTGCCTAGAATATTCTTCTTTTTTTTTTCTTCCTCTCCCCCACCAGAATATTATTTCCTATTCTAACTTTGGTGGATTAAATTTCTGTCATCCCCTCCTCTTGGCTTAAATGTTAAATCCTCAAAGATAACATTCTTGTTTCTCTTAACATGATTAGGTCCTTCCTGGCATTCTTTCTCATAGCAACTTGTCCTTTCTCATTTGTCACAATTTACAAATACATATTTATTTACATTATTTAATGCCTGATTTTCTTCTTTTTTGCAAGGCCTGTGAGGGTACTGTGTCTCTAGGATAAGTTATATAATAAATGGCAAAAAAAAAAAATCATTAATTGAAAGGATAAGTAACTAGACTCTTGGGGAGCTGTCATGTGGATTCGCTGGTGCTGCTGTCAGCCCTTGGTCTCCAAGAAAAATGCTTCCATTCAGATGTCATCTAGTTCCATCTCTAGGGCTCTCATGGATCCCAAAGAAGAGTTTGTTGTTTTTTTTTTTTTGAGACGGAGTCTCGCTCTGTCGCCCAGGCTGGAGTGCAGTGGCATGATCTTGGCTCACTGCCACTTCTGTCTCTTGGGTGCAAGCAATTCTCTGCTCAGCCTCCTGAGTATCTGGGATTAAAGATGTCTGCTACCACACCTGGCTAATATTTGTATTTTTTTTTAGTAGTGATGGGGTTTTACTATGTTGGCCAGGCTGGTCTTGAACTCGTGACCTCCTGATCTACCTGCCTTGGCCTCCCAAAGTGCTGGAATTATAGGTGTGAGCCCCTGTGCCCAGCCCCCAAGAAGAGTTTTAATTGAGTTTTAGAATTTGAAATCGTGAAGTGTCTGAAAAACTACATGGCCTTCTGAAAGCCAAACTTTTAGTCTTTTTGGCGAACATTGAAGACAGCAGGTTAAGGGCAGGGGTTAGAGCTGGAGGGATTGAAGAGTATTATAGGTTGGGGTTAGGTTTGGCAAAGTATTATAGAACAAACATTGACAAGCTACAGCCACAAGCCAGATCTGCTGGCTACCTTTCCACAAAGGTGTAGTAACAAAATTTGTTCACAAACTTGTGAATAAACTTTCATTGGAACGTGACCATGCTCCTTGGTTTATACATTGTCTGTGGCTGCTTCACACTACAATGGCACAGTTGAGCGCTTGCAATGGAGACCATATCACCCACAGAGCTTTATATATTCACTATGTGGCCCAGGTACAGTGGCTCATGCCTGTAATTCCAGCACTTTAGGAGGCCAAGGCAGACGGATCACAAGGTCAAGAGATCAAACCATCCTGGTCAATACATGGTGAAACCCTATCTCTACTAAAAATACAAAAATTAGCTTGGTGTGGTAGCATGCGTCTGTAGTCCCAGCTGCTGGGGAGGCTGAGGCAGGAGAATTGCTTGAACCTGGGAGGTACAGGTTGCAGTGAGCTGAGATCACACCACTGCATTCCAGCCTGCCAACAGAGCGAGACTCCATCTCAAAAAAAAAAAAAATTCACTATCTGGCTCTTTACAGAAATTTTTCTGACCTTGTTATAGAAAATCCAAATAACTGGTTTAAATAATGTACATGCTTTCTCTCTCATAGAGTAGTACAGAGGTAGGCAGTTCAGTAGTACAGAGGTAGGCAGTACACTGGCTTTACATTCATCAAGGACTGAGTCTCCTTTCTTCTTTAGCTTCTAACATCTAGGTTACTTCAGGGTCCAGGCTGGAGCCCTAGCCTGAATTCTAGCAGTTGGAAGGAGTGGGGGAGAAAAAGAACATAGGACATGTCAGCAGAATGCACTCCTTTCTTGGAAGTTCAATACACAACACATCTCTCTAAAAGTCATTGCCATTACTTATTCTCATAGCTATCCATAAATATAAAGGAGTAAGAAATAGTCTTTATTGCTGGGAATAGTGGTACATGGAATAAAAATGTTTTTCTGTGAATGAGAAACAAGGGAAAGATGGATATGTCACATTATCTTAAGAAAACTCCAGTTGCAATTACTTTACAGATGAGAGGCACTAATTATAAGCCATATTACCTTTTAACAACCACTTGTTAGCCGGTGTGGTTTTTGTGGCAGAATCTGGTTCTTTAACAAGTTCCTAATACGCTGTAGCGAAAGAACATTTGATGAAGTATTATAATTATTTCAATATAAAATACCCACTAGATGGAGCCATTGTCTGGTTCACATGTAAGGTCGTCTTTCCATGTTAGGTACTTTTTTTGAAGCAATTATTTTAGAGTGTAGCTGTTTTTCTCAGGTTAAAAATTCTTAGCTAGATTGGTGAGTTGGGGTAAGTGACTTATATGAATTGAATTGAGAAAAATAAAATTCTGTTTTGGAGGTAGTAATGTGGTTGAGGATCTCCATTAACACTTACCTAGGGCTATTGTGTTTTGTTTTATTATAGAATCTATACCCCATTCACAGAAGATACCGAGACTGTGGGCCAAAGAGCCCTGCACTCAATTCTGAATGCTGCCATCATGATCAGTGTCATTGTTGTCATGACTATTCTCCTGGTGGTTCTCTATAAATACAGGTGCTATAAGGTGAGCATGTGACACAGATTTTTGCTTTCCACCCTGTTCTTATGGTTGGTTATTCCTTTCACAATACCTTAACTGATCAGGAAAGAAAAAGGTTTTGTCTTCTAGAGCTAAGTTAACTTTTAGTTTTCTTCCTCCTCACTGTGGAACATTCAAAAAATACAGAAAGGAAGCCAGGTGCATGTGCCAGCCTCAGAGGCTGAGGCAGGAGGATCGTTTGAGATCAGGAGTTCAAGACCAGCTTGGGCAACATAGCAGGACCCTTTTTCTGTAAAAGAAAACAAAAAAACAAGTACTGGAAGTATTTTATATTCATGGCATCTATATGTCATGAAAAGGTAGTATAAAGTATATGATTAGTTATTATATTACTTATATAAGTTATTATGTTACTTATATTAAGAGTTAGTGATAGTTCATATTATTTTGGATTTCAGTGCCTTTTTAGACCATTGTCTCAAAAAACAAACCCAGAAAACACAAAAAGGTATAACTGGAAAATAAACATTTTCATATAGTAGCACAATCTAAGTGGTTTTTGTTTGTTTGTTTTTTGAGGCAGGATCTTGCCCTGTTACCCAGGCTGGAGTGGAGTGCAGTAGCATGATTTTGGGGGTGAGCCTGGTCCCTCCAGGTTCAAGCAGTTCTCCTGCCTCTTTCTCCCAAGTAGCTGGGATTACAGGCATGTGCCACCATGCCTGACTGATTTTTGTATTTTTGGTAGAGATGAGGTTTAACTGTGTTGGCCAGGCTGGTCTTGAACTCCTGGCCCCAAGTGATCTGCCCACCTTGGCCTCCCAAAGTGCTGGGATTACAGGCATCAGCCACTGCCCCTGGCCCTAAGTGGTTTTAATATTTTGATTTACAGTATACTGAAGAAATATACTCTAAGACCTTTGTGAATCCCTTCATTCACAAGTAACACTACAGGGTATAATGGTCCCTATCAAATATGGTGTAACTAAAATCAGATTTTTATATTGAAGAACAGAACAATAAAGTCATGTACAGAGGCTGATGTTAAACTCAATGGCGACTGGTCATACCTTGCCTAAACTGGTAGCCATCATGCATCCCCTCACCATCTCTACTACTTCATTCCTTGGGAAGTCGGGGCTAGGAGGTTATACAGGAAAGACACAAATCCACCTTTCTCAGCCTCTCCTCCCCTAGCTCACTTTCTTGCCAAGTAACTTACTGTTGAGTTTCAGCCAGCTAGCATGTTTCAGACTCATACCTTAGAAAAAATTATACATTATCACAAGTCATGGACCTTTAAGGTCATTTTCAAATAATAGAAATAATAAATGGTGACTCATGCCTATAACCCCAGCACTTTGGGAGGCCAAGGCAGAAGGATTGCTTGAGGTCAGGAGTTTGAGACCAGCCTGGGCAACATAGTGAGACCTATTTCTACCCACCCGCCAAAAAAATTAACTTCCCAAATGTTGGAGTCTGCTCTGTTTCCTTCTAATGTTTATTTCTGTATACTTTTCTAACACGGTTAAAATATATAATCACTGTGCATCCTTTCTTTTACTTTGGCATGAACATTTTTTCTGTTATAAATTGTTAGAAAATATTTATATGGCTACGTGATGTTTGACTCGAGTACATTGTAATTTACTTCTCAAATGTCCCTGATGTTGGACATTTGTTTTTGGTATTTCATTATTTTAAAAAACAGTAATATCTTTATGCCTAGAACTTTTTCAGTTTTTCAAATTATTTACTTAGGGTAAAATCCTAGCTGTAGAATTTCTGGGGCAAATTATCTACATATTTATAACTCTTCTGGTACACAAAATCCTGTTTTCAAAAAGTTTATCAATTTGTACTTAACACCAGTAGTGAATGAGAGTATCTGTTATACACCACCAGCGCTGAATTTTTTTTTTTAACTCTGTGCTGGTTTTTATAGGTAAAGAAAATGTCTTAATTTGCGTTTAGTTGATTACTAGTAGTATCCCATACCTTTTAAATGCTTGTGAACTTTAAAATTATACAGAGTTTAACCTTGCTTGTTGAACATTTGAGTGAGTGGAAGTGTTAAGTGATGACCATCTATATCATCTGTTAGTATATGGAGACCATTAAAGATGAAAGATATGTATGATTATGACAGGTTGTTGTCAACACTCAGAAGGCCAAAAAGCAAGCGATACAAATCCATGTTGGGTAGCGTTCCCCTCCCCTACTTTAAAAATGCTAGTTTCTTAATTTCTTTCCTTTATCCCTTTTTCACCATGTGTATTTTGTCTGTACATGTTTACTTGCCTTTAGTTTCTCTGCTTTAGTAGACTGACCTTATGACTTTTATCAGGATCCTGTGATACTTTTTTTTTTTGTGTATGGAGTTGGGGTTTCACCATCTTGAATTCGCGATCTGCCTGCCTCGGCCTCCCAAAGTGCTGGGATTACAGGCGTGAGCCACTGCGCCCAGCCCCGCCATGACACTTTTGTTCTTCTATTTCTCAGATTTTACTGGAGGGTGGAATTCTACCTTTTCTTTCTTTTCTTCTTCTTTTTTTCTTTTTGTTTTAATTTTTTCTTTCTTATAATCTAGAATTTTTATCCAGATTTCCTGCCTTTTCCTTACAAAATACCTGTGTGATTGGATAGACGGAGCTCTGGACTCAGAGTTCTTTCTCTTCGTAATCTTAGGAAATTATTTAATTTTTCTGTGTTTTCATATTTTTACATGTAAAAGAGAAAGCACCATCTCTAAACTACCTCTTCTTTTCTCTGCTTTTAAGCATATGTAGGTTTTCCCAATCTTGAGCGGTGACATATACAGGAAAGCATAGCTTTACATCTGCCTTGTTTTATTTAATCTAAACACTAATTCTTTGAGGTAGCCCCTACTATTATCCCAGTTTTGTGGATGATGAACTGAGGCACACAGCTAGTGTGGGTCAGAACCTAATGGGTCAGAATGGACATTTGAGACCAGAATTTGACCTGGATTAACACACATAGCCATTTCGTAAGATTCCTCTCAAATTCAGTCCTCAGCTCAGCTCCCTGAAGTGTGGGTTCTCTTGTCATGCCTCCATGGAAACTGCTTATCATGTGGTTACCAGTTTTTCCTTTGGTCAAATCTGGTGACCTTTTTGAACCTAATTTTTCTGGACGTTATTGCCATTTGACTTATTTCTTGCCTCCTGCTTAACATTGATTCTGGCTTTTGCTTTTCTTCCTACTTTGGTCCTCTTTGCAGTTTCCTAAAGCTAACTAGGTGTAAGTCTCAGATGATGGACTTTTTTGTCTCTCTCGTTACTTCTTGGGAAATTATATTTAATCTAATGGTTTAAATTTTCATCCTTAAATATAACTTTTAATGCAATATTTTTAGCCCCAGAAGTGCCCATGGTTGGCTTGTTTTCCCATTTGCATATCACTTCTGCTGAGATACCTGCTAGCACATAAATCAAAGGAATTATCTTTTGTACCATTTCATTGTCATCAGTAGGACTGCTTCACTGGGTCCTTCAATTTTTTTAGAGATAAGAGTCTTGCTTTGTCACCCAGGTGTGAGCCACCATTCCAGGCCGCCTGTTTTCTTCCGGTATTATTTGCCTTCTCTCTGAACGTCTCCCTTTGGTAATTCTTTAGAGCAAGTCAGCCGGCCTCAATTTCTTTTAATATTTCTTCATCTTAGAATATTTTAATTTTACCTTTATTACTGAAGAATATTGTTACTGGGCATAAAATTGTCTTGATTGTTCCTTTTTTTCCGCATTTAAAAAATGCTGTTCTTTCTTTTAGACTCCATGGTTTCTGGTAAAAATCATAGTCATTCCAATTACTGTTCTTCTATAAGTAATACATTGTTTTGTTCAGGTCACTTTCAAAATGTTCTTTTCAGTAATTTATTTATGGGACTGTGTGAGGATTTTTTAGTTACTCTATTTGGAGTTCACTGAGCTTTTCGAATCTCTAGGTTTATGTCTTTTACCAAATTTGGAAACTTTTCAACCATTATTTCTTCAGAATTTTTCTGTATCACATTCTTTACTCTCTTCTTTTTTTTTTTTTTTTTTTTTTTTTTTTTTTTTTTTGAGATAGAGTCTTGCTCTGTCACCCAGGCTGGAGTACAGTGGCACAATCTTGGCCCACTGCAATCTCTGCCTCCCTGGTTCAAGCGATTCTTCTGCCTCAGCCTCCCAGCATGCTCGAATTATAGGTGCCTATCACTATGCCTGGCTATTTTTTTAATTTTTAGTAGAGACAGGATTTTACCATATTGACCAGGCTGGTCTCAAACTCCTGGCCTTAAGTGATCCGCCTGTCTGTAATCCCCAAAGTGCTGCTGGTGGGATTACAAGTGTGAGGCAATGTGCTGTCTGGCCTTTTTTTTTTTTTTGAGACTGAGTCTCACTGTCACCCAGGCTGGAGTTCATTGGCATAATCTCAGCTCACTGCAGCCTCAGCCTCCGAATACCTGGGATTACAGGCATGCGACACCATCCCCAGCTAATTTTTGTATTTTTAGTAGAAACAGGGTTTCACCATGTTGGCCAGGCTGGTCTCGAACTCCTGGCTTCAAGTGATCTGCCTGCCTCAGCCTCCCAAAGTGCTGGGATTACTCATGTGAGCCACTGTGCCTGGCTCTTTACTGTCTGCTGGGAGTGATGACACAAATAACTTTTTATTGTTCCACAGGTCTTTGAGGCTCTGTTTATTTTCCAATTTCTTTTCACTGTTGTTCTGGTTAGATAATTTCTGTTGATGTGTCTTCAAGTTGCCTGCCATCTGCTTTCTGTTACTAAACCTATTCAGTGAAATGCTTTTGGTTATTTTATTTTTAGTTCTAAAATTCCCATTTAGCCCTTTACATTTTTCCTTCTGAGACTTTCAAAAATTTCCTTTCATTTTAACAGTTTTTGCCCTTCTTGCTCCAAGGATATTGATATTTTTGTTTTATTGGCCAATTGATCTCATTGGGTTAGGTCCAGCCAGCCTTGTGTGAGTTATGGTTACATTATGAGTTCATTTTTCAAAGCCTTTGCAGTGTTGCTCAGATCTGCCCCATGTAAATGCCACCCAGTCACCAGTCTGAGACGGGTATAGTGGTGTTCTATTTGTAATTTGGTCATCAGGGTCAGTGTGTGCTGTTGAGGATCATATACATACTTGTTCACCTGGGGAATAGACCCACAAATTTGTAAACAGCTTTAAGAGATTGCTTTCATGAGTTTCTCTCATTCTGTGATGTCCCTGTGGTTTCTTGGGCTTCCCTTTTTCATCCTTCCAGCCAGAAAGTGGACTTTATTTTCCTAACGTCAGGCCCAAAATGTGGAGAGAGAGAGAAAGTAAGGGCTGTTTGCCCCACTCTTTAGGACTGACATCCTTCCAGAGAGGAAGGATTCCCTCCCTCTGAACTTTAGACTTCTAAGCCACCCACATTGCCACCCATCACCACAGGATTGTGTGAAGACTCAGCATAACAGAATGGAGAAAAGGGGAAAAGAAGGAAAACTGGATTTTTACACTCTCTTGGTGTTAGGAGACCTCTTTCCAGATCCTCAAGCCAGAGCTAGAGGTTTTGTGCAGCTCCCATTGTCTTGCTAATGCCCACATAGGTTGTGTGGAATACAGGTGGAGGGAAAAAATGATCAGCTAATTGCTAGTACTTCTAATTTCCCAGCCCACCTACTTCTCTTTACTTTCTATTGCTTGCAACCAGGTACTGTCTGCTTTCTGCTCAGGTTTTGTAACTCTGTTTCAGTGGGACAGAGAGTGGAATGTGCTTATTCATCTTATCTGGAACCTTTCTCAATATATTTTTTGTCAGTTTGGTCCGTGTTTTATCCATCCTTCATTTTATTTTTATTTTTTTTGAGATAGTGTCTCTGTCTGTCACCCAGGCTGGAGTACTAGAGTGCAGTGGCATGATCTTGGCTCACTGTAACCTCCGCCTTCTGGGTTCAAGTGATCTCCTGCTTCAGCTTCCCGAGTATCTGGGATTACAGGGACCACCACGCCTGGCTAATTTTTGCATTTTTAATAGAGATGAGGTTTTGCCACGTTGCCCAGGCTGGTCTCGAACTTCTGACCTCACGTCATCCACTGCCTTCGGCATCCTAAAGTGCTGGGACTACAGGCCTGAGCCACCATGTCCAGCCCCATCCTTCATTTTAGACAGTCTAAGAGATTTGTATTCAGCCAGATTTCCACATTTACTTGTTTATTTGTGTTGTGATGTTTTTACATGCAAATCTTAGCATGCACAAACAATTTTATAGAAAAAAATTGTTTATACTTGACTCCAGTATAAGTAAAGAAGCTTTTGAGTCAGAGATTCAGTAACTTGCCTGAGGATTTCTCGTATCAGTGGTTGGTTATGCAATGTCTGTGACAAGCCCTAGAAGCTAAAAGACCAAACCTTAAAATGTTAGAAACAGAAAAGGCAGTTAATTATTATACATAAGTTGTTATAAAAGGAACTATAAGGCTGGGCGCAGTGGCTCACGCCTATAATCCCAGCACTTTGGGAGGCCGAGGTGGGTGGATCACGAGGTCAAGAGATCGAGACCATCCTGGTCAACAAGGTGAAACCCCGTCTCTACTAAAAAAATACAAAAATTAGCTGGTGCTAATACAAAAATTAGGTGGTGTGTGCCTGTAGTCCCAGCTACTCGGGAGGCTGAGGCAGGAGAATTGCTTAAACCCAGGAGGCAGAGGTTGTGGTGAGCCGAGATCGCGCCATTGCACTCCAGTCTGGGTAACGACAGGGAAACTCTGTCTCAAAAAAAAAAAAAGGAACTATAACTTGTTAAAGTCAGATGATTTCTGACCTTGGCACTTCAGGATTTAGAGAAGATACTGTTGTGTACTAAAGCAGGGCTCTTTTCTTTCCTATCCTTGAGCACAGAAAAACTGAATGAGGGATTTTTGCAAGATGAGAAAGGCCTGTTTAAATGTGTGTGTATATTTTCTTTACAGTAATAAAATAAATGCATATGAAAATAACAAATTAACATATTAGGGCGCCACCACACCCAGGTTTATTTTTGTATTTTAGTAGAGACCAGGTTTCACCATGTTGGCCAGAATGGTCTTGATCTCCTGACCTTGTGATCCACCTACTCGGCCTCCCAAAGTGCTGGCATTACAGGCATGAGCCACCACACCTGGCCTTTCAGTTTACTTTGATATGTATTAATAATAACAAAGACTGATAGATGAGAAGCTAGACAGAAATTTTATAAACCAAATACTGAAAAACATGAATGGTAGACTCTGGGTGATATATGGGTGTACATTGCAAAAATTACTAAATTTTGCTATTTGAAAATTTTTGTAATAAAATGCTGGGAAATTTTTGTGGAAGCGTACCAAAAACAACTACATTGTATTCGGATAGTCAACTTAATTTAGAATATTCAAATGTCCAAGGAGTACCAATGTCTTAAGCCATTCTGTTGGCCTTTCCCAAAGTGTACTATTTTATGAAGTTGTTTTAAAGATAGATGCGATCCTGGCATGGTGGTACACATCTGTCATCTCAGCTCTTAGGGAGCCTGAGGCTGGTGGATCACTTAAGGTCAGCAGTTCAAGACCAGCAGTTCAAGACTACAGTTAATTCTGGGCAACATGGCAAGACCCCATCTTTACTAAAAATACAAAAAATTAGCTGGGCATGATGGTGCATGCCTGTAGTCCCAGCTACTCAGGAGGCTGAGGCAGGAGAATCACTTGAACCCAGGAGGCAGAGATTGCAGTAAGCTGAGATTGCACCACTGCACTCCAGCCTGGGTGACAGAGTGAGACTCCATCTCAAAAAAAGAAAAAAGGTTGTGGGACCTGTTAGTTAATTATATTGAAATGCTTTCTTTTCTAGGTCATCCATGCCTGGCTTATTATATCATCTCTATTGCTGCTGTTCTTTTTTTCATTCATTTACTTGGGGTAAGTCGTGAAATTTTTGGTCTTTCAAAATCAACTGCCTTTGTGCTTCATAGCTATCACCTAAAGCCTTGTACTTTGTTGATGAATTACTCTTAAGTTGTTTCCAAATATAGGTCATACTTGGTATATAAAAGATAAGTTGGTATTACTAATTGAGACATGCTTCTGTTCCTTGCTTATAATAAGTAGAAGGGCAAGAACTCAAGACTACAGTTAATTCTAAGCCTTTTTGAAGATTATATATTCTTCTAGTAGAAGTCTATGAATCAAAATTTTAAGAAAGGGCACGGTGGCTCATGCCTGTAATCCCAGCACTTTGGGAGACTGAAGTGGGCAGATCACAAGGTCAAGAGATTGAGACCATCCTGGCCAACACGGTGGCCTCTATATTAAAAGAAAAGTATAAAAACAAGAATTAATTGATTTTCATACACTGTATTGTTTTTTATCAGTGATGCTTTTTTCTTTCAAATGAAATTTTCACATATAATGTAGAAAAAAGTGGATCTGGGCCGGGTGCAATGGCTCACACCTATAATCCCAGCACTTTGGGAGGCCAAGGCTGGTGGATCACGCACGAGGTCAGAAGTTCAAGATCAGGCTGGCCAAGGCAAAAATGGTGAAACCGTCTCTACTAAAAATTAGTCAGGCATGGTAGCAGGTGCCTGTAATCCCAGCTACTCAGGAGGCTGAAACAGGAGAATTGCTTGAACCCAGGTGGCAGAGGTTTCAGTGAGCCAAGATCACACCACTGCACTCCAGCCTGGGCGATAGAGTGAGACTCCATCTCAAAAAAAAAAAGAGCAAAGAAAAAAGTGGATCTGGTCTGTCAAAGAGAATAGAGTAGTGAAGCTCAGAGAAGCTCAGACTGAGAAAACCCTGGCCTTTTTCTCAGCTCACGTGGCAGAATACAGTTTGTAAACAACTGCACTAGCTCTTAAATTTGAAGAGACTGTAAAACTAATAAATTGGAGAGTTATTTCTTTGGTAGAGGATAAAGGGAAATAACCACAGACAAAAGAAGCAAATGTGAGAATCTATGAAATGGATGATAGTCTAGAAAAAAGTTTACCCAAACTGACCCCTGAAGAAAGAGAAAATCTAAACAGAGCAAAAAAGAAATATAGAAAGTTACTGAAGTAATTTCTACCCCACCTGCACAAATAGCAATAGTACTGGGCCCCAGTGGATTTATAGGAAAATTCTGTTAAACCTCCTTTAAGGAATGGTAACGCTAATACTATTTTAAGTGTTCCAGAACATAAAGAAAAAGTAAAAAAGCTTCCAGATTAATTTTATGAAGCCAGCATAACATTGATAACTAAAGCCCTGCGAGTTATGAAGAAAAAGAAAACTGTTGGTCAGTTATATTTATTGATCTCAAAAGAAAAACAAAATATTAAGAGAATTCAGCAATAGATTAAAAAAATAATACATTTGACCAAGTGGAGTTTGTTTGCAGAATGGAAGACTGGTTCATTATAAGTCACTATATTACTAGAGCATCATCTCTGTACATGCTAAAGGCATTTGATAAGATTCCACACCTGTTCTTGATCAGATTCCTTAATAAAACAAATCGATAGGGCTGTGTGTGGTGGCTTATGCTTATAATCTCAATACTCGGCGAGGCCAAGGTGAGAGGATCGATTGAGATTGAGAATTTGATACCAACCTGCAGAACATAACAAGACTCTGCCTCTACAAAACATAGATTACCCAGTCATGGTGTGTGCCTCTAGTCCTAGCTGCATGGGAGACTAAGGTGGGAGGATGGCTCGAGCCCAGGAATTCAAGGCTGCAGTGAGCTATGATTGCGCCATTGCACTCCAGCCTGGGTGATGGAGCAAGACCCATTCTCTAAAAATAAAGAAATAAGTAAATCTCTTAACATGATAAAATATATGAATCTTATTCTAAAAGCCAATGTCATCCTCATAGGGAAGCTAGAAGTTTGCCTATTAGGGTCAGGAATGAGATGAAGATTTTCCTTCTTTCTTTTTTTTTTCCTGAGTCGGAGTCTCTCTCCGTCATCCAGGCTGGAGTGCAGTGGAGTGATCTCAGCTTAACAGTACCCTCCACCTCCCAGGTTCAAGCAGTTCTCCCACCTCAGCCTCCCAAGTAGCTGGGAGTACAGGCGCCTACTATCACACCTGGCTAATTTTTGTATTTTTAGTAGAGCAGGAGTTTTACCATGTTGGCTAGGCTGGTGTTGAAATTCTGACCTCAGGTGATCCGCCCACCTCAGCCTTTCAAAGTGTTGGGATTACAGGCGTGAGCCACTGTGCTCAGCCGAGATGGAGATTTTCTTTATCACCAGTTATCCAGCATTGCTCTGGAGGGACTAGCAAACACAGTTAAACAAGAGAAAGAAATAAGAACTATGTAATTTGGAAAGGAAGGTTAAATTATCAATATTTGGAGATAAAATGATTGTTTACTTTGTTTTAGAACTAACTGAAAATCAGTTCGAGTTACTAAGTAAGTTTAGAAAGGTAATTGAATACAAAATTAAACACAAATCCCTAGGCCGGGCGTGGTGGCTCATGCCTGTAATCTGAGCACTTTGGGAGGCCAAGGCGGGTGGATCACCCGAGGCGAGGAGTTCGAGACCAGCCTGGCCAACACATTGAAACCCCATCTCTACTAAAAATACAAAAAAATAGCTGGGTGTGGTAGCAGCCACCTGTAGTCCCAGCTACTCAGGAGGCTGAAGCAGGAGAATCACTTGAACCTGGGAGGTGAAGGCTGCAGTGAGCCAAGATCATACCATTGCACTCCAGTGTGGGCAACAAGAGCAAAACTTTGCCTCAAAAAAAAAAAAAAAAACCACAAATCAATAACCTTCGCATAAACAACTAGTTAGAAAACATAATAAAAGGACAAATTCCATTTATGATAGCAGCAAAAGAGTTAAATATCTATGAGTAAACAAGAATTGTGCAAGCTCTGGACACTAGTGAGCCTGAGATGCCGGCTAAGGCCCTTGCCCCAGCTCCCCTTTAGCTGAGCAGTGTGGAGAACATCTTGCACAGGCTGCAGACTGCCTTCCAAGAAGCCCTTGACCTTTACCACATATTTGTCTCTGGTGACTGGGTGGGCACTGAGCAGTAGCAGGTGCAAACTGAACTGGCCTCTACCTTCCTTTGGATTCATAGCCAGTTGGAGGCTAACAACTGGGTGGATGTGACCGAATGTGGTTCCAGGCCCTCTCCAGCTCAGGTTCATCCTCCTGACATACATGGTACTCAGAGCTTCTGGTGCAGGGGAAGGCGTGGGCACTGAGGGCCAGCAGTCCCTGTTCCACTAAGAAGCTGCTGCTTCTGAAAAATTGGTATTTTAAGTGAATAAACTGATAGTGTAGAGCAGTAAAAAAGATAATTTGCAAGATTTATTACTGAGAAATTTTAAGGCTGGGTGTAGTAGCTCACACTTGTAATCCCACCAATTTGGGAGCCTGAGGTGGGAGGATCCTTGAGCCCAGGGGTTCTAAATGAGCCTGGGCAACATGGTGAACCTCCATCTCTACAAAAAATACAAAACTTAGCCAGGCATGGTGGTGCATACCTGTAGTCCTAACTGCTTGGGAGGCTGAGGCAGGAGAATCACTTGAGCCAAGGACTTTGAGGCTGCAGTGATGTATGATTGTGCCACCGGGTGACAGTGAGACCTTGTCTCTATTTAAAGGAGAAAGAATTAAAACATGCTATCATTTGTGTCAAGTAGAAAATTGTGTATATGGAAGATGGCCGATTAGGAGCAGCTCAGGATTGCAGCTCTCAGTGGAAGCATAGAGGGTGAGTCGACGCCACATGTCCAGACGAATTTTTATTGCCCACAGACCAGGAGATTCCCAGGCGGAGGAGCCCCATGGGTTGCCAGCGTGGCTGTTTTGGCTGGTGCAGCTGTTTTGCCAGTGCCCCGGTGTGGCGATTCTCAGTACAAAATATACTGGTCTGGGTGCCCTTTTTAGCTGGCGATTGGAGCTCTGTGAAGGCAGAGTCGCCCATTCATCTGATTAAAAAGGGGACTGAAACAGGGAGCCAGGCCAGGAGATTCCTGGGCAAAAAAGCACCACGAATCTCAGCACCGCTGTTTCAGCTGGCGCAGTCGTTCGCCTCACGGGAAATCATACAGATCCCGGTGCCTTTTCAACAGGCTACTGGAAGACTTGGGAGAGAGTCAGCTGTTCAACTGAAAAAAAAAAAAAAGGCTCTGAGGCAGGGAGCCAGGTGATCCGGCTCGACTGGTCCCACCCCCACAAAAAAAACAGCACTTGGAAATGCTCTGCGTTGAGAGTTTCACAGCAAGCACAGCTGAACCCGGGACAGTCCAGCTCTGTGGGGGAGGGGCATCCGCCATTACCAAGATACTCCACCACTGTGGAGGTAGTCTACCATTGCTGAGGCAGCCCACCATTGCCGAGGCAACCCACCATTACAGAGAGAGTCCGCCATTACAGAGGTGGGCCACCATTGCCGAGGCAGTTCTAACTACACCAATATAAACAAGACTGCAGGGAAGTTCACACAGCAGCTGGGAAAAGCCCAGAGCAGCTCAGCAAAGCGTCTGCAGGCAGACAGTGACTAGGCTGCCTCCTTGCTGGGCAGGGCAGCCCTGAAAAAAAGGCAGCAGCTCAACAGAAACTCATAAATAAAGCCGTAACTCCCCGGGACAGAACACCTGGGGAAAAAAAAGGGGTTTATGAGTTCTGCTGCAGCAGACTTAAACGTACCTGCCCAGCAGCTCTGAATGAACAACGGAGCTTACAGCTCAGCACTTGAGCTCCTATAAAGGACAGACTGTCTCCTCAAGCAGCTCCCTGACACCCATATATCCAAAGATTCACCTCATAAAGGAGAGATCAGACTGACATTTGGCAGGTATCCTTCTGGGACAAAAATAGCAGAAGAAGAAACTGGTAGAAACCCTTACTGTTCTGCAGCTGCTGCAGGTGATCCCCAGGTAAGCAGGGCCTGGAGTGGACCTCAGCAGTCCTACAGCAGAGGGGCCAGACTGTTAGAAGGAAAACTAAGAAACAGAAATAACTTCATCATCAACAAACTGGATGTCCACTAAGAGACCCAATCTGAAACTCAGCAACTACAAAGACAACAGTGGATAAATCCACAAAGATGGGAAGAAACCAGCACAAAAAGGATGAAAACACCCGAAACCAGAACACCTCTCCTCCTACAAGGGATCACAACTTCTCACAAGCAAGGGAACAAGGCTGGATGGAGAATGAGTGTGATGAAATGACAGAATCAGGCTTCAGAAGGTGGGTAATAAGAAACTTCTGTGAGCTAAAAGAACATGTTCTAACCCAATGCAAAGAAACTAAGAACCTTGAAAAAAGATTTGACGAAATGCTAACGAGAATGGACAACTTAGAGAGGAATATAAGTGAATTGATGGAGCTGAAAAACACAACACGAGAATTTCACGAAGCATACACAAATTTCAGCAGCCGAATTGACCAAGCAGAAGAAAGGATATCAGAAGTCAAAGATCAACTCAATGAAATAAAACAAGAAGGCAAGATTAGAGAAAAAAGGGTAAAAAGGAATGAACCAAGTCTCCCAAGAAATATGGGACCATGTGAAAAGACCTAATCTATGTTTGATAGGTGTACCTGAATGTGACAAAGAGAATGAATCCAAGCTGGAAAATACTCTTCAGGATATTATCCAGGAAAACTTCCCTAACCTAGCAAGGCAGGCCAATATTCAAGTCCAGGAAATACAGAGAACATCACAAAGATATTCCTCAAGAAGAGCAACTCCAAGGAAAATAATCATCAGATTCACCAGGGTTGAAATGAAGGAGAAAATGCTACGGGCAGCTAGAGAGAAAGGTCGGGTTACCCACAAAGGGAAGCCCATCAGACTCACAGCAGATCGCTCAGCAGAAACCCTACAAGCCAGAAGAGAGTGGGGGCCAATATTCAACATCCTTAAAGAAAAGAACTTTCAACCCAGAATTTCATATCCAGCCAAACTAAGCTTCATAAGTGAAGGAAAAATAAAATTCTTTGCAAACAAGCAAGTATTCAGAGATTTCATCACCACCAGGCCTGCTTTACAAGAGGTCCTGAAAGAGGCACTACACATAGAAAGGAACAACCAGTACCAGCCACTCCGAAAACATACCAAATGGTAAAGAGCATCAACACAGTGAAGAATCTGCATCAACTAATGGGCAAAACAGCCAGCTAGCATCAAAATGGCAGTATCAAATTCACACATAACAATATTAATGCTAAATGTAAATGTACTAAATGCCCCAATCAGAAGACACAGACTGGCAAATTGGATTAAAAAGCCAAAACCCATCGGTGTGCTGTATCCAGGAAACCCATCTCACATGCAAGGATACACAAAGGCTCAAAATAAAGGGATGGAGGAAAATTTACCAAGCAAATGGAGAGCAAAAAAAAGCAGGAGTTGCAATTCTCGTCTCTGATAAAACAGACTTTAACGCAACAAAGATCAAAAGAGACAAAGAAGGACATTACACAATGGTAAAAGGATCAATGCATCAAGAAGAGCTAATGATCCTAAATATATATGCACCCAGTACAGGAGCACCCAGATACATAAGGCACGTTCTTAATGACTTACAAAGAGACTTAGACTCCCACACAATAATATTAGGAGACTTGAACACCCCATTGTCAATATTAGACAGATCAACCAGACAGAAAATTAACAAGGATATCCAGGACTTGAACTCAGACCTGGAACAAGAAAACCTAACAGACATTTACAGAACTCTCCACCCCAAAGCCACAGAATATACATTTTTCTCAGCACCACATCACACCTACTCTAAAATTGACCACATAATTGGAAGTAAATCACTCCTCAGCAAATGCAAAAGAATGGAAATCATAACAAACATTCTCTCAGACCACAGTGCAATCAAGTTAGAACTCAGAATTCAGAAACTAACTCAGAACTGCACAGTTTCATGGAAACTGAACAACCAGCTTTTGAATGTTGACTGGATAAACAATAAAATGAAGGCAGAAATAAAGTTGTTCTTTGAAACCAACAAGAACAAAGACACAACATACCAGAATCTCTGGGACACATTTAAAGCAGTCTCTAGAGGAAAATATATAGCAATAAGTGCCCACATGAGAAGCAAGGAGAGATCTAAAATTGACACCCTGTCATCAAAATTGAAAGAGCTAGAGGAGCAATATCAAAAATAACTCAAAACCTAGCAGAAGACAGGAAATAACTAAGATTAGAGCAGAACTGAAGGAGATAGAGACACAAAAAACCCTGCAAAAAAAAAATCAATAAATCCAGGAGATGGTTTTTCGAAAAGATCAACAAAATAGACCACTAGCCAGATCAATAAAAAAGAAAAGAGAGAATAACCAAATAGATGCAATTAAAAAAAAAAAAAAAAAAACAGTAAAGGGGATATCACCACAGATTCCACAGAAATTCAAACCATCATCAGAAATTATTACAAATAACCCTATGCACATAAGCTAGTAAACCTGGAAAAAATGGATAAATTCCTGGACACTTGCCTCCTCCCAAGCCTAAACCAGGAAGAAGTCAAAACCCTGAATAAACCAATAACAAGGGCTGAAGTTGAGGCAGCAATTAAGAGCCTACCACCCAAAAAAAGCCCAGATCCAGATGGGTTCACAACCGAATTCTACCGGACATACAAAGAGGAACTGGTACCATTCCTTCTGAAACTATTCCAAATAATCCAAAAAGAGGGAATCCTTCCCAGATCATTTTATAAGACCAACATCATCCAGATACGAAAACTCAGCAGAGACTCAACAAGAAAAGTAAACTTCAGGCCAATATCCATGATGAACATAGATGCAAACATCTTCAATAAAATACTGGCAAGCCAGTTGCAATAGCACATCAAAAAGCTTATCCACCATGATCAAGTAGGCTTCATCCCAGGGATGCAAGGCTGGTTCAACATACGCAAGTCTGTAAACGTAATTCACCACATAAACAGAACCAAAGACAAAAACCACATGATTATCTCAATAGATGCAGAGAAGGCCTTTGACAAAATTCAACAGCCTTTATGCTAAAAACCCTCAATAAACTAGGTATTGATGGAACATATCTCAAAATAATAAAAGCTATTTACGACAGACCAACAGCCAATATAACACTGAATGGGCAAAATCTGGAAGCATTCCCTTTGAAATCTGGCACTAGACAAGGATGTTCTCTCTCACCACCTCTATTTAATATAGTACTGGAAGTTCTAGCCAGAGCAATTAGGCAAGAAAAAGAAATAAAGAGTACTCAAATAGGAAAAGAGGAAGTCAAATTGTCTCTATTTGTAGACGACATGATTGTATATCTAGAAGACCCTATCGTCTCAGCCCAAAATCTCCTGAAACTGATAAGCAACTTCAGCAAAGTCTCAGGATACAAAATCAACATGCAAAAATCACAAGCATTCCTATACACCAATAACAGACTTAAAGAAAGCCAAATCAAGAATGAACTGCCATTCACAATTGCTACAAAGAGAATAAAATACCTAGGAATACAACTAAGAAGGAACATAAAGGACCTCTTCAAGGAGAACTACAAACCACTGCTCAACAAAATAAGAGAGGACAAAAACAGATGGAGAAACTTTCCATGTTCATGGTTAGGAAGAATCAATATCGTGAAAATGGCCATACTGCCCAAAGTAAGTTACAGTTTCAATGCTAACCCCATCAAGCTACCAATGACCTTCTTCACAGAACTGGAAAAAAACACCTTAAACTTCATATGGAACCAAAAGAGAGCCAGCATAGCCAAGTCAATTCTAAGCAAAAAGAACATAGCGGGAGGCATCACACTACCGGACTTCAAAGTATACTACAAGGCTACAGTAATCAAAACAGCATGATACTGGTACCAAAACAGATATAGACCAATGGAACAGAACAGAGGCTTTGGAGGCCACACATCATATCTACAACCATCTGATCTTTGACAAACCTGACAAAAACAAGCAATGGGGAAAGGATTCCCTGTTTAATACATGGTGTTGGGAAAACTGGCTAGCCATGTGCAGAAAGCAGAAACTGGACCCCTTCCTGATACCTTACACTAAAATTAACTCCAGATGGATTAAAGACTTAAACATAAGAGCTAACACCATAAAAACCCTAGAAGAAAATCTAGGCAAACCCATTCAGGACATAGGAGTAGGCAAGGACTTCATGACCAAAACCCCAAAAGCATTGGCAACAAAAGCCAAAATAGACAAATGGGACCTAATCAAACTCCACAGGTTCTACACAGCAAAAGAAACAATCATTAGAGTGAATCGGCAACCAACAGAATGGGAAAAATTTTTTGCAGTTTACCCATCTAACAAAGGGCTGATAGCCAGAATTTACAAAGAACTAAAACAGATTTACAAGAAAAAAACAAACAAGCCCATTCAAAAATGGGCAAAGGATATGAACAAACACTTTACAAAAGAAGACATACATGAGGCCAACAAACATATGAAAAAATGCTCATCATCACTGGTCATTAGAGAAATGCAAATCAAAACTACATTGAGATACCATCTCATGCCAGTTAGAATGGTGATCATTAAAAAATCTGTAGGCAACAGCTGCTGGAGAAGATGTGGAGAAATAGGAACACTTTTACACTGTTGGTGGGAGTGTAAATTCAACCATTGTGGAAGACAGTGCGGCGATTCCTCAAGGACCAAGAAGTAGAAATTCCATTTGACCCAGCAATCCCATTACTGGGTATATATCCAAAGGATTATAAATCGTTCTACTATAAGGACACATGCACACGAATGTTCATTGCAGCACAGTTTACAATAGCAAAGACCTGGAACCAACCCAAATGCCCATTGATGATAGACTGAACAGGGAAAATGTGGCACATATACACCATGGGATATTATGCAGCCATCAAAAACGATGAGTTCGTGTCCTTTGTAGGGACATGGATGAACCTGGAAACCATCATGCTCAGCAAACTGACACAAGAACAGAAAATCAAACACCACATGTTCTCACCCATAGGCAGGTGTTGAACAATGAGAACACATGGACACAGGGAGGGGAGCATCACACACTGGCATTTGTTGGGGGGAATAGGGGAGGGACAGTGGCGGGTAGGGAGTTGGGGAGAGATAGTATGGGGAGAAATGCCAGATATAGGTGAAGCGGAGGAAGGCAGCAAATCACACTGCCACGTGTGTACCTATGCAACAATCTTGCATGTTCTTCACATGTACCCCCAAACCTAAAATGCAATAAAAAAAAGAAAATTGTATGTATGATATGTATAGAGTCTTTGGAGGGATGTACATGAAATTAATAATAGTGCTTTCCAGCTGGTCATGGCTCACACTTGTAATCACAACATTTTTGGAGGTGGAGACAGGAGGATCACTTGAGCCTAGGAGTTCAAAGCCAGCCTGGGCAACATAGCAAGACCCCATCTAAAAAAAAAAAATACTGCTTTCTGCTAGAGAGGGGAACTGAGAGACAAAGTGGGAGCAAACCTACTTTTCACAGTATCTGTTGTGAATTTTATATCATATTCATGTGTTACCTACCAAAGATTAATAAAAAGGTTGTTTGTTGTTTCTTTTTAAGTTTGAGGATACCTGAAATGCTTAATATAAATAATTATCTACATTGTCCAGAAATTTCAACATTTACTCTGTTTTGGAATTTCAAAGTGGGAGAGGAATCCTCTTTTTGGTTAGTACCTGAAACTCAAAAGTTTGTGCCTAAAAGTGTGCTTTCTTTCTCCTCAGTTACCTCAGGCATCTTTTATAGTTGCAGTCTCTTTGTTGTTAGCTGGTGAATTTTTCCTCCCCAAAATTCAAATGCATTTTCTTCGTTATAAAAATGCAAAACATTCATTGTTTTTTTAAAAAGACATAGGAGAGAAATGACCAGATTCCTACCACCTAAAGATAAGTCCTGTCATCATCAGTTTCTCATCGGCTCTTCTCTCAGTTTTATGTAAATGGGATCATAAACAGGATCCTTTATTTTTTCAAGCAACAGTGTATTATGCCTATACCTATGCCTATTTAATATATGTGTGTATTAAAAACGTGTGTGTATGTGTATATATAAGTGTGTGTGTGCATATATATAATTTATCTCCTGCTTTGAAGGAGAAAGAAAGCACACCTTTGTTTAAGCGTAAACTTTGGGTTTCAGTTACTATCCAGAAAGATGATTTATCTCCTACTTTGAAATGCCAAAATATATACATATATATAAATGTATGTATTTAAAAAAAATTATATATATAAATTATATATTATATTAAAATTATATATATGCAATTTTAAAAAATGTTACAGTTAGGATCTTGCTCTGTTGCCCAAGCTGGAGTGCAGTAGTGTGAGCATGGTTCACACAGCCTCCAACTTCGAGGCTCAGACTATCTTCCTGCCCAGCCTCCTGAGTAGCTGGGGCTACAGGCATGTGCCATCACCTCCAGCTAATTAAAAAAATTTTTTGTAGTGATTGAATCTCACTGTGTTGCCCAGGCTGGTCTGGAATTCCTGGCCTCAAGTGATCTTCTCATCTCCCACCTTGGCTTCCCAAAGTGCTAGGATTACGGCATGAGCCACTGTGCCTAGCCTGCATATATACTTTTAATGACCGCTAAATCTCATTGTATGGAAATTTATGTCCTAGCTATAAAGTGTATTGGCAGATGTTTAATTTTTTTCTAATTTCAGATATTTTAAACTAATATTCCCAAAGTATGGCATTTTAGGTATTATATGATCTTTTTTTCTGTTTGTACTTATTTTTATAATTATTGCCTGTGAAACTGGTTTCCCATTTATATGAATGATATAGAGCTTTCTGTTTAAAAAAAAAAAAGTTCAGCTTGGGGAAAAGTGAATTGTTCAACTTGAGGGAAAAAAGTGAGTTAATTGGCCAGGTGCTATGGGCCATTTTTGTAATCCCAGCAGTTTGGGAAGCTGAGGTGGGCAGATTGCTCAAACCCGGCAACATGGTGAAACCCTATCTCTACCAAAAAAAAAAAAAAAATAGCTGGGCATTGTGGCACACACTTGTTGTCCCAGTTACATAGGAGGCCAAGCTGGGAAGACCACCTGAGCTCCAGAGGTCAAGACTGCAGTGAGCCGTGATCGCACCACTGTACTCCAGCATGAGACCCTAGCTCAAAAAAATAATTTAAAGGAAAGTATTAAATAAAAATAGCACAGTTGATACAGGTTATGTTAAAATTATAAAGGTGGGATATGAATATCTAATGTTTTGGAGCCATCACATTATTCTAAACAATGTTTTGATGAAAATTATTGTACATAAATCTTAAAATCTGTTTAACTTTTTTTCAGGGAAGTGTTTAAAACCTATAACGTTGCTGTGGACTACATTACTGTTGCACTTCTGATCTGGAATTTTGGTGTGGTGGGAATGATTGCCATTCACTGGAAAGGTCCACTTCGACTCCAGCAGGCATATCTCATTATGATTAGTGCCCTCATGGCCCTGGTGTTTATCAAGTACCTCCCTGAATGGACTGCATGGCTCATCTTGGCTGTGATTTCAGTATATGGTAAAACCCAAGACTGATAATTTGTCACAGAAATGCCTCATTGGAGTGTTTTCTTTCCTCATCTATCTTGATTTAGAGAAAATGGTAAAATTCCATAGCTCTTCAGTAAATCATTAATTATCTATAGTAACTTTTTCATTTGAAGATTTCAGCTGGGCATGGTAATTCATGCCTTTAATCCCAGCACTTTGGGATGCTGAGGCGGACAGATCACCTAAGCTCAGAGTTCAAGACCAGCCTGGGCAACATGGCAAAGCCTCGTATCTATAGAAAATACAGAAATTAGCTGGTCATAGTGGTGCACTCCTGTAGTCCCAGCTACTTAGGAAGGTGGGACGAACAATTGAGCCTAGGAGGTAGAGGCTACAGTGAGTTGTGATTGCATCACTACATTCCAGCCTGGGTGACAAAACAAGAATCTCTCTCAAAAAATTGTGTTTTTTCCAAAATTTTGAGGTTTTATTCTTTAAAAATGTTTTATTACGCCACTAGTTTAACTCAGTGATGGGTTAGTGGAAGGAGCCACAAACAACTGTTGAGAAGACTTAGATTCAAATTCCATCTCTACCACTGACAGTCTTTATAACCTTAGGAAAGTGACTTGAGCTCTTTGAGCTTCAGCTTTCTCATTTATAAATTGGGAACAGTGCATCTCCCACTGTTGTAAAAGTTCAGTGAATTGAGTATATGTTAAAAAAAAAAACACAAGCAGGTTTGGGTGCAGTGGCTTATGCCTGTAATCCTAGCACTCTGGGAGGCTGAGGCGAGTGGATCCCTTGAGGTCAGGAGTTCGAGACCAGCCTGGCCAACATGATAAAACCTGTCTCTACTAAAAATATAAAAATTAGCTGGGTGTGGTGGAGTGTGCCTGTAATCCCAGCTACTTGAGGGGCTGAGGCAGGAGAATTGCTTGAATCCAGGTGGTAGAGGTTGTGATAAGTTGAGATGGCGGCACTGCACTCCAGCCTGGGTGACAGAGTAAGACTCTGTCTCAAAAAAAAAAAAAAAAGGGCACAAGCAGAGCGAAGTGGTAGACACAAAAAATGCTCAATTCACTTTTTAAAAGTTTTTTTTCTTTTATGTCTGATTGTATAAGCTTTTCTCTCTTTTTTGTTTTTGAGACAAGGTCTTTCTGTGTCACCCAGGCTGGTTTGCAGTAGCACGATCATAGCTTACTGCAACCTTGAACTCCCAGACTCATGTAGTATTCCCACTTCAGCCTGTCTCAAGTAACTAGGACTACAAGTGTGCACCACCACGCCTGGCTGTTTTATTTTTTGTAGAGACAAGGTCTTGCTCTATTGCCTAGGCTGGTCTTGAACTCATGGGCTCAAGCAATCCTCCTGCCTTGGCCTCTCAAGGTATTGGGATTATAGATATGAGCCACTGCATCTGGCCTCATTGCCCTTTAAAAATAAAGATTAGATTACCTCCTTTATATAAGGTAATATATGGAATTATTATTTTAAACATAAAACTGATTTGGACAGTGTGAGATTCAAATTCTGTAACCACCATTGTGACATGGGTCCTGAACCATCAGAATGTATTCCAGCCATTAACCCAGGCAGCTTTTAGGTACCTACTCTTCGGCTATTGTCCTGTATGAAAGCCAAAGAGAGATTCATTTTCAGAAACTGATATGTGACCACTTTTATATTATAAGGCCATGGTCATACTCTTTTTGTTTTTGGTTTTTTGCTTCCAGAGACAGGATCTCTCTCTCTTTGTCACCCACGCTGGAGTACAGTGACACGATCATGGCTTATTGCAGCCTCAAACTCCTGCCCTGGGCTCAAACAATCCTCCCACCTAAGCCTCCAAAGTAGATAAGACTACAGGCATGCACTACCATGCCTAATTTAAAAAAAAAAAAAAATTTTTTTTTTTTTTTTTTCCACAGAGATGAGATCTCACTGTATTTCCCAAGTTGGTCTGGAATTCCTGGCCTCGAGATCTTCCCACCTCAGCCTTCCAAAGTGTTGGGATTACAGGTGTGAGCCACCATGCCTGGCCATACACTTTTATCACTATTACATACTTATTAAAATGTTTGGTGGCCTGTAATTGGAAAGGTCATCCTCATTTGATTGACGAAGTCTATGGAAATGGAATTGAACTAGTTCTGTTCTTGTATTTGGGTAATCAGTTGTGGAACTATAGAAGTCATATACTCTCTATGTGATTTCCTTATTGCCTTATGTTGTATAGTACTTGATGGTTTGCAAAGTAACCATCTATTGCTTTGCTGTGATTAAGAATGCCAGGTCTGGAGACAGAATGCCTGGGTTCAGATTCTGCTCATCATTTTTTTTGGTTGTTTTGAGATGGAGTCTCGCTCTGTCACCATGCTATGGCATGATCTCCACTCACTCCAACCTCTACCTTCCGGGGTCAGGCGATTCTCCTGCCTCAGCCTCCCAAGTAGCTGGGACTACAGGTGTGCAGCGCCATGCCCAGCTAATTTTTGTATTTTTAGTAGAGATGGGGTATAACCATGTTTGCCAGGCTGGTCTTGAACTTGGCCTCAAATGATCCACCCACTTCAGCCTCCCAAAGTGCTGGGATTACAGGTGTGAGCCACTGCGCCCAGCCTACTCATCACTTACTAGCTATTTGACCACAGACAAGTTGCTCAACCCCTAAGTCTCTTGTTTTGAAGATTAAATGATACATTTAATACAATAATACACTTAGAACAGTGTCTATCAGTAAATTTTTTCTGTTTTAAGAAACAGGGTCTCATTCTGTCTCCCAGGCTGGAGTAAGGTGGCGTGATCATAGCTCACTGCAGCTTCAAAAACCTGGGCTCAAGCAGTCCTTCTATCTCAGCCTCTTGAGTAGAGAGGACTGCAGGCACAGGTTAGTGTTGACCTCCTGGCCTCAGGCAGCCTCCCAAAGTGCTCAGATTACAGTAGTGAAGCACCGTACCCAGCCCAGTGTTATATTTTTTATTTTTTTATTTTTTAAGATGGGGTTTCACCATGTTAGTCAGGCTGGTCTTGAACTCCCGACCTCAGGTGATCCGCCCACCTTGGCCTCCAAAGTGCTTGGATTACAGGTGTGAGCCACCACACCCGGCCCAGTGTTATATTTTTAAATAATCCTGTGAAGTATCAAGATAGTTATTATCCCTATTTGACTGCTAAGAAACTTGAAGTTTACAGATGTAAATTATTTGCCCAAGCTTAAACTCTGATCTCAAATCTGAATCCCTAGTCCAATATTCTTTTCACTACATTACAATATTTTTTACCGTCAACCTTCCATTCTGTCTGCACATCGCATAAATGAGTATCTCTACAGAGCTTTAAGTTCCTTTTAAATGAGAATGTTGTTGTACCCAATGTTTAGAGTAGTGATTCTCCACTCCATTTTTACAAGGTTTCAAGGTTTAATTTGTCATAAAAGTTCTGAAAATTTCAAAGCAAAAGCAATTTTAATTTATTTTAATTGCTCTAAAAAATAAGCAAACTTATCAGTTAGCAATTCTTAAAGGAAGAGTATATTATAAAACTGAAATAGTTACGGGATGTGGCAGAGTCAAACAACCTGAAAATCTCATTACTTCGCAGCAGGGCAGACTTATTCAAACAAATTGAAGTAGAAGTGTTGAGAGTAGAGATTTCTTTGTGTATGTTTTATTACTGTACTGTATTATTAATATAATTTTATATGTATAAAATACAAAGAGACATGACCACTTCAAAGCATGAATTTTTTTTTTTTTTTTTTTTGAGACAGAGTCTTACTCTGTTACCTAGGCTGGAGTGCAGTGGTGCCATCTCGGCTCATGGCAACCTCTACCTCCAGGGCTCAAGCAGTCTCCCACCTCAGCTTCCTGAGTAGCTGGGCCTATGGGCACCTGCCACCATGAGCTGCTAATTTTTTTGCATTTTTGGTAGAGACAGTATTTCACCATCTTGGCCAGGCCAGTCTTGAACTGAGCACAAGCAATTTGCTGCCTCAGCCTCCCAAAGTGCTAGAATTACAAATATGAACCACTATGCCTAGCAAAAGATGAAGTTTTCAAATTTAAATGCAAATAAGTGACAAGAGAGTCAACACAAGCTATCAATTCTTCCTTTACAAATTTAGCTGTACCTGTTTTATATATATTTGTGTGTGTATGTGTAAAACAGGTACAGCTAAAATAGGTATATTTAGCTGTACATATGTACATGTGTGTATATACATATATATGTATATATACGTGTATACACGTATATATATATGTATATGTTTTATATATGTATATATTTTTACCTGTTTTCTATTATTGTGTTTAAAATTATATTTTATATGCTGAATTTTCATGACAGAAAATGAAAGAAAAATTGCCATTGATGGAAAGAAATGGTGATATAAACAGAAATAGTTTAGGTATATTGCTTCCTCTCTGATTTACTATTTTTGTAAAATAAGCTACTTTTCAGCACCACGTGTTCTGAGACCTGAATATTTGTGAAGTTCTTTTATTTGACCAGAGTAAAGAAATATTAAACTTTATCTTGCAAAGACTTATTATTTTGTTTTATTTAAATTTATTGCCCTCTTGGTTCCTCAAAAAAGAAATCAAAAAAGAACTGCCTTCTTATTTCAAGTATTTCTCAGTAGTACATAATACTGCTTTTAAAAAGGAGAAGGGATTCGTTTCTTCTGTTCTCTTCATATTTTGAAAAGTTCAGTCAAATTCCTTTTATTAAATTCTTCTCAAAGTAATCTTTTTATTTGTAGTTCATATCTGTGACTAGTTTAGAAGTGACTTCTTTCTGTTTCTGCTCACTGTAGGTTGACAACTGCTCTAAAATAGTCACATCTCTGCAGCTTTCCTTTATACTGGGAAGACTTATTTGTAGAACCTGGTAATGATACACTGCACACTTAGCAAATAGCAGTCAAACCCAAAATGAAATTTTTACAGCTGTTCTGTGTGGTTTTATTTTGTTTAGGTGGTCCCCCTCACCCCCACCAGTTCACCTGCCATTATTTCATATCAATTCAACGTCTTTTTGTGTAATAAGAGACAACATTAAACATTCCCTTCATTAATTCCTAACACCCATTTACAAGTTGAGCCCATACATTTTATCAAATGTCGTTTCTCTTTTTCTAGATTTAGTGGCTGTTTTGTGTCCGAAAGGTCCACTTCGTATGCTGGTTGAAACAGCTCAGGAGAGAAATGAAACGCTTTTTCCAGCTCTTATTTACTCCTGTAAGTATTTGAGAATGATGTTGAATTAGTAATCAGTGTAGAATTTATAGGAACTGAAGCACATGTAACTGTGGTCATTTTCATGGTACTTATTCTCATCATAAGTACTCAGCATTCATGGAACTCCTACAGATCTGTTTCCTTGCAAACGATTGTCTTCTACCTGATGTTGATTCAAGAGAGTTTTCAATATGAATAGAAAGAAAAGAAATATTTAGATATTGGGGAACCAGCATTCCCATTTAAAAACTTGTTATTCAGGTGCTATCAATTAGTGCAAGCTCAAGGATACCTTCAAGTGACTTGTTTAGATGTCTGCTATTCAGAGATCCCTGAGGAACTGAGATTGTTGAGCAGAGATGTAATGTGAGCAGAGCTGTGCCTTTGTAAGCTGAATTGGTGGGGTGGACTCTGAGATCATGAGAGGCATACTAAGCATAACTAAGATGATACTGCCATGATCTAGGTGGAAAGTAATGAGGGTTTGAATTACAGTTGTGGCAGTAGCAATCAAGGGAAAGAGTTAATGAGGTTTCAGAGGTCGAATCAATAGTTCTAGCAACGGAGGAGAGAAGTTTTAAGCTTGAAGGAAAGGGGAGAAGAAAAAATGTTTTCCTGTGTTTTCTTATTGTTGTTTTTGAGACAGCATCTCACCTCCCGCCCAGGCTGGAGTGCAGTGGTGTGATCACGGCTCACTGCAGCCTCAACCTCCCAGGCTCAGCTGATCCACTCACCTCAGCCTCCCAAGTAGCTGTGACTACAGGCATGTGCCACCATGCCTGGCTGATTTTTTTGTATTTTATGTAGAGTTAGGGTTTTGCCATGTTGCCCAGGCCAGTCTTGAACTCCTGGGCTTAAGCAGTCTTCTCACCTTGACTTCCCAAAGTGCTGGGGTTACAGGTATGAGCCACTGCACCTGACCACATTTTCTTGTATGAGGGATCTGATTAGTTTTATATCTTTTTGTGGTTCATATCTAATTTAGTTGACAATATGTGTGGGTCACTGAGGTAGACACTTCTAGGAGAAATGTATTTGTAGTAGAGACGGAGTTTCACCATGTTGGTCAGGCTGGTCTTGAACTCCTGACCTCAAATGATCTGACTGCCTCAGCCTACCAACTTGCTGGGGTTATAGGCATGAGCCACTGCACACAGACTTTGTTTTGTTTTTTGAACAGAATGTAAGAAAACAGCAATACCAGTCAGTACTTTTTCCCTGAAGTGGATATAAACATGAATGTAAAAACTTTTAAATCAGTCATCCTGGCTGTTTGTTTTCTAAAAATCAATAAATATAGTTCTTTTATGGCTTTTAATACTGTTTCCCAGTTAAGGGTATTCGGTTTGCAAAATACTCAACAGGAAATGTATGAGCATTTTTGGTTTTTTACTTCTGTTCATTTGACAGAAAAAATATATACCTACTCTTTGAACTAACTCATTCTTCCCTTGTAGTCATTAGTAAAGGTGGTTCACTCTGGGAGCTTAACTAGAAGGGAAAATAACAATTCTTTGAGATCATTTTTTTTTTTGAGATGGAGTTTCACTCTTGTTACGCAGGCAGGAGTGCAATGGCGCAATCTTGGCTCACCGCAACCTCCACCTCCTGGGTTCAAGCAATTCTCCTGCCTCAGCCTCCTGAGTAGCTGGGATTACAGGCGCATGCCACCATGCCCAGCTAATTTTTGTATTTTTAGTAGAGACGGGGTTTCACCTTGTTGACCAGGATGGTCTCGATCTCTTAACCTCGTAATCCACCTGCCTCGGCCTCCCAAAGTGCTGGGATTATAGGCATGAGCCACTGTGCCTGGCCAAGATAGATTATTTTACCTAAAGCTATTTCTTTGATTTTGTCTCAATTAAAGGTTGTATTAATTTTTAAATCTGCAATATTTTCCAGACAGGTATGCCTGTAATCCCAGGACTTTGGGAGGTAGAGGCAGTAGGATTGCTTGAGCCCAGCAGTTCAAGATCAGCCTAGGCTACATTAAAAGCAAAAAAAAAAACTTATTTTTTTGAGACAGAGTTTTGCTTATTGCCCAGGCTGGAGGGCAATGGCACAATCTTGGCTCACTGCAACCTCTGCCTCCCAGGTTTAAGCTATTCTCCTGCCTCAGCCTCTTGAGTAGCTGGGATTACAGGCACCTGCCACCACACCCAGCTAATTTTTGTATTTTTGGTGGAGAGGGGTTTTGCCATGTTGGTCAGGCTGGTCTTGAACTCCCAACCTCAGGTGATCCACCTGCCTTGGCCTCCCAAAGTGCTAGGATTATAGGCGTGAGCCACCGTGCCCAGCCTCTTGTTTTTTTACTTAAAAAAAAAAAAAAACAAAAAAAAAAACTGCTTACTTTTCTACTGATAAAAGGTGTTTGGTGTTAAAGTGAAAGAAAAGTGATTTTTAAAAATATTATATTAGGGGCTGGGCACCGAGGCTGATGCCTGTATTCCCAGCACTTTAGGAGGCTCAGGTGGGTGGATCACAAGGTCAGGAGATCGTGACAATCCTGGCTAACACAGTGAAACCCTGTGTCTACTAAAAATATAAAAAATTAACTGGGTGTGGTGGTATGCACCTGTAGTCTCAGCTACTTGGGAGGCTGAGGCAGGAGAATTGCTCGAATCCAGGAGGCAGAGGTTGCAGTGAGCCACCATTGTACTCCAGCCTGGGTGACAGAGCGACACTTGATCTCAAAAAAAAAAAAGATTATTTTAGTACTATTTATTAAAAAAATATACTATTTATGATAATTACCATGGGGTCAGCAAACTACTGCTTGAAGCCAAATGTGGCCCATGGCCTGCTTTGGTACAGCTTATAAGCTAAGAATTGTTTTTACATTTTTAAATGGTACAGCTTATAAGCTAAGAATTCTTTTTACATTTTTAAAAGGTTGTTCTTAAAAAAAAAAGAACATGTGACACACAAAACCTGAATTGTTTACTGCTTGGCCATTTACAGAAAATGTTGATTTTCATGATACTATTAAATGCTAAAACAAAAGGGCTTACAGCTATATTTTTTTCATACTTGCATAAAGAAAGAAAAACAAATAAATAGCTGCTGCCTTCATTTCCAAAAGGCTATAGAAATTCATAAACACGCTGGGTGCAGTGGCTCATGCCTGTAATCCCAGCACTTTGGGAGGCCGAGATGGGAGGATTGCTTGAGCCCAGGAGTTTGAGTCCAGCTTGGGCAACATAGTGAGACCCTGTTTTTACAAAAAATAAAAATACAAATCCATAAATCTCATACATGGTGGTTGCCCTTCAGTTTTTCTTCTTTAGATCTGGATTTAGTTAAACAGTGTTTTCCCTGTCTTGCTTCTATTAACTTTTGATTATTTGGTTGGGTTATTCTATAATGAAACTTGGTTGACCTCAGAAATAACAAGGCGGAGTTCAGCTTCTTTGCTTGTGTATTTCTTTCATAAGTTCTTCAAGAAGCCTGAGTATTAGAAACATGGATAAAATTATAGTGATATAATTTTATATCAGTATAATTTATGTCAGAGGGACATAAATGCCAAGTATCTTGTTTAAAATTACTATAACCAGATTTGACTCAGATTGCTGCTGGCATTTGGTTCCCACTATAGTCCCATGTGATATGTGTTTGCTTATATGTACTTTATTATGGTGTTATTGTTGATACATCTTCAGGATAAGTTCCAAAATGTATTATCGCCACATTAAAGGGTTATTGCACATGTAATTTTATTAGATGTTACCAAGTTTCCCTCCAATGGGGATTATACCATTTTTCAGTTCTGCCTGAAAAATGTAAGAGAGAAGGACCATTTTAAAGTTTTCACATGGTCTCTGAGCTAAAATGTGGTAGAGATGCACATGTGTGTATCTAGATCTAGACTGATAAATATTGATACACATGGATCTTTGTAGAAGAGACACAGAGGAGGCCACTTGACTATCCCTATTATGTTTACCTTTTTTCTTACTCCATGTTTAAAACACGGCTTAGCATTATTGAACATTCTAAGAGTGAGACATAATATGGAGGAAATTTATTCCATGTGCATCTTTTGAATTATAATTTTCATCTCAGGTTTTTGTGAGCTCCAGTTTGTCCTCGAGTTTAGAACATTCAACTAGTCCTGCTGTTGTTTCAGTGGTATCTTGCTGGCCTGAGCAGTTTTCCTTCTGGTTACTTTTTAGGGACTAAAAATGATGATGAACAGTTTTGTGATAGCAAATGCAGTTTGAGCACTACAGTAAACATTCAGTTTCAGAACTTTTTCTTTTATCTGCTAAAACCAAAGAGAACCTTTATTATTTTTACTTTTTTGGGGGGAGGGGGATATCTGTATTTATTTGAGGCACTGAAGCAGTAGGACTCCAATGTGAGGGTGGGCTGGGGCAGGGCTGGCTGGATTTGGGGCAGGAGCCTAGACCTGGAAGCAGTGGAAACCCCACCCCCAAAAGGCTGCCCTTGAAGGGCATGAGACTATGCCAGGGCAGGGGGTTATAGGGGACTGGGGCTCTGCAGGCTGCTGGCACCCCTCACTCCCCAAACACAGGCCCCAGAAACTGCCACGTGCTCACACCTGCACAGCACACCCACGTACCTCCACGGGCACACATCCCTACTGGCACAGCCTCCCTGGGGGCCCTCTCAGTGTGTCCACAGGACTTGTTTCCTGACGCTGGACCTTAAGACTCCAGGGGACCCTCATCCCTTCCACAGTCCCCCAAGGAAGGTCACATCATCAACCCCAGAAGTGAGGGCAGGTGGCCCCACCTGGGGCAGAGGCAGGGCTGGGGCAGGTGGAGGTGCAGGGGGTGGGCCTGACCTGGGACCAAGGGTACAAATCAGGCACATGAGGAATCAGGGGCTCTCATACCCTTGTGGGATCCAGAAAGGGCTGGGCTTTGCTTCCTGAGCTAGGGGGCTGGGGACAGGGTCTGGGCTGTCAGGGACCGAAACGCAGCAGGGCAGGCAACAGGCTCAGCAGCAGTCTGGCACCCAGTAGGGTGGCGCTGGCCTGCAGCCTGCCATCGGCCGAGCTGAAATTGCACAGGAAACCCTGGCAGCAGCAGATGCCCATGGAAGCTATACCTGGGGGGAACAGGCCGGGGAACAGGACTTTCTCAGGGTGTGGCCAAATGTGACAATCTTTCTGATGCCGGCAGACGCAGTCACCGACAGGCAGTAGTTGTCCTGATCGGAGCAGATGGTGGGCTTCAGGCAATACAGATTGCTCTTCTGGTTTAGGCAGGAGAAGCACATCAGCGAGCTGGCTCACTTAACACCCAGAAGGGCAGCCAGCAGCACCAGCAAGGTCTTTTTTCTGGAGAGGACGGCGGTTGTGCCTAGAGATCCCAAGCCAGAGCAGCCCGTCCTGCTCACTGGTGGATGCAGGCTCCTGCAGCCTCACACACTCTGAACACGGCTAGACCCGCGACTCCCTATTATTTTTACTTCTGATTGTTAAACAGTCTTAAGGCAGCATTAGGAAGATTGGTGATTTGTGTGGAGAAATGATGGCCTGCTGCTGTCGCTGCTGTCTGTGCATACATTTTCCTTTGTGTGTCCAGTGCTTACCTGGAATTTTGTCTTTCTCAACAGCAACAATGGTGTGGTTGGTGAATATGGCCGAAGGAGACCCTGAAGCTCAAAGGAGGGTATCCAAAAACTCCAAGTATAATGCAGAAAGTAGGTAATTTTTATTTGATAATATCTTGTTTTTTCATGGTCACTGTCACCTTATAAGCTAACAGTGTAGCAATGATTTTATCATGTCTCTTTGGTCATAGACTCCCTTAAGAATCTCTTGAAAACTATGGTAATGCCCAGGAAATACACAGATAAATATTTAAGTTCAGATACTTGAAACCCAACAATACAGTCAAGGCACCTTAGGTTAAGACATCTCCCATTAAATACAGAATACCAGTATTGAAGGTTCAGATTGAGGTTATGATTTTGTTTTTGTTTGTTTATTTTTCAAAGGTCCTAATTTTAAAAAGAAAAAGTAAACACTCTCCAAACATGTAAAAGTAAGAACCTGCTAAAAGAAACAAAAAAGAAACAGACAATAAAGGAAAAATAAGTTAACAAAGCAAAATATAAACAACATTAAAATGAGAACTTCTTGTCTTACATGGCCAGAGTAACTGAAGTATAATTTGAGATGTACTGATGTTTGTACTGAGAAGGTCAAATATTCTAGGTGGATATGACTTTCTAGAAGAGGATAAGAATGACTTAGGATGAGCTGGGTGCAGTGGTGTGTGCCTATAGTCCCAGCTATGTGGGCGGCCAAGGAGTTCCAGGTTAGCCTGGGCAACTTAGTGAGACCTTGTCTCAAAAATAATAATAATAAAGAATAATAATAATGACATAGAATGAGAGACTGAAAGACCCTCTATGCATACTACAGAACATATTACAGAGAACACAAGTTAAAAGTTGTTATTAGATGACATTGAGGGGGAGCTTTCATTTAGTTTTCTGGAATAGAAGTTACCCTCCCACACACACTAAAGGAGTTGAGGAATAATAGCACCCTATAAATATTAAAAGATAAATAAAATGAAGCTTATTATTTTGAAAGAAAACCAAAAAAGGGCTAACTCTATGAGGAATCTGAAAAACAGGCACAGTAAATACTGGTGAGGAAAAAAGGCCTTAATTGAGTTACTGTTTTTTCAGGAAAGGGAGTTTATGTTCTCTAAAGCCAGGAAAACTATAGAATTAGCATTTGGGCAAGTGCAGGGAAGATACTTTCAACCAAGAATTCCTATTTGGAACTCAAAGATACCAGTCTTTATTCCATAGTAAGCAAGGCAGCAGAACAAGGTGATGTTATATTGTCACGGGATTTTTACTGTGTCACTTTGCTAGCCAGAAACCTCTGTGGCTAATGGCACCTTTGCGTGAGATTTTCTCGGGCCCACTGGGCTCATTCTACCTACCATCTTGGCTGGCTATGCTTGGCTTTCACTACTAGCTGGACCCCACACCTGCCAAAGGCAAGCCAGGTGTGGAACAGTAAGGAGTGTGTGAGTGAGTGCAGGGTCTGGCCACTGGGCACAGCCAGGCATGCTGGCTGTGGCAAGGTGGGCAGCTCCAGGTATCAGCTCCCTGTTGCATCTAGACCAGGCATTCCCTAAGTGGCTCTCACTGCAGGCACTAGGGAATGCAGTGGCACTCAGAAGCTGGAGATGCCAGGAACTGCAGAACCCCAAAGAGGGTGTCACAGCCCTAGCTTAGGGAACTCCTGAGTCTGGGCTCCCCTAAGGGCCACAGTTCTTTACTCCTTCTCTCTTCTCTCCTCATCACCTGCAATATGGCAAGTGAGGGGCAAGTTTCAGCCCTGTTTGTGTCACTGCCCTTTCAGTCCTTCTATTTAGCGGGTCCCAAGTTTTTGTCCCATGTCCAGGAAGAAAAAAGTACATGGACAGCTGGAGGGAGAGCAAGATGAAGAGATGGTTTATTGAGCAGCAGTACAACTCAGGAGATATAAAGTGGGTAATGATATCTGCATGCAGGTTGTCCCATTGTCTCTGCAGCCCTCCGTGGAGAGGAAACCTGGAGTGGGCAGGTTGTTCCATCGTCTACCTGAGTTTGACTGAGTCTGGGGTTTTTATGAGCTTCTGAGGAGAGGAAGTATGTGCTGATTGGTCCATGGGTGGCCACGAGCAGGCCCAGAAAAAGTACCATAAGTTCTCGCTCTGGTCTGTGGAACTGGCTGCTTGGCCCCCAGGCTTCAGGCTGTCCCTGCCTTGAAGGTGGGGCTTCACTGGGGACCTTCCCCTTTCCACCTAGGAGCCTGTCTGCCTTCTGCTGCCATCAGCCTGCTCCCTCCATGGCTCCCATGGCACACAGGACGTTCATGCAGAAGGGTGCCTGCTGGCCTGCGGCAAGCTGCCTTCAGCCCCTCTGCAGCCACTCTCCCATGCTTGTTAACACCCAAAGTCCAGAGGGGGCTGAGGTGGCCAGGGTCTGGCATGTCAGTGCCACCCCAAGCACGTGCACACCCAGCCAGGTCACGACAGCACCCAGGCTTGGCCACAACTTTGCTCTGAAATCTGAGCAGACACAGGGAGTGGGGAGAGGCCAGACAGTGAGAGAAGGCACATTCAAGCCTGCAGGGTAAAGGGGTTTTCTGGACCCCTGAGAACACAGGAATTCCCAGATCTACAGCCACAACTGGGAAGCTGCAGCTGTGGGAGTGCGGGGCTTCTGTCCCACCAACTCGGAAGGGGGCAGGGCTCCTGCCTGTTCCTGGCTCCCACCAGCTCGCAGAGCATGCAGCCCTAGCTGCGCCTCCCCTGCTGCAGCTGGCATCTTTGCAGCAGCCACTCCAGATGGGCCGCTGCTGCCATCAAGACCACTAGTAAACCTGATAGAAAAGTAAGAAATATACTGGAAAGAATTGCCATAGCCTGGTTCCTGTGTTAACCTGGGTTAAGCTAAAGAAAATCAAAACGGTTGTCTGTGAGCATGAAGGGCTGTGTGTGTGTGTGTGTGTGTGTGTATGAGTGATATATCAAGATTTCATTCTTTTGACAGATGTTGGTGGAGCACTTGAATCTGTGCTAGGCCCTGAGGATATAGCACTGAACAAGATTCCCCTTCCCTTGTGGAGCTTATATATAGTCTATTTGGGGAGCTAGAAGGTCAAGAAATTATTACATAAATAATTCATACAGTTGTGATAGGTATTACGAAGAAGACATGTAAGTTGCTATGAAAGTTTGTAATAGGGGAATCTTAGGTATCCTGGAAAGTAAAGGGGTGCTTCCCTGAAGAAGTGATAATAGGTGATGGCCAGCTGAAGGGTGGAGAAAGAGCTTTCCAGGAGAGGGGCAACATGAGCGAGGGCTTTGAAATGAGAAGGCTGGATGAACTGCAGGCTTCCTCAGGGAGAGTGCTGCTCTCCCTGAGGAACTTGGGGGGCACAGTTCTTCATTCTGTGGGACTTCCCCACACATTGCAAGATATTTAACATCCCTAGCTCCTCACCCACTAAATGCCAATAATGGCTTTGAGGCCTTGTGATAATAAAAAACTCCTCTACTCTAGTTATTTTCAAACACCACCTGGAAGGGAAGTGCAACCCCTAATTGACAATTACTGTGTTAATGGAACTAAAGTTATATTGGAACAAAAGGGCGTAGGGCTACAGGAGGGATATCTGTGCAAGAAAAAAACAAAGAACTGAGAGATTACCTGATGTGGTTGAACTGTCAGAGCATTTGAGGATAAAGTAGTCATAGATAATAATATAAAATTCATCAATGGAAAAAAAATGAGGCAGTTTTCCAAAGGAAACAAAAACTTGTTCAAGTAAACAAACATAATTATGGTATATTCTGGCTGTAGCAGAGTAGTTTAGTTATGAATACTATTTGCGTAGTGAGAATATAATACTGAATTTAACATAAGGTTATGGTGTTGGGAAGACAGGAAGAGTTACATCTGTCTGCATGCATAAAGATGCATTAGGATGAGCCCTAATGCTTTATCCTCTCTATAGGAGGTGAATAAGTACCCAAAATTAAAACATCAAGTTATGCCTCTAGGAGCATGCTACTTACAATTAATTATGGAGAAATGACTAAAAGAGTTTAAAGTAGGAATGAGTGAGGAGGGAGGGGGCAGAACAGGCACTGCTGTTTTATAAATCTAAATTTTTTTTTTTTTTCCATAGAGACGGGGTTTCACCATGTTGGGCAGGCTAGTCTCGAACTCCTGACCTCAGGTGATCCACCTCCTCAGCCTCCCAAAGTGCTGGGATTACAGGCATGAGCCACCACGCCTGGCCTATAAATCTTATTTTTATATGATTTTATAAACTCTAAACCAGAGGTAATTCAGGTTTATAAAAAGAATATAAAACTACCAACCAATACCAAATTGTGAGGGCTCTCCCAGATGAAGCCATGCAAGGAAGCTTTACTTATTCATGGTAAATCTACTTCTGCTCTGAGCATGTATTACTTTTATAAAAAATGAAGGAAGAATAAAGTATTTTGAATATTATTTACATATTTTAATTATTTTTAATGTATGGAAGTTTTTTAGACTGTTGTACTCACCATTTTCAATCAGATTGATATCATTATAACAAAATGACTGACCCATAAAGACACTCACTCCCCCTCCTTTCCCAAACCACCCTCCAGAATGAAGCCACTTTTTATAACTTTGTCACTAAATCCAAAGGTGAGTGCCAACAGTTAGGAATCGTTCAGTTGCAAAAGATAAAAAGCCCAACTCAGTTGCCTTGAACAAAGAAGAAATGTATTATTTGATGTGACAGGAAGGCCTGAGGTGTAGACATTTGAAATTCGTAGGGTTGGTCAATTTGGTGGCTCATGGATGTTTTCAAATAGCCCAGTTTCGTACTCTACCATCACTCGTGTATAGGCTTGGTCTTCAGCCCACTGCTCCTCGTGGTCAGGACAGCTGTAGTTCTAGGCATCATGTCTGGATAAGGCAACAGTCAAGAGAAGAAGGGGGCTGTTTATTTTTTCCTTTAGTCTCTCTTAAAGAATGAGAAAAATTTCCATAGGAATCCTAGCAGATTTTGCTTTTCCGCTCATTGGTTCATACCAAGTCACAACCTCACAGGCTTAGAGCTTTCGTTAGGAAGAGGTATGGTGGCGGGATTACTATGCTTGGCTTGCTTGGATTGGTCAGGATTTACCCTGAGTCATGTGGGAGAGGGGTGGGAACCCAAACAATTTAGGATTCTGCCCTCAGGAAATAAGGGGGAAAATCTCTGTTGGATAAACCACCAATAGGCACTGGTACAGCCCACGCTTTGTGGTTTAAGGGCCTGCTAGTTACAGTGACAGTCAGCTAGTTACTGTTTCCATGTAATTTTCTTAAAGGTATCAAGTTTTTCTAAATATTAGAGCTGTAACTTTCACTTTCTCTTGAAGGCACTGAAAGGGAGTCACAAGACACTGTTGCAGAGGATGATGGCGGCTTCAGTGAGGAATGGGAAGCCCAGAGGGACAGTCATCTAGGGCCTCATCGCTCTACACCTGAGTCACGGGCTGCTGTCCAGGAACTTTCCAGCAGCATCCTTGCTGGTGAAGACCCAGAGGAAAGTATGTGCATTTCTCTATGTTGCAAAGTCATGGATTCCTTTAGGCGGCTGCATTATCAATCTTTTCAAAAGTAAAATGAATTGAGAGTGTTACTGTCTAATTCTGTATCACATATAGCTTTTAGTGGGAAATATCAGTAATAGTGCTTTTTATTATAAAAAAAGTTGGTTAATCCTATCTTAAGACCTAAAAATAAATAAATAAATAAAAAGTTGGTTGATAGGCCAAATTCTTCCCTTCAGACTTTTTAAGTTGGCCTTTTATAGCCTGACCTTTTGGCATTTATTTTATAAAGTAAACAATTATTCCAATAAGACTTCATGGCTGTAATGTACTTGTCTACAAAAATTTCATTAATATGTTTCACTCTGCTATACAGAGACCTGAAGATTTGCACGATACAACCTTGTACATTATTCCTTTTTTGCCAAGTGCTATATTTTATTTATTTTATTTTATTAATTTTAAAGAAAAAGAGATTTAGGATATTGGCAGAAATGCAAGTATTTCTTCAGTGTCTGAGATGTGTCCCGCTTGATAGATTTAAGGTAACACATAGGGCTTCTTAGGAACAGCAGCCATTAAAGCCCCTTGGTTAGCGCTTGGCCATCTCTTCAGGTAGTCTTGTTAGAGATGTGGTTCATTGAGTGAGTTTAGCATATTTCCCAACTAAGTTATTTTTGGTTTTCTTGTTTTTGCAAAAGTGAAACTTGATTAAAACATTGCAACAAGAATATTAAGTAGTTTTAAAGAAACAAACACCCAGTTTCCTTAGCATCTTTAATCATTAGTCACTAATTATGACCTTGACATTATTCTTCAGTTTGAGGAGAAGAGGAAAACAATTTTTACACCTTGTCCTCAAGCTTTTAACTGAATCAGAACGTTGGGCATATTCATGACTTTACTGCTTGGCTGCTTTTCCCAGATATCAAAGCCCAGCCGCAGCCTATGACTTGCACACTCCTGGGAAAGTAGATGTATCTTCCTGCTCTCACAGCAGGCTTTAGCTTGCCTTTGCTGGGTTTTTTTTTTCTGCCCTCAGTTACCACCATAATTAGGTTGTCTCTTCTGCTACTTTTCTCTTTTCTTACAGGCACCAGGAGCCAAAAGAAAGAATATGTAATAGTTGTTGACCAGAGCAGCAGTGTAATTCTTACATGACTGCCTTTTCTAATTTGAAGGTTCTCTCTCCTTAGAGTACTCTTTGTGTCCTCCTCCTCTTCATCTCCAACATTTTTTTAAAAAAAGAAACTCTTGTCTTTCCCCTCCTAACTTCAGATCAGTATTTTCTTTCTCAGAATCCAGTATAAAGTAATAACAGACGTGTTTCATCATCTCATCATTCAGCACACACTTCACCGTCTCTGATGGTTTGAATATGTTAAACCAGACTTATGGGTACTTACAGAAAGGTTCAGTTTATACTAGAAGTTAGTTGCTGAAAGGCACAAATGTCTTCCAGAACAACCTGTTAAAAAAGTCAGCATTTGGCCAGGCACGGTGGCTCAAGCCTGTAATCCCAGCACTTTGGGAGGCCGAGGCAGGTGGATCACGAGGTCAAGAGATCGAGACCATCCCGGTCAACATGGTGAAACCCCGTCTCTACTAAAAATACAAAAAATTAGCTGGACATGGTGGTGAGTGCCTGTAATCCCAGCTACTCAGGAGGCTGAGGCAGGAGAATTACCTGAACCCAGGAGGCAGAGGTTGCAGTGAGCCGAGATTGTGCCATTGCACTCCAGCCTGGGTAATGAGCGAAACTCCGTCTCAAAAAAAAAAAGTCAACATTTAACATTTAATTAGAAAACTGATCAAAGGATCTGAATGTATAGTTCTCCAAAGAAAATGTAAAAATGGTCAATAAACACATGAAAAGATACTCAACATCATTAGCCCTCCGGGAAATGCAAATCAAAACCGCAATAGGTACCACTTTATATCCACTAGAATGGCTATAATAAAAGAAGATAGACAATAACAGATGTTGGTGAGGATGTGAAGAAACTAGAATCCTCATATACTGCTGTTGGGAATGTAAAATAGTATGGTAATTTTGGAAAACAGTTTGGTAGTCCTTTAAAAGATTAAATACGGCCCAGTAATTCTACTCCTGCATATATGCTTGAGAAATAAAACGTATGTCAACACAAAGACACATACACAAATGGTCATAGTAATGTTGTTATAACAGGCAAAAATGGAAATAACCCATGTCTGTTAACTGATAAGTGGATAATAAATGTGGTATATAGATACAACAGAATATTGCTTGGTTATAAAATGAAACAGTCTATCAGTAGTACACTTAGGATGAGCCCATTACTGGTCTGTTGGCTGTGGGAAGTAAATCTTGAAATTCGCTCAAAGACCAGCTACCTTCGCAGTAAATAAAAATGTCTTACCTTTTTAATTTAAATTTTTGTTCAGTTTTATTACTCAGCTTTAAAAAGGAAGGGAATTCTGACATGTTATGATATGAATAAATATTGAGGATATTATGCTAAGTGAAATAAGCTAGTTACAAAAAGAAAAGTACTGTATGATTCTGCTTATATCAGACTATTAAACTCAATAGAGTCAGAAAGTAGAACAGTGGTTGCCAGGGGCTAGGGGGAGGGAAATGAAGAATCATTGTTTAATGGGTATAGAGTTTCAGTTTTACAAGATGAAGAGTTCTGTGGATAGATGATGATGGTAGCACAGTGATATGATTATACCTAGTGTCATTGAACTGTTCACTGAAAAAGGGTTAAGGTGGTAAACTTTATGGGTATCTTACCACAATTAAATTTTTATTTTTTATTTTTGTTTGAAACAGAGTTTCACTCTTGTCGCCCAGCCTGGAGTGCAGTGGCGTGATCTTAGCTTACTGCAACCTCTGCCTCCCAGGTTCAAGCAATACTCCTGCCTCAGCCTCCCGAGTAGCTAGGACTACAGGTGCACATCAACACACCCAGCTAATTTTTAGTAGAGACGGGCCTTCACGGTGTTCGCCAGGCTGGTCTTGAACTCCTGACCTCAATTGATCTGCCCACCTTGGCCTCCCAGAGTGCTGGGATTACAGGTGTGAACCACTGCACCTGGCCAAAAAAAATTTTTTTAAGTACCGTTGAGAAACAGAAGGCCAGGTGTGGTGCTTATGCCTGTAATGCCAGCATTTTGGGAGGCCTTGATGGGTGGTTCACCTGAGGTTGGGAGTTTGAGACCAGGCTGGCCAACATGTCGAAACCCAGTATCTACTAAAAATATAAAAATTAGCCAGACATGGTGGCGCATATCTGTAATCCCATCTACTCAAGAGACTGAGGCAGGAGAATTGCTTGAAACCAGGAGGTGAGGTTGCAGTGGGGTGAGATCACTTTTAAAAAAAAAGAGGGGGGCGGGGGCCGGGCGCAGTGGCTCAAGCCTGTAATCCCAGCACTTTGGGAGGCTGAGGCAGGTGGATCATGAGGTCAAGAGATCGAGACCATCCTGGTCAACATGGTGAAACCCCGTCTCTACTAAAAATACAAAAAATTAGCTAGGCATGGTAGCGCATGCCAGTAATCACAGCTACTCAGGAGGCTGAGGCAGGAGAATTGCCTGAACCCAGGAGGCGGAGGTTGCAGTGAGCCGAGATCGCGCCATTGCACTCCAGCCTGGGTAACAAGAGAGAAACTCAGCCTCAAAAAAAAAAGGAAAGTAAGTTATCAGCTGAGAGAAAATATTTATAATCATATTGAAGTTCTGTTAAAGGACTGGTATTTAAGATATGTAAAAAGGATGCTTACAATTTAATAAGAAGACGATAGCCCAAATTTAAGATAAGGAAATGCTTTGACTAGACATTTCACCAAAAGAGATATTTGATGGCTAATAAGCATATAAAAGGCTGCTTAACATCATTAATCAGCGTGCTAGAATCAAAACACTAACAATACCAAGTGCTGGTGAGGCTGTGAAGAAACTGGAACTCTCAGTTGTTGCTGGTGGAAATGCAAACTGGCACAGCCAGTGTGGAACATGATTTGGCAGTTTATCAAAAAGCTAAAAACCTAAACTTACATATCCCGGCAGTTGCACCCCCAGGAGTCTACTCAACAGAAATGAAAACAATCCGTCCCTACAGGGACATGGTCATGAATGTTCATAGCAGCATTATTCAGAACAGCCCCCAACTGAAAACAATCCAGATGTCCATCAACTGGTAAATGGATAAGCAAACCATATAATGGAAGACCATTCAGCTTCCAGTAACTTCCAATAAAAAGGAAGAAACTATAGACACATGCAATGTCATGGATAAACCTCAAAAGCATTATATTATGTAAAATAGGCCAGGCACATATTGTATGAGTCATATGAAATGTGTAGAAAAGACAAATTTATTAAGATAGAAAGCAGTTCAGTGGTTGCTTAAGACCTAGGGTAGGAGGGGAGTTAACTGTAAACAGGTACAAGGTACCTGATTGGGGCGATGGACATGTGGATTGTGATGATAGTTGTACAGCTCTATAAATTTTCCACAATCATTGAATTGTCTCTTAAAGTTTTATGACGTAAATCATAGCCCAATGAAGCCATTTTTAAAAAAATAAGATGATAAAGTGATGCCTATCTCATAAGAATCCTTGTAAGAATTTCTTAGTACAAGTGCTGGGTATAAACTAGACATTCAATAGATGAGAGTTATTACTTATTGTTATTGATAAATGGCAGCATCTATACTTAAGACTCCAGAGACAGTCACATAGAATCTGGAACTCCTGTTGTAGAAAACCAAAAAAGAAAGAAAACCCAGCTAAAGCCTAATTTTGTGTATCATTCACTGACTTTTCTCATTCATTGTGGGGTTGAGTAGGGCAGTGATATTTTCGAATTGTGAAGTCATAGCAAAGAGTGACCAACTTTTTTATATTTGTAATCTTTCCTTTTTAGGGGGAGTAAAACTTGGATTGGGAGATTTCATTTTCTACAGTGTTCTGGTTGGTAAAGCCTCAGCAACAGCCAGTGGAGACTGGAACACAACCATAGCCTGTTTTGTAGCCATATTAATTGTAAGTGTACACTCATAAGAATGTGTCTGAACCCCTAATGTCAAAACTCCAATTACACAGTCCCTTTAAGGCAGTTCTGTTTTAACCCCATGGGTTAAATGTTCCAGTTATCTGAGGAGCTTTTTGATAATTGGATCTCGCCTCAGTACACATTGCAGTCACTTGGGAGCTTTTAAAACTAAGCTCTGCCCTGAGATATTCTTATTTAATTTCCCCAGGAAATTCTGGTAAATATTTCTGTATAGGAACCACTGCCTCAAGCCCAGCACACAGATATGTAGGAAATTAGTTCTGCAAGATCAGTCTTCCAGGGGTAAACAGATCCTCACTTAGTCCCAGGGACTTAGTCACTGAGAGTTTGGTGGTGGTTTTGCATTTAATGACACAGCCTGTAGCATACAGTGTTACTTAAGGCAGGAAACATCTAGTGAGAGGAGCTAGTGCCATGCATGACCCCACATAGATCTTGCTAATAGTGCTACAGCGTGAACCCTGAAGCTTTCAAAACTATGATTTTTTTTTTTTTTTTGAGACAGTCTTGTTCTTTTGAGACAGGCTAGAGTGCTGTGACATGATCTCAGCTCACTGCAACCTCTGTCTCCTAGCTTCAAGTGATCCTCCTGTCTCAGCCTCCCAAGTAGCTGGGACTGCAGGCATGCACCACCACACCTGGCTAATTTTTGTATTTTTAGTAGAGATGGGGTTTCGCCATGTTGGCCGGGCTGGTCTCAAACTTCAACTTCAAGTGATCCGCCTGCCTTGGCCTCCCGAAGTGCTGGGATTACAGGATTACAGGCGTGAGTCACTGCGCCCAACTTCAAAACTATGATTTAAGTAAATGACCAATAAAATATTTCTTACTGCTATTTTTACTGAAGATATGATATCTCGGCCGGGCGCGGTGGCTCACACCTGTAAAATCAGCACTTAGAAAGGCCAAGGTGGGCATATCACCTGAGGTCAGGAGTCTGAGACCAGCCTGAACAACACAGTGAAACCCCGTCTTTACTGAAAACACAAAAATTAAGGCCGGACATGGTGGCTCAAGCCTGTAATCCCAGCACTTTGGGAGGCCAAGGGGGGTGGATCATGAGGTCAAGAGATCGAGACCATCCTGGTCAACATGGTGAAACCTTGTCTCTACTAAAAATACAAAAAATTAGCTGGGCATGGTGGCACGTGCCTGTAATCCCAGCTACTCAGGAGGCTGAGGCAGGAGAATTGCCTGAACCCAGGAGGCGGAGGTTGCAGTGAGCAGAGGTCGCGCCATTGCACTCCAGCCTGGGTAACAAGAGCAAAACTCCGTCTCAAAAAAAAAAAAAACACAAAAATTAGCCGAGCATGGTGTCTGTGCACCTGTAATCCCATCTACTTAGGAGGCTGAGGCAGGAGGATCCCTTGAACCTGGGAAGTGGAGGTTGCAGTGAGCGGAGGTCTTACCACTGCACTCCAGCCTGGGTGACAGAGTGAGACTCTGTCTCAAAAAGAAAAAAAAAAGATGTGATACGTTTGACATCTAGTATGTGAGTGAAATTAGATGAGAGATTGGAGAAGACTGCTTATGCATTCATTTTGTGATTACATTTGGGGTTTATCATGATTTTGATGTGTTTTACTTCTCCTTTGAGGTTCATTATCTGGATTTGAAAGTAGTATGTGTTGTATCTCTTAAGAAAATTACTTACTCTGAATAAACTGAAATGGTACCTAGCCTCCAGACTTTCTAGTGTTTCAGTAACTAGGGTAAAAAATGAACTCTATTATATGCTGCTCTGTGTTTACAAGAAAGCAATATACTCCTTATAAATAAACTTTTATTTTATTTTATTTTGTAAACACTACAACCTCGCCATGTTTCATGGAGGAGCCTGCGCGGGAAGAATGCTTGCGCACAGCATAATGAATGCTTCACATCTGGGTTTTTAACCAGCCAAACTAAAATCACAGAGGCCAACACAGTATTTACTATATAAATTTCTGCATTTTTAAAATTTTTTTCAAAATAACTTATTTTCAGATATTCTTTTTTTTTTTTATCCTGCCCCCCTATTTTCAGATTTTCTTTCCTAGAATTAGTGGATAAAATAATGTGAATGAATAAAATAACATAGTGAACCCTACGAAACAAACAAAAGCTAAGTTTTTTTCATAGCTCTTCCAGATTTAATGAAATGTCTCTTCTAAAATTTAACCCTGAAGGAAAATACTCAGTTAACTATGTTAAAAATCAAGACTTGTGATTGCATGTTACCTGAAAATGCCTTCATAATTATGTGTGAATGTGTATCTTTTCAATTTTCTCCACAGGGTTTGTGCCTTACATTATTACTCCTCGCCATTTTCAAGAAAGCATTGCCAGCTCTTCCAATCTCTATCACCTTTGGGCTTGTTTTCTACTTTGCCACAGATTATCTTGTACAGCCTTTTATGGACCAGTTAGCATTCCATCAATTTTATATCTAGCATACTTGCAGTTAGAATCCCATGGATGTTTCTCCTCTGACTATAACAAAATCTGGGGAGTACAAAGGTGACTTTCCTGTGTCCACATCTAACAAAGTCAAGATTTCCGGCTGGACTTCTGCAGCTTCCTTCCAAGTTTTCCTGACCGCCTGCACTATTGGACATTGGAAGGAGGTGCCTATAGAAAACAATTTTGAACATACTCCATCACAGTAGACTGTGTCCCTCGGTGCAGAAACTACCAGATTTGAGGGACGAGGTCAAGGAGACATGATGGGCCTGGAAGTTGCTGTGCTCCATCAGCAGCTTTCCCTCCGTCGCAGGAAGATTCCACCAACACTGCGGATTCTCAGGACTACTGTTACCAAGAGGTTAGCTGAAGTGGTTTAAACCGAACGGAACTCTTCATCTTAAACTACATGTTGAAAATCAACCCAATAAATCTGTATTAACTGAATTTGGAACTTTTCAGGAGGTACTGTGAGGAAAAGCAGGCACCAGCAGCGGAATGGAGAGGGTGGGCAGGGGCTCCAGCTTCCCTTTGACTTTTTGCTGCAGACTCATCCTTTTCAAATGAGACTCATTTCCCCTGCTCTTTGAGTCAAGTCAGATGTGTAGATTGACTTTGGCAATTTTTGTTCTCAAGCACTGACACTCATTACCATCTGTGATTGCCATTTCTTCCCAAGGCCAGTCTGAACCTGAGGTTGCTTTATCCTAAAAGTGTTAACCTCAGGTTTCAAATTTAATACATTTTGGAAATCACAGAACTATTTCCCATCGATTCTCTATCATCCTGAAGTCAATTTTGGATTTTCCACCAAATTTTGAATTTGTAGACATACTCGTAAGTTCACTTGCCCCAGATGCCTCCTCTCTCCTCATTCTTCTTGCTCCCACTCAAGCAGTCCTGTTCTACAGCCAGTAAGGCAGCTCTGTTGTGGTAGCAGATGATCCCATTATTCTAGGGTTTTACTCTTTGTATGATGAAAAGAATGTGTTATGAATCGGTGCTGTCAGCCCTGCTGTTAGACCGTTTCCATAGCAAATGAAATGTATGCCCAAAGACAGTAGAATTAAAGAAGAGTAAAATGGCTGTTGAAGCACTTTCTGTCCTGGTTTTTTGTTTTTGTTTTTGCTACACTATAGGTCAGAATTTGAACTAATAGCCAAAAGTTGGTGATTCATGAGTTATGAACTAGTTGTATCAACAGAAAGCAAGAGTTTGAGGAAAGCCATAATTTAGCTGTGGGAGAACCTGAGGGCAAAAGGAGAACCAACTGCCAAGAGGAAAGAGAAAGGGCCTCCAGCAGCGAAGGGGATCAGTGAGCTAATAATGTCAAGGAGGAGTTTCAGGTTATCCTCACCAGCTCCACAATGGGTGCTTTGTGGTCTCTGTCTGTGTTACCTTTCCTCTCAATGTACCTTTGTGTGAACTGGGTAGTGGAGGTGTCTGCTGCAGCTACCATGGAGTTTAGGCTCTAGGCAGCTCAGTCAGGCAAAGCACACAAACAGCCATCAGCCTGTGGGCCTAGGGCACCTCTGGACAAGCCTTGCGGGGACACAACCTTCTTTGCCACAAAGAGTCCATAGCCATGCTGATCAGACTGGAAAAGTTTGTGAGAAACTTATTTTCCTCCTGTGGCTGAGGAGGGGCCAGCTTTTCCCTCTTTTGCCTGCTATTTTCTCTCCCAGTCTAACATATGATTTGATCTGGTTTAGAGTTCTCTTTGGAGTTTAGAATATTTGTTTTCTGTCCCAGGATATTTTTTATAAGAAACTAACTTCAAGAGTAGTGTGCTAGTACTAACCTGAGCTTAAATTAAAATTGGCTTATATTAGGCAGTCAGAGACAGGAAAAATAAGAGTTATGCAAAGAAAATGGGGTTTAAAGTAGTAGGTTCTATCATCTCAATTCATTTTTTCCGTGAAACTTCCTCCTTCCAAGATTCATTCCTTCTCTCAGATAATGGCAGTGTGGGTATTGTCCTTGAGAAAGCACAGCTACAGCAGAGCCTGCTGAATAGCAATTTGTGATTTGAAGCATCTTGAGGGATCCTAATCTAGACCAGCTTATTTCTTTAAGGATCCCAAATGTGTTGCATCTTTCATGGTAAGTTTCTCCTCTGAAGAGGGTACGTGGGGTGTGTGTATTTAAATCCATCCTATGTATTATTGATTGTCCTGTGTAGAAAGATGGCAATTATTCTCTTTCTCCAAGTTAGAGCCACATTGTAAGACAGTGTAAAGAGAACTTATCTTTCCCCCACTTTTTTTTAAGGACAGGATCTTGCTGTGTTGTCCAGGCTAGACTTGAACTCCTGGGCTCAATAATCCACCTCAGCCTTCTGAGTAGCTAAGACTACAGCCCATCTTACTTCTTTAAATCACTTAGGAAGAGAACTTTTCCTTCAAATATTCTTTTTAGAATTAGTTCAATCATTCCTAAAACATCAAAATGCTGGTCTTCCACCATGAAAAATAGATTGTCACTGGAAAGAACAGTAGCAATTTCCATAAGGATGTGCCTTCACACACATGGGAGAGGCAGTGGTTATGGAATCGGGCAAAACCAGCAACAGAGTATGACCAGCCAAGCCAATCTGCTTAAGAAGGAGGATAGTAAGGAAGGAAAGTAGCCACTAAGTGTCTGAGTCTGACTGGGCTACAGAATTTCATTGCACGCCTATGGAAATACCAACCAAATTTGGAAGATTTGTAAATTTTTTTTTCAGAGAGGAAAGGTTCACCTTCCTGGTTTTGATTCTCACTGGTTAGTGTGTGTTACTATAATCACAGCTCTGACTCCAAATGACTAAATTTCTCAATCAGAAAATAATAGAAGCTTTCTAAGCAACTTGGAAGAAAACAGTCATAAATAAGCAATTGATGGATTTTACTACAGAAGCAACAACTAAAGAGGCAGTGTTTTTACTTTTAGACTCCTGGATTCCCATTCTATAGTCTCTCTCTCTCTCTTTTTTTTTTTTTTTTTTTGAGAGGATAGTTTCATTCTTGTTGCCCAGGCTAGAGTGCAGTGGTACAGTGGCACAATCTTGGCTCACTGTAACCTCAGCCTCCTGGGTTCAAGTGATTCTCCTGCCTCAGCCTCCCCGAGTAGCTGGGATTACAGGCATGCATCACCACGCCTGGCTAATTTTGTGTTCTTAGTAGAGATGAGGTTTCTCCATGTTGGTCAGGCTGGTCTCAAACTCCCAACCTCAGGTGATCCGCCCGCCTCAGCCTCCTAAGTGCTGGGATTACAGGTGCGAGCCACTGCACCTGGCCTCTCTCACTCTGCTTTTAAGAACCCTCCTTTTGCAATAGATGCCCAAACAGATGTTTATTACTTGTTTTTTATTTGGCCTCAAACAGTGTATGTATTTTTGATATAATTTATAAAATGTGAGATATAAGGTGAACTACCAAATAAGGTCTTCTAGGGTTAGAAGAATGCAGGAAGCCTTTGATCATAACCCTGAAGGCTTTGTATATTTGATCACTTGTGATCTAACCCTGGAAGAAAAAGAGCTCAGAAACCACTATGAAAAGATTTATTCAGTGTCTTCTGTGTTCCTGTAGGTTCTGGAGTCTAAGGATGCAAAGATGAATAAGATAAATTCTCAGGATTCAGCTATAATCTTGTTTTCTGGTATATGACATCTTTTTTTTTGAGAAGGAGTCTTGCTCTGTCGCCCAGGCTAGAGAACAATGGCATGATCTCGGCTCACTGCATCTCCGCCTCCCAGGTTCAAGCGATTCTCCTGCCTCAGCCTCCTGAGTAGCTCAGACTACAGGTGAGCACCACCATGCCCCACTAACTTTTATATGTTTAGTAGAGACGGGGTTTCACCATGTTGGTCAGGATGGTCTCGAACTCCTGACCTCATGATCCGCCCACCTCGGCCTCCCAAAGTGCTCAGATTACAGGAGTGAGCCACCGCACCCAGCCTGACATCTTTCTTTAACTTCTCTCAAATACTGGGTATTTGTCCATAACCACTTTTACCATTACTGAGGGTTTGGTATTATAAAAGATACTTTGATTCTTTCAGAAACCAATCCATTCAGTAAAGTACTCCTTTTTCTTTTTCTTTTTTCTTTTTTTTTTTTGAGACAGAGTCTTGCTCTGTCGCCCAGGCTGGAGTGCAGTGGTGCAATCTCGGCTCACTGCAACCTCTGTCTCCTGGGTTCAAGCAATTCTTCTGTCTCAGCCTAAGTAGCTGGGACTACAGGGCACCCACCACCATGCTCGGCTAATTTTTTGTATTTTTAGTAGAGACAGGGTTTCACTATGTTGGCCAGGATGGTCTCGTTCTCCTGACCTTGTGATCTGCCCACCTTGGCCTCCCAAAGTGCTGGGTTTATAGGCGTGAGCCACTGCGCGTGGCCTAAAGTACTGCTTTTTCTTTAAATTTGCTGTTAGACATAAGGAACAGTTTGCCCTGCCATTCTCACCTCCAAGAGTATTCTGAACATGGAATTTGGAAAGAGACTTGAAAATTGGACATTTAGTTTGCCCTTGGGATGGAAACTATCATGTAGAATAAGTTTGAGCCTAGAAATGATCTTTGTGATTTCTCACCTCTTTAAATTCCTAAAACACAGGAGATTAAAAAACAGGTTTCAACTCTCATAGTGCTTGTTGAAATTGCTGACCAGAGTATACCAAAAAGGCTGTCATCGGGCTCCCGGCTGAGCATCATCTGCATGTGGTCATCTGCACAGTCCTCTCCTCTAGCAGGAAACACCTCAGATTTGCATATTAAAAAGCACCCTGATGCTGAAATGAACTCCTTTCTTGAACATGAAATCCATCTCCCACAGCCTCGGGCAGGAGGGCACCTCTGAGTGGATGCTGGGTCCACCCTGGGTCCCGATGTTTGATGGCAGCATTTCCACTTAGTCTATAGCAGGAACGATTTCCCAGAAAGCAGTTTTCCTTTTGAAATATGTAATTGTTGAAACTAGGTGGTTTCAAATTAACTGCATAGAGTAGCAAGTACAGGGTTGTCTCGTTGATGGTACCCTTGAAGGTGCTGGGATGAAGGTTTCAGTGGGATCATTTCCCTCACATGTTGTCTGGCTTCTGCTTCTATGGACATTGCTTTGTACTTAATTCAGACAGACTGTGAATACATCTTTTTTATAAATGCCTTTCAAATTCTTGGTAAGATGTAATTTTGATAGCTGATTGCAGATTTTCCTGTATTTGTCAGATTAATAAAGACCGCATGAATCCAGCTGTGCTAGTTTTCTTGCTTGAAAGTATCATAATGTGTAAATAACACTTTTCAAGAAACTGGAAGCAAATGCATTGTTTCTAAACTCATAAAAAAGTGGTATGGATTATAGCATGCCTCACTTCTGAAGAGTGCAATATTAAATCTGCTTATAAAAGCCTCAAAGCGGAGGCCAGACACAGTGGCTCAAGCCTGTAATCCCAGCACTTTGGGAGGCTGAGGTGGGTGGATCACCTGAGATCAGGAGTTCAAGACCAGCCTGGCCAACATGTTGAGACCCCCCGCATCTCTACTAAAAATGCAAAAATTAGCCAGACGTGGTGGCGCTTGACCGTAGTTCTAGCTACTTGGGAGGCTGAGGCAGAAGAATCCAGGAGACAGAAGTTGCAATGAGCCGAGATCATACCACTGCACTCTAGACTGGGTGACAAGCAGAACTCCTCAAAAAAAAAAAAAAAAAAAAAAAAGGCCTCAAAGCAGCTATCCTTAATACTTTCTGAAAGGTATTTTTTTCTAATAACTTCCATACTAATATAAATGTCAGAACAAACTATAAACATAAGACGTATGTTGTACAATTCAGAAAAGTGCTGGAGGTTTTTTTTAAAATTATGTAGGTCACACTAATGGGAAAAAGCAACATTACTTATTTTTTGAGACAGATTCTCACTCTGTCTCCCAGGCTGGATGCAGTGGCACCATCTCGGCTCACTGAAACCTCTGCCTCCCGGGTTCAAGCCATTCTCCTGCCTCAGCCTCCTGAGTAGCCGGGATTACAGGTGCGCGCCACCAAGCCCAGCTAATTTTTGTATTTTTAGTAGAGACGGGGTTTCACTAGGTCGGTCAGGCTGGTCTTGAACTCCTGACCTTGTGATCCACCCGCCTTGGCCTCCCAAAGTGCTGGGATTATAGGCGTGAGCCACTGCTCCCGGCCTGTACAACATTACTTTTATTGACCTGGTAGAGCGTAGAATGTCCTCTCACTCCATCCCCAAACGCAATAAAACCTTTTGTTTCTAAAGACAGTAACACATACAATGTTGGAAATGATTAATCAGAAATATATTTATGGCAGAAAAACCACAGCTGGCCATGGTATTCAGAAGAGGTAGTTAAGAGATTGATGTGTTCCTGGCAACTCTGCTAAGGGCATCAGGAAGCAGGGAGTGTTTAATCCCTATTTTCGGAATTGGAGGCATCGATCATTTTCATGGCTCTTTTAGGCAGTGTCCGTGGAGTCTCCTACAGAGGCATCAGGACTTGGGAAAGGTTTCTGAGTTTTAGGTGTCCTGACAATGGTGTTCGTGATGAGAATAGGAGGGACTTAGAGCAGGGCTAAGAAGCAAGGGTAATGAGACTGGGTTTCCTGTGTCTCTAGGTAAGTTGCGTATCCTTCCAACAGCCCGTGCCACACCTCCCAGGAGATCCTTCTGTATGTGGTGTGGAGGGTAGCTTAGGATCTGGTTAAAAGTGAAATGACAGCATACTCGAGTACAAAGAGTGCAATGTTGATGTGTCAATTGAATGAGAGTGCAGAGTAAAGGAGAGATCCGCAAAAGCAGGGGTTTAAAATCAGAAATTTCTCAGAAAATTTTTTGTTTTTTGTTTTTTTGTTTTGTTTTTGAGACGGAGTTTCACTCTTGTTACCCAGGCTGGAGTGCAATGGCGTGATCTCGGCTCACCACAACCTCCACCTCCTGGGGGCAATTCTCCTGCCTCAGCCTCCCAAGGAGCTGGGATTACAGGCGCGCCCCACCATGCCCAGCTAATTTTTGTATTTTTAGTAGAGACGGGGTTTCACCTTGTTGACCAGGATGTTCTTGATCTCTTGACCTCGTGATCCACTCACCTCGGCCTCCCAAAGTGCTGGAATTATAGGCATGAGCCACCGCCCAGGGCCAGAAAATTTTTTGTTGTTGTTCTGGAAACAAGGTCTGGCTCTGTCGTCCAGGCTGCAGTGTAATAACGTGATCATGGCTCACTGCAGTGTTGAACTCCTGAGTTCAAGTGATCCCCCCACCTCAGCCTCCTCGGTGGCTCAAACTACAGGTGCATACCACGTTTTGTAAATGTGGCTTCTCTGGCTCTCAGGTTACTTCTATGGGCATTCAGAAATTAATTCCAGGATATTGTAGGAACTTCGGCCTCTGTCAGACCTGCAAAGCCAGCCTGCACAGGTTAATGTGCTACCGACAGCACAGGCCGTTCACACTGGCGATGTAGGGTGTTGCCTGCTGCGGCAGGGCGCCCCATTGTTTCAGATGGGCCCATGGCGACGGAGCCAGAGCAGCCCACTTGAGTGAGGAGACCAAGACCTGGCTCCTCTGCCTGTCCACACATGGCAGGTCATCCTTTGGGGGCTCTGCTTTCTCAACTGTCAAGGACAGAATTCCCTCTTTTCCCTCTTGTGCTCTAGATAAATTCATGAGATAAGGCATAGACATGTTACAAGTGATTATGCAACTTTTATCATTAAAGATATGTAATAACACTTAAGGTTCGCCAGCATACTCCAAGCATTTGGTAATTTTTGCATGAATTGATTTTTGTTTTTAAGTCAAAACATATTTTGGAAACATTCCTGTGAAGGGAGGCCCATTCTAAGTCTCAGACAGAGCTGGAGTGCCACCAAGACCAGGCCTGGGGCCCCGCTTCTGCCCGCCAACTGATGGGCTCCTTTCCCCTGTCTCTTCCTGGCAGTGCTCCATGGCAGTGGGAAGGAGGGTGAGGCCTCGCCATCCCGAAGAGGGCCCCCTGGCCCGACCCAATACTGGAGACAAGTCTGGCCCCATCTTCCCTCTGGGATCTGGGCCAACCCAGATGTTTCCCGCAGCCCCTCCCTCCACTCCTCGCTCCCAGGATGGGCCTAAAAATACTCCCATCTCCAGCCTATTTTTGTCACTCCAAGCTCCTTCCTTTCTAGATTGCTTTGCCTGAGGATTCTGCCCCAGGCTGGGAGGGTCTGGGGGCCAATTCTCCCATTTCCCTGCAGTTTGGCAGGAGTCTTCCCTCACCCCTGTGGCTCTCAGAGCAGGCTCTGCCTTTGTCTGCAGACTGTGACTCCCTGGACAGGCAAAGGAAAATGCCTCGGTCACCCTGATGCCTCCAAGCCTCGTGACAGGAGCTAAGGATGGCAGATACAGAGATCTCGGGGCCACCTTGCGGCTGCCTGACCCTCCTGGGAGCTTGAGCACCACCCCATTTCTGAAGCTCCTGGCAGTTGCTCAATAAATGGTGAGTCAATGAAGGACTGTAGGGGTGGCTGCAGGGTCTGCAGGAGGGGATTTCCGTGCAGAATGATGTAAATAGGGCATGTGTGTGGGAATGTGTTTTGAGTAAGAACAAACATTAACCAGCTTTTGTCCCTGTTTATAAGGCCATGCTGGAGAGTGGGGAGCCCAAGTCAACTGGCCTTATCCCCTCGGGAGACCTGAATTTATAAACAGTGGTCAGGATGAATCCAAACAGGATTCCTCCCCCTGGTCACATCTGTGACATCTGGAGAAATGTATGGGTTTGTCCTGGATCAGTGTCACCACATTGGATGCAGGGAGAATAAAGGATAGTGCGGTTGTTAATATGTACCCTGAATTTAACCAAGAAAAGCCCCAGAGGAAGGTACTGCCCCATAAAACCCATGTCCCTTGATATGCCACAGCATGTCCCTTAATATGCTGCAGACACTATGCTTAGCCCATCACAGGCATTGGCTCCCATCCTTACCCCACGTACTTACCCCACCCTATGCGTAGGGCCTGTTAGTCCCATTTTACAGATGAGGACGGGGCGTGGGGGGGGGTAGGGGGGAGGGGGGGAGGGGCGCTCCCAGAGTCTTGGTCTGCAGGTAAGTGGGTGAGGCTGCGCCCCCAGCACTGTCTAGGACGGGGGGCACCACCCTGTTGCTGTTGAACCGAATCATCGTCCGAGTGGGCCTTGATAACGTAGTCTCTCAACCTCCCTCAGCTTTCTCACTAAAGCTGCTCAAACAACAGAGGACAGAGACACTGAGGGGTGTGGACACAGTCCAAGCCTCAGGTAGAGATTTCTCTGGAGTTTCACAAAAATCAAAACTTTATTTCATAATGTAGGCTTTTTGTTGTCTTACTGGGTAAAATACTTAAAATGTACCATCCTAACCATTTTTGAGTGTACATTTGGTGACATTAAGTACCTCTGCAATGACGTGGAACCATCACACGCCCATCTCCAGTACTCCTCCCTCACCGCAAAACAGCTCCCCAGTCCCCGCTGCAACCTCCAGCATCCCCCAGCTCTGTCTCTGTGAATTTGACTACTTGAGGAACCTCACAGGAGTGTTCATTCTTCTGTGACTGACTTATTTCACTTAGCGTAAAGGTCCTTGAGGTTCATGCGTGTTGTTGTACGTGTGTTTTAATGTTAAAAAAAAAATAGGCGTGGTGGCTCACACCTGTAATCCCAGCACTTTGGGAGGCCGAGGCAGGCAAATCACAAGGTCAAGAGATCGAGACCAGCCTGGCCAACATGGTGAAACCCCAACTCTACTAAAAATACAAAAAATTAGCCAGGCATGGTAGCAGGTGCCTGTAGTCCCAGCTACTCAGGAGGTGGAGGCAGGAGAATCACTCAAACCCAGGAGGCGGAGTTTGCAGTGAGCTAAGATCGTGCCACTGCACTCCAGCCTGGTGATAGAGTGAGACTCTGTCTTGGGAAAAAAACACACACACATTAAAAGACAGCTGGGCATGGTGGCTCATGCCTGTAATCCCAGCACTTTGGGAGACCAAGGCAGGTGGATAACTTAAGGCCAGGAGTTTGAGACCAGCCTGGCCAACATGGCAAAGACCTGTCTCTACTAAAAATACGAAACTTAGTTGGGCATGGTGGCGGGCGCCTCTTATCCCAGCTACTTGAGAGGCTGAGGCACAAGAATTGCTTGAACTTGGGAGACGGAGTTTACAGTGAACTGAGATCACGCCACGGCACTGCAGCCTGGGTGACAGAGTGAGACTCCATCTCAAAAAAAATAAAATTAAAATAAACAATAAAGGCAGTCATTGGGGTTCACACGTTGGAAGGCCGAGGTAGGAGGATTGCTCAAGGCCAGGAGTTCAAGACCAGCCTGGGCAACATAGCAAGACCCTGTCTCTAACTTAAAAAAAAATAACAATGACACCATCATAAACCATCACCAGGCCGGGTACAGTGGCTCACGCCTGTAATCCCAGTACTTTGGGGGGCCAAGGCAGATGGATCACCTGAGGTCAGGAATTTGAGACCAGCATGGCCAACATGACAAAACCCCGTTTCTACTAAAAGTACAAAAATTAGCTGAGCATGGTGGTAGGTGCCTGTAATCCCAGCTACTTGGGAGACTGAGGCAGAAGAATCACTTAAACCCAGGAGATGGAGGTTGCAATGAGCTGAGATCCTGCCACTGCACTCCAACCTGGGCAACAAGAGTGAGAATCTGTCTAGAAACAAAACAAAACAAACACCAAAAATATTTTACACCACTACACAGTCCTAATCTTAAGGCTGATGTTCCCAGAAGCTGTGCCTTATTTATTCAGTGTCTTGTTGTGAACCTAAGGTAACAAGCCCTGGTGCCAGAGGCACTGACCAGCCAGGCCTCAGTTCCCACCTCTGGTCACACAGGACAGCCCCGTCACAGCTGCTCTATGCTGGTGCTCCTGGAGGCCTATGCTGGAAGCCCAGGTGGACGCAGGTGTGTGTCGCACCCCTTCCGAGAGGATGTCGCTGCCAGCTTTCTGCTGCCCCACTTTATTCTCAGAGTTTGGGGTGGTGGATTCCTGGGAATTTTCGATTTTAATATTGATGTTTATTTACATCAATCTATTGTCTTTCTTTTAAAAATGAGAAGCTGTCATGCAGGAAGGTTGGCTTGCCCGAGGGCCTTGTGTGTGGCACACCAAGACTGCCCAGGCTTCAGGCCTCACTTCCCTCTGCCCCTGAGCTTGGGCCACATTCACGGCACCACCAGGACATGATGCCAGTCTGCCCACCACATCATGTGAATGCTGCTTATCAATCCCATCTGCTCTGCAGTTAGGTTGCGTTTAATGTGCAAAATTCAGAAAGCTCTGAAAACGGAAAGGTTTCTCATAAATCTGGCAATAATACCTGACTGAGCTGCCACAAGGCCATTTAGAGTCTTGTGCCCATTAGGAGGACATTTGTTAGTTTTGCAGCAGAGCTATGAGTGTGTATGTGTGGTTGTTTTGCTCATTTATTTTGATTAAAGAGGGCTTCTGGCCAGGTGCAGTGGCTCACACCAGTAATCCCAGCACTTTGGGAGGCTAAGGTGGGCGGATCACTTAAGCCCAGGAGTTTGAGACCAGCCTGGGCAATGTGGTGAGTGAACCTCATCTCTAACAAGAAAAAAAAACACACACATAAAAAACAATAAGCTGGGTGTGGCAGTGCATGCCTGTAATTCCAGCTACTTGGGAGGCTGAGGTAGGAGGATTACTTGAGCCCGGGAATCGGAGGTTGCAGTGAGCTGAGATCGTGAAAAGAAGGCTTCCAACCTGCTGGGACTATTCTACAATATGCAGTTTAGTAACTTATAAAGCCTGGACAATTCTCAATTCTGAAACACATTTGGCCCCAAGAGTTCTGATAAGGGATTGGGACCTAGACATATAGAAGAGAATTATACTGATATGAGGCCGGGAGCAGTGGCTCACGCCTGTAATTCTAACACTTTGGGAGGTGGAGGCAGGTGAGTCATGAGGTTAGGCTGGTCAAGACCGGCCTGGCCAAGATGGTAAAACACTGTCTCTACTAAAAATTACAAAAAAAATTAGCCTGTCGCAGTGGCAGGCACCTGTAATCACAGCTACTTGGGAGGTGGTGGCAGGAGAATTGCTTGAACCTGGGAGGTGGAGGTGGCAGTGAGCCAAGATAGCGCCATTGTACTCCAGCCTGGGCGACACACCAAGACTCTGTCTCCAAAAAAAAAAAAAGAATTATGGTGATATGAAAGCTATAAAAATAAAGAGCTTAGACTCAGTTTTGTGTCTGTACATCTTTCATGGCATTATACTATAAAGCAGGGGTCCCGGATAACAGGTCCCCGCAGAAATGAGAGCCAGAGAAGCACTGCAGAAAAACAGAAAGGAAAGTTATTTCCCCCTGCTTCAGCTTCAGGGAAGCCTTGTTTTAGGACTGTGAGGCGCTTGTCCACTGACTTCTGGGTTGTGTTTCCAGGACTTTGGCCCAAGGCACAGGCTGTCTCTCAGTGTCCGGGGCTAAGAACAATTCCGGTACAGAGGCTGAAGCCACAGAGGACATGAGAAGTGCCCCAGGAGCATGGTGGAGGGCAAGACCTACAGCCTCGACTGCTGGCCTCTGGGGCTGCCACTCCAGGGCCCCTCTCCACGACAGCCCACCAGGGATAGCACCAGGGACCACGGAGCCTGGCTCGCAGGAACCACCACAAGAGAACAGGGACTTGCTGCCCTCTGCAACCATCCGAGGGGCCACCATGCAGCCACAGGACACTAGGCTCACCTGGGAAGCTGGGGTGCCCACCTGGAGCCTCTCGAGACCCAGAGACATCCTCGAAGCCTGTGTTCTCTCTCACACTGACTCCACACCTTCCACTGGCCTTTGTGGGGTCTGGGCCAGGAGCTGCTTTCTCCTTTGGGAAGTGAGGGTGGATTCCTCACAGCAGCTCACTTAATGTCTCAACCAGCTTCTCCAAAGGAGGCCGTGGTTGGTCCCTGTGGTTGGAGTTTGTGTTCCCCTGTGGGTGGAAGGGATGAGCTCTTACAGGCTGGAGCTGCTGGCTGGGAGCCTGTCAGGAGCCGCATTGGAAAGCCCCTTCCTTTCCCACTGTCTTCTGCTCTCCTTCCCCAGGCACTATCCTGCTTCCACGAAGCCTCTCCCCCGTCCTGGTGCCCTTTCCGGGATCCGAGTGACAGAGGGCCTGATGTCACTTGGGGGACATCCCAGGAATTCCTGTTCTTTCCCTCTGGATGGCCCTCTGGTCTGCCGGAAGGGTGGGAGGAGCTATCATGTATTTCTGTCTCAGCTTTGAGGATAAAATTCCCCTCCAAAGGCCAGGCAGCTGATCTCCTACAGCCTTGTCAGACAAATGGAGCCCTGAATTCCCACTTGGGTTGTCTTGCGTGGTGCTTCAAAGACCTGACTTGGATATGGCAACTCGAGGGAGAAGGAGGGTTGAAATGGCATCTGGAAGCACAGACCGGAATGGAAAGGCAGGCTGGCAGCAGGGGTTTTAACCCCCACCTTCCCGCCATCCCCAGCATTTGAATGACTGTATTAAGGGAAATAAGTATATGTATTGGGGGGCGGGGAGTAGTTAGAGAAATCAATGTGGACAGCCTCAGATGTGGAGTGTCTTGTCTTTTTCCTTTGGATTCGTAGTGGGCTGTAGCACACGTTTCATGACTTCTTTTTTGAGACAGAGTCTCGCTCTGTCTCCCAGGCTGGAGTGCAGTGGTACAATCTTGGCTCACTGCAACCTTACCTCTCTGGTTCAAGTGATTCCCCTGCTTCAGCCTCCCAAGTAGCTGGGATTACAGGCACATGCCGCCATGCCCGGCTAATTGTTTTGTACTTTTAATAAGAGATGGGGTTTCACCATGTTGGTCACACTGGTCTTGAACCCCTGACCTGAGGCAGTCTGCCTGCCTCGTCCTCCCAAAGTGCTGGGATTACAGGCATGAGCCACCAGGCCCAGCCCGGTTCTATGACTTTTCTGGTAAAAATGTTTGAATACTCTGATTGTAAAATTCATTTTAGTTTAAATTGACACACACAGCACTAGAATGCAAGTCCCCACAAGAGTGTAAACTCCCCAAGAGCGGAGACGACCTAGTGTGTGCTGGAGCCTATACCTGGAGCTGACTGTCTCCCAACTCCACATCTGGTGACATCACCTTGACAGCTTGAAAACAGCCATGGTGGGAGCATCTACAGCAAACTCCATGGAAAAGAATCGACCCTGCACAGCAGTGCTGCCTCTCCTGCAGTGAGTGAGGGTTGTTTTTTTTTTTCTTTTTTTTGAGACGGTGTTTCGCTCTTGTTTACCCAGGCTGGAGTTCAATGGCACGATCTCGGCTCACCGCAACCTCCGCCTCCTGAGTTCAGGCAATTCTCCTGCCTCAGTCTCCTGAGTAGCTGGGATTACAGGCACGTGCCGCCATGCCCAGCTAATTTTTTTGTATTTTTAGTAGAGACGGGATTTCACCATGTTGACCAGGATGGTCTCGATCTCTTGACCTCGTGATCCACCTGCCTCGGCCTCCCAAAGTGCTGGGATTATAGGCTTGAGCCACCGCGCCTGGCCTGTGAGTGAAGGTTAAACAGTTACCACCACTGGACAGTTCTATCCCAGCCTCTAGCACACAGTAGCACCCAGATATTCAAAGGAACAACCTCCAAATAAGGAAGAGGGAAGCAGTATCCTCTAAATTCAGTTCAATGGGAGTTCAACAAATATCCTGTCCTGGTGGACGTGTATTTTCTGGGGTAGCTGCCATCTGAACTTCCACCTGGGGACCCTGCCAATTCTTGTTTCTCATATCCTGGCCATCAGGTTACAGGTATGTTCCTGTGGGCTGATTCCTCAGCCCTCCTGTCAATCTGCGATCTTCCAATGCCCTTACTCTAAGGAACTCTATTTTTTGTTTATTTTGTTTTGTTTTTGCTTTTGAAGACGGAATCTCACTCTGTCCCAAGCTGGACTGCAGCAATGTGATCTTGCAACCTCGGTGCAACCTCCGCCTCCTGGATTCAAGCAATTCTCCTGCCTTGGCCTCCTGAGTAGCTGGGACTACAGGTGTGCTCCACGCTCGGTGCAATGAGCTCAGGCAATCAGCCGGCTTCGGCCTCCCAAAGTACTAGGATTACGGGCGTTAGCCACCATGCCCGGCCTGAAACAACTCTTCTGTTTAAGTTGACTCAGTCCTTTTCTGTGGTATGCAACCAAGAACCCCGAGGGTCAGTTCAGGTCCTTTGAGAGCAGAGGCTGAGGTGGGACTGGATGTGCGCAAGATCTACAGGGGAACGCCTGTGAGGATAAACCGCGGGAGGAGGAGGCACAGGGGGAGTCCAGAATGTGGTGAGAAGCTGAGAGCAGCTGCCAAAGGCTGTTCACCAGCTCTGCTTCTCACAGCCCCTCTCTGGAGGCAAACCTTCAGGGCCACCACAAACCTCTGGTACAGGGTGTAATATGAAAATTGATCTCTGCTCTTGCAACGTTCACAATTATGAGAGAGACACTGCAGTAGTTTGAAAGTGCTAGGCCAAAGCCTGGGACCAATGGGAGCACAGAGGCAGGTGTACAGGAAGGCTTCCTGGAGGAGGTGAACCCTGGGAACCCAGAGGCGCTTGGCATTTTGCCCTCTTTCTTCTCTCCAGTTATCCATCCCGACCCAACCACACAAAGAGGTCTGGCCACTCTTTCTTAGCCTCATCCTTAGATCTGCAATCTGCAGAGATGATGAAAATGTAGAGAATTGAGGATACACATGGCGGAGAACATGGGACAGAGAAATTAAAAGAATTTTTTTTTTTTTTTGGCCGGGCGCAGTGGCTCAAGCCTGTAATCCCAGCACTTTGGGAGGCCGAGGCAGGTGGATCACGATGTCAAGAGATCGAGACCATCCTGGTCAACATAGCGAAACCCCGTCTCTACTAAAAATACAAAAGATTAGCTGGGCATGATGGTGCACGCCTGTAGTCCCAGCTACTATGGAGGCTGAGGCAGGAGAATTGCCTAAACCCAGGAGGCGGAGGTTGCAGTGAGCCGAGATCGTGCCATTGCACTCCAGCCTGGGTAACAAGAGCGAAACTCCGTCTCAAAAAAAAAAAAGAATTTTTTTTTTAGAGACAGGGTCTTGCTCTGCTGCCCAGGCTGGAGTGCAGTGATGCAATCATAGCTCACTGCAGCCTCAACCTTCCGGGCTCAATTGATCCTCCCGCCTCAGCCTTCCAAGTAGCTTGGACCAGCGGTCCCCAACCTTTTGACACCAGGGACCGGTTTCATGGAAGATAATTTTTTCACAGATCTGGGGGCGGGGTAGGATGGTTTCCAGATGAAACTGTTCCAAGCTAATGCCCGATCCTGTTCAGATCATCAGGCATAGATTTCCATAAAGAGTGCACAACCCAGATCTCTTGCGTGAGTAGTTCACAGTAGAGTTCATGCTCCTGGGAGAATCAAATGCAGCTGCTGATTTGACAGGAGGCAGAACTCAGGCAGTAATATTGGCTCACATCCTGCTGTGTGGCCTGGTTCCTAACAGGCCATGGACAGGTACTGGTCCATGGCCCTGGGGGTTGGGGACCCCTAGCTTGGACTTCAGGCAACTGCCACCATACCTGGCTAATTAAAAAAAAAAAAAAAAAAAAAAACTGTAGCAATCAGGGGGATCTCACTACGTTGCCTTGGCTAGTTTTGAACTCCTTAGGCAATCCTCCCGCCTCAGCCTCCCAAAGTGTTGGGATTCCAGACATGAGCCACTGTGCCCAGATCACAACTTTTATTCAGCATCTAGTAGGAACTTGATGAAAACAGTTACTTCCCTACTCCACCACCTGCTGTGAGTCTTAAGGGAGCAAGTTGTAGTTTAAGGAGGTGACCCGACCTGCCCACGTGCACACAATGGAAAGCTGAGGAGCTTTCCAGTCCAGCTTCGCCTCGACCAGGCTACCCCAAGCCCCCGTGTAAGGGGGTCTCAGGTGCAGCCAGTGAGTGGCACAGGGCCAGTGCAGAGGGGACTTCACAGTGGGAAGGAAAGAGGCCACTCTTTCCTGGCCTCTTCTTTCTAAACCATCCTATTGTAACGCATCAATTCTGTTCGCCACATCTCTGTGAGGGAGGCAGAGGAGAAATGAGGCTGGGAGAGAAGTTCTTGCCCAAGCCAGTAATTGGCAGGGCCTCGCTGGTGGGTCTAGGACAGCCCCTTACCACTGCGTGTGGGTTCTGTCCCCCAACCTCAGCGTCCTCTTTGCAGCTAGGATGAGGCATAAGAAATCACAGGCCTGGGTGTCTGAGAAGAAAGGATCATAGGAAAAGCAGGGACATGGCAAGGAAGGGAGCTCCTTGGGCCTCAGCTTCCCCTACCCTGAAGCAGGAGAAGCGTTTTCCTCCCACTTAACAAAGGGGACCTTTGACCAAGCTCAGAAAAGTCCCAGCTGGTGGGGGCAGGGAGTGGGGGCTATGGAATGGAAGAAGTGCTTTTCCTTTTAGAAGGGGCTGCACGATTCCACTCCCCTTTCACTGCCAAGCTTTATCTTTGCCTAAGAATTCACACAACTCCCCTGGGGTCCCGCTACAGCTGCCGTTCCTCCAGTCTTCACTGATAGGTAAGAAATGTGCCTGATTTAAACCGGCCATGTTTTAATAAGCATTTTGTCTGAACAGGGAGATGAGCTGCATGAGTGAGGGCGGGGTGAGGGGCTGAAGGGGGAGTGAGCTCCCCAATGGTGGCTTCTCTTTGCCCAAATGAGGCCAAGGGAGAAGTGGGGGGGTGGGCAGCAAGGAGCTGAAGGCAGAAGAGTGTGGGGAGAGGGGAGAAGCCTTTGGACCTCCCACACCTTCCCCCAACCTCCCTCTTGCCCAGATCCAGTTTCTAAAGACGAGTGAATTCGAGTTTCAAAAAAGGAATGGCAGGCAAAGAGTGTCTTGGTTGAGAAAAAAGACAACCAGGAACACAAATCAGGTTGAGGCCATGTGTTGAGCCCCCACCTTGATGCTAATTAGTGCCCTGCCACAGGTGGTGGGACTCACAGCAACAGGGACAGAAACCCAGGGAGCAGGACAGGCACCCAGTTGGCCTGGGGTGGTGTGGAGATGGCTTCAAAAGCAGGTGACCTGCCAGGCACCGTGGCACGTTGGGAGGCCACTATGGGAAGATGGCTTGAGATCTGGAGTTCGAGAACAGGTTGGGCAAAATGGCGAGACCTTGTCCCTACTTAAAGAAGAGGGCTGGACGCAGTGGCTCATGCCTGTAATCCCAGCATTTTGGGGGGCCGAGGTGGGTGGATCACCTGAGGTCAGGAATTCCAGACTAGCCTGGCCAACATGGTGAAGACCTGTCTCTATTGAAAACACAAAAATTAGCTGGACATGGCAGCGGGCGCCTGTAATCCCAGCTATGCGGGAGGCTGAGGCTGGAGAATTGCTTGAACCCAGGAGGCAGAGGTTGCAGTGAGCTGAGATCGCACGATTGCTCTCTAGCCTGGGCAACAAGAGTGAAACTCCGTCTAAAAAAAAAAAGAAAGGGAAGAGAGAAAGAGAGGAAGGGAGGAAGGGAAGGAGGGAGGGAGGGAGAGAAAGAAGAAAGGAAGGAAAGTGACATTTGACCAGGGTTTTGAGGGCTGAGTAGGGGTTTGAGAGGTGGGGGGATTGGGAGAGTGCATTCCAGGAGTGAGAAAAGGTGCTGGGAGATGGGAAGCAGCAGCATGTGTGCGGAGAACTCCGCTGTGGCTGAAGGACAGGATCCAGGTGTGGAGAAGGAGGCGGCTGGACACAGGCGCGTTGTGTGTAGGGAAGGGATGGGAGGAGCGGACAGGGCACAGAGCTAGAAGGGGAAATGGGACTGGGGAGGTAACTGGCGCTGACCCAAGAGAGGACAGAAGGGGTAACCACAGAGTGGAGGATGAACCAAGCCTTGGCACAAACTCAAGAGGGTGGAAGCCTCAGGGAACACGGGTCACCACGGGGGCCTCTCCTAAGGCCCTGTCCACCCTCTGGGATTGGAGGTGGGTAAGGGAGACCGGGCAGGGTGGAGGGTGAAGCCAGGCAGCGGCGGAGAGAGAAAGTCCCACCCCTGCGGGCGTTCCTCGCAGCCCCGCCGACCTCGCGGGCTTGAGCCTGGGCGGGCACCGACGGAGCGGTCCTGGGCGCGGCCTCCCGGCGCCGGTGGAGACAGGTAGGGAGGCGGAGGGACTGGAAGCCCGCGAACGCCCAGCGGCTGGGGCAGCGCACCCCGGGACTTCCGCAGGAAATTGCTCGCCTGGCTCTCGGCGACTGCGTTGTCGGAGAAAGTGGGGGACCACAGAGGAGACCCGCCCCGGTTCGCTCTCCCGAGGTGGGCGCAGGGTCATTGCTCGGTACTGCCCGCCCCTGGCCGGGCTGGAAGGAAATGGGGGGAACCGGAGAGGTGGTACCGGGCGGCCCCAGTGTCCACCCTCCGCCTGCTCAGACCTTCCCTCGAGTGGACGCCACTCCTGGCGCATGGTGCAGGCGAGGCCCTGGAGACCGCGCGCCCCGCCCGGGAGGTGCCATTGGGCCGCGGGCCTGGAGCGCCCGGAAGCCCCAGGGGCTGCTGGCACCTGCACGGCCACCCAGGCCTCCCGTGGGAGCCGCGCCTCTCAGCCTCGAGGGTGCGCGGCGCGTTCCTGGGGTGGGAACGCGGGGCGCCTGTCAGGGTGGGACCGACGCGGAGGAGGGCGGTGCGCTGGGGCCACTGGGACGAGCGTCGTTCGGACTGCGGCGGTACAGGAGTCGGCTGGAGACCGTGCAGAGGGTGGCTCGGTGGGCGGCCACCCGCCTTCCCCCTGCGCCCTGGGTGCAGGCCGCCACCTTCGGCCCTTGCTCAGCGCAGACGAGTTCCTCAGGAACACCAGGTTGAGGGCGCCCACCCGGTCCCTGCCCTCCGGAGGCAGGGGAGGTCGAGGTCCCACGGCCCGCGGAGTCGCCCGGTGACCAGACCCCGGACTGGCCTTGGAGTCGAAGGGGTTGTTTGCCACCAAATGAACCAGAAAAACTGAACTTTTCAGACTTCGGAAAGGCAGATATGGGCTTGAAGTTCAGTGCAATTGCAGCGGAGGCGGTGGTGCTCTGAGTAACTACAAGTAAAATTCTTCTTTCTCAGTCTTCTCCTCAGCCTCCCCTGGCCTAGCCTAGCCCTAGCAGGAGGCTCCTGCTCTGGGAGCGGCCCCCCAGCAGAGCAGAGGCTGGGCCCTAGCAGCAACCCCCTCCCTCACCCTCCAACCCCAGGAATCTCCAACCTGACCACAAAAATAATGACTCAGTGACTCACTGTGCCAAATTAACAAGTATGTACCTTGCTCGATGTGCCAGGTTACATTTCTGCTGAGCTTGGCTTCTGTATACTGTCTTGTATTCTTGTAAACAGAAGTCTTTATTTTATTTTATTTTTATTTTTATTTTTTTTAGACGGAGTTTTGCTCGTTACCCAAGCTGGAGTGCAATGGCGCAATCTCGGCTCACCACAACCTCCGCCTCCTGGGTTCAGGCAATTCTCCTGCCTCAGCCTCCTGAGTAGCTGGGATTACAGGCACGTGCCACCGTGCCCAGCTAATTTTTTGTATTTTTAGTAGAGATGGGGTTTCACCATGTTGACCATGTTCATCCCGATCTCTTGACCTCGTGATTCACCCGCCTTGGCCTCCCAAAGTGCTGGGATTACAGACTTGAGCCACTGCGCCCAGCCAGAAGTCATTTTATACCTTAAAAAAAATTTAGAACACTGGTAGCATTACCGATTTTAAAGTTCAAACCTGCAAGCTACTACTTGTCGAATGTTTTGTACTGAATGGCACACATTGCTTATGTCATTTTGTGATACAGCAACATGTATGTATACATACACACACACTGCAGTGTGTGCACAGACTGGACACCCACACCAAATACCACACACCACACTGCACGTAGACCCACACACACACTGCACATGCACACTGCATGCATGCACACATCAAACCACACAGACACTGCACACACATTACTCTGAGCACATTACACTGTACTGCACACTGCACACACTGGACACTGCATGGCACATACAACACACTACATACACTGTACCACACACTGCACCACACACACTGTACTTACTGCACCACACACACTACCTACACACTGCACCACGCACACTGCACCACGCACACTACACACACACTGTACCGTACACACTGCACCACACACGCTGTACTGCACACACCATTACACACACTGCACCACACCCACTGCACCATCCACTGCACCACATTGCACCACACACACCGCACCACACACACTGCACCACACACACTGCACCACACACTGCATCACACACACCACCACACACACTGCACAGTACATACTCTGCACCACATATACTGCACAGTACACACACTGCACAGCGCATACTCTACACCATACACACTGCACCACACACACTGTTGTACACACTACACACTGCACCACACACACACTGCACTACATACATACACTGGTTATGGAGGCTGCCTATGGAGCCTCCCCGTGCAGAGAAATGCTGGCTTGGGTTTAAAATGGGATATAATTAACATTTTTAGAGCATTTGAGTTTTAAAATTGTCTTCAGAGACTTGATTTTTAAAAAGTCTTATTAGGGGTTTTTAAACAACTGATGTAATAGCTTTTTTTAAAGGAATCTTGCTGAATTAAAATAGCGAGTCTAGTTACTTGGATTCTGAACTCCCTGTTTTTCAACCACAAAAAAAGTATTTTTAATTGCGCTCTCGTTTTTTTCTACCACCGGAACCCTGAAACAAGTTGCTCCTGAACTTCTGCCAGTGGCGGATGGGCCGTGTCTCGCTCACGCTCACGTGTTGAGCTGCCCGGCGGGGCGTGCGCACTCTGTGTTCTCTACTGCGCGCCCGGCGGTCCGGGTGCGGGTCTCCTGGTCACCTGTGGGCCACTGGGAGGGACGCGCCCACACGCTCCGGCCGCGCCCAAGCTAACCCCATGCGTCTTCTGCAGGCTGAGATGCGGCTGCTCCTGCTCGTGCCACTGCTGCTCGCTCCAGCGCCCGGGTCCTCGGTGAGTTCGGCCCTGCTCCGCCCCCGGGAGGACTCTGCTGGGGAGGCCCGGGCCTGCAGGCTGCGTTCCCAGGAAAGGGGTGATGTCTGGGAAGACCGGCTGGGAGGAGGCGAGCCTGCGCCTCTGAGGTCCTTGAAGCCGGCTGGCTAGGGTGACCAGAACTGCCCACCCGGCCTCTGGCGCAGTTTGTTGGGGTGGCACCTTCCCAGGGCTTCCCTCCTTGAGAAGGTGGTGGGAGCTCTCCAGAACCCCCTCCCCTGGGTGGTCTTCCAAGGTGGAAGGACAGGTTGGGAGCAATGCTGGGGCCAGCCAAGGTGCAGGGCTGGGAGACCCATCCCACCAGACACCCATCTTCTGCCTGGAGCCGAACACGGCTTCCCGTAAGCTGGGGTGTTTGGACATAGAGGTTTGGGGTGCCAGTTTTTTTCCTTTCCCCTTGGGGTAGCACCTAGGGCAGGGCTGTCCCATGGAACCTTCTGAGATGGTGGAACTGTTCTGTGTCTCTGCTGTCCAGTAAGTAGCCCCTGCGTCCAGTGAGCACTTGAAATGTAGATGAAATTAGTTTTAATTTCACTTTAATTAATTAAATTTGTTTTTAAATTGTTTAAATATTTATGTATTTTTGAAACAGAGTCTCACTATGTTGCCCAGGCTGGAGGGTACTGGCATGGTTTGGGCTCACTGTAACCTCCACCTCCTGGGATTAAGTGATTCTTCTGCTCAGTCTCCTAAGTAGCTGGGACTCCAGGTGTGTGCCACCGCGCCTGGCCACACGTGGCTAGTGGCTACTGTATTAGACTGCAAGTTGAGACAGTGGACACAGGAAGCTGGATGGGGTCAGAGTTGCTGTTTCATTAATGAGGGCCCAAAGGCCAGGGCTCTCTGGAGAAGGTCCCTGGGTCTAGAGGATTCTTCTAGGGAAGCTTCTAGACCACAGCCCTCACCTTTGCGGAGGAGAGGGTCTGCAGAGCTGGGTGCTGCCTTGGCTCAGTGCCTGGGAGAATAGAAGCCACAGAGGCACCTGGGCCCTGTCCTACCCCAGAAGAAATCTCCCGGGGTAACCCGCAGCCCTGCCCACCCCTCTGTGAGGCGGGTGGGAGGTAAGAGAGGAAGGATCCCTGTGAAAGGACCCAAACTATTTTCTGCCTTAGGGAGGGCAGTGGGAAATGCCATGTCTGGCATCTGGGGGTGGAGGCTGAGAAGGGCATCTCTGCAGGGGTGTATAGGGCAGGCAGGATAGATGGCAGCGGTGGGCATCAGGCACTTCTCCAAGAGCCCTGTGAACCCAACATGGGTCACAGCTGGAGTGGTGGGTGGGCCAGCGCCAGCCTTTTTCATGTCCTCTCCACTACCTGCCAGCTTCCCACAGTCCCCTCTGCCACCCCATGAACCTTGCTCCCTAAATGCCACTCTCAGGTCCTTCAGCATGTGCTTGTGGCCCAGCTGCATGAAGGCCAAAGCCCAGGTGGAGGGGGCAGCCGGACATTGTCCAGGCCCTAGGGTTAAATCCAGAGCCACCTCAGCAGCGGCGTGACCCTAGGCAAATCAAGCCTTAGATTGCTCTAATTTTGGGGTAATAATGCCCACCCCAGAGGTTGTCATGCAGATGAGACAAATCAACGTTTCCACAGCACCCTGGGCCCTATTAAATCCTTTCTCCCTTAGAAATGCTCCGAGTAAGGCTGGGCACGGTGGCTCATGTCTATAATCCCAACAACACTTTGGGAGGCTGAGGCGGGTGGATCACGAGGTCAGGAGATTGAGACAATCCAGGCCAACATGGTGAAACCTCGTCTCTATTAAAAATACAAAAAATTAGCCAGGCATGGTGGAGCGCGCCTATAGTCCCAGCTACTTGGCAGACTGAGGCAGGAGTATCAGTTGAACCTGGGAAGTGGAGGGTGCAGTGAGCCAAGATTGTGCACTCAAGCCTGGATGACACAGTGAGACTCTGACTCAAAAAAACAAAAACAACACCCTGTGTGGACCGAGCCTCGGTTAGGGCTGGGCATGGCCTGGGCTGAGAAGTCTTCTCACCCTGCCCTCTGAGTCTGCAGGGGGCGTGGCCCCGCTCACAGCTCCCCTGCCTCCCTCCGTCACTGGGGCAGGAGACACCCTGTCGAGAACCTTCTCTGGATCACTTAGTGCTGCCAGGGGTCAGCCTGAACAGAATGAGTAGATGAATAAAGGTGGTGGCCTGTGTGTGCCTGGGCCTCAGCTTCTCTTCCACCTGCACGTGGGTGTGCATGCATTCTGTCTCTTACACACACACACACACACACACACACACACGCTGAGCAGTTGATTCCCTGGGAAATAGTGTGCAGCAGGAAAGGGGACTCCTGAGTGGCTCCAGGTGGGAGTTGGAGGAGGCATGGGCGGGGCGCCTAGAGCAAAATGAGACAGGTGAGGACTGGCCCCAGGTGAGGCTGGTTCAGCTCATTCCAGCTTCACTCCACGTTGGGCAGTTCATGGTTTGAGTAATTACAGAGCAACAGTGTGCTCGTGTTGCCCGTAGCTGAAGGTGCTTTTCTTCCTCAGAGACTGTGGAGTGCATGAACAGGGCACAGCTCTTGGGTGGATGGGCTAGGGCTCCTGGCTAGTGAACGCCTGCCTCACAGAAGCCTCACAGGTGCTGGGCACAGGAGGCAAGAAGGCATTCTGGAAACAGCATGCCCCTTAGGGGGCCCTTGCTCAGGTCAGTCCTGCCCCCTCCTTATCCTCATGGCCAGGTGGTGGCTCCGTGGCAGGGGTACCCCTCATTGCCTTGGCCACACCAGTACGCCAACCCCAGCTCCAGAGAAGGGTGGGTTTTGCTGGTTGCTGTGCCAAGAAGCCAAGAGACATCCAAACAGGCCCTGGTCAGAGGGTAATTGACAGCCAGGCCCAGGCCTGCAGCTAAGAAAGAGCCATTCCTAAAGGCCTCTCCTGAATACTTGAAATGTGGGATGAGGCTGCTTGTGGTGTGGGGGCTGCCAGAATCCCACCTGGGACTGCAGGGAGTCCTTTTCTCTGGAAAGTCACCCTCCACTCAACACTCAGTATCTTCCCTTGTGAAACTGAAACTTGATCCAAGTAAATTTGAGTTTAACTTTCATTGAGAAAACACTTTGAAGTTTTTGCTCATGGTATTGAAAGCTTAGAGATTTCTGTCCCAGTTAGAACTGAAGGAGTAGGTGATTTTACAAAGCGAAAGCTGAGAGCTTCCGTCCGGCCAGTGCTTCCTTCTTGGTTGCGTGTGTGGCTCGGCAAGCTTAGTGTGGTTTGTTCTGATTCAGGGTTCTAGGTTTGTAATAAGACAAGGATAACTCAATGTTTGGCACAGGGATGTTAGAGGTTAGTAAACCTCCTTCCTCACCTGCGATCCAGGGAAGCTGCTCTGGGCTCACCATGGAGGGAAGAGCCCGCTTTTCTATGTGACCATTGAGCTCTTTCTCTGAAAAGTGGGAATGGTATTTTTCCTTGAGATTCTTATGTGGTGATACTCTTAAAAAAAAAAAAAAAAAAAAAAAAAAAAAGCGCCCTTCCAGCAAATGTTTGCATGTACACTGTATGCCTCCTGACAAAATTGTGAAGTTACATCTAATCCCTGTCCAACCCTGTAGGGAATCATCTAGTGTCTCATTTGATTCCCCCAGGGAGGTGGGAGCACAGCCCTGGCAGGGGAGCAGAGGCCTGCATTGAGGCTGGCTGGCCACTGTGCCCACTTCTTCCTCTGTGGCTTCCTCTCTCTGCCTCACTTTTCTCATCCATGCAATGGGATCTGTTGGGTTGCGAGGATGAAATGAGATAATGTGTGTGTAGCATGTGGATTTCTGATGCCAGCTGAAATAGGGGTCCGATCTCTCTGGTAGGAAAGTGTATCTGTTAGGATCATAATCCTGTGTGGCATCGCAAGGAACAGTTCTTCAACAAGACAGACATGATTCCTCTGTCATGGAAACACCCCGGGGTTGGAAGCCTGGGCCTGTTCTGTTGCACAATATCCTCCAGGCTCTAGAGTCTATCTTTGCTTCACTATTTGAAGCCTCTATTTCCAAGTTACTTCACAGTCTCAAAGGCTGCTTCAACTCCAGCCATCACATCTGCTTTCCAGACAGCCTAAAACAGTACAGAAGGAAGAAGAAAGGACAAATGCTCATGCAGCCTTTCTTAAGGAGGTTACTAGCGGCAGCTGCCCAACGTTTATAGTTCTATCTCACTGATGAGAACTAAGTGACGTAGCCAGTTAGCTGAAGGAAGTCTAAAATGTATTTTTTTAAATTTTGGGCAGCCAGGCACCCAGCTGAGTCAAGTTTTCAAGGGTTCTTTGACAATGGGAGGAGGGGATGAATATTGGGGTACTCCTGGGAGATTCTGCCACAGATTAGCAGGATCCCCCATGTTGTTTCCCTTTTTAGGGCCTCCTCCCTTGTTAACCCACAAATACCTGGGCCCTCAAACTGCCCGTGGCTATGGGGTCCCTCACTCCAGTGGCCCCTAAACCTCCAAACTCTTCCCAGCTGCCTCTCAGCTCCTTATGGGGAAAGCAGGCTAATTCTGAAAAGGAGTATATTTGGGGGTGCCAGGCAGTGTTGCTAAGTCCTAAAGGCTGGCCCCAGAAGGGAGAATCCCAGGCTCCTTGATGGGTGGGGAGTGTTTTTAGGCAGAGCGCCCTTGTGGGGCCCCCGGGCTCAGGCTCTGAGTCGGCACTGCTGATGCGTGGTCCTGTCTTCTGCAGGCTCCCAAAGTCAGGCGGCAGAGTGACACCTGGGGACCTTGGGGCCAGTGGAGCTCCTGCAGCCGGACCTGTGGAGGGGGCATCAGCTTCCAGGAGCGCTCCTGCTACTCCCAGAGGTAGGAGAGATGAAAATGGTCTGGCTTGTTAAAAGAGGGCAGGAGCAGGAGACGCTGGCTTCTGGGTGGCGGGCTGGGTGATCGTGGCCTAGGCCAGCCCTGGCCACACCAGCAGAACCCACCAAGCAGCATATTCATTCTGGAAGCAACATCAGTGCAGCACAGGACATCAATTTTCCAGGGCCTTCCACTTGGAGCTGGAGCACATGTGCTGCCTTTGGCCTGCCCCCCCCACCCCTCTCCAGCTCCTGATGTTGCACCTGCCTGCCGTATGACAGGTGCAGTCAATTTTAGTGGAATTAATGAATCTTCAACTGGCAATTCCCAACTCCTGTGGTTTCTTTGCCGAGTATAGATGTTCCCCACTTCAAGCGGTTTACCAAGTGCTTGCTGTGTGCACTGCACTCTAGCAGGGTCAGTGGAGGAGGTGGGGCACAGAAGAAGGGGTAGTGAGGCTCCTCTGTCCCTGTTTGTTAAGGGGTTGCTCCTGAGAACCCTATGTGAGGAGGAAGAGAGACCAGGAATGATACTAAGAGCCTTATACTGATGTCCTGCTTAGATGGCAGGATGGTGGTACCAGGTGGGTGGGTATTGCATCTCAGGCACCTCGGGTCTTCCCTGGGAATCTGCCTTAAGAGGCAGTGGAGTGGTCCTGCCTTAAATCTACAGGGTGGTGGAGCTCCGAGTCTTGCTTCTCCCGAGTACCAACACGGGCCCCCCACGGCCACCCAGGGGATTTATGGGGTGGGGGCGGGGGCGGGAGCGGGAGCGGGGGCACCCTCTCGCCTCGCTGCTCCCACTGGAGAGTCCCGCAGAAGTTGGGGCCTGCAGGGAGCCCCAGGACAGGAGTTGGGGGACGTCGGCTCTCAGGCTGGTCCCCGTCTTCCCGGTGCTCTGGTCCCGTAGGAGAGATGGAGGCTCCAGCTGCGTGGGCCCCGCCCGGAGCCACCGCTCCTGTCGCACAGAGGTAAAGCGCATGGGGTGTGGGCGAGGGCACCAGCTCCCCAAGCCCCTCTCGGCCGACGTCCCCACCTGGATGCCCGCCCCTGCCTGGGGTCCTCCTGCCAGTCCGCAGCAGGGCTGTGTGGGGACCCTGCACCCCCGCCCCCCGGGGACTGGCCTTGCCCTCCCCAGCCTCAAGCACCTGGAGGTGCGCGCATGGGAGACGGGGCGGGGTGGGGGGGCGAAACTTCACCTCCGGAGGCTCAGACAGGAATGGGGGAGGGTGCGGGGCGGTGGTGGGGGGAGACTCCCAGGCTTCCTGGGAGGTGGGCGGACCTCGGACTCCGCCTCCTGGACCCAGACTTCCCCTCCGCCCGGCAGAGCTGCCCGGACGGTGCCCGTGATTTCCGGGCCGAGCAGTGCACGGAGTTTGATGGCGTGGAGTTCCAGGGGCGGCGGTACCGGTGGCTGCCCTATTACGGCGGTGAGCATGGTGGGACTCGCTCTCCCGGGCTCTCTTGCAGACATTGATGCCACAGTTCCTGTTGCCGTATTATAGAGGCGTTGTCAAACATACATTTTTAGAGACAGTCTGGCTATGTTGCCCAGGCTGGTCTTGAACTGGGCTAAAGGGATTCCCTCCCCCTCCCCGCCTCGCCGCGACCTCCCAGGGTGCTGGGATTGCAGGCGCCGCCGTGGCTCACAGAGTACAGGGAATCTTGTAGACCACAGGACCCACCTCTGGGGAGAGATGGAGGCTTGAGTGCAGCAGTGCCATGTTGGCTGAGCTGCCTCGACCTCCCAAGCTCAATCAATCCTTCCACCTCAGCCTCTCAAATAATTTTTTTAAAAATATGGAATGCTTCATAAATTTGCCTGCTCAGGAGTCAGGGACTGTGCTAATCTCTGTATCACTCCAGTTTTAGTATATGTGCTGCCAGAGCCAGCCTGTGTCAAATACACCATCAATCAACCCATAAAGAATCACCAGTACCCTGCTCCCCCGCCCCCACATGCCCATGGCAACCCGATGGCAGCCATTTTGAGGTCTTTCCATCCTTTCTCCCCTTAAGTATGTATATTTTTGAACAAAGCCATGCTGTGTCTATACCATTTTGAGCCTGTTTTTGCTCAGTCTGCTGTGGGAAGCGTTCCTCCTGTCACAGAGAGACGGAAGTGGGAATCCCCAGGAGCAGTAGGAATGGTATTGCCCGGTCATCCTGCAGGAGGGGTTGGAAGCGGCTTGGTACACCAAGACCTCATTTACCAAGGATCGGGGGCCAAAGGAGATGGTCTGAGTACCTCTGAGGAGGGTATAAGTAATGTTTAGAGAAATACAGTCCAGGAAAAAAACACCCCCAATAAGCACCACCGTGTATGTCATTAAGCGTTTTAGGTGAGTCAGAAGATTCCTCAAGATACCTCTTCTGAGTTTTTCCTGCTTGCTGCAAATGACCTCTGGAGACCCCATGGCACTCTGGGTTCTCATATCCTCTGTGTGTGGTGGGGGTCGTGGCTGTGGGTGTGGCCCCAGTGGGACTCTTTAGCTTTCAGTATTCCCCTGGATCCTGAAGTGGACACATGTCAAAAATGATTAGCGTATATTCACATGATAGAAACACTGGAAGACAGAGGAAAGTCTAGAAAGAGAGTAGAGGGATGCCATCAGCGGTGTGGAGATGACTGTGATCCTGTTTGTACTTTCAGGCTGTTTTTAAATGTGTGTATATATATATTTTTTCTTTTCCAGAGGAAATTAAATATTTTTATTGCATTTTAGGTTTTGGTAAATGTGCATATATTTAGATAAATATAAAAATTAAGGTTGACTACAGTGGCTCATATTCGTAATCCCAGCACTTTGGGAGGCTGAAGTGGGAGGATCACTCAAACCCAGGAGTTTGAGACAAGCCTGGGCAACATGGTGAAACCCTATCTCTACAAAGAATACAAAGATTAGCCAGGCATGTGGGCACACACACGTAGTCCCAGCTATTCAGGAGGCTGAGGTGAGAGGATCACTTGAGCCCAGGAAGTTGAGATGGAAGTGAGCCAATGTCACACCACTGCACTCCAGCCTGAATGACAGAGTGAGACTTTGTCTCCAAAAGAAAAAAAAATTAAAACCAGGCCAGGTACAGTATCTCCTGCCTGTAATTCAGGTGCTTTGGGGGGCTGAGGCAGGAGGAACATTTGAGCCCAGGAGTTTGAAACCAGCCTGGGCACTGGAGGGAGACCCTGTCTCTACAAAAGTACAATTAGCTGGGCATGGTGGCATGTGCTTATAGTCCCAGATATTTGAGAGACAGACTGGAGAACCACTTGAGTCTGGGAGGTGGAGGCTGCTGTGAGCTTTGATCGTGCTTCCGCATTCCAGCCTGGGAGACAAAGTGAGATCTCATCTGAAAAACATTAAAGCCAGAAAAAAGTTACCCTCATCCTGCCCCTTTCGCAAGATCACTGTTAGCATTTCATTTTCCTCCTCCTCACATTATTTTCTCCATATAGGCTTACATATTTGTAATCATTGCATATTAATTACCATTTTGCATTCTGTGTTTTAAGCATCTTCCCACACGGTATAGTCTTCACAATCATCATCTGTAACTGCAAAGTCAGCATGTGTAATATTCCATTGATAGATAATTTATTTAAAGAGTAGCCTGTTGTGGCCGGGCGAGGTGGCTCACGCCTGTAATCCCAGCACTTTGGGAGGCCGAGGCAGGTGGATCATCCAAGGTCAGGAGTTCGAGACCAGCCTGGCCACCATGGTGAAACCCCATCTCTACTAAAAGTACAAAAAGTAGTCAGGCATGGTGGCGCGTACCTGTAATCCCAGCTACTCAGGTGGTTGAGGCAGGAGAATCGCTTGAACCCGGGAGGCAGAGATTGCAGTGAGCCGAGACCGTACCACTGCACTCCAGCCTGGGTGACGAGCAAAACTCCATCTCAAAAAAAAAAAAAGCCTGTTGTAATGACTTCAGCTGTGGTGAATAATACTGAAGTAGACTTCAAGTGCTTCACTTTGTCCTGATTCTGGGATTTTTTTCTTCAATTTGATCCTTAGAGGTGCGACAGATTCATGGAGACTGTCCCTTCTCCTTGGGATGAGGTGGGGATCTGTGCCCCCCACCCCACTGTGGGGGCTGCTGCAGGCCTTTCTGACCCACGCTTCCCTGTTGCGAGGGTAGGCCTTGGGCCCTGGGTTGGGCATCATCCAGCCTCAGGATCTCAGTCTTGCTTCCTGCCTACCCCAGCCCCAAACAAGTGTGAACTGAACTGCATTCCCAAGGGGGAGAACTTCTACTACAAGCACAGGGAGGCCGTGGTCGATGGGACGCCCTGCGAGCCTGGCAAGAGGGACGTGTGTGTGGACGGCAGCTGCCGGGTGAGTGGTACCCCAGCGCCGCCCCTGCCTCAGGGCTGGCTGGGGGCTCAGTACCGTGTTTCCCTGCCCGTCACCCACAGGCCCAGGTAGCTGCCACGAACTTGGTGTCTTCTCAAGTTATCGCGACACCAAGCCCAGCTCCTGGTGTCCCTTGCAGCTATCACAGATGCCCTGTGGCCCCTCACCTTCATCCTTGGAGAGTGCTAGCCCCGCAATGAGAGAAACCCTCTGGGTGGCGTGTTACAGAAACCCAGCTAAAACTGACTTCAGAAAAACAAACACGAGGGGCAGCCATAGGTGCATGAAAGAAGTGCTGCTCCGCTTTCCTCTCTGGGTCCAGCGTCAGATCAGGCCGGTTCTTTCCAGGAGGCGTGGAGGTGGCCTCCAGCTGCTCTGGGCTTCTACGCTGGGAGCGTGGCCACTCCCAGGGAAAGGGGGCCTCGTTCTCAGGAGTTCCGGCCACCAGGGGTTGCCTCTGATTTGTCTTGGCTTGGGACTTATCCTGAACCACTCCGACCTGCTCAAACCCACATTTGGGGGAGCCCCACTCAGACCCGCAGAAGAGAGGTTTCCCTAAAGGAAAACGGCATCATTACCAGATGAGGGGAGATGGGAGCTGAGCAGACAGATGAGTGATTGTCAGCCACAGGCCAGTCCCCTCGTGACTGAACCGCTCCTGACCACCCTGGTCTGCCTGGGCTGTGTGGGTGCTGGGGTTAGGATGCGATGGGACCCAAGGCCTGGCATGGCCATGATGCCGTCTCCCATGCCTCCTGCATCTCTGCCCACAGGTTGTCGGCTGTGACCACCAGCTGGACTCATCCAAGCAGGAGGACAAGTGTCTGCAGTGCGGGGGTGACGGCACAACCTGCTACCCTGTCACAGGCACCTTTGACGCTAATGACCTCAGCCGAGGTGGGGGCAGTTCCAACAAAGGGCTGTTGCCTGCCCCTTCTTTGCCTGTCCCTGCTCTGGCCTAGGCTTCAGGCCAAGTGGCCCTCGTGGCAACAGAAGGCTCTGACCATATCAGGTCACATCTGAAAGGCCCCCATGGGCTTTGGACCCTTGCCCACTTGTGCAGTCTCACCTCCCGCTGCCACTGCCTGGATGCCCTCCCCATCCCTTCCCTCTCTCAGTCTGCTCCAGGTGCCCTGAGCTTTCTGCCACCCTGGCTTTTGCACAGCAGCTTCCTCTGCCAGGGTTGCCATTCCCAGCAGCTCAGCCCTGCCTGGCTCCTGCATATCTGCTTGCTCCCATTCTGTGCTGCACGGCACTGGAGTCCTTGGGGACTTGCTTTTTCTTGCCATTTGAGGGTGCCAGGGTAGGGTAGCTCAGCACCCCCAGCCAGCATCTCTGCTCCCACCAGGCTACAACCAGATTCTCATAGTTCCTGTGGGTGCCACCAGCATCCTCATCGAGGAGGCTGCTGCCAGCAGGAACTTTCTGGGTGAGAGCCTGGGTTGGGTCCTGGGCAGGTTTGGGGTAACGGGGAGGTGTGGTGCTGCCCACCCCACCGACTCTGGCTGACTGAGGCCGTCTCCTCTGCGCAGCTGTGAAGAACGTTCATGGGGAATACTACCTCAATGGGCACTGGACCATTGAGGCGGCCCAGGCCCTGCCAGCAGCCAGCACCATCCTGCATTACGAGCGGGGTACTGAGGGGGACCTTGCCCCGGAGCGGCTCCATGCCCGGGGCCCCATCTCGGAGCCCCTGGTCATTGAGGTAAACAGGGCTGTGAGGGAAGAGGGTGAGTGGGTGGCACGTGGTCCCCAAGAGGCTACCAAGCTCTGCAATGGGGGTTGAGTGGCTCTGGGCCTGTGGCTGGCAGGGGCTGTGGGGCTGTGGAGGGTGTGGGAGTGCCCCCCAGCAGCAGACCCCAACCAGGACCCTCCCGTGGCAGCTCATCAGCCAGGAGCCCAACCCCGGTGTGCACTACGAGTACCACCTGCCTCTGCACCATCCCAGCCCCGGCTTCAGCTGGAGCCACGGCTCCTGGAGTGACTGCAGCATGGAGTGTGGTGGAGGTGCGGGTGTGGATGGCAGGGGAGGGCATGGCCCTGTGTGCCGGGGCCACAGCCATGGTGGGCAAGTCACAGCCCTCTCCTCAAAGGCAGTCCCTTCTGGGGAGATGGACAAGTAGGCGAGAAATCTCTGTGTTTTGGGGGTCACTTTGAGGAAAACCCGGCGATCTGGGGACTCCATGAAGGACCCCAGCCTAAACGAACAGAACCAGAGGGGGCTTCCCAGAGGCAGTGGCCTCTCATAGGAGGCACACTCCATCAGAAGTGGAGGTGTGGCCTGGGGTCAGTGATGAGGGGCCAGAGCAGGGCTCGGTCACTCACAGAGAAAACTCTTTGAGGCTCAGTTTCCTCATCTGTCAATTGGGGATGATCTGGCACTTGCCTCAGGGGGTCATCTGAGACTGAATGGGGATGAGCTTCGGGGTGAGTGCAGTATGGCCTTGGGAAGGTGCTTGGTGAATGTTGACTGGTGGCTGCCCGCTGTGGCCGGGTCTCTGCACAGGTCACCAGTCCCGCTTGGTGTTCTGTACCATTGACCACGAGGCCTACCCGGACCACATGTGCCAGCGCCAGCCACGGCCGGCCGACCGCCGCTCCTGCAACCTTCACCCTTGCCCAGAGACCAAGCGGTGAGGCCTTGCCAGCCCCTCTACCCATGATGGGGCCCTAGAACTTGGGTGGGAAGGGAACAGGGCCTCCAAGCTGCTTTAGGTATAGGACAAAGAGTCGGGGGGGTCCAGGGCTCCCCACGCTGTGGCCGGAGGGTGGAGGAGGTGGCAGCTATTCCTGAGGGAGGCAGAGAATGGGCCTGAGCCCAGGGCTGGTGTGTCTGCCCTCTCATGACCACGAAGTACTCAATGCCCACACTGGTGGCAGGAGGGTTTGGGAAGGTTCCAGAGGTCCCTGTCTGTCTGAGCCGGTAGAGGACTTGGCCCAGCAGATGCTGATGGGTGGGCCAGGGGTCGGGCCCAAGGGCCTGTTGGCATTGGCCATGCCTTTGTTCATGCACAAAGGACCTCTTACCTGCACCGGCCTGGAGCGTGGCACCTTGCTGGGGCCCGGCGAGTGTGTGGGAACAGGTAACCTGCAGGTCACAGGCTCCCCTCAGGGCTGGCTCCACCCCATCACCGCCTGGCCTTGGTGGCAGCGGGCCTCCTGGGATGGTGGCGGGCTAGGCTTTGCATGGGGCCTCAGGGGCTGCTCTTCCTCCGGGTCCTTGCAAGTGCGGCCTGGCAGAGCCACTCCACACATAGGTGGGTACAGCCTCCCCAGAGCTGTCCCTGACTAAGGTCAGGCCAAGAGGAATGGAGTCTGACTGGGAGACAGGGACCTGTTGGGAAGGAGAAAGGGGGGTGGGGTGGGGACAGGAAAGCTAAGGGGAGGCTCGGGGCTCCGAGTAGTGGGGAGCGTAGTGGGGAGCGCTCAGAGAGCCAGGCCTGGTGCTGGGATACTAAGGAGTGCCTGGGTCCTAGTCTTTGTTCTGGCCGGAGGTTCAGAGGATGGGCTGGGGTGGGGCTCGGGCCGTCTGTGTGAGTGAGGGCTTGTGCCCCTTGGGGCTGGGCTTTGGCCCGTGCTCCTGGGGCAGCCTTACCTGAATCTCCCTCCTGCCAGCTGGAAGGCAGGGCCGTGGGGGTCCTGCTCGGCCTCCTGCGGAGGAGGCTCCCAGTCCCGCTTGGTGTACTGCATCTCGTCTGATGGGGCTGGTGTCCAGGAGGCCGTGGAGGAGGCTGAGTGTGCCGGGCTGCCTGGGAAGCCCCCTGCCATGCAGGCCTGCAACCTGCAGCGCTGCGCTGCCTGGAGCCCAGAGCCCTGGGGAGAGGTGAGCCCCTGGCCTGGGTGGGGTGGTGCTGGGCCTGGGCAGTAGCAGGGCAGGCTGGGCTGTCCTCTGTGGTGGGAACTGAGGTCCTAGGAGGTAAAGTGACCTGCTAGGTCACCTTGGAAGCTTTGGCCAAGGCTGGAACCAGCAAGTACCTGGATGGCTGGCCCAGGGCTCCTCCTCTTTCTCTGGGATCCCAGGGCAGGGCAGGAAAGGTGTGGGCAGGAAGAAGCTGGGTGTGTTGTTTGGGGCAAGGGAGGAGGTGGCAGTGTCTAGGCTGCCAGTCATTGCTTCCAGCACCTACATGTGTTCCAATTGCAAATGGGTGGAAAACACAAATGGGTGACAACCTCAGTCTTGTCAGTAGCCATGTTTCAGGCTGTGTGACCTCAGGGGAGTGACTTAGCCTCTCTGGGCCTGGGAAAAACATGGGCAGTTGAGTGCTGTCCGCCTCCACACCAGGCTGGCAGGCTGCTAGCTGTCCAACATGGCGTGGCTCCTCAGTGCAGAGGGGAGCTCCTGCTGACAGCTCTGTCCTTGCAGTGTTCTGTCAGCTGCGGTATCGGCGTCCGGAGGCGGAGTGTCACTTGCCGGGGTGACAGGGGTTCTTTGCTCCATACTGCAGCATGCTCCTTGGAAGACCGGCCACCTCTCACCGAGCCCTGTGTGCATGAGGACTGCCCCCTCCTCAGTGACCAGGCCTGGCATGTCGGCGCCTGGGGTCTAGTGAGTGTTCTCCACCCCCCACCTGCTACCTGACCCAGCAGGTGGCTGCACCTGAGCGCCATCCTTTGATCTGTCCTGCACCACTGGGCACCTTTCCCTGCCTCTCTCCATGTGCATCCTCACCCCCACCCCCACCCCCACTCCCACCCCAGCCATTACCCTCACCCTCACCCTCAGGGTCTCTCTTTCCCACCCGTGGGCCTCAGTGCTCCAAGAGCTGCAGCTCGGGCACTCGGAGGCGACAGGTCATCTGTGCCACTGGGCCGCCCAGCCACTGTGGGAGCCTGCAGCACTCCAAGCCTGTGGACGTGGAGCCTTGTAACACACAGCCCTGTCATCTTCCCCAGGGTAAGGACAGGAGGGCAGGGAGGAGCCTGGCCCCACGTCTCTCCCCTTCGCTACACACCCAGCAAGCACGTCCTGCCTCGGGGCTTCTGCCTGCACCACGTCCTCCCTCTGGACCCTGCTTCCCCCACATCTCCCCCCACTGAAGCCTTTGCCATCCATAAGGCCTGCCTCGCGTGGAGCCCACCAGCCAGGCTTGCTTTCCTCCACCCAGCAGTAGCATGCTCCCTGCCCCTCTTAAGTCCCCACAGCATGCTGTCATTTCTGTGGGACACTTAGGTTAGTTTCCTTGTGCTGGGCATGGTGGCTCATGCCTGTAATCCCAGCAGTTTGGGAGGCTGAGGTGGGCAGAGCACAAGGTCAGGAGATTGAGGCCATCCTAGTCAACATGGTGAAACCTCATCTCTACTAAAAATACAAAAAAAAAAATTTAGCTGAACATGGTGGCGCATGCCTGTAATCCTGGCTACTCAGGAGGCTGAGGCAGGAGAATCACTTGGAACCAGGGAGTTGGAGGTTGCGGTGAGCCGAGATCGTGCCACTGGACTCCAGCCTGGCAACAGGAAGAGACTACGTCTCAAAAAAAAAAAAAAAAAAAATTGTTTCCTTGAGCTGCTGTGGTTATATATGGCTTGTTAGACCTACTCACTATAAGCTTCTTGAAGAGCAGGTCCCCAGCTTCCACATTCCTCTTTACATTGCCATAGAACTTACCTTACACAGCTAGGTACTCAGTGAATGTTTGTTGAATGACCGAGTGACTGAGTGCTGAGAGAGGGAGGCAGTCCAGGAAGGATTGTCTTCCATATGCCGCTTCTGCCTCTGTCTTCTTCCCATCATCCGCAGCCCGCTGTGAAAGGAGACTTACGGGCATGAGGACCTGCCGGAGAAAGGACACTGAGGCCAGTGTTTGCTTGGTGTGTGGATGCCGCATTGAGGAAGGGTGTGGGTTGTGGCTGAGCTGGGGATGGCGCTAGAGAGGTGGCCTTCTGATACTGCAGGGAGGCATGTTTGGCCTTGTCTCACTCGTGATGGGGACTCTCAAGTGATTCTCATGCCTCAGCCTTCTGAGTAGTGGGACTACAGGTGTGCACCACCATGCCCAGCTAATTCAAAAAACAAATTTATATCGTGAACTGTAGGGACTTTGAGGTGAGGGAAGGCAGAATTTCTATGAGCCATGTGACAGGAGGCTAAGAACCAGTGGCCTCAGAGTCAACATCAGACTTGGGTTCCGATCTATAAGTTGTGTGACCTTGGCAAGTGCTCTGCCTTTCTGATTCTCAGTTTGCACATCTGGACAGTGGGGTTAAGAAGTGACTTTCCAGACTTGCGGCGGGTCATGTGGCACCATGCCTGAGCACATGGAGTGCTTGCTAGGCAGCAGGGGGGAAGTAGTGATAGTGAGGCTGTGTCGGGACTCACCATCACCAGGGACCCTGGTGCCTCAGCCGGGGCCCAGTCCTTCGGGCTCACCAGCAGGAGAGCCATGGACGCTCAGGGTCCAGCTCTGCATGGAGCCAGTCTGTTCCCCAGGGCCTTGTTGGCTTCTAAAAGAGGTGGTCTAAGCCTATCCCAGGGACTGGCAGGACTCATAGAAAGGAAGAAAAAGGGCTGCGGGGAGATTTAATCCCAGCCTATAATCCCAACACTTTGGGAAGCTGAGGTGGAAGGATCACTTGAAACCAGGAGTTCGAGACCAGTCTGGGCAACATATCTCAACTAGAAATTATTTTTAAAATATTAGCCAAGCATGGACCAGGCGCAGGGGCTTATATCCGGGAGGCACTCTGGGAGGCTGAGGCGAGAAGATCACTTGAGGCCAGGAATGCGAAACTAGCCTGGAACATGGCAAAACCCCATCTCTACTAAAAATACAAAAATGAACCAGATGTGGTGGTGGGCGCCTGTAGCCCTAGCTACTTGAGAGGCTGAGGCATGAGAAGTGCTTGAGCCCAGGAGGCAGAGGTTGCAGTGAGCTGAGATTGTACCATTGCACTCCAGCCTGGGTAACAGAAAAGAAAAAATGAGCCAGATGTGGTGGTATGTGCCTGTAGTCCCAGTTAGTTGGTAGCCTGAGGTGGGAGGACCACCTAAGCCCAGGAGTTTGAGGCTGCAGTGAGCTGTGACTGCAGCACCACACTGGCCTTGGCAATGGAGTGAGACCCTGTCTCTTTAAAAGTAATAAAAATATTAAAAAAAAATGGAAAAGAGTTTCAGGGCATAAAGGAAATAAGCTTTATTGCTATCCTTTTTTGTTGTCCTGGGCAGCAATATACTTTCTAACATTCCTATTTTTTTTTATAAACAGTAATTGTACATGTTTATGAGGTGTGTGTGATATGTTGATACATATATACAATGTTTAATGATCAAGTCTGGGTATTTAGGCTATCCATCGCCTTTCCCACAGTTATTTCCTTCTTTTTTTTTGAGTCTTACTCTGTCACCCAGGCTGGAGTGCAGTGACACAATCTTGGCTCACTGCAACCTCGACATCTTGAGTTCAAGCAGTCCTCCCATTTCAGCCTCCCAACTAGCTGGGATTACAAGTGTGCACCACCATGCCTGGCTAATTTTTGTATTTTCAGTAGAGGTGGGGTTTCACAATGTTGGCCAGGCTGGTCTCGAACTCAAACTCCTGACCTCAAGTGATCCTCCTGCCTTAGCCTCCCAGAGTGCTGGGATTACAGGCATGAGCCACCATGCCCGGACAAATGTTCCTCATTTCTTTGTGTTGGGAGCATTTCGGCTCTTCCCTTTGAGCAATCTGGAAATATACAATATGCTGATAACTGTAGTCGCCCTACAGTGCTGTCAAACACTGGACTTTATTCCCTCTATCTTACTATGTGTTTATATGCATTAACCAGCCTCTTCATCACCCTGCACCACACTTCTCAGACTTTGGTAACTGTCATTCTACTCACTGTATCCACGAGATCAACTTTTTTAGCATCCATATATGAGTGAGAACATGTAGTATCTGTCTTTTTGTGTCCGGCTTATTTCACATAACACAATGACCTCCAGTTCCATCCATGTTGCTGCAAATGACAGGATTTCATTCTTTTTCATGGCCAAATAGTATTCCATTGTGTGTATATACCATATTTTCCTTAACCGTTGAATCTTTAGGTTGATTCCATATTTTGGCTATTGTGAATAGTGCTACAGTAAACATGGGGGTACAGGTATCCCTTTGATGTACTGATTTCCTTTCTTTTGGATAAATACCCAGTAGTAGGATTATTGGATCATGTTGTAGTTCTATTTTTTGGATTTTGAAAACATACTGTTTTTCTCTGGTGGTCATACTATTTTGCATTTCCACCGACATTATAGAACAGTTCCCTTTTCTCCTCACTCTCTCTAGCATCCGTCATTTTTTGTCTAATAGTCATTCCAACTGGGGTGAGACGATACCTCGTTATGGCTTTGATTTGCATTTTCCTGATGATTAGTGATGTTGAACATTTTTCATTGGCCTTTTGTATATTTTCATATTTTTGCTGTTGAGTTGTTTCAGTTCCTTGCATATTAGTGATATTGAACAGCACCATTTTGTCTATGGTGCTGTTCATTTTGCCCAGCTAAATTTTTTTGTTTGTTGGTTTTTTGTAGAGATGGGGTTTTCCTGCATTGCCCAGGTTGGTTTTGAACTTCTGAGCTCAGGTGACCCATCACCTCAGCCTCCCCAAGTATTGGGATTATAGCAGTAAACCACCGCACCTAGCCTCAATCCATTTTGAGTTGATTTTTTGTGTATGGTCAGAGATAAGTGTCTAGTTTCACTCTTCTGCACATGGGTATCCAGTTTTCCCAGCACCATTTATTGAAGAGAGAGTTCCTTTCCTAGTATATGTTCTTGATGACTTTATAAAAAAAAAATCAATGGGCTCTAAACACATGGATTTATTTCAGGGCTTTCTTTTCTGTTCCATTGCAAAATGTGTGTTTTTATGCCAGTACTATGCTGTTTGAGTTATTATAGCTTTGTACTGTTTTTTGCTTGTTTGTTTTTGAGGTGGAATTTTGCTCTTGTTGCCCGGGCTGGAATGCAGTGGCACAATCTTGGCTCACTGCAACCTCTGCCTCCTGGGTTCAAGCAATTCTCCTGCTTCTGCCTCCCAAGTAGCTGGGATTACAGATACCTGTCATCATGCCTGGCTAATTTTTTGTATTTTTAGTAGAGACAGTGTTTCATCATGTTGGCCAGGCTGGTCTCAAACTCCTGACCTCAGGTGATCCACCCACCTGGGCTTCCCAAAGTGCTGAGATTGTAGGTGTGAGCCACCATACCCAGCCTGTACTGTATTTTGAAGTCAGATAGTGTGATACCTCCAGCTTTGTTCTTTTTGCTCTGTATTGTTTTGGCCATTTAGGGTCTTTTTTGGTTCCATACAAGTTTTATGATTGTTTTTCTATCTCTGTGAAGAATGTCATTGGTATTTTGATAGAGATCAACTTGAATCTGTAGATTGCTTTGAGTGGTATGGTCACTTTAACAAAATTAATTCTTTTCGTCCATAAACATGGGTTGTCTTTCCATTTGTTTGTGTCCTCTTAAATTTCTGTCATCAATGTTTTATAGTTTTCATTGTAGAGGTACTTAACTGGCTTGAGTACATTTATCCCTCGGTACTGGTTTTTGGTACCAGTTGCAGATGAGATTGCTTTCTTGATTTCTTTCTCAGCTAGTAATAGTTCACCATTGGTATATAGAAACGCTTGAACTTCTGGGCTCAGGTGACCCATCACCTCAAAATCAAATAAAAAACTGATTTTTGTATGTTGATTTTGTATCCTACAACTTTCCTGAATTCATTCATTGGTTCTATTAATTTTTTGGTAGAATCTTTTTCTATATGATCATGACATCTGCAAAAAGAGACACTGACTTTCTCTTTTCCAATTTAAATGCCTTTTATTTCTTTCTCTCTCCTGATTGCTCTGGCTAGGACTTCCAGTACTATCTTGAATAGGAGTGGTGATAGTGGGCGTCTTTGTCTTATTTTAGTGCTTAAAAGAAAGGCTTTCAACTTTTACCCATTCAGTGTGATGTTACTGTGGGTTTGTCATATAGTACCTTTATTCTGTTGAGGTATGTTCACACTGTGCCTAGTTGCTCAAGAATTTTTATCATAAAGAGGTGTCAAATGTTATCAAGTGCTTTTCCTTTATCTATTGAGAGGATTATATGGTTTTGTCCTTCATTCTGTTGACATCAGCATCACACTTACTGATTTGCCTATGCTGAACCATCGTTGCATCTCTGGGTTGAATCCTACTTGATCATGGTGTATGTTTTTGATGTGTTGCTGGATTTGGTTTGCTAGTATTGCTGAGGATTTTTACATCTGTGTTCATCTGAAATATTGACTTGTAGTTTCATTTTTTTGTTATATCCTTGTCTAATTTTTGTATCAGGATAATACTGATTTCATAGAATAAGTTAAGAATAATTTCTGGGAGTGACCGCCGCTGCCGCGAGACCTGGCTGACCTGCCCCGCGGCTTGCACGCCCTTGTAGACTCCACGGGCTTTCGGGAGATCGGTGTGGGTGCAGGCCTGGGATAGTCTCCTGTCTGGACAGAGAAGAGAAGAATGCAGGACACCGGCTCAGTGCAGTGTGCCATCCCTGGCTGCAGGGCTGCTCTTTGGCAGCCTAACCGGCCTGGGTTCTTACCAGCTGTCTCAGGATCCAAGGAACGTTTGGGTTTTTTTAGCTACATCTGGTACCTTGGCTGGCATTATGGGAATAAGATTCTACAACTCTGGAAAATTCATGCCTGCAGGTTTAATCGCAGGTGCCAGTTTGCTGATGGTTGCCAAAGTTGGAGTTAGTATGTTCAACAGACCCCACTAGCAGAAGTCATGTTCCAGCTTGGACTCATGAAGAATTAAAAATCTGGCATATTATACTATTTTCAATGTATGAAGAGAAATAAAGGCAGCATTTTTTCATCTGACATTTTACCTAAAAAAAAAAAAAAAGCCACCAAACGTAGCAGAGGGGTGGAAAATCAGTCGTTAGGATTACAATCCTACAGGGGTGGCAAGTATGTTACAGAAGAGCTTAATAAGACCCTCATAGAGATCAATTCTTGTATATTGATGTGATCGCTTTTTTCTGTATCTGTAGGTAAATCTCAAGGGTAAAATGTCAGGTGTCAACTTTGAGGGCCCTGAAATCCCATTCCCTGCTTGGAGGAACGGTGTGAAAAATATCTTAGAGATTTAGAATATCTGTACTTTTGCTCATCTTAAAGCACAGACTGATGTTGAAATTATGTTAAATGAAATACCAATGAAAATAAAGTTCACTATAAAAAAAAAAAAAAAGAATAATTTCTGGGCCAGGCACGGTGGCTCACGCCTATAATCCCAGGACTTTGGGAGGCTGAGGTGGGTGGATCACGAGGTCAAGAGATCGAGACCATCCTGGTCAACATGGTGAAACCCCATCTCTACTAAAAATACAAAAATTAGCTGGGCATGGTGGCGCGTGCCTGTAATCCCAGCTACTCAGTAGGCTGAGGCAGGAGAATTGCCTGAACCCAGGAGGCTGAGGTTGCGGTGAGCCGAGATTGCGCCATTGCACTCCAGCCTGGGTAACGAGCGAAACTCCATCTAAAAAATAAAAATAAAAAAAAATAATAATTTCCTCTTCAATTTTTTTGAATAGTTTGAGAAGAACTGATATTAGTTCATAAGTTTGAAGAATTCAGCAGTAAAGCCATCTATCTGGTCCTGGACTTTTCTTTGCTGGGAGACTTTTTCTTAGTGATTCAATCTTGTGACTCATTATTGGTCTGTTTAGGTTTTCTATTTCTTTTTTTAAAAAATATCTATTTTAAGACCCACTATAGGTTTTCTGTTTCTTCCTGGTTCAATCTTGGAAGGTTGTACGTGTCCAGGAATTTATCCATTTCCTCTAGGGTTTTTTTTTTTTTTAGGAGACGGGGTCTTGCTATGTTGCCCAGGCTGGAGTGCAGTGGCTATTCACAGGCATGATCCCACTACTGATCAGCACGGGAGTTTTGACCTGCTCTGTTTCCATCCTGGGCCAGTTCACCCCTCCTTAGGCAACCTGGTGGTCTCCCACTCCCGGGAAGTCACCATACTGATGCTGAACTTAGTGTGGACACCCAATCGGCATAGCGCACTGCAGCCCAGAACTGTTGGGCTCAAGCGATCCTCCCGCCTCAGCCTCCCGAGTAGCTGGGACTACAGGCATGTGCCACTGCACCTGGCTCCTAAGCTTTTCAATTTGTTACCTTATAGTTGTTCCAAGTAGTCTCTGATAATCCATTGTGTTTCTGTTTTTTTTTTTTTTTTTTTTTTTAAAGACAGCATCTCTGTTACTCAGTCTGGAGTGCAGTGGCATGATCTCAACTCACTGCAACCTCTGCCTTTTGGGTTCAAGTGATTCTGGTGCATCAGCCTCCTGAGTAGCTGGAACTACAGGTGTGTGCCACTATTTTTTTTTTAGTAGTAGTGGTCAGGTTTTGCCATGTTGCCCAGACTAGCCTTGAGCTTCTGAGCTCAGGCAACCTGCCTACTTTGGCATCCTAAAATGCTAGGATTACAAGTATGAGTCACTGTGCCTGGTCTGTCCAGGTATTTCTATAGTTTCAAAAATTCCCCTTATTATTGATTTCTAGATTTATTCCATTGTAGTCTGAGAAAATACTCGGTATAATTTAGATATTTAAAAAAATGTTGCAGCTTGTTTTGTGGCCTAACATATGGGCTATCCTGGAGAATATTTCATGTGCTGATGAAAATAATGCGTATTTAGCAGCTGTTAGAATGTTCTATAAATGTCAGGTTCATTTTGTCTGTGGGTGCTGTTTGTTTATTTTTAGATACAGGGTCTAACTCTGTTGTCCAGGCTGAAGTGCAGTGGCGTGATCACAACTTACTGTGGCCCCACCTCCTGGACTCCTGCCTCAAATTCCTGAGTATCTGGGAATATATGTGCACACTACCATGTCTGGCTAATTTTAAAATTTTTAGTAGAGGTGAGCTCTTGCTGCGTTGCTCTGGCTGGTTTCAAACTCCTGGCTTCAAAGTATCCTCCTGCCTTGGCCTCCCAAAGTGCTGAGATTATAGGTGTGGGTCACCATGCTGGGCCTCTAAAGTAAAGTTTAAATCTAATGTTTTGGCTGGGCATGGTGGCTAACACCTATAATTCTAGCACTTTGGGGAGGGTAAGGTGGGAGGATTGCTTGAGGCCAGGAGTTTAAGACCAGCCAGGGCAACAAGTAAGACTCCATTTCTAAATAAAACAGTGTTAGGTACATATGTATTCAGAATTGTTATATTCTCTTACTGAATTTGATTCCCTTATTATTAATGACATTCTTTGTCTCTTTTTAGTTTTAGTTTTGTTTTTTTTTTGCCTTACACAGTCATTAACTCTTTTTAGGTGTTATATAAAGTCTGTTTTATCTGACATAATATAGCTAATCCTGTTAGCTTTTGGTTTCTGCTTGTGTGGAATATCTTTTTCTATCACTCCACTTTCAGTCTATGTGTGTCTTTACAGGTGAAGCGAGTTTCTTGTAGGCAGCGTATAGTTTGGTCATGTTTTTTTAATTCCTTAAGCCAGTGTATATCAAGTGGAGGATTTAATCTGTTTACATTCTAGATTACTCTTGATAAATGAGAACTTATTCCTGTCATTTCACTAATTGTTTTTCCTTTTTTTCCCTACTGCCAAGCTTTACACACGTTTTGTTTTTTCCTTCCTTCCTTCCTTTTTTTTTTTTTTGAGACAGAGTCTCGTTCTGTCGCCAGGTGCCAGGCTGGAGTGCAGTGGCATGATCTCGGCTCACTGCAGCCTCCACCCCCCAGGTTCAAGCAATTCTCCTGCCTCAGCCTCCTGAGTAGCTGGGACTTCAGGCACGTGCCACCACATCCAGCTAATTTTTGTATTTTAGTAGACACAGGGTTTCACTGTGTTGGCCAGGATGGTTCTCCATCTCTTGACCTTGTGATCCGCCTACCTCAGCCTCCCAAAGTGCTGGGATTACAGATGTGAGCCACTGTGCCCAGCCTCTTTCTTCCTTTCTTATTGTTTATCATTGTGGCTTGGTGGTTTTCTGTAGTGGTAACATTTGAACCAATGCATTCTCTTTCTCATTTGTGTATCTGCTCTTCAAGTGAGTTTTACTCTTGTGTTTTCATGATAGTAGATACTGTCCTTTTGTTTCCAGGTATAGGATGCCTTTAAGCATTTCTTGAAGGGCCAGTCCAGTGGTGATGAGTTCTTTCAGTTTTTGCTTGTCTGAGAAAGACATTATTTCTACTTTATTTTTGAAGGATAGCTTTACTGTGTATAGTATTCTTGGTTCACAGGTTTTTGTTTTGTTTTGTTTTTCCTTTTTTTTAGCACTCGAAATATTCATCCCATTCTCTCCTGTGCTGTGTGATATCTGCTGAGAAACCCACCATAAACCTGATGGGGAATTCCAGTACATGTAACTTGATGCTTTTCTCTTGCTGTTTTTAGAATTCTTTTCTGTCTTTGACTTTTTACAGCTTGACTATAATATACCTTGGAGAAGATCTTTTGGCTAAAATCTATTTGAAGATCTTTGAGCTTCTTGTATCTGCTATTATTTTATTAAATAGGTTTTCTACATCTTTGCTCATCTCTTTCTAGAATTCCTATAATTCAACATTTGGTTGTTTCGTTTTGGTTTTCCTGATGTCACAGAAGCTTTCTTATTTCTTTTCTTTATTTTTTGGGCCTGATTGGCCAAAGTTCTTCAAGTTCTGAAATTCTGCTTGATCTAGTCTGCTGTTGAAGCTTTTGGTTGCATTTTAAAAATTTCATTAATTAAATTCTTCAGTTCTAGGATTTGTTTGTTTTTTAAATGATATCTCCTTGTTGAATATCTCATTCAGATTATGAATTGTTTTCCCAATTTCTTTGTATTTTTAATCTGTGTTTGCTGGTATCTCACTGAGTTTGTTTGTATGTTCCTTCCTTCCTTCTCTCTCTTTTCTTTTCTCCCCTTTCCTTTTTCTTTTTCTCTTTCCTTCCTTCCCCCTCCCTCCTTCCCTCCCTCCCTTCCTTTTTTCTTTCTTTTCTTTTCTTTTTTCTTCCTTTCCTTTTCCTTTTCGTTTTCCTTCTCCTCCTCCCACTCCCCCAGGCTGGATGGAGTGCAGTGGCAAGATATCAGCTCACAACAAACTCCACCTCCTGGCTTCAAACAATTCTGGGTTCAAACAATTCTCCAGACTCCTGAGTAGCTGGGATTACAGGCATGCACTACCATACCTGGCTAATTTTTGTATTTTTATTTAGTACAGATGGGGTTTCACCATGTTGGTCAGGCTGATCCCAGACTCCTGACCTCGTGATCTGCCCACCTTGGCCTCCCAAAGTGCTGGAATTACAGGCATGAGCCACCATGCCTGGCCTCCCTCCCCTCCCCCTGCCTTCTTTCTTTCTTTTTTTTTTTTTTGTTTTTTTTTTTTTTGTTGTTGTTGTTGTTTGTTTTTCAGACAGAATTTCATCCTTATTGCCCAGGCTGGGGAGCAATGGTGTGGTCTTGGCTCACTGCAGCCTCTGCCTCCCAGGTTCAACTGCTTCTCCTGAGGCAGGAGAATCAGGTGCCCACCACCCTGCCCAGCTGATTTTTTTTTTTTTGTATTTTTAGTAGAGACAGTTTCACCATGCTGGCCAGGCTGGTCTTGAACTCCTGACCTCAGGTGATCTGCCTGCCTTGGCCTTTCAAAGTGCTAGGATTACAGGTATGAGCCACTGCAACCTGGCCTGAGTTTCTTTAATATCACTATTTTTTATTAGCACAAGCATTTCTCAATGAACTAAAGGGATAATCCCAATTAAACCAACAGTTTGAAATAGTTGCATGTAAAATGTTTGTGATAAAAATAATTGAACATAGTAATAAATAATAGAAATGATATGGAGATTTGCTTATTGAAATGAATTGTTCATCATTGTAACTAATACCTGTCCCAAAGGATGATGGAATTTTTGTTCCACTTTTTCATAGACCTGAGTACAGGTGACATTGATTGTTCATGACACAATCTACCACGAATTTCCTCTCTTTCAGTTTTCTTGTTACTTTGCTTTTCTTCCAATCCTGTTCCTGTTGTTGAACCAATGCATTATCTGTAAAGTTGCAGACAGTCTGGGTTTTTCTGCCATTAGCTATAGTTTCTTCAGACTTCTCTTCCAGGCCACAAGAAGACTGTTACTTTCAAGATGATCTGCTTCATATGAGGTTTTTGCCATCATAAGATGGCACTATTTGGCCTGGCCATTGCATCCATTTATTGCAGAGTTATTCCCACTCCTAGTTCTTTCATGTATTCATCAAAGCCTTTGCCTTCCACTGGGTGCCATCATCCTTCCAGCTGCTGAATTGCAGCAATGGTGGGCATAGCAGATATGCAGAGTAGGCAGAGCAGGGCATGGTATAAGGAGCATGCTGCCTTAATGTCATTGTTTTGAATTCTTTTTCTTTTCCTTTTTTTTTGGATGGACTCTCACTCTGTTGCCTGGGCTGGAGTGCAGTGGTGTGATCTTGGCTCACTGCAACCTCCACCTCCCAGGTTCAAGTGATTCCACAGCCTCAGCCTCCCAAGTAGCTGAGATTACAGGTGCCTACCACTACACCCAGCTAATTTTTTGTGTTTTTAGTAGAGATGGGGTTTCACCATGTTGGCCAGGCTGGTCTCAAACTCCTGACCTAATGATTCAACTGCCTCAGTCTCCTGAAGTGCTGAGATTACAGGCGTGAGCCACTACATTTGGCCCATTGTTTCTTTTTCTTTGAGATGGAGACTCACCCTGTCACCAGGCTGGAGTGCAGTGGCACAATCTCGGCTCACTGCAACCTCTGCCTCCCAGGTTCAAGCTATTCTCCTGCCTCAGCCTCCTGAGTAGCTGGGACTACAGGCATGTGCCACCATACCTGGCTGATTTTTGTATTTTTAGGAGAGATGGGGTTTCACCACATTGGCCAGGGTGGTCTTGATCTTCTAACCTCATGATCTGCCTGCCTTGGCCTCCCAAAGTGCTGGGATTACAGGTGTGAGCTGCCACACCCGGCCTCATTGTTTTGAATTCTTTTTCAGGCACTTCATATATTTTACTTTCTTTGGGATCCATTACTGCACAATGATTGTGTTCCTTTGGAGGTGTCATGTTTCCTTGCTCTTTTGTGTTTTTCATGTCCTTACATTAATATCTGCATATCTGGTGTAACAGTCACTTTTTTCAGATTTATCAATTGATTTTGGAGGGAAATATTTTTTCTTATATCTATAGTGTTGGTTGGGTAGGATGCTTTGGCTTTGATTCTGGGTGAGTTCAGTAGTATAGTCTCTGTGATCTCTTTGGCTGTAATCAGTGTCACTTGTGTCTATGAGTCCCTCAGTGACTTAGACTGGTCGTTACTGGAGACTGTGGTGAAGTTTTTTTGGGATGGGGATATTAGACTGGTCCCTGGCACCAGTGGTGGTGACAGGGGATAGGGTGGTCCTGTCCTCAGGCCCCTGAATGGTGTGTGTAGGCACCAGAAGTGGTGGATAGGATGGACTGTTCTCCTGATCCCCATATGATGTCTGCAGGGGCTGGAAGCATTGGTGAGCCTGTCCTCAGGTTCTTCAATGATGTGTGCAGGTACCAGCTACAGCAGGTAGGGCTAGCATGACCTCAGGCCCAAGGATGGTGTGTGGGCACCCATAGTGGTGGGTGGGGTGGATTGACTCCTAGGCCCCCAGATGTGTGTGGATGTTGGTGGTGTCAGTGGCTGCTATTCTTATAATTATACAAGTAATGTATGCTCATTGTGGAAATTTTGGAGAAATTAGAAAAGTAGTATATAATAAGAAAAATTAAAATTATCCTTTATCCCATCTATTAATGGAATTAGTCTGTAGCGTATTTCCCTGTAATGTACATGTAACTCTGTGTCTGTTCTTCCCATTTATGTTATTCTGTGTGTGAACATTTTCCAGTCTCATGATTTCTAGGGTTCCACTGAAGTTCATGATGGGTAGTAATTTAGAGTTTAGGTGAGTTTTGGTGTTTTTGGTACTGTATCTAATGCCATAGTACGTACTGGCATGTGCTTGCAAGGAAGGGGAGTGGTCTGGAGGGGGTAAAGTTTTGATGAGGAGGCCCATTAAGGGGTAGGCTTCCAAGTGGACACCCCAGTGTATTTTCTGCCTCCTCCTCTTTCTTGATTCAAGAGAAGCGTTCTCCAGTAGAAGTAGAATGCAGGTCATGTGTGTCGTTTCAAAATTTTTTTCAATTTGTTGTTGTTGTTGTGAGACAGGGTCTCACTCTGTTGCCCAGGCTGGTCTGGAATTCCTAGGCTCAAGCAATCCTCCGGCCCCAGCCTTGCAAGTACCTGGGGCTACAGGTGTGTGCCAGTGTGCCTGGCTTCATTTCAAATCTTTTTAGAGCCACATTAAAAATGTAAAAAGAAAAAAAAATGTAAAAAGATAGCTGAGCATAGTGGCTTATGCCTGTAATCCAAGCTACTTGGGAGGCTGAGGTGGGAGGCCACGAGTTGGAGTCCAGCCTGGGCAACATAGTGAGACACTATCTCAAAAACAAAAGTAAAAGGAAACAAGTGAATTTGTATTTAAAAATATATTTTATTGGCCGGGTGCGGTGGCTCACGCCTGTAATCCCAGCACTTTGGGAGGCCGAGGCAGGTGGATCACGAGGTCAAGAGATCGAGACCATCCTGGTCAACATGGTGAAACCCCGTCTCTACTACAAATACAAAAAATTAGCTGGGCAAGGTGGCGCATGCTTGTAATCCCAGCTACTCAGGAGGCTGAGGCAGGAGAATTGCCTGAACCCAGGAGGCGGAGGTTGTGGTGAGCCGAGATGGCGCCATTGCACTCCAGCCTGGGTAAACAAGAGGGGAACTCTGACTCAAAAAAAAAAAAAAAAAAAAAAAAAAAACAAAGCAAACAAACAATATATATATATATATATATATATATATAATTTAACCCATATAAATATTTTCAATATGTAATCAGTATAAAATTATGACATATTGTACATTCTCTTTTACAAGATTTTTTTTTGAGACGGAGTTTCATTCTTGTTGCCCAGGCAGGAGTGCAGTGGCACGATCTCAGCTCACTGCAACCTGTGCTTCCCGTGTTCAAGCGATTCTCCTGCCTCAGCCTCCAGAGTAGCTGGAATTACAGGCATGCACCACCATGTCTGGCTAATTTTGTATTTTTAGTAGAGATGGGGTTTCACCATGTTGGTCAGGCTGGTCTCAAACTCCTGACCTCAGGTTTGCCTGCCTCAACTCCCAAAGGGCTGGGATTACAGTTGTGAGCCATCACCTCCTTATAAGATCTTTAAAACTAAATCTTTGAAGCCCCATGTATAGTTTATACTTGCAGCACATCTCATTTCAGATGCTAAATTTTCACCAGAATACTTGATCTGTGTTTAGATTTCATAAAATTTGCATTTGGAAAAGGAGGTCGGCATATCCAAGTTACTCCCTTCAGTTGCTATAGTCGTATTCAGTAGCTCTGAGACTAGTAGGGGCTCCCAGAACCAGCACTTAGCCCAGGGTGTAGGGGTGGAGATGGGAGTTCTGTTCATGGGTGACACTCTTAGGGCTAGGGTGGCTACTGGAGGGTTTCAGGCCTCAGGCTTTAGACTGTGTTTATCTAATAGGCCCAGGGGAGCCATTAAAAGTTACGGAGCTAGAGAGTGACACCATGACAGTTATTTAGGAGGATAAATTTGGCCATGGCTGAGGGTCAGACGGAAGTGGAGACAGAAATCCATGGGAGCAGACTGCAGGAATCCAAGGGCTAGAGGGGTGGTGGGATGAAGGGGCCTGGGAACATGGGGGTGGGCAAGAAGGGACCCCGGACTCTGAGTTAAGCCTGAAGAAATGGAAGAGAAGATGGGCTTGGCAGAGATGCCTTAAAATTGAAGTGATAAGTAAGGCTGGGCACAGTGGCCCACACCTGTAATTCCAGCAGTTTGGGAAGCTGAGGTGGGTGGATCATGAGGTCAGGAGTTTGAGACCAGCCTGACCAATGTGGTGAAACCCTGTCTCTACTAAAAATACAAAAATTAGCTGGGTGTGGTGGTGAGCACCTGTAATCCCAGCTACTCAGGAGGCTGAGGCAGGAGAACCGCTTGAACCTGGGAGGTGGAGGTTGCAGTGAGCCAAGATTATGCCATTGCACTCCAGCCTGGGCAACAGAGTGAGACTCAGTTTAAAAAAAAAAGAAAAAAAAATTGAGGTGATAGAGGGACAACAGGCAGAAATTCCCAGATTGGGGACTGTGAATGCAGAGCCACAGAAATGTGGGGCTTGTCTGTAGGGGATGTCAGATCTGGGGAAGAATTCAGGTCAGCTTTATTCCAGGTTTTGGCCTTATTCTTTGTGATAAGAAATAAACTTAAGGCTGGGCGTGGTGGCTCACACCTGGAATCACAGCACTTTGGGAGGCCAAGGCAGGTGGATCACCTGAGGTCAGGAGTTCAAGACCAGCCTGGCCAACATTGTGAAACCCCATCTCTACTAAAAATACAAAAATTAGCTGGTTGTAGTGGTAGGTGCTTGTAGTCTCAGCTACTCGGGAGGCCGAGGCAGGAGAATCGCTTGAACTCAGGAGGCGGAGGTTGCAGTGAGCCGAGATCTCACCACTGCACTCCAGCTTGAGCAACAAGAGACTCTGTCTCAAAAAAAAAAAAAAAAAGGAAATAAAACAGATTTATACCACATATCTATTGGAATCTTCCAACCCCAAATTATCATTGTTTTAAATATTCCTGGGGGTTGGGTGCAGCTGCTGATGCCTGTAATCCCACCACTTTGGGAGGCCGAGGCAGGCAGATCACTTGAGCTCAGAAGTTCAGGACCAACCTGACCAACATGGTGAAACCCCATCTCTACTAAATACAAAAATTAGCCAGGTGTGATGGCATGTGCCTGTAATCCTAGCTACTCAGGAGGCTGTGGCTTGAGAATCGCCTGAACCTAGGAGGTGGAGGTTGCAGTGAGCTGAGATCACACCACTGCACTCCAGCCTGGGCAAGAGAGCAAGATTCTATCTCAAAAAAATAACTGAATAAAAAGATAAAAATAAATATTTCTGGGGATTGGCAAGATGTAGTCCATGTGGGAATGGAATGATCATCTATTTTATTTCATTTATTTATTTAAGCAGGGTCTCACTCTGTTGCCTAGGCTGCAGTGCAATGGTGCAATTAAAGCTCACTGCAGCCTCCACCTTCTGAGCTCAAGGGCTCCTCCCACACCAGCCTCCTATGTAGCTGAGACCACAGGCACAGGCTACCATGTCCAGCTAATTTTTTGATTTTTTGTCGAGATGGGCTCTTGTTACGTTGCCCAGGCTGGTCTTGATCTCCTGGGCTCAGGTGATCCTCTCACCTTAGCCTCTCAAGGTGCTGGGATTACACATGTGAGCCTCTGTACCTGGCCCACTTATTTTATTCTTTATAATTTTATTCCATTATATAGTAATATGCTTACTTTGGAAAATTTGAAAAACACAAATAGAAGGGAAGGGCACCCTACCTTTGAAGCTCTCAGAGCAGCTTTCACTGTGAGCGTTATTTTGGGGTATGTCCTACAAGCTTTTATTTATTTATTTGTTTTGAGACAGTCTGGCTCTGTCACCCAGGCTGGAGTGCTGTGGCATAATCTCAGCTCACTGCAACCTCCGCCTCTCAGGTTTGAGCGACTCTCCTGCCTCAGCCTCTGGAGTAGCTGGGATTACAGGTGCTTGCCACCACGCCCGGCTAGTATTTGTATTTTTAGTAGAGATGGGGTTTCTCTTAAGTTTATTTTTATTTTATTTTATTTATTTATTTAATAAAGTTTAAGCCCAGGCTGGGCTTAAACTTCTGACCTCAAGCAATCCAGTCACCTTGGCCTCCCAAAGTGCTGGGTTACAGGTGTGAGCCACCTCGCCTGGCCCCTTCATCTATTAATCCAATTTTTTAAAATGTGGATTTTTTTATGGAGGTGAAATGTATGTAACATTCAGTTAACCTTTTAAAGTGTACAGGTTGGTGGTATTTAGTGTACTATTTCAATCTCTGTGATCACATACATTCTGGTGGGTGGGAAGCAGTACCTCAGTGTGGGTTTGCTTTGCATTTCCCTGAGGACTGATGCTGTTGAGCTGCATTTCACGTGTTCGTTGACCATTTGTCTGTCTTCTTTGGAGAAATGCCCACTTTCTACTCGGATTGTTTGCCTTTCATCAATCCAATTTTTTTTCAAGTATGTTTAGTTTTTTGTTTTATATGGCTATGATCATAACACATGCACATTTTATATCTGGTACTTTTTGCTGAACATGGAAGATCAGCATTTTTGGCCAGGTGCGGTGGTTCACACCTGTGATCCCAGCATTTTGGTAGGCTCAGGCAGGAGGATCACTTGAGCCCAGGAGGTTGAGGCTTTAGTGAGCTGTGATCACACTACTGCATTTCAACCTGGGCAGCAGAGATGTCTTAAAAAAGATGAGCATTTTCTGTGTAACTGGAGACTTCTGAAGAGCGGCAGGGCATTTTTTGAAATCCCAAGTGGTGCTCCTTCTCCCTTATGTTTTCTTGGGTTCCCGGGCCCTGCCTGGGTGGTGGGGTAGAAGCCAGTGCTGGGCAGGACTGGGTCACAGCTCAGGCGTATCCTCTCCTCCTCCCTCTGCACCTCATATGGACCTCCTGGCTCTGTGCAGAGGCTCCCAGCATGCAGGATGTGCACAACTCCACCAGCAGCCCCCAGATGCCTTTGGGCCGTTGGGAGTCCCTTGCCTCAGGTGAGAGCTTGATCTCAGCCCCCACTCAGAGCCCTGTAGTCTTTGTGTCTGAGTGGATGGTGCATGGGGGTGGAGGTCACGGTTGGGTGCAGCCATGGTGGAGGGGAGAAGGGTCCAGGGGATGGGGGAAGGTGGGTCCGAGTTGGACAGGGCTGGAGGGGAGGAGCCAGTGGATGCAGTGTGTCTTTTGCTTCCTCTTCTTTCTAGACTCCAGAGGCCAGTGGTGGGCAGCCCGGGGTGACCCCAGGGGAGAACAAGGTGACCCCAGAGGCAACCAGGGCACCCACCTGTCAGCCCTGGGCCCCTCTCCCTCTCTGCAGCAGTCCTCATACCAGCAACCCCTGTGGTCTGGCTCAGGGCCCCATGACTGCAGACACAGTCCTCATGGCTGCTGCCCCGATGGCCACACAGTGTCTCTCGGGCCACAGTGGCAAGGCTGCCCTGCAGCCCCCTGTCAGCAGAGCAGGTGGGTGCTGGAGACAGGTCTTCCTCCTCCCCCGTCAAAGAAGGAAGCAGGGGCCCTGTGGATGGGCCAACATCTCTGCTCAGAAGCGGGCTGGGGCTGGAGTGGGTGCACAGAGCTCAGGAATAGACGCCCATGCTTTCCTCCCTGGGCTGCCCAGAGCGTGAGATCTTGGGAACTTGGCTTTCTGTGGCTGAGCTTCCTGATGTGCTGACTGGGGACACAAATGCCTGCCTCACCAGAGTGTCAGCCTGTGGATACACAGCCTGAGATTCGGGGAAGGCACTGGGTGTGATTCTAGCTCTCAGATCTAACCAGGATCAGGGAACCCACAGTAAAGGCTGGCCAGGCCAACCAGCTCCCCACAATCTTCCTAACAGCCCTGGCCACTCCTGCTTGTGGATTGGGTCCAAGTCATTCTGCTCCCGCCAGGTGCCCTCACTCTGCCCCTCCTTCTTCTGTGGCCTGCCCTGGATGAATCGACAGTGTACTCTCTCTCTGAGACTGGGTGCTTATGTGCCCAGACTTTATGGCCAGTAGCCTGGGGGCAGTTCCCAGCTCAGCCACTCATCAGCCATGTGCTGGTGACTTGGGCCACGTGACTTAACCTCTCTGAACTTGGCTTCCTCTTCTGAGAACTGGGAATAATGATAATGATGATGGGGTTCCTGTGAGGCTGAAGCGCATCACAGCGTGCCTGGCACAGAGAGGGTGCTGGGTACCCTCCCTCCTTTCACCTTGCCTCCTGGCACCTGGTGGGTGGGTGTGGAGTAAATGGTGGGTTCCTTTGAACCCCCTCTTCCACCCCATCTCCCATCTGCTTCTGTTTTGTAACCCCCGCTGTGAACTGACATCTGTTCAGGCTTGGGTGAACATCCCCCTTCTTGGTTTTGTGGGCTGTGCAGCTGAGGCTCTGCCAGTTATGAGGAGTGCAGCCACTGCTTGTGTTACAGTTGCCCTCCCTGGTAGCCACTAAGAGTTGGTGGATGTAGGCAGAGATTGTGGCACACAAAATGGCCTGCCCTGTCTGCTGGGACACATCGTCTCCCACCTCAGTTCCCCCTAGTCAGACCCCACGGTGGGGTGCCTCAGAGCCTGGGTCCTGGGATGCAGGGAGCATGGGGGCAGGCGGCTCAGGGAGGGGCTGTGTGATGTCTGCCTAGGTATGGGTGCTGCCCTGATGGTGTATCTGTTGCTGAGGGGCCCCATCATGCTGGCTGCACAAGGTCATATGGCAGAGACAGCGCTGGGAGCAGGCCCAGGTCAAGGGCAGTGGCTTCTACAGTAAGTGTCTGGCCTGTGTGAGGGAAGCAGGAGGCTGCTCAGTGTCAATGTGACCCAGGATCTTTGCCACTTTGTCCTTGGAGAAAGGAGATCCCTGCAAACCTGCTGCCTGGGGCATCCTCTGAGGGGCACTGGGTTCTAAAGATGGTCCTGGGCTGGAGCGGGGGGTTCAACCCATGTTCTCCTGGCCTCTGGTCTCCCCTGGGCTGGGGTTCTGGTCCCTCCTCCTTCCTGTCATCCTCCCCGTGGCAGCCCAGAGTCCCCAACAATGGCCAGACCCAGTGCCAACATCCAAATCATGGGCTTCCTCCCCAGGTCCACCACATCCACCAGCCTCAGGCCCAGCAGAATGAGCCCACTGAGTGCCGGGGCTCCCAGTTTGGCTGTTGCTATGATAACGTGGCCTCTGCAGCCGGTCCTCTTGGGGAAGGCTGTGTGGGACAGCCTAGTCATGGTGAGTGGATGCCCCCTCCTCGTTCCCTATGGTAGACTCTGCTCCCACTGTTCCCCCAGCCCCCACCCAGAGCGGAAGACCTTCCTACTGGCTAAGTTAGTCATTCATTCCTTCCACAAACATTTATTGAGCGCCTGCTAGGTGCCAGGCCAGAGGGCAGTGCCAAAGTGTTCTTGCATCCAGCAGTTTGTACCTGTGGCCTTCTGGCTGCTTCTGGGAACTGGGGAGGGTGGGAGGTGGGGATCCCAAGGGGCTGGGAGGCCAGTCTTGTGCTTGGGAGTCAGTCAGGCCCTTTGAGGCAGAGCCGGTACAGGGCAGTTAGTGCTGGGATGGGCAGGGGCACCCTGACCCTGCCTGGGATGTGGGTGTAGCAGGAGTTGAGTGCTGGAGAGAGGGTGGAGGCAGGGAGGACTTTGAGGCTGCAGCTCAGGATGAATGACTAGAGCTGCTGGGAACCATCATGAGGTCCTCAAAAGCCAGACCAGGGCTGTGGCCAGGGCTGGCAGGAGGCTGGGCACCTGCACGGGCACCCATGGTCATGTCTAAACGTGGAGAGATGCATCAGGCATGCTGGCAAGGGCTGTTGGAATGGCAGGCTGGGTGCTGGAGGTGGGCTCAGGCCTGTCAGTGCAGGGTCCTGGGGACAAGGGCAGGCCCTTGCTGGGCATCTTCACAGCCCCTGGGTGGCTCAGGCCTGTGTCCCTCTCACAAGCTAAGCAGGCAGGGCCACCCTCTGGGCTCACTTTGCATGCAGTCTGTGGCAGGGAAGGCCAAGTGTCCAAGGAAGCCAGCCCAGAGAGCCCTGGCCCTGACCTCCCTCCTGGTGGCTCTAGCTGTGTGGGCGAAGGTTGCTATGGCACCAGCCTGGGGCAGGTCTGCACAATGGACAGGCTCTGGCAGAATTGGCCTGCGTTCCAGGACAAAGTCAGGCCCCCAGGCAGGGGTGTAGACGTGCTTTATAAATGGGGAAGGACCTGCTTCCTGAGTCGGAGGCTGAGGGGATGGAGGTGTGCCCTGAGTACTGGGACCTCAGTGACATATACCTACCCGTGCTCCACAGCCTATCCCGTGCGGTGCCTGCTGCCCAGCGCCCACGGCTCTTGTGCAGACTGGGCTGCCCGCTGGTACTTCGTCGCCTCTGTGGGCCGATGTAACCGCTTCTGGTATGGCGGCTGTCATGGCAATGCCAATAACTTTGTCTCGGAGCAAGACTGCATGAGCAGCTGCCAGCCTCTCCACCGGCCCCGCCATCCCCAGCCTGGGGCCTCCGGCCAGAGCACCCACACAGATGGTGGTGGCGGCAGTCCTGCAGGCCAGCTGGAACCCAGCCAGCACAGGACAGGGGCTGTGGTGCAGAGAAAGCCCTGGCCTTCTGGTGGTCTCTGGTGGCAAGACCAAAAGCCTGGGCCAGGGGAGGTCCCCCACAGGCAGGCCTTTGGAGAATGGCATCGGGAGCAGGAGCTTGAGGCCAGGGTCCCTGGACTGGGCGGAGATGCCAGATGGCCAGTGCCACCCTTCCATAGCTCCTCCTACAGGTGAGCCCCGCCTTCCCCAGGTATGGGGGTCAGGACGCTGAGGCCAGGAGTGAGCCAGCTGGAGCTAAAGCCCTGAAGCCAGCCGGCCCTCCCTCCCCATCCATAACTTCTGTGTCTTCCAAGATCCCTTCCTGGTGGGCCTTATTGCCATCATTCTACAGATGGAGTAGCTGGGGCTTCAGAGACTTTTGAGTCTCTTCTGATATCTAATAGACATCCGTGCAGATGGTGGCTCTGGATTCTCCACCAGATCTCACCACTATACTCTGCTGTCTGGCTGTCTGGAAAAGATTACTGGCTTCATGGCCATTGGTAAATCACCCAACTTCTCTAAGCCTCAGTTTCTTGACCTGTAAAATGGCAACGTTATCTCCTGCCCTGTATATTTCACAGGTGTGGGTTCTGTTCAAGATTACTCTTGGGACTGGGTCATATTAATGAGGGATTTGGAAAGATTAAAAACATTATGTTCCACATGGGCCGAGTATGTAGCTTAGCCGCCATGGGAACCTGGTGTGTGCCATCCCTCCCTACCTCTCCCCATCCCCTTGTTGCCGCTATAGAACAGACTGAGGCAGTGATGTGGGGGAGTCAGGGGTAGGTTGGGGAGGGTGGATCCTGAATTCATGGGCTTCTGGGGTTCTGCCTCCCAAAGGGACCCTCTAGCCCCCAAAAGTGCCTGTGACCCACCCTGTCTGTCCTGGAACACACTGCTTAGGGTGGTTATGGTCCTGGCACTCAGCCAGTCAGCAGCTCTCACTTCCCACCTCTCCAGGATTAGCTTGGCAGGTACAGAGCCCTCCTTGGTGCAGGCGGCTCTAGGACAGTTGGTGCGGCTCTCCTGCCCAGATGACACTGCCCCAGAATTCCAGGCTGCCTGGCAGAAAGATGGCCAGCCCATCTCCTCTGACAGGTGGGTGACAGCCCCCCATACCTCCCCTGACATGTCATAGCCCCTCCCCACCTCTCCTGACAGGTGTGTGACAACCCCTCACCTCCCCTGACGTGTGTGACAGCATCCCACCTCCCCTGACAGGTGTGTGACAGCCCCCCCACCTCCCCTGACAGGTGTGTGACAGCACCCCCACCTACTCTGACAGGTGTGTGACAGCCCCCCCACCTCCCCTGACAGGTGTGTGACAGCCCCCCACCTCCCCTGACAGGTGTGTGAAAGCCCCCCACCTCCCCTGACAGGTGGGTGACAGCACCCCCACCTACTCTGACAGGTGTGTGACAGCCCCCCCACCTCCCCTGACAGGTGTGTGACAGCCCCCCCACCTCCCCTGACAGGTGTGTGACAGCCCCCCCACCTCCCCTGACAGGTGTGTGACAGCCCCCCACCTCCCCTGACAGGTGGGTGACAGCCCCCCCCACCTCCCCTGACAGGTGGGTGACAGCCCCCCCACCGCCCCTGACAGGTGGGTGACAGCCCCCCCACCGCCCCTGACAGGTGGGTGACAGCCCCCCCACCGCCCCTGACAGGTGGGTGACAGCCCCCCCCACCTCCCCTGACAGGTGGGTGACAGCCCCCCCACCTCCCCTGACAGGTGGGTGACAGCCCCCCCCACCTCCCCTGACAGGTGGGTGACAGCCCCCCCCACCTCCCCTGACAGGTGGGTGACAGACCCCCCACCTCCCCTGACAGGTGGGTGACAGCCCCCCCACCGCCCCTGACAGGTGGGTGACAGCCCCCCCACCGCCCCTGACAGGTGGGTGACAGCCCCCCCCACCGCCCCTGACAGGTGGGTGACAGCCCCCCCCACCGCCCCTGACAGGTGGGTGACAGCCCCCCCCACCGCCCCTGACAGGTGGGTGACAGCCCCCCCGCCGCCCCTGACAGGTGGGTGACAGCCCCCCCGCCGCCCCTGACAGGTGGGTGACAGCCCCCCTGCCGCCCCTGTCAGGTGGGTGACAGCTGCCCCCACCGCCCCTGACAGGTGGGTGACAGCCCCCCCACCGCCCCTGACAGGTGGGTGACAGCCCCCCACCGCCCCTGACAGGTGGGTGACAGCCCCCCACCTCCCCTGACAGGTGTGTGAAAGCCCCCCACCTCCCCTGACAGGTGGGTGACAGCCTCCCCACCACCCCTGACAGGTGTGTGAAAGCACCCCCACCTCCCCTGACAGGTGTGTGACAGCCCCCACCTCCCCTGATAGGTGTGTGACAGCCTCCCCCACCTCCCCTGACAGGTGTGAATGACTGCCCTCACCTCCTCTGACAGGTGTGACAGCTCCTCCACCTCCTCTGACCGGTGACAGCCTCCCCTGAAGTAGTACCCTAGCCTCACCTGGGTTGGGAGGGTGCTCTGTGGGCTCTGGCCTCCTCTGGCAGGAGCACAGAGGCTGAGGGAAGACTCGGGCGCAGAGCTCATGTGTCCCCCCACTCCCCTTAGGCACAGGCTGCAACCCGATGGCTCCCTGATCATCCACCCCCTGCAGGCAGAGGACGCGGGCACCTACAGCTGTGGCAGCACCCAGCCAGGCCACAACTCTCAGAAGATCCAGCTTCGCATCATAGGTCTCTGCCCCACCCCATCCACCACTGCGTTCTCAGGAGCCCCACAGAGGGAAGGCCAGGATGGGGGGTCTGAGCCAGGGCTGTCACTCACTAAAGGGGCTCAGGGCGTCTCTCTGGGTCAATTCCTCCTGGTGGCAGGGACCACCCTGTGGCCTTCATTTCTCCGTAGTCCCTGCTGGTCTTATGGCCCACCCTTCCTTCCCCTCCCTTTTCCCCACAGTTCACACCTTGTTTCTCCTGGCCTCATGACAGGGGGTGACATGGCTGTGCTGTCTGAGGCTGAGCTGAGCCACTTCTCTCAGCCCAGGAATCCACCTCAGGACTTCGGCCAAGGTGGCGCTGCTGGGGTCCTGGGGGTCATCCCCTCCTCACACCCACAGCCTGCAAACTGGTAAGAGTTCAGCATTGTCATCTTGCCCTCCCCATCCCAGGGCCAGGGCCGATGGTCTCAGTGGGTGAGGAGAGGAAGGTATGTGCGGTGACCAGGCTTTGCTGGCCCCTGTTCAGGGTTCTGGGAGGCCAGGCCTAGAAAAACAGAGCTGGGCCTCTTGAGGAAGCTTCTGGGAACAGTGCAGTTCCATAGGCTCAGGACTCAGGAACTGAGGAAGGGAAGGACGCCCACTAGAGGGCCTGAGCTGGCTTCTTTGGGAAGTGTCTTGAGCTGGCCTTGAGGAATGGTTCAGTTTGCAGAGGGCGTGCCTAAGTCAAAGACCTAGTGGCAAATGTGCAGGGTGGGGTGACAGATGGGTATCCTGGCTGGTGGATGTGTGTTGCAATGGTGGATGGGTAGGGAGCGGTGGGGGCACCTTTAGCCTTCACCCCAGGTAATTATTGAGTTTCCTCAACAGAACAAGGTGGGAGAGCATTTTTAGGAAGCTGAAACTGGCTGGAAAGGGAGAAGGGGCCACCAGGCTTGTGCAGAGGTCCCCATGGGAGTCAGGGGGTGGGACAGGACCAAGGGCCCCTCATGCTGTGGGCTGCTTATTTGGCAGGCTGCGTTTGGACCAGAACCAGCCCCAGGTGGTGGACACCAGTCCAGGCCAGCAGATCCGGCTGACCTGCCACGCCGAAGGCTTCCCACCCCCAGCCATTGAGTGGCAGAGAGATGGGCACCCTGTCTCCTCTCCCAGGTTTGACTCCTCTCCTCTTCCTTCTATTCTGCCTCCAGCCCCACCTTATCCTGTGGGAAGGGAGTGCTTGGGCATTGCCATGGCCAGTTGTGAGCCGGACTCCAGGGCCTCTCGAGAGATGGAGCAGTTGAGAAAGGGCTCTGTGGGCTGGCTAACATTTGAGTCTCTGGGCCTTTCCAGAATGTAGTTAGTGGACAAAAATAAGAGGCCAACTAACAGAGGTGATAGCTGGAGGAGGAAATGGAGTCAGAATACATTTCCAGCTGTAATCATCATCGCTACCCTTTACTGAGTGGGCACTGAGTGTGAGGCTTATTCTGTATCATGTGACCTGCCAAAAAGCCGTATTGAGTAGGTGATGTTTTTCCCCACTTTACACACAGAAGCTTAACATCACACAGCTTATAAGCAGCAGAACCAGTATTTGAGCCCAGTAAATGAGTATAGCAAAAACTAGAAACCCAAACCAAAATTTTGTATCACGAAGCTTGAAATGATTTATATTTTAAGCTTAAAAGCCAGACAGTTTTGGCTGGGTGCAGTGGCTCACACCTGTAATCCCAGCACTTTGGGAGGCTGAGGTGAGTGGATCACAAGGTCAGGAGTTCAAGACCAGCCTGGCCAAGATGCTGAAACCCCATCTCTGAAACTAAAAATACAAAAATTAGCCAGGCGTGGTGGCACACACCTGTAATCTCAGCTAGTCAGGAGGCTGAGACAGGAGAATCACTTGAACCCAGGACACAGAGGTTGCAGCAAGACTGTCTAAAAAAAAAAGTGCCAGCAGCTGCAGGTGTAAAGTCTGAGGACAAACGGTCCTTCTATCAGACCCCAGTGAACACTAGGGTATGCTTAGCCTCTCACTAGGGACCTGGAAGACCTTTTATGTTCCCTCCCTGCCTCTATGCTTGAGGGACAGAGCTGGAGGAGAGGGGAGGCCGCCGCTTGGGCTGGAGCCAACTGGCTATACTTGGTCCCCAGACACCAGCTGCAGCCTGATGGCTCCCTGTTCATCAGCCAGGTGGCTGTAGAAGATGGCGGCTTTTACACCTGTGTTGCTTTCAATGGGCAGGACCGAGACCAGCGATGGGTCCAGCTCAGAGTTCTGGGTAAAGTGGCAGTCCTGAGGGGCCTTTGAGGTCAGGTGGCATGGGTAGGATCTTTAGAGTGGCTAACAAAGTCTTGTCCTTGTGCCCAGGGGAGCTGACAATCTCAGGAATGCCCCCTACTGTGACAGTGCCTGAAGGTGACACTGCCAGGCTGTTGTGTGTGGTAGCAGGAGAAAGTGTGAACATCAAGTGGTCCAGGTAAAGGCTCTATTCCAAGCTTCTCCTGCCCCCAGACCTTCACAACCTCAGGTGTGGGTGTCCACCTTTCTGCCAGGGATGTCACTGTCGCCACTGCCCCCACTGTGCTTCCAGGCCTGGTGCCAGGGGAGAGGGCTGCAGCACAGTTATCCCTACACAGCACAGCCCTGTAGGACCACTGGCTCTCTGCTGGTTGGGCTATGCTAGTTTCCTAACCTCAGCCCCGCTCAGTGTGGAGCTGGTAAGTTTTGCTTGCTAAGGGCTGGGCTGTGCTTTGCAGGATGTTGGGCAGCATCCAGGGCATCTACCCACTAGATGCCGGGAGCACCCTCCCCAAAGTCATGACAATAAAGAATATCTCCAGACCCACTGCCAATGTCCCCTGGTGGCAAAATATCTCTTGGGGGTGTGAACTATACTCAGCTTTGGGGACTTCAGTGGTCTTTTACCCTAGATCAGTCTGTTTTTTATTTGTCCTTTCATTCAGTAGACTTTCTTGTCCCCTCCCTCCCTGTAATGTGTCAGTACTAGGCTAGGTTCTGGGGATCCTGGGGTCACCTGAGCCCCAGGGCACTCCCGGGCAGATGGCCCAGTGTTCCTGGAGCTCCAGATGTGTTTTCCTCCAAGTGGTGTCTGTGCACAGAAGAGTGAGGCTGCTTCAGGTCTGGGAGAGTCAAGGAAGGGTGGGCCAGGAAATGACTTTGGCTGTACCCTAATAGCTGAAGATGGCAAAGGATGTTCTTGGTAGAGGAAGCAACAAGTGCCAAAGGTGGGCATTTGAGAGAGGATGCCAGGATGGAAACTGGCCTGAGCACTGGTGGGGAGGGGTGATGGCATTGTGGAAAGCATCTCAGTCTTGTGTGGCCTTGAGCCCAGGAAGGCATAGGATGCTGCTGCTGGTTTCCCTGCTGGTGTGCTCGGGCCAGCCCTCCCAGGCCTGCTTCTCCATGTTGGCCTCTCCTGGATCCTTCCAGCAAACGCGCTCCTCTCTTCAGAACCACCTTCCTGTGAGTTAGTATGTCCCTGCAGACCCTATGCGGACATGGCATCCCCTTCAAAGCTGTCCATGTGGGTTGCCTCTGCCTGTTCACCTCCCTACTCACTTCTCAGGCCCTGCAGTGGGGCCACACATTAGCCCCATCATGGCCAAGGCCATTGCCTCTCTCCCTCACTCTGCTGGACAACTCGCAGTCTTTATGCGACCCGTAGTGTTGTTCTGTTGACCATATGTTCCTTCTTGAAATTCTCCCTTCCCTCAGCTGTGGGAAACCATTGTCTTCTGGTGTGCCTCAGGGCCTGTCCTCAGTCCTTGGTTGCTCACTGTGTAATTTGGACAACCTTATAGACATGGTACTTTGCTGTCAGCGTGATGCTGATAGCTGATACTTTGTCTGGGTCTGCACTCTTGAGCTCCAGACTTCAAATCTGAGGCCTTCTGCTATCTCAAAGGCACCCCAAATTTGAAATGGCATAAAATAATCTCACCATTCACCCTGGTCTTGGATCTCCCAAGGTTGGAGGAGTACTAGCATCGCCCAGTAAACCAAGCTAGAAACCTTAGTCATTCTTGATTTCTCCCTCTCCTCCACCTGTTTGCCCTCAAGGGGAGGAATGGTTGGCTCTGGAATGGCCTTTGATTACCTCCTGCCTCTGTCTCCCAGGCCTCCAGAGGCCCTTGATGACCCTCCCAGTGTCCTCTCCCCGCCAGGAACGGGCTACCTGTGCAAGCTGACGGCCACCGTGTCCACCAGTCTCCAGATGGCACGCTGCTGATTTACAACTTGCGGGCCAGGGATGAGGGCTCCTACACATGCAGCGCCTACCGGGGGAACCAGGCAGTCAGCCACAGCACCGAGGTGAAGGTGGTATCACCAGGTAGGAAAGGTCTATCTCCGGGGAAGGGTAGGGCTTCCCCAGTATATTTACTGGTTCTCGAGGGCTGGCTCTGCAGTCTGAGGGACTCCGGTTTGAATCCTGGCTCCCCCTGTCAGTTGCTGGTAGTGTGACTTGAGGCAAGGAGCTTACCTTCCTGAGCCTCATTTTCCTCTATCCAGTGGGACTGCTCCACTGCCTGAGAAGGCTGTAGTGGAGAAGGAAATGATGCTTTGCTGGGCCCCTGGAGATAGCTTAATAGATGTTAAGTGCATGCAGGACGTTCAGACTCACCAATTTTGAGAAATATGACTGACTGGAATTTCATTATAAAACTTAAGGCAGATAGACCACTAAAATCTGTCCACTATAATCAGGGTGGCAAAAAGGTGGTCCTATGACTGAAAAGTACCTTGATGGTCATTTGACCATATAACCCAGAAAGGAAAGGGCAGAGAGTCTCATCATCATTTTACAAATGAGACAGGTATCCAGACAGCGCAAGTGGTGTTTCCACCAGTCACAGCACATATGGCCTACCTGAGACTAGAGCCCATGTCTTCTGACTCCCCATATATTTTTCCCCCCACCACGAACTTACCTGTACCTAAGTAAAATCTTGCATCATTTGATATTGTAGCCTTACATTTTCTAGCTACTATTGTATCATATTTCAACAAATCCGAATTCTCTGTAAGATGCATTATTTTTGTACCAAGAAAAATATGCTGTTAATGAAATGACACAATGCTGATACCATCAATAAGGATGCGGACCAACTTGAGAGATGTGAAAATAAGTGCATATCAGAACTGATGGAACAGACTGTGGTTTTGTGTTCACACTTACAAAAGCTGTGTTCAAATAAGCCAGAGGGAAAGGGAAAGGGCTTTGCCCCCTGCCCCAGCCTGCTTCCCTCGTGTCCTTGGTTCTTGTTCACTGAGGGACTGGAGCAGAGTGGCACCTCGGGTCAAACCACCATTTCTCACAGGACTGATAGAGACCTTGGGGGGAGTATGCCAGGCTTGGAGGTGTCAGGGCCCTTCCTGCCTGGTCTTCTGGATGCCCCTGACAATCAGGGCTGCAGTGCCACACCAGGAGCACGGTTACACTAAGAGGGGCAGGCCGGGCTGCCTCCTGGCTGCCAGGCTGAGGGTGACGACTGGCTGGTACTAGAAGTTGAAGGTCTGTGACTGAAATGTTGCCTTGTGAGTGGGACTGACATGTTGGGTTCCCGTCTATGATCTCTTTAGGCATCAGTTGGGATTTGCCTCCCCAGGGTCCCGCTCAGTGCTTGGCATGACTAGGTGCTCATGTTGTGGCAGAAAACGGCGCCCAGCAGCTTTTTCTTACCTGTTGCTTGGCGGGCGGGAGGGAGGGTTACAGGGTTCCTTCCTGCCACTTCACTAGCTGCCAGCCGACCGCCTAGACCTCTGTCCAAGGCTTGCTCTGCTCGTCTTGCTCCGCCCACTCAGCCCGGCAGGATGTGCTTGGCTGGTGCTACCGGCCGGGATCCACGCCCACGGTGGCTCTGCACTCAGCGCACCGCACAGGCGGCTTCTGTGCTGGGTGCTGGTGTATAGACAGACAAGGGGAACATGGTGGTGCTTGAACATTGAGATGCCAGCAACCGCGGAGCCCTGAGGGAGTGCTGCAGGGGCAAATGTTCCCGCAGCTCAGTGAAGGGTGAACCGGAGCGTTACAGCTCCATCTCCCCTCCATTCCGTCCTTCTCGCGGAGCTACAAAAGCGGCAACACTCAGGTATTTGGTGACTCAGTGTCTGCCTGCACAAAATGATGGAATTACCCTGGAGAAAGCACCACACTCCAGGGACTACTTTTCACCTGTATCATGTCCAGAAAAGTGACCCTGTCTACATAATCAAGGCTCTGAGACAAACCAAAATGCAGATTCACAGTGAGAAACAGAACTGTTAAGAGGTCCTAGATATATTTGTGATTAGCTACAGATGGGATTAATTATATGGGAAACCAAATTACAATGAGAAACTTGCCTGATGATACCTGGTTACCAAGCTAAAATGGCCTGATGAGATGTGTGTCCCAGATGGGACAGATAGCTTCAGACTGGCCACCCTTCTCAGGCCCTCTGCTGGCTGCTCTTTACCTGTTCATTTTTTCATTGGGTCACACAGCATGAGGTTGCCTGACCCTGCCCTACTCATGGTTGGGTGGCACACTGGAATTTCAGTGTTGGCACCAGGGTAGGAGGCCTTGGACTAGTCAGGCTGAGGTATAAGGGACATAGCTCTGCTGGGAGGACTTCTCCACATCCCTGTGAAGTAGGTGCCATTAATCCCATTTCACAGATGATGAAATATGCATGAAAGGCTTCAGCAACTTGCCCAGAGTTATCCAGCTGGCAGGTGGCAGAGCCTGGATTGAGCCCAGGCAGTCTGGGTCCAGAGCTGGTGTGCCTAATCATGATGCGGAGTTCCCACTATGATAGGTCTCAGGGCTATACCAGCTCAGACAGAGTTGATAGCAAAGTTACAGATTTTTAGAAACAAAATGCATTAATGGCTTTTCCAGCTATGTAAATTTAGTTAGTATTCTGGTTATACCAAACCTTTGTAAGGTTGTTTGCTGCTAGGTACAGTCTTTTACGAGGAAACAAGGGTAGAGAAGGGAAAAGCTTTCTCTGGCTCCCTGAGGTCTGACTTGAGGGAAGGTACTGCTCTGGTCTAAGTCAGCTGGGTTGTAAGAACCCCTTCCAGAAAGAAGAGAAATGAGGCAGTAGAAGGAAACTCTTAATAGGGAGTTCCAAGATACAGGTGTTCCTAGTAAATTCAGAGGGAGCGACACAAGGTCTTTGTTCTCAGTATATTAGAGTCACCGTTAACAAGACTGTTTTCCTATTACCTTGTCTAATATGCATTGCTTCCTCTGGGGAAAGTGAAAAACTGGAAGGATGAAGACCTAGGTGACTAAGATAAGCTGGTAATATTGAAGGGACAAAACTTTGATGGTTAGGGGAACCCAGCAGAGAAAAGGAAATGATAACACAGCTCTTGCTAACTCAAAATTTACTTGCAGCTGATCCTACGTGCTCTTCCAATCCAGAGGCCAAAGCAGTTGTCATTTAGCAATTCAGGTCTCAAAAGTAAGGCGTTAACATCAAGAGATGTTTAATCATCTGGTCAATAAATATTTGGGAGTCTGGGAAGAGCTATTCACTGGGCTGAGGCCACAAATAATAATGCGAGGGCCACTGCATGTTGAAGTGAGGCCAACAGGTAGAAATCATCATCCCTCACAGGGTTTGTACATATGGTTGTTAAAATGTTACAGGGCAAGTGCACTTCGTTTTGAATCTGGCAATTATAATGTCGTGTTCCTTTGAATGAAATGAAATGGCAAGTGAGAATTGTCAGCATACACAGAGCTTCCTCACCATCTTCTCTCTCCCCTATTCTGCAGCACCCACTGCCCAGCCCAGGGACCCTGGCAGGGAATGCATCGACCAGCCAGAGCTGGCCAACTGTGATTTGATCCTGCAGGCCCAGCTCTGTGGCAATGAGTATTACTCCAGCTTCTGCTGTGCCAGCTGTTCCCGTTTCCAGCCTCACGCTCAGCCCATCTGGCAGTAGGGATGAAGGCCAGCTACAGCCCCAATCCAAAGTAGTTCACAGGGCTGGGGAGAAAGGAAGATGGACTCTTGGCTTCCTCTCTGGCTGGCAAACAGTTATCGTCTGGAATACATTAGCCCTTTCAAAAACCCACCCAGTGTTTAGCCTAAACAAGTACCAGCTTCCCTCTAGCTTTCAGCAGTGTTTGCATCTCTGACATAAATATAGGCTGCTGTTGTCAAGAAGAGCAATCTGTTTGTTTGGTTGAGAACAGCCTTTACTTTTTAATAGGTTTCCTTTATAATTTGTTAGATACGACCAGTCCAATGCATTTTTTTTTTTTTGAGACAGAATTTTGCTGCCCAGGCTGGAGTGCAATGGTGTGATCTTGCCTCACTGTAACCTCTGCCTCCCAGGTTCAAGTGATTCTCCAGCCTCAGCCTCCTGCATAGCTGGGATTACAGGCATGCGCCACCACACATGGCTAATTTTATATTTTTAGTAGACATGGGGATTCTCCATGTTGGTCAGGCTGGTTGCAAACTCCCGACCTCAGGTGATCCACCTGCCTTGGCCTCCCAAAGTGCTGGGATTACAGGCGTGAGCTCCCGTGCCTGGCCCATCAATGGTGTTTTAAAGCTAGCTATCAGGGCTCCACTTGATTTAAAGCTGGGCAGGCACATGTATAATGATTTCAAAGTTAACACCTGTTTTATAAGGGGACTGCCAACTCCTGCTGTATCAGGAAAGTATTCTGTGCTAGAACCAACCATAGTTCATTGTTCTAGTCTCTTTCACCCTTCTAGGCAGTGCTGCAATCAGCTCTAAATCCAGTGCAGAGGGTTAACAGCATAACCCTTGTTGGCAAAATGGAATAGATGTAAGACCTCAAATAGAGATTTGGGATGAAACAGCTGCAGGTAGCACTGTTACCAGAGCATGAAAGAACCGGAAAAGCTCCTTACATCATCGAGAATGTTGGACCTTGAAAGACGCAAAGCTGGCTGTGAAGGTTCATCTGACACCTGTATAAAGCTGACCAGCCTGCTCTGTACAGTGACAGTGAAGAGCCCTCTCTTCCTTAAGTAGGAATCTGTGAAGAAAAATTCTTGCTGCCAGAGAAAAATCAGACTGTTATTAAAAACGGCATTAGCAGGATGGAGATACCAAGGGGGAAGGGTTGTGGGCATTGTAGTAACAGGGAAATGGCTTCAGAAATGGCTTGAGTTGGAAGACATCATTTTCATCTCTCAGAACCTCTAATTCTTTTTGCTAAAACAAGAGGCATGAAATCTATGAGCTTCCAAGTCCCTTTGCACTTTAACCTTCTACAAATCTTCCAGAGGACTGCCTAGTAGCAAAGGTTATTCCTGGACACAGGAAAGACAGGCATCACAGGGACCAAAGCTCTGAAAGGTGACTTTTATTACCAACACACTGGATGGAAAAGGGACAAACCACATCATGGGTGAGTGATACTTCTCAGTCTACTACTCATTCAACAAAGGAAACGTGGGCTGGGGCAGAGGTCTGTCTTCATCTAATAGTGGAAAAATACTGAAGAGCATCCACATTCACTTACCATGGCTGATTTTGCCATAGAAATTGGAAAATAAAGGCCACTTTCTTGGAGTTCCCAGTTTAATTAAAATAGAATTTGGCCTATTGGTATAAACACATCACGAGGTAAGTTTGAGATTAACTAGCAGCTAACTAGTTTTAAGAACCAGTCACAGAATAGTGGGCTAAGATTAGAGGTATAACTCATTCTAGGCCAGTGGGTCACAACTTTCTACCATATTGTGAGTTTAAAAAAAAAACGGTGAAACCCCATCTCTACTAAAAATACAAAAAAAAAAAAAAAAATTAGCCAGGCGTGGTGGCACATGCCTGTGGTCCCAGCTACTTGGGAGGCTGAGGTGGAAGAATTGCTTGAACCCAGGAGGCAGAGGTTGCAGTAAGCCAAGACTGCACCACTGCACTCCAGCCTGGTGACAGAGCAAGACTCCATCTCCAAAAAAAAAAAAACAACACAACCTGGCGGGGGGGTGGTCCCCCTGCCCCACTAAAATTTTGATTTAATTGATCTGGAATATAGGCCAGGCATTAAGATTTTAAAAAATATCCCCAAGTGGTTCTACTGCATAGCCCAGGTTGAGAAGCACTGCTCCAGTCTTGGGGGGTGCGGAGGGTGAGATTCTGAATTTCTAACCAGCTCCTAGGTGAAGTCTATGCCTTTGTTCCAGACCACACTTTGAGTGGCAAGAATCTGACTTTAGAGAAACACTAGTATTAACTCAAGCTTAAAGTATGAATGAAAATATGAATCTTAAGGGTGTTTTTCTAGTCATTAAATTAGGGATTTGCAGCAGCAGAATAGAGAAAGACCAAAAGAACTAAAAGTAAATTCATTTACTAATAAAGGGGAAAGAACAGCCCTTCATGGGCAAAAGCTTCTACCACGAACATTTATTATTGTTAAAGCAGATTATAAATTCTCATCAGTACAAATATATATATATATATATATATATAACTTACATTTGATTGTAAGGCCAATGTTCAAAAGTAAAAATGAGATGAGATCTCTTATTGTTATCCGAGGTCAAGTGGCTGCAACTGTCCAAGGGATGTTCTCACCAAAAGGGGGTTTAGGGGGAAGAAGACATACACAAAGCTAATAAAACCAGAATCCCCATCCCCACAAAACTCATGGGAACAAAATTTAAAGGATAAAACAAAACCCACATTACAAACCAATATGGTAACCTGTGTTCCCTTCTATGGTGTGATTATGTCATTGTTACCTTAGTGTTAAAGGATTAACATAAGGAAATTGCAGCAATATAAGGATAATATATATTCTCTATAGAGCATATTTAGATTGAGTACATTAAAATAATGACATTAGAATTCCATCATAGGTTTAAAACCAGGACAATACTGCTTTTCCTTTATTTAAAAAAACTACAATCTAGTGACTGTATTGGTCATGAGCATGATTGTTGTTGCAATGTGCTACTTACAATGAATGACAGCAAACAAGCTAGGAATCCTCTCTGCAGCTTCCAGCCGTTCCTCTTTTTACTTCAGTAGGCATCAATGATAAATCAATCTTATGTACAATTTCTTACAACTAACCCCTTTACCTTTGGCAAGATTACTTACAACTCATACAACTTTTTAATATCTGAGAACTATTTAAAATATTCTAAATGCATAAAAATAAAGATTTTGGCTTTTGATATATATTTATAATATTTATTTTGTTACTCAAAATGGAAGCTCAACTACTCCCCCAAAATAATATAGCTCTGCTGGGCAGTTGCTGATATGTCCTCCCGGGAATTCTGGCAGCATAGCCTCCCTCTCTCTTCCCTAGCCTGAGCACAGACCACTCTGTTCTTGATCTCTAATACAGGCCATTACTGACAGGAGGCAGGTGAATGGCCTGAAAAAGGGAGATTGCTTTGCTTCCTGTTGGGTTTTATACTTCAGTAAATGTGCTTTGAATATAGATTCTTATTCAGATACTTTTGCCTCTCTGTTGCTAGAGATTTGTAAGGGGTGAGGGAAGAGGGCGTACAGACAGCAACATTTCCTTGACTTTTTCTTTAGCCTAACTGCAAGGCAGCTTCTCTCTAGGAATGGTTTTTCCCACGTCTTTCAAAATCACACCTCAGTACTCTAGGCCTAGACTTGTTCCTAGGGACCTTTGGGATTAGTGAAAAGAGTACTAATCAGGAGACAGTGTGTTTTGCTCCTTTGACCTCCACCCACTGCTCCCTGTATGTATAGACAAGATACAGAGCCCTAGGGATTGCTTAAAGTTCAATTTCAAATGTCTTCTGTAAGTCACTGGAGAAAGGGTTGGTAGGGGAGGGATTAGTACGCTGCTTGGACTTGTTTTCTAATGCAGCCCACTGGGCTTCAAAAGGATCCACTGGGCAGGTGCTTATAGGAACCTCTGGATGCTTGTCTCCTGAGGCCAACCTGCCATCGTCTACACCATTGAAAGCTGCAGAACCGTTGAGGTGCTGAGCAGGAGGCTTAAAGAAGGGACTGGTAGCACTGCTTGCTTCATAGTGAGGGAATGTCTGCTGCTTGACCAGGCTGGGTGACTGATGGGGGTGGGCAGCCTGAGGATGACTTGCAGTGCCAAATACGTTGGCTACCATCTGGGAGGGAGTGATACCCACCACAGGCACATTAGGGGCTGGATAGGGCATTCCATTGGCCACAGGATAGGACTGGGCAGGGACAAAGGCCGGCTGCAGAGCTGGGACCACACCCACTGGCACAGGTTGAGAGGTGAGGAATGCATTCCCTTGGAAAGGCGGTGCTGGCTGGGAGATGGCAGTGGGTGGAGGAGGCTGGAGAACTGGCTGCAGAGGAGCAGCTGAGGCCTGGGGCTGCTGAGCCCGGACACTCTTAGACACCTCTTCTAACCATCGGTCGGCCTCAGAGGGAGTACGTCTATGACCAGCCTGGAAGAGACCTGGAGAGGCAGCACCAGAAGATTGACCCCACTCAGTCCCTGGAACCAACAAGATGAGAGACAAAAGAATCAGTTAGGGGTGCCTTTCTTTATCTTATAGTCTTGGTTATTTGAATGATCCTTACATGTGCAACATGTCCCCAGTAGGACATTTTGTGGTTTGGTAGGTGGGAGGAAAAACTATTACCAACTGAAATTTTGTGGTAGGATGAAGAAAATCTGTCAGACCATGCTGCTGTGTCAGCCAGACTGAAGCACTGTCTAGATATAGCTCAAATGCATTAAACCAAGGCAGCTGACTGATGTCAGAAATCCCTTCCTGTTGCTATGGCTCATCCGCAATACAGAAACTAGCTGGCTCCCACATGTAATCCCAGCTACTTGTGAGGCTGAGGCAGAAGGACTGCTTGAGCCCAAGAGTTCAAGACTGCAGTGACCTATGACAGTGCCACTGCACTCTGTCCTGGGGAACACAGTGAGAACTCTATTTGAAAAAAAAAAAAAAAAAAAAAAAAAAAAAGCCAGGCATGATGGCTCAGACCTGTAATCCCAGCACTTTGGGAGGCCAAGGCGTGCAGATCACAAGGTCAAGATCATCCTGGCCGACATGGTGAAAGCTGTCTCTACTAAAAATACAAAGTCCCAGATACTCAGGAGGCTGAGGCAGAATTGCTTGAACCTGGGACATGGAGGTTGCAGTGGGCCGAGATCATGCCACTGCACTCCAGCCTGGTGACAGAGCAAGACTCTGTCTTGGGAAAAATAAACAAAACTAGCTTGCACATCCTCTAAAGGGTCCAAGGCAATTCATCTTCTGCTCTAACAGAGCAAAAAGAAAATAACCAGTGACTTGGCCGTATCTTGCTGGCCCCTGCCTGGCTTCCAGAAATAGGTTGTCTTTCTGGTGAACTGCACACAAAAACCATACACAAAAACAATCTTTTTGGTTTTATAATTAACAGATGTTCACTATAGAAAAACTATAAAGTACAAAAAAGCAACAGTAAAGTGCTTTTTGTAGCACTCTTTTGTAGGCCTCCTATTGTAGCAGCCAAGACCCCTACTTTTTTTTTTTTGAGATGGAGTCTATCTCATCACCCAGGCTGGAGTGCAGTGACGTGATCTTGGCTTACTGCAACCTCCGTCTCCTGGTTTCAAGCAATTCTTCTGCCTCTGCCTCCTAAGTAGGTGGGATTACAGGTGCCCGCCACCACATCCAGCTAATTTTTGTATTCTTAGTAGAGACGGACTTTCACTGTGTTGGCAGCTAGTCTCGAACTCTTGACCTTGTGTTCTGCCTGCCTCGGCCTCCCAAAGTTGTGAGCCACTGCGTCCAGCCAGGGACCCCTCTTTCTACAGGCATGTCTGCACATCACCAAATCTGGTGATGGATTCTGAGGTGGGGCCCTGGAATCTGTATTTTATAAAACCTCTTTAAGTGGCTGGGTTCCATAGTCCTAACAATTATCAGTCTGATCTCTTTTGTTCTCCTTCACCATCCTTTCTTATATAAGGAGCTTGTTTCCAGGAGGGAACATACTTTTCCTGAAAGGAATCCTCCTTAGTTCCCACTCAGCTAAATGGCTGATTTTTAGAACCAGGGGCACTTATCTGATCCCAGAATCCTCAACACCATCTGTGGCCACCTTACCCGAACATGTGGCTGCAATTTCCTTGTTAGCAGCATCAGGGGCATGGGCCCAAGGGTTGGTTTCACGCACAGGCATTGCTACGGGTGCTAGAGCAGTATGGGCTGGCTTAGCAGCAAGCACATGGAAGGCTGAGTCAGTGCCATTAGCTACAATGGGAGCAGACAACATCAATGAAGTTAATTCATGCAGGGTGTACAAGTGACCCCTTGGAGCTGGGTCAAGTCAGGTGAATGCACAATGCTGGTGGAATGGTTAAGAGAGAAGAGTTAACCATGGGATAACCCTGATATCTTGCACTGGATGTACATACCATTAGGCAAAAAGGGGAATTAGAGGTTGTAATTTTTAAATGGTTATATAAAGTCAAATCACTGTTCAAGCCTACAAAAACAATTTCAAATTAAGGTGAACAGAGCTGCTTTGTCTTAGGAGTAGCAGAAAAAAAAAATTCTAGATGTAGATTAGGGTTTGGCATAATGAAGTAGGTATAGCATTTCCCTCTTCTTTTTCCAAAAGGCCAAATTATGTCATCAATAATAATGGGTTAAAAATAGGCTAGGCATGGTGGCTCATGCCTATAATCCCAGCACTATGAGAGGCTGAGGCAGATAGATCACTCGAGGTTAGGAGTTGGAGACCAGCCTGGCCAACATGGCAAAACCTACAAAAATTACTGTCTCTACTACAAAAATTAGCTGGGCGTGGTGGCATGCACTACGTAATCTTGCTACTAGGGAGGCTGAGGCAGGAAAATCGCTTGAACCCGGGAGGTGGAGGTTGTGATGAGTCAAGATTACACCACTGCATTCCAGCCTGGGCAACAGAGCAAGACTCTGTCTCAAAAAAAAAAAAAAAAAAAAAATACTCCTTGTTTCCACTTCAGAAGTTAAAATGTGTATATATAATGTTTCATCATTATGTGCTAGGTATTATGCTAATATTTTATATGCATCATCTCATTTAATTCTCTCAAAAACCCCATGAGTCTGGTATTATCCCATTTGTAATTTGCTATAGAAATAACGTCAACTCTTTTTTGCAGGGTTTTTTTTTTTTTTTTAAGCTCTCCTGGTAACTCACAGAACATTTTTTTTTTTTTTTTTACAAAGATTTTTCCCCTCTGTGATGTTCATAATATCACAAAGCACCTATTATTCTTTCCTTATTTCCCTTTATTAAAATCTGCTAACCCTTGTTCCTTTTATTCCAGATATATAGATTAGTTTCTACTCCTTAGCCCAATTCTTAATAACATTTAGTAGGTGTAGACAAGCACCTTCCCCTGACCTACAATATAATCATTTCTTTTTTAGGACTGGACAGCCATGCTTATGCTGTTGGTACTATTTACCTAGGGACTGTCTAAAAGACTTTTTGCCTTTGCTTTTTTGGTGGCAAAAAAAATTTTTTTTCACCTAGAAACTGGGAGCCCTTAAAAGGCAGGGAAGGGAAACTGAAATAGTCTATTCAATTTTGTACACTTAGTGCCTTATAGACAGGCAGAATCAGCAGAACGTAATGGGTACCATATTCAGGAAGATCTGAGTGTAAATCCTCGCTGTACGATTTGGGCAATTTACTTATCCTCTCTGAGCCTTTTTTTTTTTTATTCATCTGTAACACCTACCTCACAGGGTTGTTGTGGGGATTAAATGAGATAATGCATGAATCCCTACTAAAATGTGGCAAGCAATGTGTAAGTGCTCAATAAATTGTGTCTATTATTATTGGTATTATAAATGTTTGTTAGATGACATGAAAAGCCATTTGACACACGACTATGAAGGTTTATTAAAAAAAAAAAGGCCCTTGGAGGAAAACCATGTAGTTCTTCCAGTAGAAGCATTGTACTGTCTCCAGAGTAAAACTTTCTCTGAGTTCTCTTTCAAAAGAAATGGAGAAACAGCAATTACAGCAGCTCAAATTCTAGAAGTCTATAATTTAAGTTACATAAACTCTTTGCTGGCCTCCGAGTCAATATCCACTATTTAGTCAGTATCTCTGAAAACAACTTGTAACTCTTCAATGCCACAAAGGTAAATTTTAAGACATTTGTTATAGAAGATGAACTAAAGGGCTCAAAGGAGTGCCTTTTTCTTTATGAGCCTTTCTGACAGAGTAGAGACTAGGTGAGTCCAGGGCTTCTCAACTTTGGCACCACTGACATTTTGGGCTGGATAATCTTTTGTTGTGGGTACTGTCCTCTATAGTGAAGGATGTTTAGTGGCATTCTTAGCCTCTAACCAGATGCCAGTAACAACCCTCCTAACCCCCAACTTGTAAAGGCCCAAAATGTCTCCAGACAGTGAATGACAAATTTTGCCCCTGGTTGAGAACCACTGCACTAAAGAAAGCATAACCTTTGAACCAATTCTGATGACTACTGCTTCTGGACAACTGGCTGGGTATGTTCATCCTTAACAGTCAAGTGGCAAATAAAGCAGTAAGTTGGGACTATATAGATATTCCTTATAGAATGGGGTGAAAGATGGGCACATGCAAAATGACAAACACAGACATCTTAGAAAACAGGAAGGGAAACAAAGCACAAAGACATAGTCAAATAGAGAAATTTATGAATCTAAGACATCAAATAGAGAAGTTAATGGGTCTGACCAGCTATTGGGAAGCTCAGGATGCCAACTTACAGTTAGTGAGCAGTGTACTAAAAGTACTGCTTGTAAAGAGAACAGCTGAGCAGGTCAGAGGGCACCAACCTTGGAAGGTAGGAGATTGTGGTGCCACCACTGTCACTGGTTTGGTCATGGGAGCAGATGAGAAGGGGTCCTCAGGTGTGCTGAAGGCATTGGTGATCTGTGAGCACAGGGAGCTGATGCTCTCTGCCTCCCCTTCTACCTCTGGCACTGCAAAGCAAACAGAAAATGGCTTCAGACAGAAAAACTGAATAATCCTGAAATAGTAAGACGCAAGTTTGCATTTTATGCTGTATCTCTTGTTTATGGAAGAAAAGGCTCAATTAACTGGTGGGGCTGCAAAAGCAGCCTCAAAACATTTACCAAAATTTCATTGGGTTTTCAGATGGGAAAGTATAAAATGTCAACAACTAATGTACTAACGTACATCTTCCTCCCTTACAAATCCCCAAATCACTTACTTCATTTCCTCTTTTTTTTGAGACAGTCTCACTCTGACGCCCAGGCTGGAGTGCAGTGGCACCATCTCAGCTCACTGCAACCAACCTCCGCCTCCTGGGTTCAAGTGATTCTTATGCCTCAGCCTCTCGAGTAGCTGGGACTACAGGTGTGCGCCACCACACCTGGATAATTTTTTGTATTTTTAGTAGAGACGGGGTTTCACCATGTAGGCCAGGATGGTCTTGATCTCCTGACCTCGTGATCCACCCGCCCCAGCCTCCCAAAATGCTGGGATTGTAGGCATGAGCCACTGCACCCAGCTATCTCTTCTTCTTCTAACACTGTTGGGAAACTGTCCTGTTTGTGCCAAGATGTTCAGCTAGCCAGATCTTTCTAGAAGACATCTGCAACCTATATGCCTTCCAACGTGTTTTCAAGGCTGTGATCTGAATTAGGCTCTGGAGCCTTTAGTACTTCTGTCAGAAAAATGGGTTAAAAAGTCTGGGGCACTAGTGGATGCTTACTGTTTTTCTCTGTAACAAACTATGACAATCTCATCAATCTCATTTTTCTTCAAAGTCTTCAGTACTAAGCATACGATCTATGTTAATAAGAAAAAGTGAGCAGAGGTGTAGGGCTCTAGGGCCTTTATTCTTAATACTGACTCTAGGATACTTTTGTATCAGTGAGGAAGCTAATTATGTGAGCTAAAGATCTGTTTGCTCATCTGTAAAGAGAATAAGTTTTTATTTCTTGTCTGCCCCAGAAGGAGACTTAAATGAGGTACCTCAATTGAGGCTGAAAAGACCCTCTGTAGTCATCTAGTCCAATTATTCTTTAGGCCTAGTTTCATCTGTCAGATGAACTCAACTCTCTATACTTTTATACCATCAGCAGGAATGGCCTATTGAGACAGAGTTTCCTCATATTCTGTTATAGCAATGACTTGGCATGTCTCAGAAGGAGGTAAAATAGAGCCCAACAAAAGCACTAACCAGATCTAATACTTTAGCCACAGATTTTATGATGAGGATAGACCTATAGGGGCTGGCATAGCTGTACAGAGGCCACACAAAGGCCTGTGGGATGGTTCTGAAAGGTAATGAATATTTGTGAACAAGTCCACTGTCTATGATGAACAATAGATCTTAGATGTACATGAGAGACCTGTCTAGAGTTTCCTCCCTATGGAGCCAACCAGCTAGAAGGACAATGAGCACATATCCATTTCTTCTGCTGATAATGCTATGTGTTTCTAAGCCCTCTTTAATTAATTCCCTGTTGGGTCCCAAATGGCAGAATAAGAATGGAAACTTGAGACCCTTGATGTTTGGAAGCAGGTTGGCTGAGAGGTAAGGAGTGCACTTACATCGGGACAAACCACAATCTTGTGGCTTAGGCTAGGAATTCCACATGGTTCTGCTGCCTGTTTGCTGAAGATAAATTACTGTTTCACATCCTCCTCCATGGACCTTAGCTTTACCGCAATGGGAAATGACAAAAGATACAACCATCAACCAACCTCAGGGAAAGAAGAATGGCTAGTTTAATAGGAGTAGTGATGATAATGCTTCAGTGCTACAGTACCCAGTAAGTCAGGTAGATGCTACATTACCTGTGTTTTTAATGGGGAAATCAGTCTTCCTCTGCATAGTGGAAGGCAACTCATTGATGCGTAGGGATAGTTGGCGTTTAAAGGGTGACATCTTCTGGCTAAGAGCAGGAAATCCTCGGAAAGAGCCTTGGCGAGCAAGCTGTTCAATCGGAGCATGCCGGCGTGGGATGGCATGAGGATTGTTCATCTCCAGAGAGGCCGTGGCATCAGAAGTAGGAGAGGTGGGAGAGGATGGGGATGGGGCAGTGTTGCCAGGGGCCACTGATGAACCAATGACTATTTTATCTGTTTCAGCTCAAGAAAATAAAGAGAACGAAGACCTTAGCAATGTCTTTAAATAAATTGAGTTTACAGAGCTGACAAATTCGAAAGCCCTCTATGTCCTTTTACCCATTTTCTTCCCAATGTCCCTTAAAAGGTAAGTTAGAAGTAGGGTTCAGATCTATTTTTCAGACAGATAAAAGGCTTAGTAACCTACAACATGTCACACAGCATATCTACTAAGACACAGACGTTAGATCTTTTATTCTCATTCAGTGATTTATAAAGTAAGACTGAGCAAGATCTTAAAAACCCAGTTCCTATGAATTCCTATTATGTGGTCTTTTAAAGAATGAGATTCATGATCTTCAATGTTTATCTATTAGGGGAGGAGAACTTTGGGAACTGCAGCATAAGAAAGGTCTAAAGAAGCGTAAGTTTAACATACATATATCTTTGATTAGGTGTCAAAGAATGTCATATAAAGCAGTCTTATTTATTTATTTTTTCTTTGAGATGGAGTTTCACTCTTTTTGCCCAGGCTGGAGTGCAATGGCGCAATCTTGGCTCATTGCAACCTCTGCCTCTTGGGTTCAAGTGATTCTCCTGCCTCAGACTCCCAAGTAGCTGAGATTATAGGCATGTGCCACCAGGGCCACCTAATTTCGTATTTTTAACAGACACAAGGTTTCACAAGGTTTCATGTTGGCTAGGCTGGTCATGAAACCCTGATCTCAGATGATCCGCCTGCCTCGGCCTCCCAAAGTGCTGGGATTACAGGCATAAGCAACCATGCCTGGCTTAAAGCAGTCTTTAAATCAAACATTTGTGGTTCACTTGAATAAAAGCATGCAGTAGTAAAATTTTGAATTGGATTAAATTTGATTAAATATAAGACTGTAGGTACCATTTGAGCCCCATTCTGATTGTGACAAATATCTACCACTGACTCACTCTCACAGTCCTTTATAGATCTTGGGACTCAATCTCTTTGTAGTTGCTGTGCATAACAATGAATATTATTTAGTGGTATTAAAGAACATGCTTAATTAGTGAAGAGTCTGAAGATCACTAAAGCATATTAAGTAACAGCAATATAGGTTACATTTTCTAGGACAGATAGCATGATTCCCCCCTCCCCTTTGGCTTCCTGGTGCAGATATTTACAAGAAATGGGAAAAAAATCATAATCAATAATTTCATTTCATTTTTTTTTTTTTGAGACAGAGTTTTGCTCTTGTTACCCAGGCTGGAGTGCAATGGCGTGATCTCGGCTCACCACAACTGCCTCCTGGGTTTCAGGCAATTCTCCTGCCTCAGCCTCCTGAGTAGCTGGGATTACAGGCACTCGCCACCATGCCCAGCTCTTTGGGAGGCCAAGGCAGGCGGATCACCTGAGGTCAGAAGTTTGAGACCAGCCTGGCCAATGTGGCAAAAGCCCGTCTCTACTAAAAATACAAACATTAGCCAGGTGTGGTGGCATGCACCTGTAATCCCAGCTACTCAAGAGGTTGAGGCAGGAGAATTGCTTGAACCCGGGAAGTGGAGGGTGCAGTAAGCCAAGTTTGTGAGCCAAGATTGTGCCACTGCACTCCAGCTTGGCAACAGAACTAGAATCCATCTCAAAAAAAAAAAAAAAACACCAAACCAAAATACCAAAGAAAATGGGTGGTATAGAACTAAAAGGATAGAGTTAAAAAATTATCAAATACACACACACACACACACACACACACACACAGCATCTTATATAATAAATATATATTTAATATATTTGTAATATTTAAAAATATATATATATATAATTTTTTTCAAGAGACATGATTTTGCCGTTACCCAGGCTGGAGGAGTGCAGTGGCATGATTACAACACACTGTAACCTAGTACTCCTGGGCTCCAGCAACCTGTTAGCCTCAGCTTCCCAAGCAGCTAGGATTACAGGAGTGAACCACCAAATATGGGTAATTAAAACAAATTTTTTTGGGACAGGGTCTATGTTGCCTAGTCTGGTCACAAACTCCTGGCCTCGAGTGATCCTCCCTTCTCAGCCTCCTAAAGTGTTGGGATTACAGGTGTGATCCCTGGCCTCAAAATTATATTAATGTCTATTAGTTAACCTGAATTGTTTGGGCTTTTCTTGTTGCTTTTAACCCTAGTTGTATACAAGAATGTAAAAATCCATGTGTGTACCTATGCAGCTATCTTGCATGTTCTGCACATGTACCCCAAAACCTAAAATGCAATTAAAAAAAAAAAAGTTCCACCTAAAAAAAAAAAAAAAATGCAAAAATATTTTCAAGCCCTATCATTTAGTTCTAAAATATACCCAACCCAAATTTACAGACTGCTGACTAACTTGAATGTTTGTACGGGCATTTCTGCTGTGATGCCATGTGTACCTAAATAAAGCTTACAATCTATAAAATCACACACTAAATTAACGGGGCTATGGGAAAAAGAGTTATAGGCTTATCTGTCGAAATCTATAGACTTTTGAGACTAGAAAGCACTTAAAAAACAGCAATAATCTAATACAAACAGTACTACTGTTAAACTATTCTGCTAGCATCATAGTCTGTGAATCCTTTGCAGGCTGAAGCCCTGGGGCCTGTGCTTCCTTCCGTCCTAAGATGCAGGTACTTGATTCATTTGCTTCTCATAGAGATCAGATGCATCAGAATTAAAAATGTATTTCAGGATGGCAGGAAGGGTGTAAGATATGTCTCTGCAACTTCTTCAATTGCATTCTGATTCCTCAGATAGCTTACGATAACGGAGTAAACATTGTTGAAGCCATTAAACCAGCCACTCTACAGGAAGCAGTTTTTAAGATTTTCAGCTTTGTTATTAAGGTCTTATATAGCTAAGGGTTCTCTTTGATTATGAGAAAACTTATCCCTGATAGCTTCAAAATAATACCTTGTTGGGAAAAACTGCATTCCATAAATAGACACTGTAGAACAGATTGTACCTTTCTTGGCATCTTGCATTTGTTTCATGATCTCCTCTCTTTCTGCTTGTTCAGTGGCTGTTGTGACACGGAACGATCCTTCTCTTGTAAAAGTGGTCCGACTAGCATCAAAAGTAGCAGTCACTCCACATTCCTTCTCCCGCTTCTGCTTGCGCTCTAAACAGGCTGCAAAAGCACAGCCTACTGCATGGCTCAACCTTTCACCCTGTAGAGAGCAGAAGGTTTTACAATCTTTTTCAGAATTATAGTACTAACAATTACATACAAATAAGTCCCTTTTTTTTGAAACTGAGTCTTGTTCTGCTACCTAGGCTGGAGTACAGTGGTACTATCTATGCTCACTGCAACCTCTGCCTCTGGGCTCAAATGATTCTCGTACCTCAGCATCCTGAGTAGCTAGGACTACAGTCATGTACTGTCACACCTGGCTAATTTTTATATTCTTAGTAGACATAGGGTTTTGCCATATTGGCCAGGCTGGTCTCCAACTCCTGGCCTCAAGTGGTCTGCCCGTTTTAGCCTCCCAAAGTGCTAGGATTACAGGCATGAACCACCACACTCAGCCCAAATAAGTCTGTTATGAAGGCAAGATGTTGCAAATTTCAGCTTAAAATTTTAAAAATATATTAGTAAGCCAAATTAATTTAAATTAATACATTTTCTTAGGTACTGCTTATGATAGTTCAGTTCACTGTTCAAGCCTTGGGTAAAGTGATAACCTGTGCTTTTGCAAGCAGCCATGGAGAACTCCTTATTCAGGCTCTGTCATGTCAGCCCTGGCCAACAGCTTAGAAGACTCAATGCAAGGTTTCAAGCCTAGACATGCAAACTTCTAGTTGCCCTTTGGGGAAGTAGTGGGAATATTTACCAGCCATTTCTAAGAAACTACTGGAAAGGCAAGGCAAATTTCAAGAACTTAAATACACTGTTAATATGCCTAGGGAAAAAAAGGTACAAATTTAAAACTTCTGATAAACAAACACAATTCCAGTAATTAAAAAGGACTGAAGCAGGGCACAGTGGCTCACACCTGTAATCTCAGCACTTTGGGAGGCCAAGGAGTTTGAGACCAGTCTGGATAATGCAGTGAGACCCTGTCTCTACAAAAATATAAAAGAAAATTAGGCCAGGCACAGTGGCTCATTCCTGTAATCCCAGCACTTTGGGAGACCAAGATGGGCAGATCATGAGGTCAGGAGTTTGAGATCAGCCTGGCCAACAGGGTGAAACTCTGTCTCTACTAAAAATACAAAAACTAGCCGGGCATGGTGGCGGACACCTGTAATTCCAGCTACTTGGGGAGACTGAGACAGGAGAATCACTTGAACCCGGGAGGCAGAGGTTGCAGTGAGCTGAGATTAGGCCATTGCACTCCAGCCTGGGCAACAAGAGCAAAACTCTGTCTCAAAAGTAAAATAAAACAAAATAAAGTATGTCAGGTGTGGTGGTGGTGTGTGCCTGTGGTCCTACTTGGAGGTGGGAGGATTGCTTAAGCCTGGGAGGTCAAGGCTGCACTGAGCTGTAATTGTGCCATCCAAAAAACAACAAAACAAAACACCACAACTAACAATGAGACAAAAGCTTTGCTTTCTGTCTCCCCTTTCTGAATCCCCCCTCTAAGCAACCCTCCTCATTTATGGCCCTCAGTGGTTTTCGGTTTTCCCCCATACTTTTCCTGTCTTCCTCTAGCTCTCTCTAATTCCCAACTCTACCTCCCAGCCACACAAAGGCAAAAGTGAAAGCATGCTTTCATCCACACTCTCTACTTACAAAATAATTAAGCGGATAAAACTGATTTGTGTGTGGGAGGAATGGGAGACGTATATAAACAAAACACTGCTTTATAGATACATTGGATTACAGAGTCAATTTAATAAATTCAAAGGATTATTTTTAGCAGGGTTATCTGTATTTTAAACCATTCTGCTAATTGTGGAATTAAAAAGCTAGAAATGGTATAATAATTGTTGGCATTATTCACAGTGAGAAGAGATATTTGGGAACAGGAAGTCTTTTGTGGTGTTCTCAAAATCACACCACGTAGGCAGCTGCTTCTACACATGGTTCTGAACAAGTTGTTTCACTGGATTTTGCCTGACAGTATTAGTGATAGGACAAGTAATATTTAAAATGCTTATTATCCCTAAGATTTACTATGTTTGAGTACTTTATTAAAACTTTTTTTTTTTTTTTTTTAGGGAGGGAAGGAGGAAGGGAGGAAGGCAGGAAGGGATGAAGGAAGGAAGGGAGGAAGGGGGGGAGGGGGGAGGGAGGGAGGGAGGGAAGGGAAGGAAGGAATTCAAGCAATGAGAGAACATTGCCGACCTGGATCTAGAGGTTTACAAGTTGATTTCTTTTTTTGAGAGAAGGAAAGAAAAAAAAAAAATGAGTAAAGGAGAGAAAGAAAGAGGAAGAGAGAGAGGGAGGGGGAACAGAAATATTGCTTTATTCTGAAAAAACAATGGGTATTAATAATGGCCAATGTTTCATTTAAACCTATGAGTAGGTGTGATGTGGTATTGACAAGAATGTATATTTTATGTATTTGAAGTGGAGAGCTCTATAAATATTTATTAAGTTTACTTGTTCCGGATCTGAGTTCGAGTACTTGATATCCTTATTAATTTTCTGTCTCATTGAATCTAAGTCTCTATGTATCTGGGTGTTAGGATCGTTAGCTCTTGTTGTTGCATGGATCCTTTTACCACTATATCTTTGTTGCTTTAAAATCTATTTTATCCGCTACGAGAATTGCAACTCCTGCTTTTTATTTATTTATTTTTGCTCTCCATTTGGTTGGTAAATCTTTCTCCATTCCTTTGTTTTGAGTCTTTGTGTATCCTTGCATGTGAAACAGGTCTGGATGTAACATGCCGTTGGGTTTTGGCTGTGTCTTTTGATTGGGGGATTAGTCGATTTAAATTTAGGGTTATTGCCATTTGATGTTAACTGGCTGTTTGATCCATTCATTGATGAAAATTCTTCTTTAGTTGGTGCTCTTTACTTTTTGGTATATTTTTAGTAAGGCTAATACTGGTTGTTTCTTTCTATGTGTAATGCTTCTTTCAGAAGCTCTTGTAAAGCAGGCCTCGTGGTAATAAAATCTCTGAGTACTTGCTTGTTCATAAAAGATTTTATTTTTCCTTCAGTTGTGAAGCTTAGTTTGGCTGGATATGAAATTCTGGGCTGAAGGTTCTGTTCTTTGAGGATGTTGAATATTGGCCCCCACTCTCTTCTGGCTTGTAGAGTTTCTGCTGAGAGATCTGCTGTAAGTCTGACAGGCTTGCCTTTGTGGGTAACCTGACCTTTCTCTCTGGCTGCCCTTAGTATTTTTTCCTTCGTTTCAACCCTGGTGAATCTAACGATTATGTGCCTTGGGGTTGCTCTTCTTGAGGAATATCTTTGTGGTGTTCTCTGTATTACCTGGGGTTGAATATTGACCTGCTTTGCTAGTTCAGGAAAATTTTCCTGAATAATATCCTGAAGGGTATTTTCCAGCTTGGATTCATTCTCTCCGTCGCATTCAGGTACATCTATCAAACGTAAATTTGGTCTTTTCACATAGTCCCACATTTCTTGGAGACTTTGTTCATTCCTTTTTATCCTTTTATCTCTAATCTTGTCTTGTTTTCTTTCATTAAGTTGGACTTTGACCTCTGTTATCTTTTCTTCTGCTTGAACAATTCGAGTGTTTAAACCTGTGCATACTTCTCGGAGTTCCTGTATTGTATTCTTCAGTTCCATTAATTCACTTATATTCTTCTCTAAGTTGTCTATTCTCAATAGGATTTCATCAAACCTTTTTTCAAAGTTCCTAGTTTCTTTAGGTTGGGCTACAACATGTTCTTTTAACTCATAGAAGTTTCTTATTATCCATTCCTTGAAGTGTGATTCTGTCATTGGGATGCGCTCGTTCTCCATCAAGCCTTGTGCCATTGTTGATGTGGAACTGTGATTATCTTTAGAGGGAGAGGCGTTCTGATTTTGAGTATTCTCAGCCTTTTTACGCTGGTTTCTTCCCATCATTGTAAATTTATCCTCCTGTCGTCTTTGAAATTACCAACTTTCAGATTAGGTCTCTTGATTGGACGTCCAAGTTGTTAGTTCCCAGGGCCAGAACGGCGGCGTTAAGACTGATGGTGCTTTTCTGCCCAGGATTCTCCTGTCTGGCTTCCTTCTTGTGTCCGTAATGGGCGACTCTCCCTTCCCCAGGCTCCAAACCTCGGTCTGAAGGGGAACCAGTCTCGTTTACTCTGTGCTGAGAGCTGCCGCGCTGAGGTGCTGTCACAGCCGCTGCGCCAGTCTCAGGAGTCATGCTGGGGACCCGTGTGGGTCCTCCAAACCTCGGTCAGAAGGGGAGCCGGCCCTGTTTACTCTGCTCCGAGAGCTGCCGCGCTGAGGTGCCGGCAAAGCCGCTGCGCTGGCCACAAGAGTCGCGCTGGCGGCCCGTGTGGGCCCTCCAAGCCTCGGTCAGAAGGGGAGCCAGCCCTGTTTACTCTGCTCCGAGAGCTGCCACGCCGAGGTGCTGGCAAAACCACTGTGCCGGCCACAAGAGTCGCGCTGGCGACCCGTGTGGTTCCTCCACTGGGGATCTTCTGCTCCATGAGCGACCAGAATTTGTCTGATAGTGTGGCGTCCTCTAGTTCTCTGTGTTTTGACTGAGAGCTGCAATCCCGAGCTGTTATCGATCGGCCATCTTGGATCGTTCCCACTTAAAACTTTTAAACTTTTGGCTGGGTGCGGTGGCTCACGCCTATAATCCCAGCACTTTGGGAGGCTGAGGCGGGTGGATCACAAGATCAAGAGATCGAGACCATCCTGGTCAACATGGTGAAACTCTGTCTTTACTAAAAATACAAAAAAAAATTAGCTGGGCATGGCGGTGCATGCCTGGAATCCCAGCTACTCAGGAGGCTGAGGCAGAATTGCCTGAACCCAGGAGGCGGAAATTGCGGTGAGCCGAGATCGCACCATTGCATTCCAGCCTGGGTAACAAGAGCGAAACTCCGCCTCAAAAAAAGAAATCAAAAAACTTTTGACTACTTAAAGACTGAGAGATTTACTCTATGAATCCACATGAGTTTCCATCTAACTTCCTAGCAGAACGATATTAGGCCAGATGTTAAACATGAAACAGGAGTACTGAAAGATTCTTAGAATGTGTTTGCATCTGAACACAGCTCTACTATAACGACAGAGCTACAGGTCAAGGAAGCTTATTCTTTCTCCTAGGCCTAGGGCAGAAGTTGTTGAAAAGTGACCTCATCCCCAACCAACAGCATCATCTGGGAACTTGTATCTGCAAATTCTTAAGCCCCAACCCCAAACTCACTGAATGAAAAACGCTGGATGAAGGGCCCAGCAATCTATGTTTTAAAACAAATCTACCAGGTGATTTTGATACAGAACTAGGAGATTCAAACAGCCTGCCGGGCCATGATTTGAAAATAAAATGGTTTTTAAATTAGTATCTGGAAAGTGATAGCAAAATATGCCATTTGTGGGTTTGCTTAGGGTCTGAGAAACAGGAAAAAAAGCATAGTTTAATTACTTCAACAGATTTTCAAAGCACCTGTGCCAAACCAAGGAAGAACAGCTTAAGTAATATTAGTGAAAATTTTTGGAGCAGTTAATGTGGGCCAGACTCTATGTTAACTGTGCTAATAATCATTATCCAATGTAGTATTCACAACAGTTTTCTCAATTTATAGAACCGTATACCAAGACAGAGAATGTTTAGTAACTTGCCCCAAATCCCACAGCTAGTAAGAACTGGAATCAGGACTAAAACCCGTATCTGACTCAGAGCCTGAGCTCTTAGCATTTGTTTACACCAATGTTTCAGCTTTAAACAATTTTGGTCAATTTTTAGAGCATGGCCACTACTTAACTTCCAGATTAAACTTGTAGATTGACCTGCAGCCTTCACAAATGGCTATATTGCCTATTCTGTCTGAATACTTGTTGTACATACAGTTTGTGTATCTTTTTTCTGAAATGCTTGGGACCAGAAGTGTTTCTGATTTTAGATTTTTTCAGATTTGGGAATACTTGCATTATAAAGTTGACACACCAAATCCAAAAATCCAAAATCCAAAATGCTTCAATGAGTATTTCTGTTGAGTGTCATGTCAGTGCTCAAAAAGTTTAGAGTTTTGAAATTTCAGATTTTCAGATCTGAAATGCTCAATTTAGAGTAAAATCATTGTCATATAAAAGAGATTTGTCTTTCATATTAGAATTTGGATAATTTACATAGAGAATGAAAGTATTCTCTATTTTAAAACAAAACTTCTAACATACAACAATTTCTAGCATTGTTCATTCTACCATAACTTATTTCTATTTAGTTTTTTTTTGAGATGGAGTCTTGCTCCATTACCCAGGCTATGCAGTGATGTGATCTTGGCTCACTGTAACCTCTGCCTCCTGGGTTCAGGCAATTCTCATGCCTCAGCCTCCTGAATAGCTGGAATTACAGGTGCCTGCCATCACACCCAGGTACTTTCTGTATTTTTAGTAAAGACAGGGTTTTACTATGTTGTTAGGCTGGTCTTGAACTCCCAGCCTCAAGTGATCTACCCGTCTTGGCCTCCCAAAGTGCTGGGATTACAGGCGTGAGCCACTGTGCCTGGCCTATTTCTTTTCTTTTCTTTTTTTTTTGAGATGGAGTCTTATTCTGTCGTCCAGGCTGGAGTGCAGTAGCTCAGTCTTGGCTCACTGCAACCTCTGCCTCCCTGTTCAAGTGATTCTCCTGCATCAATTTCCCAAGTACCTAGGATTACAGGCATGTGCCACCACAACTGGCTAATTTTTTCATTTTTAGTAGAGACAGGGTTTCACCATGTTGGCCAGACTGGTCTTGAACTCTTGACCTCAGGTGATCCACCCACCTTGGCCTCCCAAAGTGCTGAGATTACAGGTGTGAGCCACCATGCCTGGCCAGTATTTCTGTTTGTTTGTTTGCTTGTTTGTTTTTGAGATAGAGTCTTGCTCTGTTGCCCAGGCTGGAGCCAGTGGCACGATCTCAGCTCACTGCAACCTCCACCTCCCAGGTTCAAACGATTCTCCTGCCTCAGACTTCTGAGTTGCTGGGAATATAGGCACATGACACTACACCCAGCTAATTTTTTTGTATTTTAGTAGAGATGAGATTTCAACATATTGGCTAGGCTGGTCTTGAACTCCTGATCTTGTGATCTGCCTGCCTCAGCCTCCCAAAGTGCTGGGATTACAGGCACGAGCCACAGTGCCTTGCCAGTATTTCTGTTTTTATAATAGTTGAAAGTATACTCCAACTCAGTTGTTTTTCTTTTTTTTTTGGAGACGGGGTCTCACTCTGTCACCCGGGCCGGAGTGTAACGGCACAATAACTTGCTGTAGCCTCCAACAGCTAGACTCAAGTGATCCATTCGCCTCAGCCTCCCAAGTAGCTAGGACTACATACATGTGCCACCACATCTAGCTATTTTTTTTCTTTAACTTTGTAAAGATGAGGTTTTGCCATGTAACCCAGGTTGGTTTCCAACTCGTGGTCTGAAGTGATCCTCCCACCTTGGCCAAAGTGCTGGGATTATTGGAGTGATCCATCAGGCCCAGCCAAGTTCCTTTATTTGTAGTTGTCTCTTTGCAAATACATTTTTTTTTTTAGACAGAGTCTTACTCTGTCGCCCAGGATGGAGTGCAGTGCAATCTTGGCTAACTGCAACCTCCGCCTCCCACATTCAAGCAATTCTTCTGCCTCAGCCTCCCGAGTAGATGGGACTATAGGCACAGATCATTGTTTGTATTTTTAGTAGAGACAGGGTTTCACCATATTGGCCAGGCTGGTTGGCCTCAAACTCCTGACCTCATGATCCACCCGCCTGGGCCTCCCAAAGTGCTTGGATTACAGGCTTTTGAACCACCATGCCCAGCCCACAAATACATTTAAGAACCCTGAAAATACTTCCAATAATTAAAAGTTTCAAATAAAGTTTAGCAACCACTATCACCAGACCATTTTTACCTTCTTTTTTTTTGAGACGGAGTTTTGCTCTTGTTACGCAGACTGGAGTGCAATGGCGCGATCTCAGCTCACCGCAACCTCTGCCTCCTGGGTTCAGGCAATTCTCCTGCCTCAGCCTCCTGAGTAGCTGGGATTATAGGCACGCACCACCATGCCCAGCTAATTTTTTTTGTATCTTTAGTAGAGATGGGGTTTCACCATTTTGACCAGGATGGTCTCGATCTCTTGACCTCGTGATTCACCCACCTCAGCCTCCCAAAGTGCTAGGATTACAGGCTTGAGCCACCACGCCCGGCCTCATTTTTACCGTCTTTTAATGATCTTGGATCTTGGCCAATCATTTTGTTCTGTGAGTTGCAACTCACAGGGTTACACCAAGAGTGTGAACTATTTGAATAAGAGGAGCCAAATATAGGCTAGTTTAGGTACTTCCAAGAACAGCTGTAGCAGCATGTGCTTGTTAAAAATGTAGTGGAAACCTCCTGGCTGAGCAAACCCAGAGAGAGCCAGGCTAACTGAGAATACTCATGATGAAATACATTATTTGTTGGACTCACTGTGTCCTTGACAGCCATGAAGCAGTGACAGATCCAGCGACGAGTGGTGCCATCACGACATATGTAAGAAAAGGCTCTATCAAAGTTCCTATCTGGGGCACAGAAAGAAACTTTCTCTATCGTCTGGTCAACTATGAGGTCCTAGAAAATAGAACACACAAAGAGAAGACTTATGAGGTTATTCAAGCTTCTCAGAACACAGGATGTTCATTTCATGATGCAGAATCCATACATCTGATACAACTAGGCTACAGAATAGCTAGATCTGTGTCCAGAGGTTTAAATACTAAGAATTGGACTTAGCAGACATCCTAAGAGGCACTTTGCCCAGGTATCTCCCTCATCTACATGTTCTAAAGCATATGCTTGTTGATTCTAGTTTTATATCTCTTTCATGGTAGATTCCACTTTTGACAATATATATAAATCAGTATCTTTAATCCTTTTGGTGTATTTCCAAATATAAGCAAATACATATAATAGTCACATTTATGCTACCTTCGTTTCACAATTAACACTATACACACATATACACACAGTTCTGCACCTTGCTTTTTTTCATTATATATACCCCATCCAGTGAATTTACTTCAGATACTATTTGAGATGTGGAATTTCCATTTGTTTCTTTTTCTTTTCTATCCGCCCCCCCCGCCCCCCCCCCTTTTTTTTTTTGAGATAGAGTCTTTCTCTGTCGCCCAGGCTGGAGAGCACTGGTGTGATTTTGGCTCATTGCAACCTCCGCCCCTGGGTTCAAGCAATTCTCCTGCCTCAGCCTCCTGAGTAGCTGGGACTACAGATGCAGGCCACCATACCTGGCTAATTTTTGTTTTTTTTAATAGAGATGGGGTTTCACTGTGTTAGCCAGGATGGTCTCAATCTCTTGACCTCGTGATCTGTCCGCCTCAGCCTCCCAAAGTGCTGGGATTACAGCTATGACCCACCGAGCCTGGCCATTTGTTTCTTTTTCATAGTTTCTGTTCTCTGCCAAGATTTCTATCTCTTCATTCAATATGAACATATTTCCTTTTTGTCACTGAGTATGGTTATAATGACTGCTATACACTATTTTCATTTCTGTTAAGGTAGTACCCTACTCCAATGTATCATTTTCTGTACTAGTTGTGGTGATGCTATAAACACAAAACAATATAATAACTCAAATACAAATGATGTTTATTTCTTGGTCAAATAATGAAGGTAGGTATTTAAAATCCTTGTCTGCTAATTCCAACATCTAAGTCATGTTGAAGTTGGGTCTTGATTGATTGCTATTTTGATGAGAATAAGTTAGACTTGTCTGTTTTGTTGTATGCTGAGTAGTTTGCATTATAGACATTGTGAATGTTGTATGTGGAGAGTCTGGATCCCATTACATTCCTTGGAAGTGTTATGTTTCTGGTTTTATCAGGTAGCTAATTTGATTATACTCAAATAGAAAACTCTATCTTTTGGATAGCCTCTCAAACATCAGGGTGTTTTTGTTCTTTTTTTGAGACTTTCTTGCTCCGTCATCCAGGTGGGAGTGCAGTGGTACAATCACTGTTCACTGTAACCTCATCTCCTGGGCTCAAGCGATCCTCCCACCTCAGCCTCCCAAGTAGCTAGGACTACAGGTGCATGTCGCCATACCTAATCAAATATCAGTATCCTTACCTGGGCTATTTGGAGTCTGCCTTGCATCTGTATGGCTAAAGTGTCAGAGATTTGGACAGAATTTATGAATAGAATTTAGGACTACTCCTTTTTGGCTCACTTATTTTCAGGATTCTCTTTTTACTTTCTTTTTTTTGAGACAGAGTCTTGCTCTGTCACTCAGGCTGCTGGAGTACAATGGCTCAATCTCAGCTTACTGCAACCTCTGCCTCTCAGATTTAAGCATTTCTCGTGCCTCAGCATCCTGAGTACCTGGGACCACAGGCATGCACTACCTCGCCCAGCTAATTTTTTGTATTTTTAGTAGAGATGGGGTTTCACCATGTTGGCCAGGCTGGTCTTGAACTCTTGGCCTCAAGTGATCCACCCACCTCAGCCCCCCGAAGTTCTGGGACCTCAAGCATGAGCCACCACGCCCGGCCTTTCTTTTTACCTTCTATTAGCTATTATTGCCTCAAATTATTTTGCACTTTGGGAGGACGAGGCAGGTGGATCACTTGAGGTCACGAGTTCGAGACCAGCCTGGCCAAAATGGTGAAACTCTCTCTCTAATAATAATACAAAAATTCACCATGTGTGGTGGCAGGTGCCTATAATCCCAGCTACTCTGGAGGCTGAGACAGAAGAATCACTTGAACCCGGGAGGCAGAGGTTGCAGTGAACTGAGATCACACCATTGCATTCTAGCCTAGGTGACAGCCAGACTCTGTCTATAAAAAAAATATTCTGTCTTCTGGTTTTTAAGACCAGAAAGACTAAATGTTTCCCACTGAAGTTTGAGCTACCCTATATGGTAGAGACTAGGGCCTTTCCTAGTCTAGAAGTTGTGAAATGGGAAATCAATCAATATAATTTCCTTCTTCTAAGTGTCAGCTTCTCTCTAGAATCTACCAGCTTTGGGTTAGTTTCTAGTACCTTCGAATAATTGGGTTATTTTGTTTAGAATTTATAGTTGTTTGCTAGAGGGTCAGTCCAACAGAAGCTCTATTTAGTTATTGCTGTAAGTGAAACACACTGAAGATTCATTTTGAAACCTGTTATTAATTTTTTTCTTTGTAACATAAATTTCATTTCCATTCATATTTCCATCTACCAATTCAATTACATGTCCATTGAAATTCATTTATCCCTTTTTCTATGGAACTATATAATCGTTAATATACCCAATTAGGAACACTAGGCCAAGTGCAGTGGCTCACACCTATAATCCCAGCACTTTGGGAGGCTGAGGTGGGAGGAGTGCTTGAGCCCAGGGGTTCAAGACGAGCCTGGGCAACATAGGGAGACCCCATCTCTAAAAAAAAAAGAAAAGAAAAAAGAAAAGAAAAATTAGCTGGGCCATGGTGGTATGTGCCTGCAGTCCCAGCTACTTGGGAGGCTGAGTCTCAGGATCCCTTGAGCCTAGGAGACTGAGGCTGCAGTGATCTACGATTGTGCCACTGTATTCTAGCCTCGGTGACAGTGTAAGACACGACACTGTCTAAAAAAAAAAAAAAAAAAAAAAAAAAAGATAGGAATGCTACCAAAATCAAGATAGGCATGAGTTGGGAGATGGGAGATGAAGGCAATCTGACAGAGCTTCTTGCTCAAAGGTTAAGGGCTTCAGATTTCAGCTTCTGTTCTACAAAAATTTGTGCATATCATGGCATGGTGTTATCACAAACACTGATCCCAACATTGTATTAGTTCCTGCTTATACCGAAATACAAGGTGGGAAGATGAGCCCAATGGTGACAAGGCACCAATTACTACTACACAGTGTGGGAAAAAAACTGAACTAATGAATGCCAGTGGTGTAAGCAGCCACAGGGGGCAATCAATATCACTTTCCAACTTGTATAAAACAATTAAATGCATAGCGTTCAAGTATAATAAATTTCATCCAAACTAATGAAAACTATACAAGTTCCTAAAAATAAGATAATTAAAGTGATCACTGTTTCCAACAGTAATGTATTAAAATTTTAGATTATTGCTTCTCTTGAACTTAAAAGAATGCACTGTAAGGTCAAATAACTAAAATGCAGCTCTATTAAATCACTTGAAATTTACCAGGCAAGTTGCCTATCGAAACTGCTTTTTACCTGCCAGACTTTCTCCCCTTTCAGTGGCATCTGCCTTTAAGAAAAATTATCTTCTTGTTACATATTTTTCCTGACTTTAGGTCTTCTAGAAAATTTTAATTAATAATTAAATGTACATATAACACCTTATGCTTTCCAGGGATAGAGCTGTGTCTCCATTCTTGTTTAGGATCACTGTCTCTCAAATGCAAAATGCTACCTATGATTTGAGATATTATTTGGATTCTAAGTAAATGTTAACCAAAGAGCTAGTTACTAGTCCTTAAGATGTCACTTAAATTGAGTTTTAAGTCAAAAGCCAGGTTACTTAGTTCAAATATCAATTTTTAAAAATACTGTTTTCTTCAGAGGAAGAAGAAATTTTAAATGTGGAGTCCATCTTTTAAAAAATTTAAAAATATAGTAAAAGCATAGTCTATCATCTTTTATATCAAGTGTGTGCAGTTGAAACTTTAAAAAAAATATCTAAGAACAAAAGTAGGCTGGGAGCAGTGGCTTGTGCCTATAATCACAGCACACTGGGAGGCCAAGATGAATGGATCATTTGAGGTCAAAAGTTCAAGATCAGCCCGACCAACATGGTGTAAACTTGTCTGTACTAAAAATACAAAAATTATTGGGGCATGGTTGCACATGCTTGTAATCCCAGCTACTTGCTACTGCACTCCAGCCTGGGCAACAAAAGCATAACTCTATCTCAAAAACAAAAAACAAAAATAAAACCCAGATCTTAACATTAAATGCTAATGCTTAGTACTTTAGACATGCTATGTCATGTAGAACAAAATGTTGAAAGAATACTATTTTTCATAAAGTAAATGAGTAACTAAAGTGGTTTCCTGAACATTAAACAGTCTCTCAGGAGACTGTACTTTGGACTAAGTGGAAGAATAAAGAGTGACATCAACAGCTTAAGGGTATTATATTGGATCATTGGAGATTTTTAAAAGCATTAAGAGCAGTTGCTGGGCATGGTGGCTCATGCCTGTAATCCCAGCACTTTGGGAGGCCAAGGCAGGTGGATCACCTGAGGTCAGGAGTTCAAGACCAGCTTGGCCAACCTGGTAAAATCCCATCTCTACTAAAAATACAAAAATTAGCTGGGCGTGGTGGTAGGTGCCTGTAATCCCAGTTACTTGAGAGGCTGAGGCAGGAGAATCACTTAAACCTGGGAGGCAGAGGTTGCAGTGGATTAAGATTGCACCATTGTATTCCTGCCTGGGTGACAGAATAAGACTCCGACTCAAAAAACAAAACAAAACAAATTATGAGCAGTCCTATTTAAGCTTATAAGAATCTTACCATTAGGCCAGATGCCGTGGCTCAATCCTGTAATCCCAGCACTTTGGGAGGCTGAGGTGAGCGGATCACCTGAGGTCAGGAGTTTGAGACCAGCCTGGCCAACATAGTGAAACCCTGTCTCTACTAATAATGCAAAAATTAACCAGGCAAGGTGGCATACACTGTAATCCCAGCTACTCCAAAGGATGAGGCAGGAGAATTGCTTGAACCCAGGAGGCAGAGGTTGCAGTGAGCCAAGATCATGCCATTGCACTCCAGCCGGTGAAACAAGAGTAAAACTCCATCTCCAGAAAAAATAAACAAATAAAATTAAAAAAAATAAATAAAAAAAGAATCTTACCTTAGTTTTTTCATCCACAACTCTGAGTCCATCTGCTGAGACCCATAGAACCGCTTTAACTGCTTTCTTTCCAGTCTTTTAAGAGAAACCAAAAGGGGGAGGGGGAGATACACATATATACTATTAAAAAAAAAGGTCATCATCCACAGAAAACACTGATTTCTGCCTTCCAAAAGTCACAAGTACAGATGGAGTCCAAGTTCAGGAGTGGTGCCCAAAGCCAGAGACTCAAACCAAACTGCAGAAACATTCAGGAAAAAACGAGCCAAAGCCATTATTTTAGAAACACAATGCAAAACATAAGATAAAATTAAGTAAAAGGGAAGTAACGGATGGAATAAAAACCAAGATATCACATTCCATAAAGGGCAAAGAATTCATAACTATATTCTTTACCCATTTAAAAAATCAACCAAGAAAACCAAGAGTCAGATAAATATTAAATACATAAGGAGTTACACCACAAGTAGCGTCTATAAGTGTATTTAGAGCAGGAAGTAACATGTCTAAATTGAGATGCTGACCATTCTACCATCCTATGACCCCAATGTGTTATAGCAGGACCCTTGGTCACCTAAAATTTTCTTGTTAAAAACACAATAGGTCTTCATTATTCTATCAACAATCTTTAAAAGCCATTATTTGTCCTCTCAGGGTTAACACAGATATTTTTCCTTACAATGTTTTTTCTTGAGGTGGAGTCTCACTCTATCCCCCAGACTGGAGTGCAGTGGTGCAATCTTGGCTTACTGCAACCTCTGCCTCCCAGGTTCAAGGATTCTCCTGCCTCAGCCTCCCAAGTAGCTGGGATTACAGGTGACTGCCACCATGCTCAGCTAATTTTTAGTAGAGATGGAGTTTCACCATATTACATGGCCAGGCTGGTCTGGAACTCCTGACTTCATGTGACCCACATGCCTCAGCTTCCCAAAGTGCTGGGATTACAGGTGTGAGCCACTGTGCCCAGCGTCTAATAATTTTAGAGATGAGGTCTCACTATGTTGCCCAGGCTGGAGTGCAGTGGCTATTCACAGGTACAATCATAGAGCATTACAGCCTTGAGCTCCTGTGCTCAAGTGATCCCCCTGTCCCAGCCTCATGTGTAGCTGGGACTACAAGTATGCACCACTGCACCCAGCCTTGGCTTGTTTTTCAATTTGACATTAAATGCATGGAGACATTTTGGGGACACAGGAAGATTTTAAAACTACTGAAAAAATAATTTTCTTTTTACTGGCTCAGAAAAAACTTTTTGGCACATGAGAATCACATGAGAAACAAGCTGATGCATAATTCCTCTTGTGATGAAATTTAATAGTAATTTAACTGTGTCTTTCTTTTTATAAATGCCTCAAGGATACAGCATAATAAAACAAAAGCAATATGAAGGCTGAGAATAGGTATCAGATTATCATAAAAACTATAGATCAAAAGGAATCTGGTTCAAAGGTTGGAGCAGCAGCCTCTAGAAGGGACAAGGAAGACTATCAGAACTGTCTATCATTCTCCTCTATATGTAGTCCAGGCCCAGGAAAACTTGATATGGAGGCATGCCCTTACTTAAATAACTTGTGATCCACTCGGCCTCATCATCTCTACCACCACCATACATTTGATGAGTGCCTATAATATGTCAGCCAGTGGAAATACTTGGAAGACTACTGAAAGGAGACAATCAAACAAAAAATAAAGAATACAGTAGGTAAGTGAATATGGTATAGAATATAGTAGAGCTGAGAACAAGGTATATTGATGCCAGAAAAGAGGTATAATCAAATCTCTTCATGGAACTGGGGAAGGTTATACAAAGAAGACTGAACTGGGTGCTGAAGTACTTTTTCTTGATGCTCTAGGTAGGGGTAGGGAGGCAGGGAAGTAACAGAGGTAGTGGACATGCCAGGCAGAAGAAACAGTAGAACAGGACATGAAAGCAAACAACATGGCATGTCTGGGGCTCTGTAAATATTTCAGTATGTCCTGACAAGTAGACTTGGCAATGGGGGAGGCACAATGGGAGACAGAATAGGAAAGGCCTAATCACAGAAGGCCTTCTATGTCTGATGAGGAATTTCATCTTGATTCTATGGGCAATTAGAAGCTAATCTGTAAATATTAACATTTACAATAAATTGAATTTAGGTAAAGGAAATTAGCCTTGGTAATATGGGTAGGCTTCATCCAATCAGTTGAAGGCCTCAAGAGCAAAAACTGGTTTCCTGAAGAAACCCTGCCCGAGCTTCCAGCCTGTTGGCCTGCTTTACAGATATCAGACTTGCCAGCCAGCCGGGCAGCCCCCACAATCACATAAGTAAATTCTTATACACACACACACACACACACACACACACACACCTCCTAGTGGTTGTTTCTTTGGAGGATCCTGATACATAAGTGGAAGTTAGACTAGAATGAGATAAAAAGTAAATGAAAGGCAAGAAGAGTCTACAAGTATTAAATATTTCTTTAAAAAGCTTTTCTATAAAAAGGAGAGCTGTAGGGCAATAAGACATAGGCAGAGCATCAAGGGAAGTCTACAATAATTGTGATAAATGAGCATGTTATAGTAGAAATAGAAGGGGCTTTGGATTGAAACAAATATGAGACTGAATTCAGTGCTACTATTCATAAGCTAAGAAAGTTATGTAGCCCACTGAGCTTCCATCTCTTCATCTGTAAAATATTTGTAGTTTGTTAAAAGGATTAGAGATTACATACAGTACCTGGAATTTAAATAGGGTAATAATTAGCAGCCATTTATCATCATTATATTATTACTAATAAACTTTTAAAAACCTCTCCCAATAGTAAAACAGAATTCTTGAAAGATTGATATACATTTTCAACAACAACAAAAAATTCTCTTCATGTGCTAAATGGGAAAAGCCAGTGGAACAATGGAAAGTTATGGCCCAAGAAAAAGAGTAATTTAGAGGACAAAGTCCAACAAAAGGCAGGGTGAGATGGGGCTAGAATACAAGTTTTAGGAAGAGAGATGTCCTTTCCTATGAAAGGGAGTGACAAAGTGGGGCTGAGTATAGATGAAGACAGATTTGTAAAGGAGGGAGTAGCAAGTGGAGGAAATTCACTCTGGAGAGCCACAAATTCATCTGTGAATTTAGGGTTTTACTTTACCTGCTTTACTTTGCTGGGGAGAGGAAAGATGACAGGCAGAGTAAAACAGTAAGGATTCAGAACAGCAGTGTGGGGGCAGTCCAGTATCCTAACTTGAAATCAAGCTGTTGTCTGGACTTGAATTCTGGTTCTGCAACTTACTCCTAGTATGACCAAAGGCAGGTTAATTTCACTTCTCTATGCTTCACTTTCTACACCTGTATAATAATGTTAATAATCTCATATACTTCAAAGGATTACTGTGAGGATTAAACGATGTATATAAAAGGTCTAGAACAAGGATGGTCATATAATTTACTCTACAAACTGGGAACCTTTGAAAGTGAAAGGGATCAGGCCACAGTTAACTAATCAAAGAACTGAAAAGAGATAACCTATACCAAATATGAAATGTAGAATTTACATACAGGCTGGGGGCAGTGACTCAGCCTCCCAGCACTTTGGGAGGCTGAGGTGGGGGGGATCATCTGAGGTCAGGAGTTCAAGACCAACCTCACCAACATGGCGAAACCCTATCTCTACTAAAAACACAAGAATTAGCCAGGTGTGATGGTGAGCACCTGTAATCCCAGCTACTTGGGAGGCTGAGGCAGGAGAATTGCTTGAACCCAGGAGGTGGAGGTTGTAGTGAGAATATGTTATGTATCTATTACAAATAACTACATCAGGAAACTTGTACCAGAAGAGAAATGCACAGATAATCTTAACATGAAGAAAACTAGTTAAGGAACACGGAATGGCACAGAAACAGTAACAAGCTGAGCACACTATAAGATGACTTTTTCCTAAATATAAAAGCTACCCACAGTAAAAGGCAAATGAAATAACCAGTTGCTATCTGCCTGTCTCCAGAGTTTTGTTTGTTTGTTTGTTTTCTGTTTCTTTAAGTAGAAGCCACTGTTTCTTTCTTTTATTTTTGTTACAGACAAGGTCTTACTCTGTCACCCAGGCTGGAGCGCAGTGGTGTGATCATAGTTCACTGCAGCCTCAAACTCCTGGGCTCAAGCGATCCACCCACCACAGCCTCCTGAGTAGCTGGGAGACCACAAGCAAATACCACCACACCTGGCTACTTTTTAATTTTTATAGAGATGGGGTCTTGGTATGTTTCCCAGGCTGGTCTTGAAATCCTGGCTTCAAGTGATCCTTCCACCTCAGCCTCCCAAAGTAGTAGGATTACAGATGTGAGCCACTATGCCCAGTTGAAACCCCTTTTTAAATATAAATTGAGGCTCACGCCTATAATCCCAGCACTGGGAGGTGGACAGATCACGAGGTCAGGAGTTTGAGACCAGCCTGACCAAGATGGTGAAACCCCGTCTCTACTAAAAACACAAAAAGATTAGCTGGGCATGGCAGCACGTGCCTGTAGTCCCAGCAACTTGGGAGGCTGAGGCAGAAGAATCACCTGAACCCAGGAGGCAGAGGTTGCAGTGAGCTGAGATCATGCCACTGCACTCCAGCCTGGGCAACAGAGTGAGACTCTGTCTCAAAAAAATAATAATTTGAAAAATAAAATAAAAATAAAATTAATTAAATAAATTGAAAAAGGATGATGATGACAAGTTGGTGATATAGATGGTAGGTAGAAAGATTCTTACATTGCTCTTTTATTTCTTATTTATTTATTTATTATTATTATTTTTTTTTATAGACGGGGTTTCACCATGTTGGTCGGGCTGGTCGTGAACTCCCGACCTCAGGTGATCCGCCCACCTTGGCCTCCAAAGTGCTTGGATTACAGGCATGAGCCACCACGCCCAGCCTGCTCTTTTATTTCATCAGTATAACTGATGTTATCCTTGGGAGAGACAAGCTGGAGTTGGAGGAATGAGTTTTGTTTTGTTTTTTGAAACAGTCTTGCTCTGTTGCCCATGCTTCAAGTGCAGTGGTGCAATCCAGGCTCACTGCAACCTCCACCTCCGAGGTTCAAGTGATTCTCCTGCCTCAGCCTCCCGAATAGCTGGGATTACAGGCACCTGCCACCACACCCCACTACGGCTAATTTTTGTATTTTTAATACAATGAGGTTTCACCATCTTGGCCAGGCTAGTCTTGAACTCCTGACCTCAGGTGATCCACCTGCCTCAGTCTCCCAAAGTGCTGGGATTACAGGTGTAAGCCACTGCACCCAGCCGGAATGAGTTTTTAAACTGTTTAAATCAGGAATTAGCACACTTTTTTTGTGAAGGGCCAGATAACAAAATATTTTAGGTTTTGCAGGACATATGATCTCTATTGTAACTATTCAACTCTATCATTGCACAAAGGCAGCCATAATAATATGTACACAAATGAGCCTGACTTTGTTCCAATAACATGTTATTTATAAAAACAAATACAGTAGTGGGCCATAGTTTTCGATATCTGATATAATCTCTAGAAAGTAATTAATTGAATTACTTCACTATAATGAAAGTAATTCATTATACTGAAATATTATACCTGTTGGAATTATGTCCCTGAATTTTCTTTTTCTTTTTTTTTACTGACACATGTATTTATATCCTACCTGTTATTTTAAGGTGCTGTCCAACTCTACAATTCCATAATTCCCAAGATCACCAATGAGATAACAGCATGCCATTAATTAATATAAATAAAAAAGACACTTGGAGGCAAGACGGCTGGGCATATGCTAGGTAAGAGCAAAAGGGTTAAACAGATGTTCTAATGTAAGCTGAAGCAAAGAAATGCTATAAAGACACATGGACACACAATTTGGCATAGTTTTGAAATGTTAAGAAGTAAACAGCAGCAAACAGATCAATTAGGGCAGAGCAAGTCACTCTCAGCCCAACTGTGATTTGCAATTCTATTGTGCAAAGTTCCTTGAGTTACAAACGAAAGAGATCTTCAAAAGTATCCAATGTGTAAAGAATCACTGATCAGTCTTTCTGTGAAAGACTACACAGAAGCAGGCATCAGAGTAACGGTGATATATAAACCAGGGAACAATGACACACTGTGTATAAACTTGTAATGTACTTGTAATAAACAAACAAAAGACTTTTTTTCAGAGGAAACCCAGCTTCATTGTTTTTTAATCAGAAGAGAAAAGCCTTGAAGTCTATAATGTGATATTTGAATTTCTGAACAGAATGGTGTAATAAATACATTTTGCCTTATAATTCCAAAATCCAGTGAATATTCCCCAAAGAACAAAGCAGTGAAAAGACAGAAACACAAGTTTCTTCAGAATTTGAGAGTGTACTGTACTCATGAAGAGTACACTTTTAGTCTCGGACACTAAGGTTGACTATTCCTGTACTTTCTTAAATGAGGGGCACTTAAAGGCTTTTAGGAAAAAATAAGGACAGAGTATGTCATGAACTACACAGTAAAGGAGAGATTTTTGGGAGGCAATTTAGCTCTTCTGGTTTGCCAAATCACTTCAACGGGGGGAGGGGAGACCTAGGGATTATTCCAATATTAAGTTCATATTTGAAAGGTGACATAGTAGTTGGAAATTCTAGAGGCATCTAACATTCAACCTGTCCAACACCAAATTTATCCCTTCTCAAAATGAGTGATTACACCATTCCCTTGGTCATCCATGAATGAAATCTGGGTCTCATCTTCTGTTTCCTTCTCAACACCCCTAGGTTGAATGAATGAATGAATGAATGAATGAATGAATGAATGTGTGTGGAACATGTTTTCTCTCATTCCAATGTCCCTGATGGTGCTGTTCCTTCTGTCTGAAATCTCTTTCTCTTCTAACTTAGTTTAACTGGAACTCACAATTTTTAGGCTCAGCCTCAGGTGTCATCTCCTCCTAGAAGCCTTCATTACAGTCTTTCACATTCACTCTTCCTCTTTGCTCCAGAAGCACCTGTTATTATTAAACAATTTGGTAACCATCTCTTCACCTGATTCCTCCCATGACAGGGTGAACTTGAAGAGCAGTATATTTCTTACTCACTCCTTCATTAATTAATGAATTTAAATATTTTGGAGCAACTACTATGGACCACAAATCATTCTTGGTACTGAAGATTCAGCAGTGTACAAAACAGGTGAAGATCACTGTCCTTACAGAGCTTACATTTCAGTGAGGGAGAGATAAATAAGTAGAATGTTTGGTATGACATACAGTGATAAGCCCTATCAAAGAAAAATAAAGCTAGGAAGGAATTAGGGAGTGTGTACATCTGGGGGAAGAGTGGTGTTTGAATTTTTAAAAAGAGTTGTCAGTAAATGCCTCACTGAGAATGAGCTTTTGAGTAAAGAGAAAGAATTGGCAGTGAGCCACACATATATCTGGATGATGTGTGTTCCAGACTAGAGGTTACAGCAAGTACAAAGGCCCTGAGGTGGAAGCATACCTGGTGTGTTTAAGGAATAGTGAGGAGGCTAGTGTGGCTGGAACAGAGGGAGCAAGAAGAATGCTAGAAGGAGATAAAAGAGGAAACAGAGGAGGCTGCGGCAGAATTGCCTGAACCCAGGAGGCGGAGGTTGCAGTGAGCTGAGATCGCACCATTGCACTCCAGCCTGGGTAACAAGAGTGAAACTCCATCTCAAAAAAAAAAGAGGAAACAGGACAAAGGGGATTCATAAACAATGGCCAACAAGACCTAAGAGACTTTGGCTTTTACCCTGAGTAGGTCAGGAAGCTACTGGAGGACTTGGGACAGTGAAGCAACATAATCGGGCCTCTGTCTTAAAAAGATCACTCAGGCTGATCTCTCAAGAGGGGACTGCAGGAGGACAATAATGAAAGCAGGGGTCACAGGATGCTAGTAGGATGCTACTGCAATGGTTCAGATGAGAGGAGAGGCTGGCTTGGACCAGGGTGAGTGGTGAAGATAGTGAGAAATGATTAGGTTTCTGTAGGCTGAAGCAGACAGGAACTGTTGATGGAGTGGATGCAGGGTATAAGAAAAAGAGAAGACAAGGTCAAATCCAGGGTTTGGCTAGAGCACAGGGACAGAGTTGCTGTATACTAAGACTGGGAAAGACTAGAGAAGATCCTTCTCTCCTTGGGGGAATTTGTGACATACTGAAGTGTGAGATGATTAGCAGACATCAAAGTGAAAAGGTTTAATAATGATAATCGTGAAACCTATCTACCAAAACAGGCCATTTGGTGATCTTTACTTATATTTATTCATCTAATCTTCACAACAATCACATGAAGTATGCATTAATTGCAAAGCTAGTAAGTGCAAGTAATCTGGCTCCAAAGGCTATGCCCTTGATTCCTATGCTATATTGCCTCTAAGATGGAAATACCACTATAGAGTATAGCGGAGATGTATGGAGATACAAATTTCAAAACCATCACCATATATTACATAAATGATATTTAAAGCCATCACACTGTGGATAAGATAATTAACAGAGAGGTGTAGGCTGAGAAGACTCCACAGACAAAGGGGAAAACTGGGAAAGTATAATCCCTGAATTCCAAATGAATAGTGTTTCAAGGGGGAGTGAGAGATGGGTTATGTCAGTTGCTGCTGATAGTCTGAGTAAGGTGACAGGACTACTGAAATAGTAATACAAAAGAAGGTTAAGAGCGGCTGTGGTGGGGTAGTGGAGGTAAAAGTTGTGGAGATGATTAAATGGGTTCAACAGAAGAAGGAACTGAGGGTACCAAGAAGAAACATTTTTTTAAAAAAAAAAAAGATGGCATATTTTTAAGCTAATGGATGATCCACTAGATCCACTAGAGAAAGAAAACTGATTGTAGAAGAGAGAGAGAGGTGGTAACATTGCCAGAATAAGTAAGAGTTGGACTAATAAGTATCTGGCGCAGTTGGCCTCTGTGAGGAGCATAGATAGTTCATCCCTTGAATAGGAGGGAAACAATATATGAGCACAGATGCCCTTTTAAAGAATAGGATCCAATGCCCAAAGGATTATAAATCATTCTATTGCAAAGACACATGCACGGGCCAGGCATGGTGGCTCATGCCTGTAATCCCAGCATTTTGGGAGGCTGAGGCAGGTGGATCATGAGGTCAGGAGTTTGAGACCAGCCTGACCAACATGGTGAAACCCTGTCTCTACTAGAAATACAAAAAAATTAGCCGAGCATGGTGGCATGCGCCTGTAATCCCAGCTACTCATGAAGCTGAGAAAGGAAAATCGGTTGAACCCAGGAAGCAGAGGTTGCAGTGAGCTGAGTACCGTACTCTAGCCTGGGTGTCAGAGTAAGACTCCATCCGACAAAAAAGACATGCACATATATGTTTATTGTAGCACTATTCGACAGAAAAGACTTGGAACCAACCCAAATGCCCATCAATGATAGACTGGATAAAGAAAATGTGGCACACATACACCATGGAATACTATGCAGCCACAAAAAAGAATGAGTTCATGTCTCTTGTTAGGGATGTGGATGAAGCTGGAAACCATCATTCTCGGCAAACTAACACAGGAACAGAAAACTAAACACCACATGTTTTCACTCATAAGTGGGAGTTGAACAATGAGAACACATGGACACAGGTAGGGGAATATCGCAGACCAGGGCCTGTCAGGGGGTGGGGCAAGAGGAAGGAGAGCATCAGGACAAATACCCAATGCATGTGGGGTTTAAAACCTAGATGACAGGTTGATGGTTGCAGCAAACCACCATGGCACATGTATACCTATGTAACAAACCTGCATGTTCTGCACATATATCCCAGAACTTAAAGTATAATAAAAAAAGAACAGGATCCAGAATGAAGATAAGCACTAAGTACAAGTGGCCATAGAGGAGAAAATTTAGGAAATACAAAATACAATGTAGATGTCAATACACTAATTCAAGAGTGGAGTCATAAATGCCATGAAATCATTTACTCTCAGGAATTAGGTTAAAACAACATAACCATACATTGCTTTTCAACCATGCAATCTCTAAACCTTAACTATTTCTAATGGTGCCATTTAGCTACTGTAAAAACATAAAAACTTGAAAAACCATATTTGGCAATACATTAACAGGATGTGTTAGAACAGATTATTATAATATTTTTGGTATTTTTGTTTTTGAGATGACAGTCTCACTCTGTTGCCCAGGCTGGAGGGCAGTGGCGTGATCTCAGCTCACTGCAACCTCTGCCTTCCGGGTTCCAGTGATTCTCCTGCCTCAGCCTCCTGAGTAGCTGGGACTACAGGCGCCCGCCACCACACCCAGCTCATTTTCTATATTTTTAGTAGACACGGGTTTCACCATATTGGCCAGGCTGGTCTCAAACTCCTGACCTCGTGATTCACTCACCTAGGCCTCCCAAAGTGCTGGGATTACAGGAATGACCTACCATGCCAGGACTATTTTTGGGGATTTTAGACCGAAGTGGGTGCTACACAGAAAAATGAACCAAAGTGACATAACCTAGAGAGGAGTTCACAAACTCAAATGCCTATAAGTGTTTAAGGCAGATCACAAATGAGTGAAGCAGGGTGAATGCCAGGGACAATAGGGAGTTGCAGGGATTGTGGCAAACAGGCAAAGGGCATTGCTGCTACTCAGCTCAAGCCACTGTTGCCACATAGAAAGCATGCTGTTGTGCCAGGTCTACTAATTTTTAAGATAAATAACCTACTTTTTATATAAAAGCTCTGTGCAGGCCATACACTCTATGTTTGGGGAAGTATTCAGGCCCTTGTGCTATCTAGTGCCTCTGCATTAGACACTTCTCCATTCATTATAATTAAGGCATACTGGAGGAGAGCAGAGGCTAATGCTTTTTGAATGACAGAACATCAACATGGGGTAGGTAAAAATGTTTCGCCATGTTTCAGAAAACCTTGGTTTCAATGTAGACACTGCCATTTAGTATTAGCTGGGTGAACTCTCTGAGCTTCTGTTTATTCATTTGTAAAATGAGCAGTTTCATGAACTACCCTGTCCAATTCACTGAGCTGTTGTGAATGGCAAATTAGAAAGTAGGTCAAAGCACATAATAAAGTATAAGGCTCTACATAAATACAAGTAAATGGCTTTAAAAAGAGATCTAATAGGGTGACCTAAGATTTCCTGTCTCTATGTTGAGTCAGTTTCCTCATAAAATGGGAATACAGATTACTTCGCTCATAGGATTCCTCAAATACATTAAAATCATAAAAACCTTTTTTCAAATGTTAAGTGCCTCATAATTACTTGGTAATAAAGTATTTGCTAATGAAGCTGCATGTAATAATCCCTAAAAAGCTGAGTGCATTATTGGCTTTCCTACGGCAAAGAGCAATTTAATTAGTTTGGAAAAAGTTATTTCAGGTCCTCATTTTCTTCTCCCTTTTACAATGTTTGTAAGCTTACAATGGATTGCAGGCCCATAAGAGACCCAGGTTTATCTGTTCCCTACTGCGAAAGTTTCTGGAGGCACTGCTCCTATCAGCTAATGATGCAACAATAGGGAAGTGATGGTGGTCAGGTCCAAGAGTCAACTTATGGGAAAAAGGAAGTTTTCCTGGTTATGAGTCATACATTTAGAATCGGGGCTAACAGTTCTTCTATCTATCTACTTTTATATAAAAGTGTTTAATAGAAACACTTCTTTATTACTGTTGTTCTGTTTATCCTGGATTATTAAACCACACATGATACAAAGAATAACAAAGTATCAAAATTTATGAGGAACCGTACTGGATAAAAACTCCCTAACCTACTGTTCTGTAAGATTCTTCATTTTGAGCCGGGCGCAGTGGCTCACACCTGTAATCCCAGCACTTTGGGAGGCCGAGGCGGGTGGATCACCTGAGGTCAGGAGTTTGAGACCAGCCTGGCCAACATGGTGAAACCTCATCTCTACAAAAAAAAAAAAAAAAATTCTTCATTTTGAGCTTTCATCAAACCACAAGTGACCTAGCAAACGCAAATCAAGTCTCTTTCGCCAGTCTATTTATTGTAGATTAGTGTAGAGGTGAATTAAATGATGGCAACTTGAAAGATTTAAAAGATTCCAAGTTAAAGGAAAAATTATCATTTAAAAGCACATTCTGGGTAAGATTATGGATAATACTTCTCCCTCTCTGTTTTCCAAACTCTTTAAATGACTCACTGTACAAAATTATATATTAATATAAAATCATCCTGACATTAAAAAAATTTCTCGAATAACAAGAATTTTGGGTGCTGTGGCTCATGCCTGTAATCTCAGCACTTTGGGAAGCTGAGGTGGGCAGATCACTTGAGGTTAGGAGTTCGAGATCAGCCTGGCCAACATAATGAAACCCTGTTTCTACTAAAAATACAAAAATTTGCCAGGTATGGTGGCATGCACCTGTGGTCCCAGCTACTTGGGAGGCTGAGGCAGGAGAATCATTTGAACCCAGGAAGCAGAGGCTGCAGTGAGCTGAGATCACATCAGCCTGAGTGATAAAGGGAGACTCTGTCTCCAAAAAAAAAAAAAAATGCAGGCATACAACATACTAGCCATCCAGCAAGCTGTGCACAGTGGCTTATACCTGTAATCCCAGCACTTTGGCAGGGTGAGGTGGGCCATCACTTGACCTCTGGAATTTGAGACCAGCCTGGGCAACATGGTGAAACCCTGTCTCTACAAAGTACAAAAATTAGATGAGTGTGGTGGCACATGCCTATAGTCCCACCTACTCGAGAGGCTGAGTTGGGAGGGTCCCCTGAGCCTGGAAATTTGAGGCTGCATTAAGCCATGATGGTGCCACTGAACTCCAGCTGGGTGACACAGTGAGAACCTGTCTCAAAAAAAAAAAAAAAAGCCATCTAGCAGAATGCTACTTCATCCCTAGAAGACCTACTTCCTACTTCCTGGTCCCTCAACTGCTTCTGATATTTCTTTTTATCTTAAAAAAAAAAACAACACAGTGTTAAGTGACTTTTTTATCAGAACACAGCATCGGAGGAGGGGAAGACAAAGCCTGCCATTGTTTGTTGCTGCTGTTGCTAAACCGCTGAAACACATATTCTGGTGATGCTACCTGTGCTGCTTAGTTACTCTGAACATACTATTTTTTCACTCTACTAATGGTATGTCTTTTTTTTTTTTGAGATGGAGTCTCACTCTGTAGCCCAGACTGGAGTGCAATGGCGTGATCTGGGCTCACTGCAACCTGCACCTCCCAGGTTCAAGTGATTCTCCTGCGTCAGCCTCCCGAGTAGCTGGGACTACAGGCATGCACCATCAACCCAGGCTAAATTTTTTGTATTTCTAGTAGAGACAGGGTTTCACCCTGTTGGTCAGGCTGCTCTTGAACTCCTGACCTCAAGCAGTCCACCTGCCTCAGCTTCTCAAAATGATAGGATTACAGGTAGGGGTGAGCCACTGTGCCTGGCCAGTATGTCTTTTTTTTTTTTGAAAACGAATGTGTGACTAAACGTAAGAAAATGATTGCTTATCAGTAGCATATAAATTTTTTTTTTTTTTTTTTTTGAGATGGAGTTTCACTCTTGTTACCTAGGCTGGAGTGCAACGGCACGATCTCGGCTCACCGCAACCTCCGCCTCCTGGTTTCAGGCAATTCTCCTGCCTCAGCCTCCTGAGTAGCTGGGATTACAGGCATGCGCCACCATGCCCAGCTAATTTTTTGTATTTTTAGTAGAGACAGGGTTTCACCATGTTGACCAGGATGGTCTCGATCTCTTGACCTCGTGATCCACCCGCCTTGGCCTCCCAAAGTGCTGGGATTACAGGCTTGAGCCACCGCGCCCGGCCAGTAGCATATAAATTTAAAGTCGGGAATGATGGTGATGTCAAACCACCACAGACTGTCCACACAGGTGGCTGAGATAGTGATAGTTTTGCTTTCTGATGGTTCAATGTACATGAACTTTGTTTCATGCACAAAATTATTAAAAACATTATATAAAATTATCTTCAGACTACATGTATAAGGTCTTATCTTATAAAACACAAATAAATTTTGCATTTAGACTTGGGTCTTATTCCCAAAACATCTCATTATATATATGCAAATATTCCAAAATCTGAAAAAAATCCAAAATCCGAAACCTTTAAGGTCCTAAACATTTTGAATAAGAGATGCTCAACATGAAGTATGATTTAAATATTTCCAAATAAATAAAATGTCAGTTTAAACCATTGTAAAAGATGATTCTTTTTTATTTTTAAGATAGAGTCTCCCTCTGTTGCCCAGGCTGGAGTGCAATGGCACAATCTCTGCTCACTGCAACCTCTGCCTGAGGGTTCAAGCAACTCTTCTGCCTCAGCCTCTGGAGTAGCTGGGGTTAGGACGTGTGCCAAAGTGGGCAGATCACCTGAGGTTAGGAGACCAGCCTGGCCAACCAACATGGTGAAATTCTGTCTCTACTAATAAAGATGGTTCTTTAAAGTTTTAACTAAAAAAAAGTGACTAGAAATAAAATCCAAAGTTAAATTACTACTCTATAAACAGAAAGTTAAAGTGAGTTTCTAAGAAGCTCTTTACTTACTAGCACCTTTTAAGGTAAAATCTTTTTTTTTTTTTTTTTTTTTTTTTTTGAGACAGAGTCTTGCTCTGTTGCCCAGGCTGGAGTGGAGGGCAGTGGCGTGATCTTGGCTCAATGCAACCTCCACCTCCCGGGTTCAAGTGATTCTCCTGAGTCAGTCTCCAGAGTAGCTGGAACTACAGGCATGTGCCACCACACCTGACTAATTTTTGTATTTTTAGTAGAGACGGGGTTTCACCATGTTAACCAGGATGGTCTCCATCTCCTGACATCATGATCTGACACCTCAGCCTCCCAAAGTGCTGGGATTACAGGCATGAGCCACCACGCCCAGTAGTAAAATCTTTTAAACTTTACTTATAAATAATATGAAAATAAATATATGATTCTATAGCATAATGATTAAAAGTGTAGGCTCTGAAGTCAGATTATTTGAGTTCAAATCCAGTTTCTACCACTTAATATAAATATCTGTGAATTCAGTCAGGTTATTTAACCTCTGCAAACCTTCGTTTTCTCACTGTAAAGTTGGAGAACTATTATTTCTGGGTTAAGGATTAAGTAAGATGATTAATAATTTTCTTTCTTATACCTTATAAATTCATGATATAGCAAAAAAGTGCAGTGAAAAGGCTGCCAAACAGTGTGATCCAGCTCAGCTACACTGTAGGTGCACCATGGCCCCAGTATATACAGCAATAAATACTGTGACCTCAGGATTGATTTTGAGGGGAGAGCTTTGTTACTTAACCCATTCCATGCTCCTGAATAGCATGCACCACTGCATCCAGCTAAAATAAATACTTTAAAAACTATTTTTCTAGAAACCAAATCAGCATTTTCTATAATCCGGCCTTCATTTTATCTATGATGCCTTATCTTACACAGCCTTATCTGCTGTTTTAAGTAAAGTAGACTTATTAAAACTGGTCACTTGAACAACAGTTAAAATTGTATGATAATTCTGGCAATGTGTAATTGCTTTTGGAAACTCTATTTGGGAAAAAACAAATACACCACAAAAAGTTTCCTTAACACTTATTAATTTCCTTAACAAATATAATGCCTATTTATAATGCTATGCTATACAGGAAAGAAATAATCTGATAATAAGATTCTTTCTAGATACGTATCCTATATTCCAACAACCTATTAATCTGACTCAGACCCAAAATGTCTATTAAAAATGTATTGTGACATATGTGGTTACATTACTTGACTTTTTATTTCAGACTAACAGGAGTAACTGAATTAAATAATTAGATCAAAACACTTCAAATTTGTTTACATTAGTATAAAGGTGACCTCAATTAGAACAAGAAAACGTAAAAATGAGTTAAATATTTGAGAAACAAATGTAAATTATGTGTTCTTTAAAACAAATTTCCAAAATAACAAAATCATGCAGTAGAAAACAAATTGTAGGATTTTGCTAATCACATAAATTTTCAGCAATTTTTTTCTTTTTTTTTTTTGAGACGGAGTTTCGCTCTTGTTACCCAGGCTGGAGTGCAATGGCATGATCTCGGCTCACCGCAACCTCCGCCTCCTGGGTTCAGGCAATTCTCCTGCCTCAGCCTCCCGAGTAGCTAGGATTACAGGCACACACCACTATGCCCAGCTAATTTTTTGTATTTTTAATAGAGACGGGGTTTCACCATGTTGACCAGGATGGTCTCGATCTTTTGACCTTGTGATCCACCCGCCTCGGCCTCCCAAAGTGCTGGGATTACAGGCTTGAGCCACTGTGCCCGGCCCAATTTTTAGTAATTTATACTGTCATCTAATGACAGTATTTTTCTCTTTTATTTATTTATTTATTTTTAATTGAGGCATGGTTTCACCACGTTGGCCAGGCTGGTCTCAAACTCTTGACCTCAAGTGATTCGCCCACCTCAGCCTCTCAAAGTCCTGGGATTATAGGCATGAGCCACCATGTCCGGTCAGTATTTTTCTCTTATACTGTCTCAGTCTGAATTAGTTTTAGTACTTAATCAAAACTAAACGATGATAAACCTGGACACAAAAAATGTTAAAAATATGTTAACTGATATGTGTATAGCCACCCCATACACACACACACATATATTTATACTTTAAGTTCTGGGGCATATGTACAGATCTGGCACAATTGTTACATAGGTATACACATGCCACGGTGGTTTGCTGCCTCCCTTCCCCCTTCACCTAAATTAGGTATTTCTCCTAATGTTATCCCTCCCCAATCTCCCCACCCCCTACTATGGCTCCCCTAGCCCCTGACCCCCCAATACACCCCAGTGTGTGATGTTCCCCTCCCCGTGTCCATGTGTTCATTATTCAACACCCATTTATGAGTGAGAACATGTGGTGTTTGGCTTTCTGTTCTTGTGTCAATTTGCTGAGAATGATGGTTTCCAGATTCATCCATGTCCCTGCAAAGGATATGAACTCACCCTTTTTTATGGCTGCATAGTATTCCATAGTGTATATGTGCCACATTTTCTTTATCCAGTCTATCACTGATGGGCATTTGGGTTGGTTGCAAGTCTTCCCTATTGTAAACAGTGCCGAAATGAACGTATGTGTGCATGAGTCTTTATAATAGAACGATTTATAATCCTTTGGGTATATACCCAGTAATGGGATTGCTGGGTCAAATGGTATTTCTATTTCTAGATCCTTGAGGAATTGTCACACTGTCTTCCACAATGGTTGCACTAATTTACACTCCCACCAACAGTGTAAAAGTGTTCCTATTTCTCTACATCCTCTCCAGCATCTGTCTCAAGATTTTTTAATGATTGCCATTCTAACTGGCATGAAATGGTATCTCAATGTGGTTTTGACTTGCATTTCTCTTATGACCAGTGATGATGAGCACTTTTTCATATGTTTGTTGGCTACATAAATGTCTCCTTTTGAAAAGTGCCTGTACATATCCTCCACCCACTTTTTGATGGGGTTGTTTTTTTCTTGTAAATTTGTTTTAGTTCTTTGTAGATTCTGGATATAGCCCTTTGTCAGATGCAGCCGCCCATATATTCTTAAATTTAAGGAGGTCTGAACATTGAATAATCATTATTTGAAAAGCATTTACAGGCTGGGCTTGGTAGCTCACACCTGTAATCCCAGCACTTTGAGAAGCAGAGGAGGATGGATCATGAGGTCAGGAGTTTGAGACCAGCCTGGCCAACCTGGAAAAACCCTGTCTCTACTAAAAATGTAAAAATTAGCTGGGTGTAGTGGCAAGCACCTGTATACCCAGTACTCAGGATGCTCAGGCAGGAGAAAAAAAATTGCTTGAACCTGGTAGGTGGAGGTTGCAGTGAGCCAAGATTGTGCCACTGCAGTTGAGCCTAGGTGGCAAGGGCAAGTCTCCATCTCGAAAAAAAAAAAGAAAAAAAAGAAAAGCATCTACATAAACAACATTCCATATATGACAGATACTTGGTAGACTAATAATTAAGATGCTTTTTCTTAGATTAGCAATGCAGGTTAAAATCATAGCAGGATCCCTAAAGGTAAGTTTATTTACTTTCACTTACTTCTCCTGAAATTTAGATTGGAAAAAAATTACACTGAATGTAAACTTTGGGGTATATTTCATTTTTACTTGAATATTTCTTCCTATTTCTCTGTGAAATCAGGCATTATGTAAAACCCACTTGTTAAAAATATTGTTAGGCTGGACACAGTGGCTCACGCCTGTAATCCCAGCACTTTGGGAGGCCAAGCAGGCAGGTGGATGACCTGCCTGGTTCAATACCAGCCTGGCCAACATGGTGAAACCCCATCTCTACTAAAAATACAAAAATTAGCCAGGCGTGGTGGCGGGTGCCTGTAATTCCAGATACTCGGGAGGCTGAGGCAGAGAACTGCTTGAATCGGGGAGGGGGAGGTTGCAGTGAGCCGAGATCATGCCTTGCACTCCAGCCTGGGCAAGAGAAGGAGACTCTGCCTCAAAAACTTATTGCTAATATTTAATATAAACAGTTTTATGGGATCAAATAATATTTATTTTAATACCTACTATTGATGAGATAATTCTCTTTTAATCTACTTGATTAATTTATTATAATTTCTTTATTTTTGGAGATAGAGTCTCACTCTGTCACCCAGGCTGGAGTGCAGTGACATGATCTTGGCTCACTGCAACCTCTGCCTCTTGGGTTCAATCGATTCTCCTGTCTCAGCCTCCTGAGTAGCTGAGATTACAGGCATGCACCACCACACCCAGCTAATTTTTGTATTTTTGGTAGAGACAGGGTTTCACCATGTTGGCCAGGTTGGTCTCAAACTCCTCTGGTGGTCCACCCACCTCAGCCTCCCAAAGGGCTGGGTTTACAGACATGAGCCACCTTGCCCAGTCTATTTTCTTAGAATCATGAGATTTAGTATCAATAGGCCCACAGATACTATCATAGATAGCAACCTTCTAATTCATTAATTTCTATATACAGTCAAACCAATTCCTGTATTATAAAAAAAGGAACACAGTACTACTTTAAAAAATATGTCAGTGCTACACTAGGGGTGTAACTCCTTATAAAGCAAGCATGAATGTGGCATCAAACTTACTTTTCCAAAGAAGCCTTTGAAGAACTTCCTTTCCTGGAGGAACAGGGGGACAAGTCGAGCGCTATTATTGTATGGGCTAAATGTCCTAGGGTTTCACACCAATAAGCACATACAGAAATTGGGGAAAGGAAAAAGTAGGAGAAGGTGTGGGAGTGAGTTTTAAAGAGTTATCCATACCAGGAGTGACAAGGAAAAAGGAAGGTGCATGAAAATGCAGGGAAACAGACTGTATGGCCTAAGAATCCATAGAAAGAGTGAGAAGAAATCAGAACCTGTATCCATGCAGAGCAACAAGTTAGTTTAGTAATTGCTATTTACATTTAAAACAGATCTTCCAAATTTGGCAGCAGAGAAAAAGATAGGGCATACTGGTTTGATGAGATTTGCATTTTAAACTTTATAATAGTGAGTAGAAAAAAGAAGACTGGTTCCATACACATTTTTGAAATTTAAAATTGGTGGTCAGCTACGTGAAATTCATCAATTAAAAAAAAGTCCACATTCAAATGACCACATAATCACTTTAAAAATGCAATATGTAAAATTAAATGAGTATGCATCAAAGGTCTTTGTCATACTTTTTCTTAGTGAGTTCAAGATATCACTGAGAAACTCATACCATTTAAGGAGAGCTTCACCACTGGCTTTCCATTTACTTACATTAGTATCAATCTATATGTATGTGCATGCTGATCAATTCCACAACATACATAAGGAAATAACATATATACTCTATTCCAAAAACAGAATAAATTATCTATTAATGTTACAAGGCTAATGTTTATACAAGAGCTGAGAAAACATCTACCTTAAGAACCAAATGATGTCTGTGGGCCATAACTGAAATTTAAGAAATAGGGTTTTGTTTTCTTTATAAAAGCTACTGTTTTATTATTTTTGTTTGTTTGTTTGTTTGTTTTTTGAGACAGAGTCTCACTGTGTCTCCCAGGATGGAGTGCAGTGGCATGATCTCAGTTCACTGCAACCTCCACCTCCCAGGTTCAAGCAATTCTCATGCCTCAGCCTACCGAGTAGCTGGGACTACAGGCATGTGCCAGCACGCCTGGCTAATTTTTGTATTTTTAGTAGAGCTATGGTTTCACCATGTTGGCCAGGCTGGTCTCGAACTCCTGACCTCAAGTGATCTGCCTGCCCTGGCCTCCCAAAGTGCTGGGATTATAGGCATGAGCCACTGTGCCCATCCTAAACCTGTTATTTTAAAATAAAGAAACTTGTATTGACATTTATAAGTATACAATTCTGAAACTATCTGGATAAGAGAGGCATAACTATATATGGTACCAGCACCAATTTTAAAATACCATTTATAAAAACTGGTCACTAATTAAAATCTGTAGAATTTTCACAAATCAGATGGGCTTCAATTCACCCAAGCTAGATTAAGTTTACATTTCCTAGCTGTGATTGAAATACTTTAAGCCTTTACTTTTTATAATGATCAGTTTTTAAAGTTGGATAAATGTCTAGAAGAAGATAACTGAAATTTGACTGTTTTACATAATTCATAAACTATTCAATGCTCTCAAACACTGGAAAGTTTGTTTTCCTCCTAAGCTTTGAAAATCACAAATAGCAAAAAATATTTCCACAAAACATTTTGAACTGCAACTGGAAAAATAATAAAGCAATTGGGTAGTTATCACAATAAGACTGATATTATTTCTGCTGCCAAGTTTGGTGACCCTAGTTTTGTTAGATTATGAATAACCATAAGCTTTTAAGGATGCAGCCAAAGTTAAGATATTCACCATTCTTGAGGGACGGGAAGGTGAGGGAAGGAGATTGTTAATATTAAATTTTGCTCCTAGAAAAGCTATTGTTAAACATTGAACTTTCCCTCTTTTTATAAAATACCCAAGATGTTAATGAAAAAAAGCTGGTGTGCAAAATGCATAAAAAGACAGTTATTAGAGAATAATGTTCTTTTAAAAAACATTTGTTATGATTCTTTTACCTGCTAAAACAAGAACACATATTAAAACAAATATATCAAATAGTAAATAAAAAACCAACATATTAGAAACTGGTAGTAAAATGAAACTAGTTTAAAACTAAGACAGAGGCAGAGACATTTAAGAAACAATGGGAAGAAATGACCTTTTTAAATCGAGGGCATCTTGGACCAGAGTTAAGCAAGATAACCAAAGGCCTCATGTGCTTTTTATAGAATTGGTTGACATATGACAATAGTCCTCACCCTGCAGCTGACTATGCCATAAAGGCAATAACAATGGGCAATAGTGACTTCTGTCATTTATCCTATTGAAGCTAAATCCCAAAGTAGCTAATCAGTGAAGTTATGTCACAAAGTAAATAAGCTGAAAATAGCTGTCACTTGTACAGCAGGACAAAACAATAAAAAAGAAAAAAAAAATTAGCTGTCAGTAACTTTATGCACAGAAATTAAAAAAATTAACATATTTATGCAATGAGGAGCATATTTTTAAAACACTATCTTGTTTAGTTATAATATTTTTTTCATTTGAGCATATCAAGTATGCAGATGACTTTTAATTGAAGTTAATGTAATTCTAAATTGTAAGAGAGTGTTTTGGGGAAAAAACACTGGCAAATTATCTCTTTCCTCAATTGTTCACAAATTTAAAAATCACTAGAAGGCCGTGCGTGGTGGTTCATACCTGTAATCCTAGCACTTTGGGAGGCCAAGGCAGGTGGATCACCTGAGGTCGGGAGTTCAAGACCAGCCTGGCCAACATGGTGAAACCCTGTCTCTACTAAAAATACAAAAAGTAGCTGGGTGTGGTGGTGGGTATCTGTAATCCCAGCTACTCTGGAGAATCAGGTGAACCTGGGAGACAGAGGTTGCAGTGAGCTGAAATCTGCCACTGCACTCCAGCCTGGGTGACAAAGCAAAACTTTGTCTCCAAAACAGAAAAGAAAAGCACTAGAAATGCTAAATTTTTAGTTCAAAGATTACTCACTAGATGCATTGGTGGTATAGTGGTGAGCATAGCTGTCTTCCAAAGATCATTCACATGATAGGTTTAAAATACTTGTTTTGTTACTTAACTGGTACATCTGAACTATTCTTTAAATTTTTAAACTTTGGCATTCAAACTAATTTCAAAAGACATTCTATTTCTTCTTTAATCCTCTGCAGGCTTATACATCCTTATATTTGCTTCCACTTATTTGAAACTCTAACAGGAAGCTTTATAATCTATAAAAAAAAATAAACAAAAAGTCTCTAGAAACATAGCATTTGGCACAATATAAGTATCTGGCAAAGTAGGTTATAAATCCCCAGTGGATGATTTTTAGATGAATGTTTGCTCAGAAAAATCAAAAGGCAACTAGAAATTTCTGCATAGTAAAAATATGAAAGGAAGACAAAAATCAGGAATACATGTGACACACTACAAGAGGAGCAGAACAGTATCCTAAGGACTACCTACTTTCTACAAGATTCTCTGTATAGTTCTAGAAAGAGTATTTCTAGAACTCTGTAGAGTTCTAGAAAGGGGATGTTTCATTGAATATAAGAAACAGGAAATTGACCACAGTAACCCAAAACTTCAATTTCATATTTTTATAATACATGTTTGCCAGTGCAAAGCTACATATAACATTTGCTCCAGTCTGAAAAATTTTAAATAACTTCGTGATAAAAAGTCTAGAAATGGTCAATTTCCCCTCAAAGTTTAAAAGTTAAAGTACGTTTAGAAAATAATCACCAACATATCTAAAACTTTCTTTTTATTATTTATTTATTTTTATAGAGACAGGGTCCCACTGTGTTACCCAGGCTGGTCTTGAACCTCCCGCTTTAAGTGATCCTCCCATCTCAGGCTTCTGAGTAGCTGAGATTATAGGTGTAAGCTACTGCACTGAGCTTAAAACTTTCTTTTAGTCATTAAAGACCATAATAAAATAAAGATCTTTAGAAATATGCAAAACAGTTTTGGTAAACTTAAAACATTAGTTATTTTAAGACTCAATTTGACCACATATTACAGATAGGATTGTATTCTGTATATTCATTCTAGAAATATTTTTTTAGTTACTACTATGTTTCAGTCACTGTTCCATGCATAGGAATAATTTTTTAAATGGCTATTTAGTTCCTAATTCTGATGAATACAAAAACATTAACTTTTATTATTTAAATACCCCTATGCTTTAAGCAATCAGGCTTATAGTCTATTATCTTCTTGGTTTAAAAAAAGGTAAAATAAAAAAAAATCCACTGAAACATTAGTTTTAAAACTAGACAGTTAATAGTGGCTATCTCTGGGATTGTAGGAGATTTCATTTTATTTGTGTACTTTTTTGGTTCATTTGTATTTTATACAATAAACATATATTGCTTATATCATAAAGAGATGATCCTAATTAAAAGTATTTAAAAAAAACAACAAAACTAGACAGTTAAGAGGATTAACTGCTCATTTAACAATGAAATACCATTTCTCAATATGTTCTGGGCAAACTTAAACCATCTCTAGCTTTTCCTTACTTACAGTGTCACATGAAGCCATACTTTGAATCAGAAGACTTTCTAAAGGCTCATTCCATAGTAGCCATTTCACCATAAGTTGTGTAAATTATAAGATTTTAATAATTATTTATAGTTGTTTCAGGGCTATCTAGTCTGTTTACTGATTTGTTTTCAGTCATTAATGTAAAATATTCTTCAATGGACAAATAATTGCATTACTTTAAAAATACATTTTTAGCTAAAATAATCTTGTTTGTGTATTTATTTATTTATTTAAGACAAGGGCTCACTGTGTTGCCTGTGCTGGTCTCAAACTCCTAGATTCAAGCAATCCTCCCAACTCAGCTTCCCAAGTAACCAATATTTTGTTTATTATTCTTCTAGATGAACTCAGAATTATTTTGTTACAGAAGGAATTAAATTTTTACTTCTCCTTTAAATGAGTTCTGACAAAATGGAAAATTAAATTATCTAAGACTATGTTTAACTGAGGAATATATTTAGGTTAGTGTGGAAGATCTATAATTTCATGTACCACAACACAAGTTCCCCTTAACATAAATGACAGACTGGAGAGCACAGATAAGACTAGCAAAGGGTTGAATCATTTAAGAATTTTAATGATCAAAATCTGAGGTAAAGAGTATGTACAGGTATGCATATGTGTGTGTGTGTGTGTGTGTGTGTGTGTGTGTGTGTGTCTGTATGTCTATACCTTTTTATTATTATTATTATTATTATTATTTAGTTCTTTGTATACTATAGCCAGTTACTTTTCTCCTTCTACAACAGATTCAGGTACTTACTCAAAAATTAAGTCTACCTCTCTGAGTTAGTTGCTTCCTTAATTTTATATTTTTTATATTCAGGAATTATAGATAAGAAGTAATGCAGAATATGCCGAGAAGCAGAAAAGTACTGATTACTAAGCAAATTCAGGGAAAAAAAGCACACATTAGCAGTCAAACTTGTGGCAGCCCACCATACCAGCAAACCCAAACCAACATGTATTTAATGCTGTTGGGGCCATGGCATGCAGAAGTGATGCTTAAAGCTTTCACAGCAAAGTGGGGAAAGGCCATATGTTAGAGAAAAGGAAGGTTATGAAGAGGGGTATCAGATCTATGGAACACTGCTCAAACCTATGGAAAATCTGAAATTAACACTTTAATCTGAATCTTTATGAACTCCAAACTCATTCTCTCCTTTCACTGAATACACAGGCATGTACCTGAGATGTGTTCTATGGCATAGGAGGCAGAGGAAACATTAGTTACCCTGGGAAAGGGCTCTCTACTTCAAGTGTGCTAAAGTTTATGTAAAAGGCAGTAGAAATAGACTGTTTATGTTAGAGGTGCATAGGGAAGAAAATTGGGCAGCAGGAGTTAAGACAATAAATCTCCAAAAAGGAAACCTCACCAGGTATCAACACAGATATCTCTATCCTTTACTTTTCCCCAGGAAGCTATTTTTTATACTATATTTAAAATCCATAATTTATAGCCCAGTTATCACAGTTAGGTTAAGATGTTAACTGTAACTGTTTTATCCTAGTCTTAGAATACTATTCTTCTATCAAATTTCACAGCATTCGTTTCATATGGGTTATAAATCAAAAGCATCTTTAACATAATGTCTGGCCTAAATTGAAGAGGCTGGTCTTACAATTTATATCTTTAGATGAACAACATGAGATGCCTTTAAATTTTTTTATTATTTAAGAAAACTTTTTTTGAAATTAATAGAGACAGGGTCTCCATATGCCCAAGCTGGTCTCGAACTCCTGGCTTCATGCAATCTTCCTGCCTCAGCCTCCCAAAGTGAGCCACTATGCTTGACTGTGATGCTCCTTTTTAACAAGCCCACATCATTTTAACAGAAACACAGTTCTTTCTGGGTCACTAAAATTTACTGAGCAAAATATTTTAAGAAAATATTGATAGCATATAGATCAACATTGGCAATCATCAAATACATACAGCTTTCAGTCTTTTTACGGCATCTTCACAGATGTGCATTCCTCTTGATTCATCAACTTCTACATGACCAAGGTACTGTAGAAAGAAGGAAAAGTTAGGGTTATTGCTATGTTTACCAAGTAGCTACTATACAGTATACTTTACATGTAAATTGAATACAGGTTGAGCATCCCAAATCTGAAAAAATTTGAAATCTGAAACACCTCTGGGTGTCAAGCATGTTGGATAAGAGACATACAACCTGTATTGAAATTCCTACACTAAAATTACACCTCTATTGTAAAAGAGTTCAGATAATGTTACTTTACATATTCTCAGTGTCCTTATGGGAATAAGATTTAGAATAATTATTTCAAAGAAGTGTTATAGGTGAGTAAGTGAAGAAGTACACAGTAGATGCTAAATATTACTTGAATCTACTGGATCTAAAGCATAATAGCCTGTGCTAGAAACAGTTACTATGTCTCTACATATAAAAGCAATCCTAAGACAAAGTGTATATACATAACCCTAAAAAGGCACAAACAAAAATGGCAGTTTTTCAAAGGCTGAAGAAATCTCACACTCCTTTTATGGGGAGAATATAAGATCAAGACAGATAACCAAAACAAATTTTATGAAGGTATTCCATCTGAGCTTTAAAGACGCATAAAATCTGAAGAGGCAAAAACTGAAAGGTTGAAAAACTGTTTCAGACTGAGAGAATTACATAGAGTTATAGGTATGGAATAGGATAACTATGTATCAGTGCTGGGACTCAGAACACATTATGCCAAAGTATGGTGCTGAATGCTTTGAATTAAAGAAGAACCAAGGTCTAATCTTTTCTTGCCCTCCTGACTCTAACCCCTTCTCCCCAAGAGCAGGAGGGGCTTTCTCTGAAGTTCTCTTATCTGCCTAAAGATAGATCCTTCAAAAAGGAGCTCAGTTGTTATATACTCCCTCCCTGGGAATCTTATCAACCAGGTAGATTAACTGTATCACAGGAGAAGAGACTAAAGGTCAACACCCCAGACTCTGTCACAAGCTATCACCTATTCTTCTGAGGGCTGTTCCAGACAACTTGTATCACAGGAGAGACTTTTTATCTGCATAACAAGGCAACCTTTGCTCACTATGCATTTCCTCCCCTCATATTCCCATAGGTTGTCACCACCTCCCCTCAAGTCCCTATTTCTTCTGTAGCTCAGGGTGCCATAAAAATGTCAATTATCTGGCCTTCTTCAAGTCTTATATTTTGTGAGACTCTTATGTACAAACACATAATAAATTTTGCCTTTTTTTTTTTCCTGCTAATCTGTCTACTGTCAGATTATCTCACATACTCAAATACTGAATGTTCAACGGATAGAGGGAAAGTTCTCTTCTCCCCAGCATTAACAAGTATTCCTGTTTGGCCTGAATATGAAATACATGCATCTGGGGAACTGAAGTGCTACAATAAAGAGTCAGCACTTAACCCTAGAGAAAATGGAGATCTAATAAAGATTTTTTTTTTTTTTTTTGCAAGGTAGTAATATGATTCAAGCTGTACCTTAGCATGGGAAAAGTCCTGAGTTAAAAAAGCAGAGGGATGGTAGCAATATAACAAGCACTATCTTTTAAAAGAAAATTTAGGGTCTCGCTCCAGGTAAGATGGAATAGACACACTACACCCTGCTCCTCCCACTGACTGAAACTGTAAAACCTGGACAGAATTCATAGAACAGGTAGGTACTTAAGCTTTCTGAAAAGTAAATAGAAGATTAATCGAAATAGAAGACCAGAATTCAAAGTACTGCGGAAATGGAAAGGAATTTACCTCCCCTTTCTCTCTTTGGTACCTCCAGCCTGAGAAAATAACTTTTATCTGAGGAATGCAAGTCCTTTAACTATCAGGCCAAAAGAGACATTAAAATGAGACTGCAATCATGCCCTACTACACACTTTACCTATTATCTCTCTCCTGAAAATGCTTGCTACTGCCACAAGTAGCTAGAAATAAACCTAATAATGTCACACCAGACACTATAACCCACACCCTGCCTATTGCTTAAAAATGTATAGCCAATCACTAGTCAATGTTACTTCTGTGAACCAATGAGAATTCATGACACACAACTTTGTATCAGCCCACTCCCTATCCTCTTCTTTTGCTTTTAAAAATCCACTTGCTTGCTGGGTATGGTGGCTCAAGCCTGTAATCCCAGTACTTGGGAATCCAAGGTAAGAAGATCATTTGAGGCCGGGAGTTCAAGACCAGCCTGAGCAACATAGTGAGACCCTGTCTCTGCAAAAAATAAAAAAATTAGCACACATCTGTAGTATTAACTATTCAGGAGGGGGAGGCAAGAGGATTGCTTAAACCCAGGAGTCCTAGTCTGCAATGAACTATGATCATGCCACTGCACACCAGCCTGGGTGACAGAGAGAGACCCTATCTCTAAAAAAACAAAACAAAAACTTTTTAAAATAAACAAACAAAAAACACCTGTAACTACTAATTGAAGTGTACATTTAGGGCAACTTGAATCTATGCTCCTGGGTTGCAATATTCAACCTTGTCCCAAATAAACCTTCTATTTATATTAATTTTGCCTCAGCTTCTTCCTTTTAGGTTGACAAGCCTGAACTGAGCACAGCCAGAAATCCAAAAGTGAGTGCTGTGGTACAGAAAGACATCTGGGAGGCCAGGTACAGTGGCTCACGCCTGTAATCCCAGCACTTTGGGAGGCCAAGGCAGGCAGATCACCTGAGGTCGGGAGTTCAAGACCAGCCTGACCAACATGGAAAAACCCCATATTTACTGAAAATACAATGATTAGTTGAGCATGGTGGCATGCAGCTGTAATCCCAGTTACTCGGGAGCCTGGGGCAGGAGAATCTCTTGAACTCTGGAGGCAGAGGTTGCAGTGAGCTGAGATCTCACCATTGCATTCCAGCTTGGGCAACAAGAGTGAAACTCCATCTCAAAAAAAAAAGAAAAGAAAAACACAGAAAGACATCTGGGAAAATCACTCTTGCTCTGGTCTGAGGACCAGTAAATGGAACTCCTAAAGCTCAGAGAGTATGGGAGTCCTCCTCTCTTTTATTTGTTCTCTCACACCTTAGACACCAGGAAATCCTGTGATGGTGTGTGTGGTGGCAGCAGAGGTAGCAACAAAAGAAACCTGCAAGAGCCACACCTCTAAGGGAAGGGGACCTATGTCTCTATTTAGTAGAACAGTGATTCCAGGATGATGGAGCCAATCCCCCTTTTGCTTTTTTCCTTATTGTGGAACTTCATGGTAGCACAGAGCAATGAGAGCCCTAGGTTTCTGGCTAGAGGACAAGAAAGGGAAGCTCCAGGGACCAAAGAAGGCACAGGAAGGGAGGAGCTTGGGAAAGACACCATGAATTTGTGAATTCTTAGGCTTACCCTGCAGCTACACATTTAAGAATCTGATCCTAATTACCATACCCAGGACTTTGAGAGATGAACTAATGTACAGATCACCTCCTGGTTCCCAAACTGACCTCTAAGTGACATATACACAGAATAGATCAGAATAGCACCACAGATCAGAATAGCATTGCAGTGGCTTTGAAAACTGAACTGATGGCTGGGCACAGTGTAATCCCAGCACTTTGGGAGGCCAAGGCAGGTGGATTACTTGAGGTCAGGAGTTTGAGACCAGCCTGGCCAACACAGCAAAACCCCGTCTCTACTAAAATTACAAAAATTAGCCGGTAATGGTGGCAGGCGCCTGTAATCCCAGCTACTTGGGAGGCTGAGGCAGGAGAATCACTTGAACCCGGGAGGCAGAAATTGCAGTGAGCCTAGATCGGGCCACTGCACCCCAGCTTGGGCAACAAGAGCAAAACTCTGTCTCAAGAAAAAAAAAGAAAAAGAGAAAACTGAACTGATATTCGAAGCACATCCCACAGAAAGTGAGTAAGAACCTGTAGCCTGAGACCTAACTGCACTGACTGGCATAGGAAATGTTAATTAAAAAGGAATTAACATTTACTGATTACCTACTGTGTGCCAGAAACTGTGCTGGATGCTTTTATATTTTGTTTAACCTAATAACTACTCAAAAAGGTATGTTTGCTCACTTGATTTTAAAACTGAGGAAAGGAAATGAGGTTCAGGAATGCTGAATAACTTTCCCAAAATTACATACACAGCTAGTAAGGGAAGAATATGGTTTACATTCATGACTTCGAAGTCCAAAGGTCTCACACTTGACTTAACCACAATTCAAAAAAGCTTTCCTGATTTTTCATTCCTATTATAAGGAAATTTAAAAAACAACAGGTTCTTTCCACCAGATTTTTTCCTACATTTAAAAAAATACAATTCATTTCCCTGGCAAATTCTTCCTCTGGCAGGGCTGAAACTGTCAATAACAAGTGAGCCTCTCTGAAAACTTAGTGAAAACATCTAAAATAAGTTCATTATTATTCATACTTTCTCAATTCCTCTCAAGTTCCAAAATTTCCACTTTGAAGATAATTATTAATATGAAGATAATTATTAATTATTAAGCCCCCTGACAAGGAAGCTTAATGACATTTTGGAATATGGTACTGCAGAAGTTCATCATTATTGAACAAAAGTAAAAAATTAGTTAAAAATATAATACCTGTAATTTCCAAGTAAGATTGGTTCTTGGAGATACTCTAGTTCATATACATGGTCTTATAGGGCATAGATTCATTCATTTTTTTAAAATCCTACAGTAAAATTCACTCTTTTTGATTTAGAGGTCTATGACATTTCACAAATGTATATAGCTGCGTAACTACCACCATGATCGAGTTTGATCACCCTCAAAAATTCCCTCATGACGCCCATTTGTAATAAACTCTTCCCCCAATCCCCAGCCTCTGCAACTACCGATCTGTTTTCTCTTCCTATAACTTTTTCTTTTAAAGAATATCGTATTGGCTGGGCGCGGTGGCTCACGCCTGTAATCTCAGCACTTTGGGAGGTTGGGGCAGGCGAATCACTTGAGGTCAGGAGTTTGAGACCTGCCTGGCCAATATGGTAAAACGCCATCTCTACTAAAAACAAATATTGCCTGGGTGTGGTGGTAGGCTCCCATAATCCCAGCTATTCAGGAGGCTGAGGCACAAAAATTGCTTGAACCCGAGAGGCAGAGGTCACAGTGAGCCAAGATGGTACCAATGCACTCCAGCCTGGGTGAAAGAGCAAGACTCCAACTCTCTCTCTCTCTCTCTCTCTCTCTCTCTCTCTCTCACACACACACACACACACACACACACACACAAAAGGAATGGCATATAAATAGAATCATACAGTATGTTCTCTTTTACCACGAAGTAGTATTTCATCGTATGCCTATATCACTATATTTATCTAATCACCAGTTGAAGTACATCTTGGTTATTTCCAGTTTTGATGATAATAAATAAAGCCACTATAATATTCCTTTATAGGTTTTCATTTAAGAAATTTGGTCATATGGTAAATGAATGTCTGACTTTATAAGATACTGCTTGCCAAAATGTCTGCATTATTTTACATTCCCACCTGCAATGTATGAGTTACAGTTGCTCCACATCCTGGCCAATAATTAGTATTGTCTTTTTTTTTTTTTTTGGTATGTAGTGGTATATCTCTTGTCATTTTAATTTGCATAATATCCATAATGACTAATGATACTGGGCATCCACTTATCCACATCTTTTTTTGTATTTATTTGTACCCACATCTTATTTGATGAAGTAGCTGTTTAAATTTTTTGTCTATTCTAAAAAAGTATGTTATTTGTTTCCTGTTGGGTTTAAGGATAGAGTTTTTTTTTTTTTTTTTTTTTTTTTTGAGTCTGTTGCCCACGCTGGAGTGCAATGGCGCGATCTCCGCTCACTGCAACATACCCTCCCGGGTTCAAGTGATTCTCCTGCCTTTGCATCCTAAGTAGCTGGGATTACAGGAGCCCACCACCCGGCCCGGGAAATTTTTGTTTTTTTTAGTATAGACAGGGTTTCACTATGTTGGCCAGGCTGGTCTCGAACTCCTGACCTCAGGTGATCTACCCGCCTCGGCCTCCCAAAGTGCTGGGATTACGGGCATGAGCCACCGTGCCCAACTGAGAGTTCTTAATACACTGAGTTCAAGCCCTTTGTAGACATGTTTTGCACATGTTTTCTCCTAGTCTGTGGCTTTATGTTTCGTTCTCTCTTTTTTTTTTGAGATGGAGTTTCACTCTTGTTGCCCAAGCTGGAGTCCAATGGCACGATCGCGGCTCACCGCAACCTCTGCCTCCCTGGTTCAAGTGATTCTCTTGCATCAGCCTCCTGAGTAGCCGGAATTACAGGCATGTGCCACCATTCTTGGCTAATTTTGTATTTTTAGTAGAGATGGGGTTTCTCCATGTTGGTCAGGCTGGTCTCAAACTCCCAACCTCAGGTGATCCACCTCCCTTGGCCTCCCAAAGTGCTGGGATTACAGGCATAAGCCATGGCACCCAGCCAACTTTTCATTCTCTTAACAGTGTTTTTAGCAAAGCAGAAGTTTTCATTTTGATGATGTCAATTTTTTTAATGGGCTGTTTTTGATATTATATCTAAGCAGTCTTTGCCTAATCCAAGTTCTCAGCAGTTTTCTTATTTAAATTGTAAGCTCCACAATGGTTGAAAATTTGTATGTGTTTTATTTATTCAGGTATGCTAACCACTAGTGTATGGCATATATAATAGTGCTAATTACATATGTATTGTATGAATTAATTCATCTGAAATTTCAGTTTGAGCTTCTCCCTTCTCAACCCTCTTTCTTTTTTCTCTCTCAGAGCTGGGATGCCCATCTTCTCCTGCCCTTAAATAGTAATTTGCAGTAGGCTGAATCTATGGATTCGGAGGGCTGATTATATATGCAAAGCATTTAGTATGTACCTAACAGGAAACACTCAGTATATTTTAGACTCTGAGCAAAAGTAGAATTTTAGGAGTTTCTGACTACTCTTTGAACTTCCCATAGCTTTCACTCTTAATACACAAATTATACACTGATTCTTATTTTTCCAATTTCTCTCTTGAACTCCAGTCCCAAGTTTTCAGTCTCAGCTCACTGCACTTGTTACTTGACCTCGGGAAGGTTACTTAACTATCTTGTGACTCAGTAGTGTTGTTTCATATATTAAAAAGAGTTTATATATTTAAAGAACGTAGTATAATGTCTAGTAATCAGTAAGTGCTCAATAAATAAAAGCTATTTTAACTGTTTGATTTCCTTGGTGGCCTTCAGAGCTTAGCTTGTTGAAAACTGCACCTCCTGTACCTCTGATGTTTGTATTTGCCTGCTTATTTCTTTTACTAACACCTCAGGTCTCAACAGCAAGGGCAAATAATGCAAAGTATTTTCTTTTTTCTTCTTTTTTTTTGTTTTGAGACAGGATCTTGCTTTGTCATCCAGGCTGAGTGCAGTGGTCCAAACATAGCTAACTGTAGCTTTAGGCTCAAGCAATCCTCTCACCTCAGCCCCCAAGTAGAGCTGGGACTACAGGCACACACCACGGCACCCAGTTAATTTTTGTATTTTTTTTTTTTTTTTTGTAGAGATGTGGTTTTGCTGTGTTGCCCAGACTGGTCTCAAACTCCTGAGCTCAAACGTTCTGCCTGCCTTGGCTCCCAAAGTGCTGAGATTATAGACTTCGGCCACCATGCCCAGCCTTAAAGTACTTTCCAGTTCTTCCTCTTCACTTGCCTTTCAATCGGTTACATATATTTTTTTCTTCATAGTCACATTTCTGATCAGAAATTTTGTTGCTCTCAATTATTTGCCAATTAAGTAGAAGCAAAATATAGAAATGGTAAGGTATCTAACCCCTGATTTGGCTGGACGTGGTGGCTCATGCCTATAATCCCAGCCCTTTGGGAGGCCAAGGTGGGTGGTTCACGAGGTCAAGAGATCGAGACCATCCTGGTCAACAAGGTGAAACCCCGTCTCTACTAAAAATAGGAAAATTAGCTGGGCATGGTGGTGTGCGCCTGTAGTCCCAGCTACTTGGGACGCTGAGGCAGGAGAATTGCTTGAACCCAGGAGGCGGACGTTGCGGTGAGCTGAGATCGTGCTATTACACTCTAGTCTGGGTAACAACAGTGAAACCCCGTCTCAAAAAAAGTATTAGTATATACTCCAAGTATTCACACACCTTAATTTCTTTGGGCCTGTGGTTGGGTCTCGCCATTTTCTTATCTGTAATATTATACACCTGTGCTTTCTTTCATTTTCTATATTAAGGCTCATTTCTACTACTACCTTCAACTCAATTCCTCCATGTTTTCATTTTATATTAATATTAAAATGAGAAAGTAGAGTTTTATGATCTCTGAGTTACCTGTAGCATCTGAGGAATGGATACAGGTTTCAAAGCATTTCCAATGGATATCATTCTATTACTTAGCTTAATCAGTTCGATTGGTCACATATAGCTATTTATGCCAGCCAAAAAGAAAAAAAAAAAAAAGGAAGACTTAATAGAAAGAAGGGAACAAAATTATTTCACTTATGGACTATTGTAGAAATGTGGAAATAGAAATAAGCTTTGTGTCTTATTAGACTATGAGAAAAACATGCCCACTGAAATAAACATTATTAAAGAGGTCCTTTTCTTCTCTGAGACACTACCTCACTGAAGAATTGCAGCTGATTTATGCTTTAATGGCTAAAATATTTGACACTGAGACTTCTTTTGTTTGTATGCCTCTTCCAAACTCCTTCTGAGTAAGAAACTTTTATTCACAAAAACGTATTTTAGAAAAACCAGTATGTGGAATTTCAGTCTGGGATGAATTAAGTCATTTTTCCCTTTCTTGAAAAAATTATTAAAAACATAGATTCCCTCCCCCTGCTTTCATGAAGTTATCCATGAGAAGAAACACAGACCTCTGCTGTGAGAGACTCTACAGTCAGCAGTTCCCAACATTAACAAAAGTCACACAATATTTATCAAGTTATAAGGAGCTTTATAGCATCTTAACACGTACATACATAGCCTATGCTATACAGCAAACATAGTACACAGATGTGCACAACACAATAGCAAAACTTGTTTTGAGTCTTTAACCAAAAAGTAAAAGTTAAATTAAAATGGGCTATTATTTAGCTATACATCTGGAGTACAATATACCTGTAGATGTGTATAGATGAATAGCAGATGTGTTCGATTTAATCATACAAGTTTAGAGCTGAAAAAAATGTGAGATCCCAAAACTCTACTTTTCAAATGTGACATTACTTGTCTAAAAAGTTAAGTGAGTTATACAAGGTCATATAACTTAGTAAATTAACAGAGCAAAGAATAGAACTCTTGCTCTTTTGATTTCTAGATCTATCTTCTTTCAACTACCTCACACAATCTCTCTGTTAAAGCTTATCTGCAACTCTCCTTTTTAAGTCATGGTTTAGAGTTTACTGTTCTTACATCTATTAACTTATCATTATTCTTCTTTAAAATGAAGAAAAGATGACAGAATTGGAGTATAGACATTTTGCAAACCTTAATGAATAAACCCAGACAAAGATGATGAAAGGAGTACTGCTATTTTCATCACAAGAGAGAGGATGATAATCGGCTACTGCATGCCTTCTGAACACCACCAATGAAGTATTTCTGGGGGGAAAAAAAAGCTAAATCTAATAAGCCTCTAAAACTACCAATTCAAAAGAAGTATAGACAACAAAGGGACATGTTAAAATTAGTTTTGGGCATTCTCATATTGTTAAGAAGAGAAGGATTAGTTTTCAGGACCTACCAGAGTTATGGGCTACACTGAACACCCCAGGCTTTCATATGGAACACCTGGAAAAGCATGCCCTAGGAATGGAAGTAAATCAAAGGAAGACAGAGCCTTGTTAAAACTATAATTCGGCCTCAATTCTGTTAATACAAAATTTCACAAGGGCATTATTACAAGACAGGAAACTTTACAGGCCAATCTGTCTCAAAAACATAGATGTAAAGTTTCTGAACAAAATATTAGCAAACAGAATCCCTCAATATACTCAATAAATTCGACTACTATGCTGCGTTTATTTCAGGAATGTAAAGTTGGTTGACTATTCAAAATATCTAATCAGTAGAATAAACCATTTAACAATTAAGATAAAAATCATAATCATGTCAGTTGAGCATGGCAGCTCGAGCCTGTAATCCTAGCTCTTTGGGAGGCTGAGGTGGGCAGCTCACATGAGGCCACAAGTTCAAGACCAGCCTGGCCAACATAGTGAAACTCTCTCTCTACAAATATGCCAAAATTAGCCAGGTGTGGTGGCACTTCTCTGTCTCAAAAAAGCAAGAGTCTGTCTTTAAAAAAAAAAATTTATAATCATCTCAATAAGTACAGAAAAAACTTTTGCTAAAATTCAGTTTTCATTCACAGTTTTTAAAATATATCTTAACTGTCCAGGCACGGTGGCTCACACCTGTAATCTCAGCACTTTGGGAGGCCAAGGTGGGCAGATCAGTTGAGACCAGGAGTTCAAGACCAGCCTGGCCAAAAAGGCAAAACCCCATCTCTACTAAAAATACAAAATTAGCTGGGGTATGGTGGTGCATGCCTGTAATCCCAGCTACTTGGGAGGCTGAGGCATGAGAATCGCTTGAACCTGGGGCATGGAGGTTGCAGTGAGACAAAATTGTGCCACTGCACTTCAGCTTGGGTGACAGAGCAAAACTCTGACTCAAAGAAATATACAGATATATAGATATCTATATAAATTTTAATTAAGAGAAGAGGGGAACTCACTTAATTGGAGAAACTGTGGTAAGATTGAAAATGAGGCAAGAATACTTGTCAGCACCAATTCTACCCAGCACTGTACCACAAGCTCTGCCCAGGGCAATGAGTCAAGAAAAACAAATTATAAAAATTGAAATCAAGAAATACAACTATAATATTCATAGACTGGGCCAGGCATGGTGGCTCACGCCTGTAATCCCAGCACTTTGGGAGGCTGAGACAGGTGGATCACTTGAGGTCAGGAGTTCAAGACCAGCCTGGCCAACATGGTGAAACCCCATCTCCTTAAAAAAAAAAAAAAAATATATATAAAGAAAAGAAAAAAAATATATTCATAGACTGTTATTATCGTATTAGTAGAAAAACCAAAAGAAGATTCAAATAAAATACTATAATTAATAACTGCATTTAGTAACCTTGATAGATCTAATTTCTATATACAAAAGTGGTTAATATTTTTATAACAGCAATAAGCATAAAATTAATTTTAAAATTTACCATTTGTATTGGTATCAAAACTGAATGCTTGATTTCATCCCCCATTCACAAATCTACTCTTCTATCAACAGTCTTCCCCAAATTAATATATGGGAACTCTACCCTTCCAATTGCTCAAATGAAAAACACTGGTACAGTCCAGGTGCAGTGGCTCACACCTGTAATCCCAGAACTTTGGGAAGTTGAGGTGGGAGAATTGCTTGAGGCCAGGAGTTTGAGATCAGCTTGGACAACATAGCGAGACCCCCAGCTCTACAAAAAAAATTAAAAATCAGCCAGGCATCTGTATGTAGTCTCAACTACTCAAGAGGCTAAGGCAAGAGGATCACTAGCTCAGGACTTCAAGGCTGTAGTGATTTATGACTGTGCCATTACACACCAGACTGGGTGACAGAGGATGATCCTGTCTCTTAAAAAACAAGCAAAGGAAAAAAAACTGGTACAATTCTTGACTTCTCTTTCTCTTGTGACACTTCACAAATCTAATCTATCAATAAATGATATCAGCTCTACCTACAAAACATATCCAGAATCTGGTCCCTTCTTACCACTTCCTCTGTCATTACCCTAACATAAGCCATATCATCTTTCATCTGAACTTTTGTGAAAGCCTCTTAAATGATTTCTTTGGTATTACACTTGCTCGTCTATAGCAGATTCTCAGCACAGGAGCCAGAATGATCCTTTTAACAGACATGTCATACAATGCCACTCCTCTGTTCAGAAGTCTCCCATGGCTTCCTATTTCCTTTCATTCATTCTGAATAAAAGCCAAAATCCTTAAAATGGTCTACAAGGCCCTACACCAGTGGTTTGTCAATGGGGAGTGTTTAGGAAATGTATGTGGGCATTTCTGGTAACAATGACTGGGAAAAATTATTCCTAGGTTGTGGACAAGGGCCCATGGATGACAGCTATCTGGCTTCCTGTATGACATTTGAATGTCCTACTGGACATTCACTTAGAAACTTACTCATAATGGTTTTAGATTAGATGTAACTTCATTTTTTATACACACACACACACACACACAGAGCACTTTTTGCACAAATTGCTGTCAAACAAAGGAAGATTGTATTTTGATAAGAATTTTATCAGGAGTTGTTCACCATAGCATAGGAGTTGTTCAGAAAATAGCATCACCATTTACAATCCACTGTGGTATATGAGTTACCAACACATCACTTCTATCTACATTTGCAGGTATCTTACCCACTGCAATTCTCTGTAAAACGGTACTACTTTAGGTCTTCTAGTTAAGTCAGGACTAATATACTGTCCTGACCTAACTGTCATGAGTGGTAATTTTATGTTAAAAAACTACAATATAGTACTTAGGGAAAGGACCCTCTAGAGCTAAACTACTGGAGTTCAAATTTTACCTTCAAATAATCAGATATTCCAACTATTCCCTAACAATACCATATAACAGAAATCTAACTACTACCTAGGCCACAAAGAAAATAAGTTCTTAAGAGTTACTAAATGAAGCTGAACTTATTTCCAATATTTCATTGCTGATGCAAAGACATTTCTTTAAATTAGAACAATTTTTTTCTTTTTTAATTAAAAAAATTATTCTTTAAGTTCTAGGGTACATGTGCAGAACCTACAGGTTTGTTACATAGGTATACATGTGACATGGTTGTTTGCTGCATCTATCACCCCGTCATCTACATTAAGTATTTCTCCTAATGCTATCCCTCCTCTAGCCCGCAACCTCTGACAGGCTCCACTATGTGATGTTTCCCTCCCTGTGTCCATGTTTTCTCAGTGTTGAACACCCACTTATGAGTGAGAACATGCAGTGTTTGGTTTTCTGTTCTTGTGTCAGTTTGCTGAGAAGGATGCTTTCCAGCTTTATCCATGTCCCTGCAAAGGACATGAATTCATCTTTTTTCACAGCTGTATAGTATTCCAGGGTGTATATGTGCCACATTTTCTTTATCCAGTGTATCATTGATGGGCATTTGGGTTGGTTCCAAATCTTTGCTTGTGAACAGTGCTGAAATAAACATATGTGTGCATGTGTCTTTATAATAGAATGAGTTATAATCTTTGGGTATATACCCAGTAATGAGATTGCTAGATCAAATGGTTTGTCTAGTTCTAGATCCTTGAGGAATCACCACACTGTCTTCCACAATGGCTGAACTAATTTACACTCCCATCAACAGTGTAAAAGTGTTCCTATTTCTCCACATCCTCTCCAGCATCTGCTGTCACCTGATTTAATGATCGCCATTTTAACCTCAATGTGGTTTTCATTTGCATTTCTCCAATAATCAGATAACCAGTGATGATAAGCTTTTTTTTCATATGTTTGTTTTAAAAAGACAAGGTCTCACTATATTGCCCAGCCTGGTCTCACACTCCTGGGCTCAAGGGATCCTCCTGCCTCAGCCTCCCAAAGTACTGAGATTAAAGGTGTAAGCCACTGCGCCTGGCCCCATTTCTTTAAATTTTTAATGTTTCAGGTAGAAGAACAAATTATCATGTTTGCCAGCATACCAGCAAATTTAGCAGTGACGATAACATATCTGCTCAACCAACTGTAACCCTTACTTATTTCATTGGTACTAGACGTGGTTGACATTAACTTTGGATCACTACGTGTCACACAGAGTAACTTCCAAAAAGTTACACAGTGAGGGAGCTTTGAAATGAAACATTATTGTAGGTGCAAAAGATTGTCACACAGGCAATAAAATTATAAACACGGAAAATGTGCTATCTGGGATAAACAATAGAATTTTTAATGCTGTTTGTTAATATTTTATTAAGAGTTTGTGTTGATATCTATAAATTAATTTAGCCTGTAGTCTCCTTTTTGGATGCTATCAAGTTTGAAATACTAAATAAGTAAAAAGAATGTATAGGCTTATAAGAGAAGCTTATAAAGCTTTAAGAAACAGAAAGAGCAACAATTTTGTCTTTTTAGTAAAGCTTTAATAGTATTCCTTGTGAAATGATCTGGGCCTGGTGACTATGTTAGGGGTTGGAGGTTGCCTATGTTGGGGATAGGAGATAAGGTACCTCTTTGATACCTTATGGTATTTCTTCTACATGAATTGGTCTATCTGTATTTTCAATTCGTTTTAGAGTCAGTTTTTGTCATTTATATAACCTTAGAGTATTACCAACTTTATCCAGGTTTTCAAGTTTATTTGTATAGTAAAATTTTAAAACTTCATTCTGTGATTATTTTCCCATTTTATTTTGGCATCTTTGCTTTTATCTTGATAAATTATACTCAGCAATTTCTAATTTGGCCTAATACTTGGCACCAAAATCTTCTGAAATCACAGATTATTACATGTTATGTGGTAGGTCAGTCACTGGATTAGGAACTAGCCTCTGAGAAATACTGAAATAATAAGAGCTCTACTTTCTGTGCTATGGCTAAATGGCTATACACAAAATAAATGCTTGTTACTAAAATACTAAAAATACTATCTGTTGTAACTTCTAGCACAATGGCAGTCCTTATCTCAGAAAGCTGTGGTCTCCAAAACCATTTGGCAAGCAAATCATTTAATAGTGCAAAATGTTGGTTTAAGAGGTAAACAAATGCAATTCTAGCATCCATATCCTCAATTCTCCATCTGGTCTATTCTATTTATACATGTTGGCACAATTCCTAGTAACAACTGAAAAAGTGCTTTATATCCCTAAACCAAAGGGATAAGAAAGCCCTTCCATCTCATTTAACAGTGAATTAAAATAATGAGACCAAATAAACATAACAAATACGTATGAATTCTACGGTTAGCACCTTAATCTCTCTCTCTCTCCAAATATGAATGACCTCCAGAATTTACCCAATAGACGAACCATTTTAGCATGCCATATGTTCTACATAATCTGATAAGATTTTAATTACAAGTTAAAGGATCAGCTAGGATTCTACCAACTTATTTTCAACCAAAAATAATACCAGCATTAAAAAAATATATTAGTAGACAAATACAGATAGATTCTTAGTATATTACTTAAATTGATGAAGCATACCATTTAAATCAGCAGTTCTGTACCATCTGCCCCAACAATCCCATTACTGGGTATATATCCAAAGGAATACAAATTGTTCTACCAAAAATACACATGTACTTTTATGTTCATCACAGCACTATTCACAATAGCAAAGATATGGAATCAATGTAGATGTCCATCAGTGGTGGACTGCATCAAGAAAATGTGGTATGTATGCACCATGGAATATTACTAAGTCATTAAAAAATGTGAAATCATGTATTTTGCAGTAACATGGATGCAGCTAGAGGCCATTATCCTAAGCAAATTAACACAGAAGCAGAAAACCAAATACTGCATGTTCTCACTTGTAAGTGGAAGCTAAACACTGAATACACGTGGATACAAAGACAGGGAACAACAGACTCTGAAGCCTGCTTGAGGTGGGAGGGTGATGGCCGAAAAACTACCTATGAGTTATCATGCTCACTACCTAGGTGATGAAAGCATCTGGACACCAAGCCCCAGTGACATGCAATTTACCCGTTTAACAAACCTGGACATGTACCCAAACCTAAAATAAATTTTTTTTTCTTTTTTGAGACAGAATCTCACTCTGTTGCCCAGGCTGGAGTGCAGTGGCAGGATCTTGGCTCACCACAACCTCCCCCTCCCAGGTTCTAGCAATTCTCCTGCCTCAGCCTCCTGAGTAGCTGGGACTACAGGTACATGCCACCATACCCGGCTAATTTTTGTACTTTTAGTAGAGATGGGGTTTCACTATGTTGGCCAGGCTGTCTGTAACTCCTGACTTCATGATCTGCCTGCCTTGGGCCCCCAAAATGCTGAGCCAAAATTTAAAAAAATCAATAGTTGTCAAAATTTTTGGTCTCAGGACTTAATTACACTGAGGATCCCAAGGAGTTTTTATGCCTGTTATAGCTACTAATAATTACTGTAGTAAAAATTAAAAATAAGAAAATTTAAAGGTATTTAATTCATTTTAAAATTATTAACTCCACTGTATGGAAACTTGAATATTTTTAATGAAAAATAACTATATTTTCCAAAACAAAGAAATTTAGTGAGAAGAGTGGCATTTTGTGATTTAATACTCAGCTTAAAACTCTTGAAAAAGTCCTGGGATCTCACTTTGAGAAGCACTAGATTGTTTTCTACGGGTAATATTTCATTTATTAAAATCCCTCCTCCCCTTAAAAAAATTATCTCTGTAGGCTGAGGGCAGTGGCTCATGCCTATAATCCTAGCACTTTGGGAAGCCAAGGTGGGTAGATCATCTGAGGTGGGGCGTTCAAGACCAGCCTGACCAACATGGAGAAACCCTGTCTCTACAAGTACAAAATTAGCTGGGTGTAGTGGCATATGCCTGTAATCCCAGCTACTCAGGAGGCTGAGGCAGGAGAAATGCTTGAACCCAGGAGGCAGAGGTTGCTGTGAGCCAAGATCACAACATTGCATTCCAGCCTGGGCAATAAGAGTGAAACTCCAACTCAAAAAAAGAATTATCTCTGTTATATCAGCAGGTACAGCAGGTAGAAATGCAAGACAACCTCTGAAACCTACTTTATCATTACTATTACTAAATTATTATATGTATACAGATACTAGTATATTTAAATATACAGAGTGAAGATCAAACCAGCTGCAGTTGCACTTTATTATTATCTAGTAATGGCTCGTGTTTCAATAAGCTTCTCTTTCCTATTCTCTAGCTATTCCATTGTTCTCAAAATCCAATTCCTTAACTTCTCTACTCACTCTCCTACATCTGTCTTCACTTCCTATTTCCTTGAGAAAATAAGTCTTCAGAATAAAATTCCATCAATCTCAAACTCTAATACCACAAACTGAGGTGCATCTGCAGTATATTTTCCACCTTTGCTCCTGTTAAAACAGAAGCACCATTCTTCCTTCATTTTAAAACTAATCAATTCTCTACATGCTTCTTTGTAAAAAGCATTTAATTAATTATGCTTAGGTAGTTTACATCTTAAAAACAAAACAACACAAAAGGAAATCACAGATGACTTATTCACTTTGTTTTTTATTTTTTAGAGATAAGGTCTCGCTTTGCCATCAAGGCTGGGTTGCAGTGGCATGATGACTGCAGCCTCTAACTTCTGGGCTCAAGTGATCCTCCCACTTCAGCCTCCCAAGTAGCTGAGACTTAATCACTTTAAATGAGTACATTTCAGGGTATGTAAATTATTTCTAATAAATCTGATTTTAACCCTCCCAAACTCACATGTTCCTTAACCTCACATTACGTTTGCTACTACTCTGCCTTTTGAAGATAAACTTTTATTTAAAATAATTTTAACAGCTTTATTGAAATAAAGGTTATATATAAGAAACTGTAAGCAGGACAGTGGTCATGGAAGTCGGAATTGGAATCCGCTAAGGAGTGTGTAACAACTCACCTGCCGGAAAAAAAAAAAGAAAGAAAGAAAAGAAACCATATATATTTAAAGTCTACAATTTGCTGAGTTTTTCAAATATGTATATGCCTGAGAAACCATCACCACAATCAACAATAAACACAGCCACCACTACCAAATTTTCCTTATGCCCCACATAATTCTTTCTCTTCTGCCCTTCCCCAATCCTTACACAACCTTTTCAGAAAAGCCTGAATTTGATTTGTTGTCTAGTTTCGTCGTCTCCTTCCTTCTTTTGCATCTACTCACTCCTGAATCTGGATTCTATACTCAGAATTGCACTGTAAGTGCTGTCATTATCATCAAAGTCACCAAGAATTTCAAGTTTTAATCTAATGAGGTTTCATTTCTCACTTAATCTCTTTATAACATTTGACCACTTTCTCCTATGCTGAAACCCTGGTTTCTAAGACCATACTCTCTCCAGGTTTCCCTTCAATCTCTGGCTATTCATTTTTACTCTCTTGGGGAACAGCCTATTTCACTGCCTGTCCCCTCTACATTAGTATTCTTCAAGGGTTTGTTCTAGACCATCTTCTCACTTTCCTAGGCAATCTCACCTACCCACAACTTTAATTTATGTACAGTCAGTCCACAGCATTCAAGGATTTGGCCTCTGTAAATTTGCTTATTCACTAAAATATATTTGTAACCTCCAAATCAAAACTCATGGTGCTTTCTTGGTCAGTGAGGATCTGCATGTGCATGTTCCATAGGAACTTCAAAAGGACTCATTTTCTCTACTCTCAAATTTGTTCTTCCTTAGTGAGTGCCCCTAATATCCTGCTAGTTGCCTCCATGGAAAACCTTTTTTATCAAGCTCACTGGTCTCCAAGGCAAGGCAGGATGAGGCATCTTTTGCCCTGCTATATCTGACTGAGGTATATCTACTTCGAGGCCAGGGAAAAAACATTCCAAATTCTGGTTCTTCTATTGTACTCTGGGAGTCAGTTGTATATAAGTGTATGAGTTGGGGAGGGAAGCAGTGATGTAGGGAAGGAAGAGAAGGGATGACACAGCATAGCGGAGACACTGAACATCCTCTAGAAAGGATTTCAAAAAGCCATTTGGAAAGGATGAAACAAAACACACTCTGAATAAGCTGCCCTGCCTGCACAGTCTCTAAAGCAGAGGTCCCCAATACCTGAGACCATGGCCCAATACTGGTGAGTGGCCTGTTAGGAACTGGGCCACACAGCAGGAGGTGAGTGGAGGGGGGACAAGCATTACTGCCAGAGCTCCACCTCCTGTCAGATCAGTGGCAGCATTTGATTCTCATAGGAGTGCAAACTCTATTGTGAACTACGCACAAGGGATTTAGGTTGTGCACTCCTTATGAGAATCTAATGCCTGATCTGAAGTGGAACAGTTTCATCTCAAAACCACCTGCCCCAGCCCCACAACCCCAGTCCACAAAAAAATTATCTTCCACGAAACCAGTCTCTGGTGCCAAAAAGCCTGGGGACCACTGCTCTGATTTTATGACAAACAAGAATTACACTGAAAGATATCAAAATTTATTCATCTCACACAACATATTTAAAAGCTATAGATTTCACAGCTGATTAGAAAAACGGCTTCCATTACCTTTATTTCAATTATTTCAACACTGTATACCAACCTCTCAGAATCTGTAAATGAAGTGTTAAAATATTATAAATACGATATATATTCACAAGAAATGTCACTAGTTCTAAAGGACATAGACTGAAAAGTAAAAGATCTCCAATCCTCTACATTCATTCTGCAGTTATTTGTGTCTTAATATTTCTTAAACACAATAATCATATATATTTTTTCTTTTAACCATAAACAAAGCCATCCTATATATGTAGTTCTGCAGCTCGCCCTCATCACTTAATAATAAATACACTGGAACCAGGCACAGTGGCTCATGCCTGTAATCCCAGCACTTTGGAGGCCGAGACAGGCAGATTACCTGAGGTCAGAGGTTCAAGACCAGCCTGGCCAACAAGTTGAAACCCTAACTCTACTAAAAATACAAAAAGTAGGCCAGGCACAGTGGCTCATGCCTTAATCCCAGCACTTTGGGAGGCTGAGGTGGGCAGATCACCTGAGGTCAGGAGTTCATCACCAGCCTGGCCAATATGATGAAAATCCATCTCTACCGAAAATACAAAACTAGCTGGGCGTAGTGACGGGCACTTGTAATCTGAGCTAATCAAAAGGCTGAGTTAGGAGAATCACTTGAACCCAGGAGGCAGAGGGTGCAGTGAGCCGAGATGGCACCACTGCACTCCAGCCTGGACAACAAGAGCAAAACTCCATCTCGAAAAAAATTTAAAAATTAGCCGGGCGTGGTGGTGGGTGCCTGTAATCCCAGCTATTTGAGAGGCTGAACCACGAGAATCACTTAAACCCAGGAGGCAATGGGGTGTGATCACACCACTGCATTCCAGCCTGGGCAACAGAGTGAGACTGTGTCTCAAATGCGCGCGCACACACACACACACACACACACTCTCTCTGAAGTCAGTGTTTCCTATGTCAATGATCATCATCTCTGCTCAGTGCAATAAGAAACTAGGTGTCATTTTTAACACTACTCTTTTTCATTCCTTAGATCCAGTTCATCTCCAATTTCTATTACCTTTACCTATGTTTTTTGTTTTGAGACAGGGTCTTGTTCTGTTCCCTAGGCCGGAGTGTAGTGGTGCAATCATGACTCACAGGGCTCAAGTGATCTTCTCACCTCAGCCTCCCATGTAACTCAGACCATAGGTGTTTTGGTAGATACAAGGTCTCCCCATGTTGCCCAGGCTGGTCTTGAACTCCTGGGCTCAAGCAATCCTCCCACCCTGGCCTCTCAAAGTGTTGGTATTAGAGGTGGGAGCCACCAAGCCCAGCTTCCCTTTACCTATTAATTATCTATCAATTTATTTTATTTGTCTTCATCTTCACAGTCACCACCCTAGTCTAAACTACCATTATACCTTTGGATTACTGTGAGAATCTTTTGCTAGGCTCCTTGCATCTAACATGGGCTATACTATACTTCCAAACTATACTGTAGCCAAAGTCATTTTTTCAAAGTGCTTTTCTGGGTAGGAGTTGGTTGAGGACTGAAAAATTACCTGTTGGATACAAATATATAACAGTCCACTATTTGGGTAACAGGTACACTAAAAGCCCAGACTTCACCACTCTGCAATATATGCATGTAAGAAATCATCACTTATATACCTCCTAAATCTGTAAATACATCAATTTTTAAAATAAATAAGATGGCCAGGCACAGTGGCTCATGCTTGTAATCCGAGCACTTTGGGAGGCCAAGGCAGGCAGATCCTTAAGAAATCGAGACCATCCTGGCCAACGTGGTGAAACCCCATCTACTAAAAATACAAAAATTAGCTGGGCATGGGGGCACAAGCCTGTAGTCTCAGCTACTCAGAAAGCTGAGGCAGGAGAATCATTTGAACCTGGGAGGTGGAGGTTGCAGTGAGTTGAGATTGTGCCACTGCACACCAGTCTGGCGACAGAGCCAGACTCTACCTCAAAAAATAAATAAATAGCTTGACAGAGACATAGATAAGACAAGACACTTAACACATACACAAAATGTTTCCCTAATACCACATTCTTGCTTTAAAAAAACAATTTACAGAGTTTGGGAAGATGAAAAAGTTCTGGAGAGGACTGGTGGTGATAACTGCACATCAATATGAATATATTTAATACCACCGAACTGTATACTTAAAAATGCTTACCAGGACAAATTTTATGTTATATGTACTCTACCTTAATAAATAAGTAAATAATGGAAAGAACACACCATTTAATGGCTTCCCCTGTCCAAAATCCTAGCATGGCCTACAAAATCCTGCCCTGCTTTCCTACAGGGTCATCTCATTCAACTTTTGGCATTACTGTTTTCCTTTATCATTCTTTGCTCCTGTCATCCAATGCCTACATATACATGCTTTCAATAATTTTCTAATGTTTACTCACCTTTTCATCTAATTCATTCCCACTCAATCTTGAGATATCGGGTCAAACTTTACTTTCCCAGGGAAGCGTTACTGTGATCCTCTAGCCTAGGTCAAGTTTTTTTGTTACACATTCTTACAGAACTAAATTTTCTTTCTTAAAAATATTTACCTCAGATTGTAACAATATATTGTTAATGTAAATATCTAACTAAAGTCTGTTTCCCTCACAAGAAGACTGTAAACTCTGCAAGAACAAAAACTATGTCTTGTTTGCTTACCACCTAGCATATGCCTGGCATATGGCAGATGTTCAAAAAATATTTACTAAATATATGATATAGATCTACCTTACTTAAAAAAAAATAACTGCAAAGAATTCAGGTTAATGGATGTCACAGTTTAATCAATTCCAGAATTATGGGAATTTAAGTTTTTTTTGGAGATGGAGTCTTGCTCTGTTGCCCAGGCTGGAGTGCAGTGGTGCAATCTCGGCTCACTGCAACCTCCGCCTCCCGGGTTCAAACGATTCTCCTGCCTCAGCTTCCCAAGTAGCTGGGATTACAGGCGAGTGCCACCACACCTGGCTAATTTTTGTATTTTTAGTAGAGATGGGGTTTCACCATGTTGGTCAGGCTGGTCTTAAACTTCTGACCTTGTGATGCGCTGCCTTGGCCTCCCAAAGTGCTGGGATTACAGGTGTGAGCCACTGCGCCCAGCTGGGAATTTAAGTTGTTTCCAAACTTTTGATATTACAAATGTTAGGATTGTTACTTATGCTAGTATATCTACAAATGTACTTAAATGCAATTCTTAAATGTAAAATTGCTGGTCAAATGAAAATCACATTTAAAATCTTAATAGAGGTCAGGTGTAGTAGGTCATGCCTATAATCCCAGCACTTTGGGAAGCTGAGGCAGGTAGATCACCTGAGGTCAGGAGTTCGAGGTCAGCCTGGCCAACATAGTGAAACCCCATCTCTACTCAAAATTCAAAAATTAGCTGGGCATGGTGGAGCATGCCTGTAATCCCAGCTACTCAGGAGGCAGAGGCAGGAGAATCACTGGAACCCAGGAGGTGGAGATTGCAGTAAGCCAAGATTGCACCACTGCACTCCAGCCTGTGCTATGAAGAGAGACTCTGTCTCAAAAAAAAAAAAAAAAAATATATATATATATATATACACACATATACATACACACACACATATACAAACACACACACACAAATACACACACCCACATGCATGCATATATATATATATGCATTCACCAGCTAGTAAGCATATCCCACTGAAAATTTGAGTTCTGATAATTTAAGATCTTTAGGTATTTCAGGATTCGTATTCTTATCAGAATATTTGTACTGACTCCACATTATATAGTAGAAATTCATATTTAAATACAAAAGGAAAACTTCCTAATTAAAATCTATCTTTTCTTTCTCATTATTTTCCTTTCTTTCTCATTTAATTCTATCATTGAAGCAGAGTGTGAAGGGATTTGGTTTGTGGAGAATTCTCTTAATTATCCTTATTAATGAGATTTCACATACCCTAGACTGTCAGTTCTTTTCCACATACAGACTTATAGAAACATCAGCTCTTACCTTAACTGGGAAGCTACATTTTCCAGAGCGAACGCCTTCTTCATCTGTCTGCCACTGATGTGGACGACTGGCCTCTGGCACATAAACATCCTTCTTTCTCCTAAAACTTTGCCGTAGTTTGTTCATTTTAATTTTTACAGCCTGAGGATGAAGGAAAAGAAATATTTAAAAGAAATATTATCAGGTCCAGGCGCGGTGGCTCAAGCCTGTAATCCCAGCACTTTGGGAGGCCGAGGCGGGTGGGTCACGAGGTCAAGAGATCGAGACCATCCTGGTCAACATGGTGAAAACCCCGTCTCTACTAAAAATACAAAAAATTAGCTGGGTGTGGTGGCGCGTGCCTGTAATCCCAGCTACTCGGGAGGCTGAAGCAGGAGAATTGCCTGAACCCAGGAGGAGGAGGTTGCGGTGAGCAGAGATCATGCCATTGCACTCCAGCCTGGGTAACAAGAGTGAAACTCCGTCTCAAAAAAAAAAAAAGAAATATTATCTTCTCACATATTTAAACTTTGGAGTACCGTACTAACAAAAAACCAATGTCCAAAATTAAAGGTTTAGGCTTTTATATAAGCAATATATAATTATGCAGGCAAAGTGTAAAGGGAAAATGAGTGATGATAATACTTCCTCTTAGACTAACACTAAGTTCAAACAAATCACTTTACTCTTTGAAAATACAACTACAATACTAGTCCTTGTAAAAACAATAACTTCTAGTAGGATTTGAAGACATATTATTCTAAGAATTTTCAAGAACATTAGTTATAACAAACCAATGAGAAATTCTCCCGACCCATCTACCTTTCAAATCTATTCCAACACCTGAAAATGGCAACTTGTACATGTACACCAAATTAAAGACTGCTAACAGTTTCTAAAAACTTTCACACTTAAGAAAAAAAAATCATTCTGAAACACTAGAATTTAGGGATCTTTTGGTAATTATTAGAAAACACTAAGCAAAGCAGGAATTACAATCACCTTTTTATAAAAGATGTCATGAAGAAGAATAAAACAAAGTTTTCTTTAAATACACTTAAAGCCAAGTGTGGTGGCTCATGACCGTAATCCCAGCAATTTGGGAGGCTGAGGCAGGTGAATCACTTGAGGTCAGAAGTTCGAGACCATCCTGGCCAACATGGCAAAACCCCATCTCTACAAAAACTACAAAAATTATTCGGGTGTGGTGGCACACACCTGTAATCTCAGTTACTTGGGAGGCTGAGGCAGGAGAATCACTTGAATCCAGGAGGCGGAGGTTGCAGTAAGCTGAGATCACGTGGCCTGGGTGACAGAGACTGTGTCTCAAAAATAAATAAATTAAACAAACACACTTAAAAAAATGTGTGACTGGAACTAAATCTAGAGAAAAAACTTTTCCCCCCTCAGAAGGTCTCACTCTGTCAATCAGGCTGGAGCGCAGTGGCATGATCACAGCTCATTGTAGCCTTTACCTCCCCGGCTTAAGTAATACTCCCACCTCAGTCTCCCCGACAGTTGGGACTACAGAGACATGCACCACCAAACCTGGCTTTTTTTTTTTTAAGCTGAGATGAGGTCTCACTATGTTGCCCAGGCTAGTCTCAAACTCCTGAGTGCAAGCAATCCTCCCACCTTGGACTCTCTAAGTGCTAGGATTACAGCTGTGAGCCACCACACCCAGTCAGAAGAATTTCTTACAAGAAGTATGACATCAAAATGCACCTCTATATCTATAATCATTACAGTAATTTTAAAAAAATGACAAAGGTACAAGTTTCATTATCAACTCTGTAATTAAAAAGTGTTGTCTGGGCACGTTGGCTCATGCCTGTAATCCCAGCACTTCGGGAGGCTGAGGCAGATCAATTGAGGTCACTTAAGGTCAGGAGTTGGGAGACCAGCCTGGTGGATCACCTGAGGTCGGGAGTTGGAGACCAGCCTGGCCAACAAAGGCAAAACCTCATCTCTATTAAAAATACAAAAATTAGCCAGGCGTGGTGGTACATGTCTGTAATCCCAGCTACTTGGGAGGCTGAAGCAGCAGAATTGCTTGAACCTGGAAGGTGGAGGTTGCAGTGAGCTAAGGTTGTGACACTGCACTTGAGCCTGGGTGACAAAGCAAGACTCCATCTTAAAAAAAAAAAAAAAAGTATTATGGTCAGTTCTTCATTGTGTTACTGGAAAAGTCACCTCTCGAATGCTGTCCAAGGTGCAGCAGAAATCAAAACTACAGAGAAAGGAGACCTAACTGATAAGAAACAATACAACATTCAAGAAACAAACATAATAAGTGCCCCCTTACAGAGTAAAATCTCAAAATCTTAAACTAATACCTCCAATTTTCTGTTAAGAAGCAACATGTCTCATTCTTTTTTTTTTTTTTTTTGAGATGGAGTTTCGCTCTTGTCTCCCAGGCTAGAGTGCACTGGCACGATCTTGGCTCACTGCAACCTCCACCTCCCATGCTCAATCAGTTCTCCTGCCTCATCCTCCCAAGTAGCTGGGATTACAGACATGTGCCACTACCGCCCACCTAATTTTTGTATTTTTACTAGAGATGGGGTTTTGCCATGTTGGCCAGGATGGTCTCAAACTCCTGACCTCCTGATCCACCCGCCTCAGCCTCCCAAAGTGCTGGGATTACAGGTATCAGCCACTGCACCCGGCCGAAGCAAGTCTCATTCTTTCCATGAAGATGTAAGCACCTCAATCAGCCTAAAAGTGATCTTAACTCAAGAAAATGATGTGACAAAGCTATAAAAAGGAACTGTCCTTTCGGTCAGGACTGTTAAATAGCAATGGATTAAACATCAATTCCTACAAGTCACCAATGAAAGACTTGAAAATCAAAGTTTGCATCCTGAGGAAAATCATTTTGTATTTTAAAATGCATAATGCCGCATCAGAACTATCACCAAATTAGTTTGCACAAACAAGCCAATCTTCCACATATCTTAAAAGGTAAAAATTCTGACAAAGGACTTCCAATGTAAAAACCTCTGGATTTTCTAAAAATGAATTTAAGCAGATCACTCATTCCTAAACTACCTAAATAAAGGCCTACCTTAATCTACCAGACTTCCAGAAGAATTCCATAACCTTCCTTGAAAACACATCCTGTTGCAGGGTGCAGTGGCTCACACCTGTAATCCTAGCACTTTGGGAGGCTGAGGCAGGTGGATCACCCAAGGTCAGTAGGTCGGGAACAGCCTGGCCAACGTGGTGAAACCCATCTCTACTAGAAATACAAAATTAGCCGGGCATAGTGGCACGCGCCTGTAATCCCAGCTACTCCAGAAGCTGAGGTAGGGGAATCTCTTGAACCCAGAGGGGAGGTTTGGGGGGAGGTTGCAGTGAGGCAAGATCACACCACTTCACTAGAGCCTGGCCAAAAGAGAGAAATTCTGGGGAGAGGAGGGGAATAAACACATCCTGTTATTACTCTTTTATATCACATTTTAAAGACACGCACAGGCCAGGCACAGTGGCTCATGCCTGTAATCCTCAGCACTTTAGGAGGCCGAGGCAGGTGGATCACCTTCGGTGGCTCACGCCTATAATTTTAGCACTTTGGGAAGCTGAGGCAGGTGGATCACCCGAGGTCAGGAGTTTGGGAACAGCCTGACCAATGTGGCAAAATCCCACCTCTAAAAAAAAATATAAAAATTAGCTGGGTGTGGTGGCATGCATCTGTAATCCCAGCTACTCAGGAGGCTGAGGCAGAAGAATCGCTTGAACCCAGGAGGCAGAGGTTGCAGTAAGGTGGAGGTTGAGGTTGCACCACTGTGCTCCAGCCTGGGCAACAGAGCAAGACTATGTCTTCTAAATAAATTAATTAATTAAATAAACAAACACACACAAGTATAAGAAAATGAAATGAAAAACCTATACCCTTACTCAAGTTATCCTGAGGCAAAAAAAAAAAAACAAACCCACAAAAAAACAAACAAAAACCCCTGTAAATAATCTAGACTATCTAAGATGATACTTTAACATATTAAGGGAGAAATCAAACATTCTGTTTTCAAGTAATCTACATACAATAATTTTGCTTACAAAGAAAAACAAACAGCAAGAAAAAAGTAGAAATTGTTATTCAAAGCGATATTTACTACAACAAAGTTGAACTTTATTCCCTAACAAAGAATGCCAGACCTCTTGAGGAAAGTCTTGGTTGAACACAGGTAAAGGATATGTGTATGTGTATGTGTATGTGTATGTGTATGTGTATGTGTATGTGTATGTGTATGTATATATATCTCAGCTCACTGCAACCTCTGCCTCCTGGGTTCAAGCAATTCTCCTGCCTCAGCCTCCCGAATAGCTGGGGGAGATATATACATACATACACACACACACGCACGCACGCACGCACGCACACATATACATATATATTTTTTTTAGACGGGAGTCTCGCTCTGTCGCCCAGGCTGGAATGCAATGCGATGACATGATCTCAGCTCACTGGAACCTCCGCCTTCTAGGTTCAAGAGATTCTCCTGCCTCAACCTCCCAAATATCTGGTATTACAGGCGTCCACCACTATGCCCAGCAAATTTTTGTATTTTTAGTAGAGATGGAGTTTCACCATGTTAGTCAGGCTGTTCTCGAATTCCTGACCTCAGGTGATCTGCCCACCTCAGCCTCCCAAAGTGCTGGGATTACAGGTGTGAGCCACTGCACCCAACCAGGATATATTTTTGTAACTATACAATCTAAGAACAAACTTATCTTGTCCTACAAACTAAATATTTTTTTATTTTACTTTTTGAGACAGAGTCTCACTCTGTTGCCCAGGCTGATGTGCAGTGGCCAATCTCGGTTCACTGCAACCACCACTTCCCAGGTTCAAGTGATTCTCCTGCCTCGGCCTCCCAGTAGTTGGCCCTACAGGTACCTGTCATCTCGCCTGGCTAATTTTTATATTTTTAATAGAGGCAGGGATTCACCATGTTAGCCAGGCTGGTCTTGAACTTGTGACCTCAGGTGATCCTCCCGCCTCACCCTCCCCAAGTGCTGGGATTACAGGCATGAGCCACTGTGCCTGGCCACTAAATTTAAAAAATAAAAAATAAAAAAACTCGATTCTACTAGAATTTTCAAAGGTCATTAGATACAACTTAATTGCCAAGTTCAGGAAGTATTTTCACAGTTGTTATTCTTAACTGCTTTGCAAATTTAGACATGACTCCCTGAGCCCCTCAATACTCTATTCTGGTTTATCCTCTTCACTTCTGTTTCTTTTGGCTTTTTTGAGGGCCTCCTCTACTTTCTCCTATGCATTGAGGGCATATTCCCCCCAAATATCAGTCCTCAGTCTGTGTTCTCTTATTTACACCATCACTCTTCACCCCAATAACACAAACTTCACCCCAAGTATGATGATTTCCCATTTGTACTTTTAGGTCTTGCTCTCTTACTCATTCTCTATTTGGGTGCAATGATGTTGCCTCAAACACATTAACCTAGACTGAAATTCTCATTTCTTATCTCCCATCCCTGAAGTCTTCCCCTTCTCCACCCCAATTTGGTTCAGTAAAAACTACTCAGCAGTTACTATGGGCTGGGCCCTATTGTTAATGTTAGTGAATACAGAAGTTAATAAGAATTTCCTTGTCTTTAGGTGGCTGTCTCCCCTCACAGAAGATTTACTTCTGTATAATATGGTGACTGTATAGCACTACACACAGTACACCCTGGAAGTACAGTTTAGGTTCTGGACGCATCCCCTATAAGGTATACTGCCTGAATTAAGTTTTAAAGAAGAACAAAAATTAGTGACACACAGTATGGGGATAGAACAGAAAAGATATTTTAGGTAAAGGCAACAGCATCAACAAAAGCATAGATGCAGAAAATTACACAGTAGGTAGCAATGCAATTAGAAGAGTGATAGGAATGAGGTTGGAGGAGCAGTGAAGAATCAGGTCCTATAAGGAGTTAGGATTTTGTCCCATAGGAGATGGAAAGCCACTTAAAAGTCTTAAACAATCATCGACATGGCCAGAGTTGAAATTTAGTTAGATTACTTTGATGGCTGTGTGGAAAATAAATCCGAGGAGAAAGACTACAGACAAGCTAGGCTTTTAAAATTGTCTAGGCAAATTATGATGAGAACTTGAACTAGGGCTGTGGTGGTGGTATGGGTGGAGAAAAGGGGAAGAGGACTGAGGAAAAAAGTTCAGTGACAATTGAGACAACATGATATAACTGTGCTCTAGAAAATTATTTTATGTCTAGAATGATGGCTATAAACCAATAATCAACTCCACTGTTTGCTTCAGGAAATTCTTGCTAACTAACTTATCTAGGAAAACAGTTTGTACATCAGGGCAAACAGCTTTCCTGATGGAAACAGGCTGAAGACCCTTTTCATGCTACAGCCACTAATTCTAAACATTGTGTCATGTACTTTGCTAATCTCAACTAGTTCCCTCCCTTGAAGAACCTGCCTTATTAAACCACTTGAGTCAAGATCTCAAAAACCCTATAAATATTCATTTCCAACATGCCTAACTACCAACACTTTGTCAAAATGTGCTTTCTCTTGATGTAGTAAACTGAATAAATTCGTTGTTTAATCAAAAAGATTATCTTTGTAAGGAAAGCCAACTTGAGGAACTGGTGACTAATTGTGGAAGGTGAGGAAAAGGAAGAAATCCAAATATGGCATCATGTTCTAGTCCTCAACAAACTGGATAGGTGGTGAATACTATGCAGAAAAGGACAAGCAGGGTTAAGAGGAGACTTAGAAGTGCTAGGGAAGAATAAATTTTTAAATTCAGAAACTTATTTGAGAGCAGGCACAGTGGCTCACACTTATAATTCCAGGACTTTAAGAGGCCAAGGCAGGAGAATCACTTGATGCCAGGAGTTCAACACAGAGTAAGGTGGGCAACGGCCTGGGTACCCCATCTCTACAAAAAATTTTTTAAATTACTTGGGCATGGTGGTGTGCACCTTAGCCCTGGCTACCTAGGAGGCTGAGATGGGAGGATCACTGAAGTCCAGGAATTCAAGGCTACAGTGAGCTATGATCACACCACTGCATTCCAGCCTGGGTGGAATGCAGTGGTATGATCATTTTCCAAGACCTCCATCTTGGAAAAAAGACAAAAGAAAAAAAGAAAAACAAAAGTGACATTTGAGCCAAGAACTGAAGGAGATTACCAAAAGGAAAGAAAAAGTGAGCCATGCCAATAGATGAGAATTCCAGGTCACTCAGGAAGACTGTAAAAGTCTCACCTTTCATTTTTTAAAAGTATGGTTTAAAGATTCTGGGAACTATATTTTACACATTCCAAACAAGACACTCGTCTAACAAAAGAATGTCCCTGATCTATAAATGTATGTGAAAAATCATTCACTTGAGAATGAAAGACAAGTCACTAACTAGTAGTTATATGCCATGAATTATTGAACAAAACATTAATATCCTAATATTTAAAGAACTCCTGGCCAGGCGCGGTGGCTCACACCTATAATACCAGCACTTTGGGAGGTCAAGGTGGGTGGATCACGAGGTCAAGAGATCGAGACCATCCTGGTCAACAAGGTGAAGCCCCCGTCTCTACTAAAAATACAAAAATTAGCTGGGCATGGTGGTGCGCGCCTGTAGTCCCAGCTACTTGGGAGCCTGAGGCAGGAGAATTGCTTGAACCCAGAAGGCGGAGGTTGCGGTGAGCCGAGATCGTGCCATTGCACTCCAGTCTGGGTAACAACAGCGAAACTCCTTCTCAAAAAAAAAAAAAAAAAAAGAATTCCTAAAACTTGATATTCAAATCAAATAGTTTAAAATAAAATATCAATGGAAAATAGGCAAAATGTGCAAGCATTTTATAAAAGAACAGAAACAGCCCACGAGCACAGGAAAAAAAAAAGTCCAACCTCATCAGTAATCAAGAAAATGTAAATCAAAATATCATATGATATTTTACATCTATCAGTTTGGCAAATATTAAAGAATCAAGACAATAATATAAGAAAGAACAGGTATCTCATAATGTCATAGGAGCATAAATTGATATAACCATTTTGAAAAATAATTTGGCATCATCTAGGAAAGTTTAAGGATGTATATGCCCTTACAACCCAGCAATTCTATTTTTAGGTATATACCCTAGAGAAACTCTTACACATGTATGTGCACAAGGTGTGTACAATAATGTCTGTATAGCATTGCTTATTGTCTGTAATCAACAACTGAAATTAAAAAAAAATACTGCTTGTGTACCAGGCACTGTTCTAAGCACTTTGTATACAATGATTCATGAAACTTTTACAAGAATCCTATCAGGCTGATTCTATTTTTAATCTCCATTTCACAGATGAGTAAGCAGGCTCCGAGAAGTTAAGTAATTTGACCAAATAATTTGGTAAGTAGCAGAACCTCCTGGAGTCAGAGTCTGTGCTCTTAGTCCCCATATTATACTACCTCTCAAAAATACACAACACAATACGAGATAATACTTAGGGATACATAAATATTTTACAGAACTATAAACAAGATAATTAGAAATGTGATTAAGGGCAATGTTATTTCTTAGGGAAAGGAAAGCAGGACATAATTGGAAATGGTTCACATGAGGACTGCAAAAGTTTTAGTCACATTCTAAAGCTGAGTAGTAAACAAGTTCTTTTCATTATACTACATATACCTACATATTTTTTTTTTTCATGTTTCAACTATTTCATATTTTTTGTTAGTTGGAAAGTAAGTCACCTAAAAATCCTTTCTGGAATTGAGGAGAGAGATAAGGTATAGAAATATAAATACATACACATACAAAATTATGAAACATCTAACAAAAAGAAAAATGAGTAACACATGAGTAATTATAAAATGAAAGTCTCATTTTTGCTAAAATGAATAAAGTTATTAACATTTAGTCTGAACAGCCAAATCTGGAAGGAACCAGAATCTTTTGAAGGGCCATTAGAAAGCTACAACCCTTAGGGAAATGGGGACTATTTCTCTTAAGAGATTTTTCTCCCTAAATTATGCTTGTTTGCTTTTCCTTGTTCTATAATCACAACTATGCTCCTAAATTTAGGTCTCACATAAAAATTATAAGGAAGATTGGACGAGACAGGGATATACTTCAGAAAGTTCACTAAGAGAAAAAAAACAGAAAACAAAAATTAACCCCTACAGCACATACTTGATACACAAGACTCACTCAGGAAAGTTGACCCTAATACTTAAGATTGGTTTCCCATAGGGGGAAAAGAAAGGCCAAGCAGCCAAGACTTTAAATTACTCACTCTTGATTTTTACATTAGTTGGTTCTAAACATAGCAATGTAAAAACTAAAATATAAAACCATGGGCTGCATTGTGAATATCTGATTTTAAAAAAGTATACTCACAAATTACCTTAAATTAGCTAAAATTCCTTTTTCAGGAGACTCGAATCTCACTTAGATGTTAAATTCCAAAAGTAGCGTTAAAGGCAATATCATATAAATTCAAAATTATACTGAAAATACCTTATGTCATCCATAAAGTGCAGTACTGTACTATTTTGCAAAAAAATCCAATACAGCCAGCGATTTTTTTCTACTATGGAACAGTGTTGTTTTCAACTAGACACAGTTGAAGTGGCTGGCCTATGTTTAGGGGCTATGAAAAAGATATCTAACACTAGAACCACACAACATGCTCACATTATAGGAGGCACAAAAACACTATACAGTAGAAACTCATTGAGTAGAACTGCAGAAAGAATCATCTATACTATTTAATTCACCTTTTACTGTTCTCTAAACAAACATCGTTCAATTGTTTTTCTTTTTCTCTTTTTTTTTTTTTTTTTTTTTTGAGACACGGCCTTCCTCTGTTGCCCAGGCTAAAATGCAGTAGCACAATCACAGCTCACTGTAGCCTCAACTTCCTGGGCTCAAGTGATCCTCCAGTTTCAGACTCCCAAGTAACTGGGACTACAAGTACACACCAGTTAATTTTTAATCAAGCATGCCTGGTTAAGTTTTAAAATTTTTGTAGAGACAGGGTATCTCTAAGTTACCTAGGTTGGTCTCAAATTCCTGGACTCAAGCAATCCTCTTGCCTTAGCCACCCACCTGAAGTGCTGGGATTACAGGCGTGAACTACCATGCCCGACCTCTATTCCCAGTCACACTACTATTCCAGAATTTTACAAAGAAAGTTGCAAGAAAAAAATATGCACTGACTGTTCATCTGCCAAAAGCAACATGAAAAATTTGTTCACTCACTCAAATGTAAGCTAAAATGCCAGATTAAATCATAATATTAAAGTAGAATAGAATATTGTATACAAGCATAAAGTAGTTCCTTTTTGGATTTTCTTTCTTTTATTTCTACTATTTCCAATGATGTGGAGCTTGCTTTGAAGACAGAGTGAAGAAAAAAAATCCTTCTATTTGATCAAGTAAGTGAAAAAATGTAAGGAATCCTAGACTCTCAGTATGGCCAAAGGACCTACAGAGATAAGTCATTTAGACAATCCCCTACTCCATCAATGAATTTTGCGAATTCTGTATTACATTAGATACTGTTCTAACTGGTATAATTTGCCTAACAGGAAACAATTTATAATTTACTAAGTTATATCATTGGCTTGGTATTCCACCTGAGCACTGAGCCAAATAAACAGCAACAAAGTACAGCTTTATCACTAACAGCTAAATAAATATTTCCAATACTTAACTCACAAGACTAATAAATTTCATTTTAAAAGCTCATAGTTTTCGGATAAAAGTTAATTTACAAACAGATTTATGGAAAGGTAGCAAGAACAAAGGATATTTATTTATTTATTTTAAAGACAGTTTCACCATGTTGGCCAGGATGGTCTTGCTCTCTTGACCTCGTGATCTGCCCGCCTCGGCCTCCCAAAGTGCTGGGATTACAGGTGTGAGCCACTGCACCAGGCCTGGATTTTTTTGGCAGGGGGTTGGGGGGACAGAGTTTTCCCTGTTGTTACCCAGGCTGGAGTGCAACGGTACAGTCTTGGCTCACTGCAACATCTGCCTACCGAGTTCAAGCAATTCTCCTGCCTCAGTCTCCCAAGTGACTAGGATTACAGGCACTCACCACCACACCTGGCTAATTTTTTTTATTTACTAGATACAGGCTTTCACCATGTTGGTCAGGCTGGTCTTGAATTTATGACCTCAGGTGATCCACCCGACTCAGCCTCTCAAGTTGCTAGGATTATAAGTGTGATCTACTGTGCCCGGCAGGGTATCTTTTTTTTTGAGATGGAGTTTCGCTCGTTACCCAGGCTGGAGTGCAATGGCGCAATCTCAGCTCACCGCAACCTCCGCCTCCTGGGTTCAGGCAATTCCCCTGCCTCAGCCTCCTGAGTAGCTGGGATTACAGGCACACGCCACTGTGCCCAGCTAATTTTTTGTATTTTTAGTAGAGACAGGGTTTCACCATGTTGACCAGGATAGTCTCAATCTCTTGACCTCGTGACCCACCCGCCTCGGCCTCCCAAAGTGCCGGAATTACAGGCGGGAGCCACTGCGCCCGGCCCTTCTTTTTTTTTTTAACCTTTTTCCTTTTAGATAGGGTCTCACTTTGTTACCCAGACTGGTGTGCAGTGGTGCAAACACAGTTCACTGCAGTGCTGACCTCCTGGGCTCAAGTGATTTTCCCACCTCACCCCTGAGTAGCTGGGTCCACAGGCATGTGCGACCATGCCTGCCAAATTTTTGTATTGTTGGTAGAGACAGGATTTTGCCATGTTAGCTAGGCTGGTCTCAAACTCCTGGGCACAAGTAATCCACCTGCCTTGGCCTCCCAAAGTGCTGGGATTACAGGCGTGAGCCACCGCACCTGGCCTAAACCTATTTCTTACAAGAAATACTCAGCTACTGTGCAAACCTATATTCAGTGAATTTGAAATTTATTTTTACTTCAGTTTACCTTTTTTTTTTTTTTTGATAGGCTACATATGTTAGGGTTCCCTGAGTACTGTACTGCCTCATTTCATAAAACTCTGCCATCTACAGCATATTCAAATATGAAATTGTAAGAACAGACTAAGATTTTTCAATAGCTAAGACTAAAAAATTACTTTGCTTCATCAGCTATCAAACCAGAGATTTTCAAACAACAAATTAAGTCTTGGCCATCCTAAAGACTGGTATTTGGGAACAGAACACCATCAGTTTGAATGCCACACTTCCCCAAACACATATTACTCAGCCCTGATTACCATTTGGACTGCGTATTCTCAACCAAGGGATCATGTACCCCACAGGCTCTTCAGGCTCAGCAACCCCTTAATATTATGTACAAATATGAGTATATGTGCGTCTGTGAAGTTTCTGGGGCCAGATTCTTTAACCGTCAGAATCTCAAAGGATGTGTAACCACCAAAAAATTTAAAACCATTGATTTAACAGTATTCCATGATCCAAATCTATTATCTGACTTTAATTTTAGGTTTCTGCCTTATTTTCATTTTCCTACTTAAGTTGTCCTCAAAATTCCTTCTATTGTTTTGATATGTGACTTTCCTATTCACCTTTAAAAATAATAATAGAAAGTCAGAGCTTCATAAAATGAAGAAGCACTCTGTCAGCTTGTAACTGCAGTCAAAGGTGGTTTCGAAAGTTGAAGATATATGTACATATTTTTAAAACATTTTTTTAAAAGCCATCTTTTCTGAGAGCCTTTTCTTGCATTTACAAAACCAATCTTATATTTTCATTGCTCACTTGCCTTTCAAATGAGAAAACACTGGTGAACTGAATTTGTGATTTGATGGTATTTACCTTTTCAAGCATGTTAAGGCTGGGTGCAGTGGCTCACGCCTGTAATCCCAATGCTTTGGGAGGCTGAGGCAGGTGGATCAACTGAGGTCAGAAGTCCGAGACCAGCCCAGTCAACATGGCGAAACCCTGTCTCTACTAAAAATACAAAAATTAGCCGGGTGTGGTGGCACACAGCTGTAACCCCAGCTACTCAGGAGGATGAGGCACAAGAATCACTTAAACCTCAGAGGTAGAGGCTGCAGTGAGCTGAGACTGTGCCACAGCACTCCAGCCGGGGCGGTAGAATAAGAATCTGTCTCAAAATAATAACAATAAGTTATATTAAGACTTTATAGATAAAAATACATATAGCCATCACCCAAACTCCACAATACACATATGCACAGACTGACTTTATTAGAATATTACTTTAAAAATTAAACCTTTACTTACAAAACAAAATGATTTTGCTCTGATATAGCAAGGATTGATTTAAGCAAGGAACATCTTGATGTAAAAGGACAGAAGTGCTGAGGATGCTAGCCTACTTTTTACACTAGCTTTCCTCCTGCATCTGTCAAGTGTGGGATGAGAAAAGGTGCTGGAATCTGGAGACGCAGACTAGAATAAAAATATTATTTGATTCCAAGAATGGGGAGGTGGTGGAGGAAATGGGGTAGAAGAGAGGAAAAAAATGCCACTGAAAAAATTATAGAAATAAGAAATAAGAAGCTGTTAAAAACAGCTCTGCTTCCCTTTACTGACAAATAACTTGGCAAAATATCTACACATTTCTCTTCAATTCTTCAGTCTGCTCTAATCTTACTCCTCTCTCTTTCCCTCACCCCCGACTCCCCCTTATCAAGCCGTCAACAAAAGACTTCTAAAATACATCTCAGAACTGTCCACTGCACTTCATCTCCACCACCCATAGTCCAAGGTAACTTTATGTCTTACCTGGACTAGTATAAGCCACTAGTGTTTATTTCAATGTCCTCTATTGTCCCTCTCTAATCAACTATGTACAGTGTAGTCACCATAATCTTCAAAAACATAAAATGGATCATGGCATTGCTTAATAGTTCCATGACTTTCCAATGTATCTTCAAATAAAATCCAAACTTTCATTATACAGTGAGTCAGTATAGCATAATTCACACTTCTCAAGACGTGGTGCTTACAATAGTACCAGAATATCACAAATACACAGTACGTGTTAGCATATAAAGGTATGGCTCCGGCTGAGTGCAGTGGCTCACGCCTGTAATCCCAACACTTTGGGAGGCTGAGGCAGGTGGATCACCTGAGGTAAAAAGTTCGAGACCTGCCTGGCCTACATAGTGAAACCCCATCTCTACTAAAAATACAAAGAAGGCCAGGTGCAGTAGCTCACACCTGTAATCCCAACACTTTGGGAGGCTGAGGCAGGTGGATTACCTGAGGTCAGGAGTTCAAGACCAGTCTGGCTAACATGGTGAAACTCTGTTTCTACTAAAAATACAAAAAAATTAGCCAGGTGTGGTGGCGCATGCCTATGTAATCCCAGCTACTTGGGAAGCTGAGGCAGGAGAATTACTTGAACCCAGGAGGTGGAGGTTGCAGTGAGCCAAGATCACACCATTGCACTCCAGCCTGGGTGTCAAGAGTAAAACTCCATCTCAAAAGAAAAAAAAAAAAAGGCTGGGCGTGGTAGCGCACACCTGTAATTCCAGCACTCTGGAAGGCCGAAGTGGGCAGATCACCTGAGGTCAGGAGTTCAATACCAGCCTGGCCAATGTGGTGAAATCTCGTCTCTACTAAAAATACAAAGTATGAGCCAGGCTTCATGGTGGGTGCCTATAATCCCAGCTACTCTGGAGGCTGAGACAGGAGAATTGGTTGAACCCAGGAGGCGGAGGTTGCAGTGAGCTGAGATCACACCATTGCACTCCAGCCTGGGCAACAAGGCGAAACTCCATCTCAAATAAAAAAAAAAGAAAGAAAGAAAATTTTAAAATAAATAAAGCCAGGCACAGTGGCTCATGCCTATAATTCCAGCACTTTGGGAGGCTAAGGCAAGTAATCACCTGAGGTCAGGAGTTCGAGACCAGCCTGGCCAACATGGCAAAACCCCATCTCTACAAAAAATACAAAAAATTAGTCGGGCACAATGGCCTGCGCCTGTAGTCCCAGCTACTCAGGAGGGCGATACAGTGAATCACTTGAGCCTGGGAGGTGGAGGCTGCAGTGAGCCGAGATCACGCCACTGCATTCCAACCTGGGCAACAGAGTAAAACCTTGCTCCAAACGACAACGAAAACTCTAGACAAAACTAATGCATTCCTAAAGACACTCTCTAAAAACTGATCTAACTAGAAACACAATCCTAAATGAAACCATTTAGAATACTGAATACATACCTCCCCAGCAAAATATTAAGCCCATCATCCCCAAAAATACCATGCCTATAGAGTTAAACAGGAGTTCAACCAAACTTTCAAAAAAAAAAAAAAAAGGTCATTCCAGTCCTAAATAAATCTTTTCAGGGGGAAAAAATAGTTTCTAACTCATTATTTGAGGCTAGCATAATCTAGATACCAAAACCAAACAAGGACAAGAAATTAAAATTATGGGCCAATTTCATTTGTGGACGAACATAGATGCAAAAATCTTACACAGTCTCATGCTTGTAATCCCAGCATTTTGGGAAGCTGAGGTGGGAGGATTGCTTAAGCCCAGGAGTTCGAGACCAGACTGGGCAACATAGCAAGACTGCATCTCTACAAAAAATGTTAAAAGTAGCCAGGCATGATGGTACACCCTTATAGTACCAGCTACTCAGAAGGCAGATGTGAGATGAACACTTGAGCCCAGGAGTTCGAGGCTACAGTGAGCTATGATCACACCACTGCACCCAGACTGGGTGACAGAACAAGATTCCACCTCTTAAAAAGCAAAACAAAACAAAATTAATAAACTAAATCCAACTGTTTATTTTTTTCTAAAAAGTCCATCATGACAGAATTGGTTTTATTTCAGTAATTCTACATTATAAATGTCATTCACCACATTAACAAAATAAAGGAGGGAAACTCTGTGATCATCTTGTAAATGCAGAAAACATATTTGATAAAATTCAATGCTCATTCTTCACACACACAAAAATCTTAGCCTACTAGGAAGAGAAATGCTTTTAAGCTAGGAAAAGTTTCTATCAAAAATATATAGCAGGCCGGGCACAGTGGCTCAAGCCTGAAATTCCAAAACTTTGGGAGGCTGAGGTAGGCGGATCATCTGAGGTAAGGAGTCTGAGACCAGCCTGGCCAACAAGGTGAAACCCCATCTCTGCTAAAAAGGACAAACATTAGCCAGGCATGGCAATGCCCACCTGTAGCGCCAGCTACTTGGGAAGCTGCGGTGGGAAAATCACTTGAGCCTGGGAGGCTGAGGTTGCAGTGAGTCGAGACTGCACCACTGCACTCCAGCCTGGATGACAGGGTGAGACCCTGTCTCAAAATAAATAAATAAAAATTAATATATACACACACACACACACACACACACACACACACATTAGTCTTAATAGCAAAACAAAATAAGCACTTCCTTTAAAAAATTAAGTGCAACATAAGAATGCCCACTATTTTTTTTAGACAGGGTCTTGTTCTGTTGTCCAGGCTACAGTGCTGTGGCATGATCGTGGCTCAGTGCAGTCTCAACCTCCTGGGGTTACACAATCCTTCTACTTCAGCCTCCTGAGTAGCTGGGACTACAGGTATGTACCACCACACATGGCTAGTTTTTAATTTTTAATTTTTTTGTAGAGATGGGATCTTGCTATGTTGCCCAGGCTGATCTCAAATTTCTGGGGTCAACCAAAGGAATGCCTACTATTAACACTTGTACTGAATACTGTACTAAATAGTTAAGGCAAGAGAAAGTAATAAAGCACAGGAAAGAAACAAAACAGAAATGGAAAGAAAACAAGAGGAAAAAAATGCCATTTATAATAGTAACAAGAAATAAGGTCTGTTACTTTTTCATTTTTTACGACAGTTTCACTGTGTTGCCCAGACTGGAGTGCAGTGGTGCGATCTCAGCTCACTGCAAACCTCTATCTCCCAGGTTCAAGCAATTCTCGTGCCTCAGCTTGCCAAGTAGCTGGGATTATAGACATGTGCCACCACACCTAGCTAATTTTTATATTTTCAGTAGAGTCAGGATTTCGCCATGTTAGCTAGGCTGGTCTTGAACTCCTGGCCTCAAGCGATCTGCCCATCTCAGCCTCCCAAAGTGCTGGGATTACAGGCATGAGCCATCATGCCCGGCCATCTTATTTTTCTTCATGGAAAAAAGAGAAAATAATTTACTGAAAAATATTTTAAACATCTAAATAACCAAAAAGATACCCTGAACAAGGATAGTAAGTCTCTATACCATAAAAGAAAGAAAGAAATTAAATGTATATGTAGAATAAAAGCTATAGGCTGGATATGGTGGTGCACGCCTGTAATACCAGCACTTTCAGAGGCTGAGGTAGAAGGATTGCTTGAGCCCCAGAGTTTCAGACCAGCTTGGGCAACATAGCAAGACTCTGTCTCTATAAGAAAAAATTTAAAAATTAAAAAAAATAAAGCTACAGAGCTCTGGGGGTTCATATACAAAGCAGGTCCCATTCTTTAAATAATAGCTTTTGAATTATTGTGTAATTTTACTCAAATTTTCTCCCATTCATGGATTTTTTTTTTTTTTTGAGATGGAGTTTCGCTCTTGTTACCCAGGCTAGGGTGCAATGGCGCCATCTCGGCTCACTGCAACCTCCACCTCCTGGGTTCAGGCAATTCTCCTGCCTCAGCCTCCTGAGTAGCTGGGATTACAGGCACGTGCCACCATGCCCAGCTAATTTTTTGTATTTTTAGTGGAGACGGGGTTTCACCATGATGACCAGGATGGTCTCGATCTCTTGACCTCGTGATCCACCCGCCTCAGCCTCCCAAAGTGCTGGGATTACAGGCTTGAGCCACCGCGCCCGGCCCCATTCATGGATATTTATGCAACAGATACAAACTTATTATTAGTAAATAATCAGGGCCAGGTGAGGTGGCCCACACCTGTAATCCCAGCACTTTGTGAGGCCAAGGTGGGCGGATCATGAGGTCAGGAGATCGAGACTGACCAACATGGTGAACGGGACTTTGGGATTCTGAGAGCTACAATAAACAAGTATGAGAAAAGAATACATGATCAGTACATGGCTGAATTCCAGCTGAATGTGCTGTGGTCCCACTGGTTCAAAGGTCATTCAGTATACACATTCACCATAGTAAAAGTTCTAATAAGCACTCCTGCAAGTGATGCAATGTTGCCAACATTTTATGTAATACATGAGGTTTTGGTTCTTGGTATTTTTCTATCAAGGCTGCCAAAACACCATCTCCTTAAAAGCTACCTGAAAATGTGGACATTTATTCTAAATACAAATTGTATTCTGAGGGAGAAGACAGACAAAACACATTCATAATGCAATGACCCTGTTAGGCTCAATGGGTACTTCTAGTGGACCTATGTATAGACCTTATATATGCAAGGCTCTTGTACATGTGAGATCTATAAGCAGTTGCCCAAGTTGCTTTACAATAAACCTAAATTTGATCAAATGAATGACATTCTTTAGATCTAACTTATTCAAATTTAATTTTGGTTTATTTAAGTTTTGTCATATCCTACATTGTTGCCTAAACATTGCTTTATCTAAATTTCCTAATACAGAATTAGACATGATGATAATTTGCTTCACTGGTTGCTAGGAGATGATAATACTAATCATTGACATTCACCGAATGCTAACTGTGTGCCAGGCATTGTTGTAAGTGCTTTGTATATATTAAATCATTCAGAATTTACAACCTTATCAGGTGGATAATATTACCATCACCATTTTACAAATAGAAAAACAGAAGTATGGAAAAGTTAAGTAACTTTCTCAATGTCACACAACAGGTAAATGAAGCAGTTTAAGGGTTCATACCCAAGTAGTCTGTCTCCAGAGACTAGACCTTTAATTACCATTCATACTGCTTTTCACAATATTGAAAAGATATGTGAAATTATTATAAAGGATAAAAACACTCAGCATTAAAAATATTATCAGTAAGAGTTAAACAACAGTTAAGCAATATTAATACTAATACAACTTATCACAGGTTGATACTTCACAGCTATTTTGGATTCATGGTTATGATTAAGAGTTTTGAAGTTGGACAGACCTGGCTCTGAATCTTGGCTGTGCCCTTTACAAGTTGTGTGATTTTGGACAAGTTTCGTAACTTCACCAAGCCTCAGTTTCCTCATCTGTAAAATGAGAATAATAAACATCTCACAAAGTTGTTATTAGTAACATAATTATTGCTGCATTATTATACTAATATAGTAACTGCAAACAAAACACATATACACAAAATAAAGAGAAGGAGGTCCCAATTTTCCCCATAAAACAAAACTTTATTATGATGATATAATGAAGATGATCACTCCAAGTTACTCCAGCAACTGTAAGATCCACACACTAATGTAGGACAATAATCTTCTCTAATACATGACAAATAATTCCCCTACATAAAAGTCAAATATCTATAAATAACTGGATCTTTGAAATAAAATTCTCTCTCTCTATATATATATAGATATAGATATAGATATAGATATATATACACACACACACATATATATATACATATATATATAAAATAAGACAAATAGATAGGATATTGTTATTTATTGAGAGCAACTCCCACAAATCCCATTCTACACATATCTCTAGTAAAACTGGTAATTAGTATTCAATTCAAGGGGCCCAAAACAGGAAGAGCTGTGTCAAGAAGGATCAATTTGTGCCAGGCACAGTGGCTGATGCCTGTAATCCCAGCACTTTGGGAGGCTGCAGCAGGATAATCACTTGACCCCAGGAGTTCAAGACCAGGCTGAGCAACATAGGGAGACCTCACCTCTACAAAAAAATTTAAAAATTAGCCAGATATGCACCTGTGGACTCAGCAACTCCGGAGGCTGAGGCAGGAGGATAGCTTGAGCCTGGGAGGTCGAGGCTGCAGCAAGCTGTGATCATGCTATTGCACTCTAGCCTGGACAACAGAGTGAGACCCTGTCTCAAAAAAAAAAAAAAAAAAAAAGAATCGATTCGTGTGGTACTGATAGGAAGGAATATTTACAAGAGTTAAACAGAAAAAGAGAGACATATTGCCAAAGTCATAGGGAAAATGAACCCTAGAGGTCACTGGAATATAAGGGAAGCTTCACAACACTCTAGAGTATCTCCATGTTTAATCCCACAGTCCTATATTTATTTCCATTTTCACATGAACTTAAACAAAAAATTCCATTTATTTTCTTGTAGCAAACAGTAGTTTCTGCAAAGTGTTTTAAAAAAAAACTTGGCGTGGAATTTGTTTGTTTTGCATATTTATTTCTGTCCCCAAAGAAAATATGTGACTGGTAAGAGGTAAATATTATAGAATGACAGTTACAGAACTGGGATTTGGTTTTCAAAAATGGAAAGCAGTCACAGAGTATCTATTCAGCTATACAGCTATATATTAAAGATTTGATTTACAAAGAAAATTACACAAGCAAAATTAAACTATGAAATGGTATTCAAGGTTAGAAACATCTTAACCAGATAAACTATTTATAGAGAACCTATTGTGTGTGATGCAGTCGTCACAATACTCAGTATTAACAGGAGTTCAGAAAACCACCAACATAATCTCTAAACTCTAGGTTCTCATAATCAAGAAAAAGGAATATAAAAAGTCTATATGACAAAATACTGCAAATGCTTTAAGAAAGGCACAAATGACAACATACCTTAAGAGGAGAATGAGATCACTCACCTGGAAAGAGGAAACGAGAAAATACTTCATAGAAATTGCAGCATTTGAAAAGTAGAATTCCAACAACCCTAACTTCTGAATATAAAAACAACTTAAACTAAAAAGTATTCCTTCTGTTAGAAGTGCATACTGCCAAAAGAAAAAAAATACATATTGCCTCTCAGTAGCCACTAAAATGGAAGGTAGATAATAAAGACGTACTAAATAAATCAATAAAATCTTTTTCTCTTCTCCTCTTTCCCTCCCCTCCCCTCCCGTCCCCTCCCCCCTCCCCTCCCGTCCCCTCCCGTCCCCTCCCCTCCCGTCCCCTCTCCTCCCCTCTCCTCCCCTCTCCTCCCCTCTCCTCCCCTCTCCTCCCCTCTCCTCTCCTCTCCTCTTCTCTTCTCTTTTCTTTTCAGAGATGGAGTCTCACACTACCATCCAGGCTGGAGTGCAGTGGTGCAATCTCAGCTCATTGCAACCTCCGCCTCCTGGGTTCAAGCAATTCTCCTGCTTCAGCCTCCCGAGTAGCTGGTATTACAGGCGCTCGCCACCAAGCCCAGCTAGTTTTTTGTATTTTTAGTAGAGACAGGGTTTCACCATGTTGGCCAGGCTGGTCTCAAACTCCTGACCTCATGATTCACCTGCCTGGGTCTCCCAAAGTGCTGGGACTACAGGCATGAGCCACTGCACCCAGCCCTAGAACATTGTCAAGAAGGTATCTGACAATAATAACCATATCTTCAACTGCAATTTACTTTCAAATACTGTACTTAGAATTTTACACTAACTACCCCAGTGCGGTGGCTCATGGCTATAATCCCAGCACTTTGGGAGGCAAAGGTGGGTGAATCACCTGAGGTCAGGAGTTCAAGACCAGCCTGACCAACATGGAGAAACCCTGTGTCTACTAAAAATACAAAATTAGCCAGGCGTGGTGGTGCATGCCTGTAAACCCAGCTACTTGGGAGGCTGAGGCAGGAGAATCACTTGAATCCAGGAAGCGGAGGTTGCAGTGAGCTGAGACTGCTCCACTGCACTCCCGCTAGGCAACAAGAGTGAAACTCTGTCTCAGTAAATAAATAAATAAAAGAATTTACACTAAGAAATTTGAAAAAAAAAATTTTAATTACAGATTTGAAATAATAAACCATTCATTCAATTATTAATACTTTATAAAGTGAAAAAGTGTAACTGGACACAAAAATTAACTCTGAGAATTAAGGCAGTAAGACACAAAGGGATGTAAAATGAGTTGCCCAGAGTTGACTAATAAAAGGAAGCCTAATTTTCTGTCCACATCTCTTCCCACCTCCAAAAGAGAAACTTATCAAATGCATTTTATGAAAAAGACACTTTAAAGTGTCTTTAGTAACAGATTTACATAAGATACAAAAACCTTTTTAAAAACAGTTTATTAAAGTATAACATATGTAGAAAGAAGCATACGAAGTGTAGAGCTCCATTACTTTTCGCAAAGAAACACACAGACCAGATGTGGTGGCTTATGCCTGTAATCCCAGCAGTTTGGGAGGCCAAGGCGGATGGATCACCTGAGGTCAGGAGTTCGAGATCAGCCTGACCAACATGGAGAAACCCCATCTCTACTAAAAATACAAAATTAGCTGGACATAGTGATGCATGGCTGTAATCCCAGCTACTGGAAAGGCTGAGACAGGAGGATCGCTTGAATCCAGGAGGTGGAGGTTGTGGTGACCCAAGATTATAACATTGCACTACAGCCTGGGCAACAAGGGCAAAACACCACCAAAAACAAAAGAAAAGAAACAGATAATTGGAATCCAAAGCAAAAACAGAACATTAGTAGCACCCTAGAAACCCCTCTATGTTCCTGCTTCCAGTCACTTCCTGTTTCCCTGCCAAAGATGGGGGAAAGATGTTAATTAACTTCTAACACCACAGATGTGTTTTGCCTATATTGAATTTTATTAAAAAGAATCATACAATATTACCCTCTTGTGTTTGATTTCTTTCACTCAGTATTATGTCTGTGAAATTCGTCCATACTCGTGTGCCTGCAGTTTGCTATGATTTGAATGTTTGTTTCTTCCAAAAATTAAGTGAAATCTAATTGTTATTGTAATGGTACTGGAGGGTGGGACCATTATGAAATAATTAGACCATGAGGGTTCTGCCCACATGAGTAGGATTAATGGATTAACACCAATATAAAAGGGTACAACTGTCTAGAACAAAGGCCATCTAATTTTTACAAAGTTCCCCTTTGTAAGAAAACTTATTAGTTAAATAGGAAGTGTTTAGGAAATCCTTGAACTAGCTATTTTAAAAATATTTAAAGCAAATGAATACAGAACATGAGGTGCTCGAGGTTACTATGCAATGGCAGAATAACAAACAAAAAAATCAGGTTCTTCTCTGTATGCCAACAATTTGGAATTTTTCTGCATGATCAGCATTTCCTTTGCTACTTTATTTTCTCTAAGTAATTTTTTGTCACTTCTGTGAATTCTATAAAGTCAGGTTGGTTTGATTACAACTAAGATATACGAAAAGATTTTAGGTAAATTTTTAACTTTATATAATTTCAGATTTAAAGAAAATTTGCAAAGATTATCAATTATTTACATTTCATCCAATTTGCCTTATCATTCATTCTTTTTCTCATTCATTTTTTCTTGAGATGGGGACTCACTATGTTTCCCAGGCTGGTCTTGAACTCCTGGGCTCCCACCTCGGACTCCCAAAGTGCTAGGATTATAGGTGTGAGCCCACACCAGTCCTATCTCATACATTTTTTTTTAAATCATATGAGAGTAAGCTGCAAACACTATATACCATTTTAGTCCTAAATGTTTTTGTGTATTCTCCTAGGAACAAAAATATTTGCTTAGATAACCACAATATAGCTAAGCAAATCAGTACAAATGTTAAAGTTACTATGTAACTACAGTCCACATACAATATACAATCCATACTAAAATACAGAGAACTTAATTAGGTGTGTTCATTGTTACAGGGAGTTATGATTTGAATGGGTCCCCCCCAAAATTCAAGTGTTACCAATGTGAGAGTATTAAGGGGTGAGGCCCTTAAGGGGTGATTAGGCCAGGAGGGTTCCTCCCTCCTGAATGGGATTAAGGCTTCCTGCAACTTCAGCTAGCTGGTTTTTCCACTCTTTGACCATTTGAAGACACTGTGTTCCTCTTCTCTGGAACAGACAACTGAACCTGCCAGCACCTTGATCTTGGACTTTCCAGCCACCAGAACAGTGAGAACATAAAATTCTGTTCTTTATAAATTACCCAGTCTCAAGTATTCTGTTACAGCAACACAACTGGATTAAGATAGAGAAGTGGCTTCTCTATCACCAGGGCTCGGTGGCTCATGTTTGTAATCCCAGCACTTTGGAAGGCTGGGGTGGACGAATCACCTGAGTCTAGGAGTTTAAGACCAGCCTGGGCAACATGGCAAAACCCCATCTCCACTATTAATAAAAATACAGGCCAGGTGTGGTGCAGTGCCTCATGCCTGTAATCCCAGTACTTTGGGAGGCAGAGGTGGGTGGATCACTTGAGGTCTGGAGTTCAAGACCAGCCTGGCCAACATGGTGAAACCCACATTTCCACTAAAAATACAAAAATTAGCCAGGTGTGGTGGTGGGAGCCTATAATTTCAGCTTTTTGGGAAGCTGAGGCAGATGAATTGCTTGAACCTGGGAGGCAGAGGTTGCAGTGTGCTGAGATCACACTACTGCACTCCAGCCTGGGAGACAGAGAAATATTCCATCTCAAAAAAAAAGACAGAAATAATTGCTTCTAGGCCCTCCTAGAAAACAAAGCTGGAATATACACATACATATATAAATATGTGTGTGTGTATACAGATACATGCATATGTATGCACACAAACAAAGCTGGAATATACATATATAAATGTATCATATACACATACATGCATATGCATGCACATATATGTATGTGCCTATATGTGTATATCTGTATAAAAATATATGAATAGATACATATATGTGTATTCCCCTATATTTATATAGATATTAAATGCTTAAATATAGATAATTATATATTACATAGATATGAATAGCTATTAAAAACCATAACTTCCAATTCAAATTCAACATCATGGGGTTTATTCTAGCCTTTCCTCTTTTCCATATATAAAACTCCTTTTTCCAACAATGAAAAAACTTGACTCCCATTATCCTCAATATACTTACTCATCTGTTCAATCCTAGAACAGACAAAAAACAGTTTCAAAATTGCTAATTCATACCACTACAAAAAAAGCCTAGAAACTAGGACTCATTATTGTTTATATTTTTGTTTATCTTGAGTTTAAGCGTATACTATGCTCAAATTTTACTGACCTTTCTTCCTTAAGTGTAGCTGAAATACAATTAGGTTCATCTGATTCTGTTTATACTTTTAGGGTTTTATCCCCATGTTTATTGATTTTTTTATTTTGTTTTTTATAAGTATCTAAAACATTAACATGACATTCTCAAATGAAGTCATAAAAATTGTAACCAGGATTCTCTCTCACACAGATGTTGCAATAGAGCTTTATAATTTAGGAAATATATTTCCCATAAAAAATGAATCTTTCCATAGCCTGCAAGCATCTACCACCACCCCACCCAGGCCCAGCTGTTTTCTAGGAATTACTGTCTTTGGATAATACAGAAAGAAGGGATAAAATGAAATGGGTGTACCCTATTCCAGCAACTTCACAGATCATTATTTGTAACGTAGCTTCAAACCGTGCTCCTTGTAGTGATGCCACAAGGTGCAAGGGCAGGACCCAGTGGGTAGAGCAGTAAGTCCCTGCCCTGTCTTCAATTAAAGCTGCTATACTTTTACTGGTATAATATATTGGGCTTTAGCCTCAGATTTTGTTCATTCAACTCACTCAACAAATATTTATTGAGTGTCTATGCTTACTCAGCACTGTTCTTGGTGCTTAGGATACTTCAATGAACAAATCCATCATGGGACTTACATTCTAGACACGTGGAAGACAAACAATAAACATAAATAAATTATATAGCTAGTTAAAAGCTAAACGCTATAGGTTAGGAGAAGTGGCTCATACCTGTAATCCCAGCACTTTGGGAAGCTGAGGTGGATAGATCATCAAGTCAGAAGTTCAAGACCAGCCTGACGGCGAAACCCTGTCTCTACTAAAAATACAAAAAAATTAGCCAGGCATGGTGGCAGGCACCTGTAATCCCAGCTACTCAGGAGGCTGAGGCAGTGAATTGCTTGAACCCAGGAGGTGGAGGTTGCAGTCAGCTGAGATTGCAGTACTGCACTCCAGCCTGGGCAACAGAGCAAGACTCCATCTTTAAAAAAGAAAAAAAAAGCTGTAGAAAAAATATAAACAAGGTTAAGAAGTTTAGAAATATCAGAGTCAGGGAGGAGAAACATAATTTGCAATATTAAAATGTTTGTGTTAGGTCTCACTGAGAAAGGAAACCTCTTTTTTTTTTTAAGAGGCAAGGTCTTACTGTGTCCCCTAGGCTGCAGTGCAGTGGCACGATCATAGCTCACTGTAACTTCGAACTCCTTGGGCTCAATGGATCTTCCCACCTCAGCCTCCTAAGTAGCTAGAACTACAGGTGCAGACCACCATGCTCAGCTTCTTTTTTTTCTTTTTTTTGAGATGGACTTTTGCTCTGGTTGCACACGCTGAAATGCAATGGCATAATCTCAGCTCACTGCAACCTCCACCTTCGGGGTTCAAGCGATTCTTCAGCCTCAGCTTCCCGAGTAATAGGGAATACAGGTGTGCATCACCACGCCCAGCTATTTATGTATTTTTTAGTAGAGTAGGGGTTTCACCATTGTTGGTTAGGCTTGTCTCAAACTCCTGACCTCAGATGATCTGCCCACCTCGGCCTCCCCAAGTGCTGGGATTACAGGTATGAATGACCAGGCCCAGCCTCTCAGGTAGTTTTTAAGAAAAATGTTTGTAGATAATTTTTTCTCTACAATGTTGTCCAGGTTGGTCTCGAGCTCCTGACCTCAAGCAATGCTCTCACCTTGGCCTTTTTAAAGCACTGGGATTACAGGTGTGAGCCACTGCACCTGGCCAACAGCTTCCTTTTGTATAAATATTTTATTTAGGCTTGAAAGTCACTGGGAAAGCAGAATAGCTGCCCAATTTTCAAGTTGGTGTCAACCCTGTGTCTATAGGTCCAAGGATAGGCCACAGGAAAGAAAGACATAAAGTACTTTCCTTGTTGCGGAGGATCTTATGACAAAATCTGGGAATGGTGGGTCTTTCTCTGTCCAGACCCTTCTACTTCATAAGTAATTGAATATTTCTCCTAGATTCTGGCAAAGGGTTTTCCATCTATCTCAATTTCAGAAATATTAAATGTTTATTTTCCTTCTAATTATTATAGTGGGAGATTGGCATAGGCAATATCAGAAGTGTTAACTAAACACTTTTTTAGTAAACTTTTTTTAGCCCTTTCAACTACATTACCTTTTTTTTTTTTTTTTTTTTGAGATGGAGTCTTGCTCTTGTTGCCCAGGTTGGAGTGCAATGGCATAATCTCAGCTTACTGCAAATTCCACCTCCTGGATTCAAGCAATTCTCCTGCCTCAGCCTCCCAAACAGCTGAGATTACAGGTGCCTACCACCATGCCTGGCTAATTTTTGTATTTTTAGTAGAGACGAGGTTTTGCCATGTAGGCCAGGGTGGTCTTAAACTCCTGACCTCAGGTGATGCACCCAATTCGGCTACCTAAAGTGCTGGGATTACAGGCCTGAGCCACCTTATTCTTCTGACCTTTAAATTATTTGCTAAGGTGCTGCCTCTGGCTTCAAGCAATTATAAATGACTTGTCAGCCTGACATACTATCATTTCCTTGAATTTACAATCAACAAAAGACTAAGATATCTAGTCTTTCTTAGTTGTCCTAAATCCTATCACTTAAGTCCTAAAAAACTGAGTTTGTTTGAACCCAAGTATAAAATTTTATAATAATCACAGATTACATTTCATCATCCCTTACTATGTGCCAGCTATTATTTTAAGAGCCTATATTTATTATTTCTTTTATATTTTACAACAATTCCCACTTTATAGATGAAGAAACTGAGACAAAAAGATTAAATAACTTGTTCAATGTAACATAAAGAAATGAAAGCTTCTAAGTGGCAGAGCTGGAACTAAAATCCCAGGCAATGTATGCCATTAAATACATATATTGAACTGATTCTCAAAAAATCTTTATATAATGCATATTAAATTCCATATTGTTAGATTTGGCCAATCCAGCCTGTAGAAGAAAAAAAATCAGACTTCAATTCTATCATACAACATATATGTCATTTTTCAAAGTTTTAACTGAATATTTATTTGATCAGCATGTCATGAAGAGACCTAACCAAGCTATTAATAAAAAATGTGACCAGAAATATTAGCAAATTGAAAACAGCAACATATAGAAAGAATTATACACCATGACCAAGTCCAGTCTATCTCAGGTATACAAAGCTGGTTTCACATGTGGAATTCAATTAATATAATCCATCATATTAACAGGCTAAAAAAAAAATCACATGATCATCTCCATAAATGCAGAAAAAGAATTTAACAAAATCCAACATCCATTCATGATAAAAATTTTCAACAAACTAGGAACATAAAGTTTCTTCCTCAACAAAAAAAAAGCACATCTGTTTTTAAAACTCTGCAGTTGACCTCACACTTAACAGTGAGAAACTAGAAGCCTTCCCATTAAGATCAACAAGAAAAAGATGTCTCCTCCTACTATTCCTTTTCAACATCATACTGGAAGTCCTAATGCAACACAGATTGGAAAGTTAGAAAGGAAACTGTTGTTGTTCACAAATGACAAGATTTCCCATGTAGAAAATCTCAAAGAATTAACAAGAAATTATCACAAGGTTATAGGACACAAGGTTAATATACCAATCACTTTCCTATATACCAGTAATAATCTGAAATTGAAATTAAAACACAATACCATTTTCATTAGCTCCCTCCAAAAATGAAATACTTAGGTGTAAGTCAAATCAATTATGTTCAAAATCTACACAACAAAAATGAAAAAAACTGATTAAAGAAATCAAAGAAGAACTAAATAAATGTCAAGACATTCCAAGTTCATGAATAGGCAGTCTCAAAATTGTCAAAACGTCAGTTCTTCCCAACTTGATCAAAATCCCAACAAATTATTCTGTGGATATTGACAAACTCACTCTAAAGTTTATATGGGAAAAAAAAGTCCAAATAAAGTTTATAAGTAGAGGCTAAAGACCCAGAATAGCCAACTCAATATGCTACTCAATTTCAAGACTGACTTACTATAAAACCACAATAATCAAGATAGGATGGTATTTCAAGAAAACAGACAAATAGATCATTTGAGCTCAGAAACAGACCCACATAAATGCAGTCAACTGGAGCTGGGTATGATGAGTGTGCCTGAAATGCCAGATACTCAGGAGGCTGAAGAGGGAGGACTGCTTGAGTCCAGGAGTTTGATGTCCAGTGTGCTATAATTGTGCCTGTGAATCCATAGCATGTCAGCCTGGGCAACATGGAGAGGCTCCCATTTCTATTAACAAGAATATTTAGTTAGTTAGTTATTGTCAACTGATCTTTGACAAAAGAGCAAAGCCAGTACAATGGTGAAAAGAGAGTCTTATTCAACAAATTAAAGAACTCAGGAGGTGAAGGTTGCAGTGAGCTGAGATTGTGCCACCAAACTAACAACTTGATTTAAAACTTGGCAAAGACTTGAACATATTTCATTAAAGAAGAAATACAGGCCAGGCGCAGTGGCTCATGCCTATAATCCTAACACTTTGGGAGGCCGAGGCGGGTGGATCACTAGGTCAAGAGATCGAGACCATCCTGGTCAACAAGGTGAAACCCCGTCTCTACTAAAAATACAAAAATTAGCTGGGCATGGTGGTGTGCGCCTGTAGTCCCAGCTACTCGGGAGGCTGAGGCAGGAGAACTGCTTGAACCCAGAAGGCAGAGGTTGTGGTGAGCCGAGATCGTGCTATTGCACTCCAGTCTGGGTAACAACAGCAAAACTCCATCTCAAAAAAAAAAAAAGAAATACAGATAAAAGAGCCTATGAAAAGAAATTATCATATGTCATGAGGGAACTGCAAATTAAAACAATCAGATACCATTACACACTCACTAGAATGGTCAAAATCCAAAACACTGACAACACCAAATCCTGAGAAGCATTTCCAGCAACAGGAACCCCTTATTAATTGTTGATGGGAATGCAAAATGGTACAGCCACCTTGGAAAACCATTTGACAGTTGCTTACAAAACTACACATACTCTTCACATACAATCCAGCAATTACGTTCCTTGGTATTTATCCAAATGAATGAAAAACTTATGTCCACACAAAAGCCTGCACACAGTTGTTTACAACAGCTTTATTCAAAATTACCAAAACTTAGAAGCAACCAAGATGTCCTTCAGTAGGTGAATAAACTGTGGTACATTCAGAAAATGGAATATTATTCAGTGCTAAAAAAATAAGCTTCAAGCCATGAAAAGACATGGAGGAACCTTAAGTGTATATTTCTAAGTGAAAAAAGTCAATCTGAAGAGGCTACATACTGTATCATCCCAACTATATGACATTTTGGAAAACTAACACTATGCAGACAGTAAAAGGACCTGTAATTGCCAGTAGTAAGGGGTTTGGGAAAAATAAACAGGCAGAGCACAGATTTTTAGGGCAGTGAAATTATTCTGTACTACACAATAATGGCAGACTATGTCATTACATATTTGTCCAAATCCAGAGAATATATACCACCAAGAGTTATCCCTGAAGTAAACTCTGGACTTTGGGTAATAAAGATGTGTTTTGGAAGTTGATAGTGGGGAGGTTGTGCCTATATTGGGGCAGAAAGAATACAGGAACTCTCTGTCCCTTATGCTCAATTTTACTGTGAACCTAAAACTGCCCTTAAAAAATAAAGTCTATTTTCTTAAAAATTGCCACAAGATTCAAAAACATGGCTAAAAAGACCTCTCCATGATCAAAGAGCAATGGAACCATATACACTTGCCCTTTATGTATGGCATTTTACCCAATTAACTCACCTACGTGAACTATCAAGCAACTCACATTTCTAAATCTTATCAAAAAGCATTTCTCAAAAAACTAGTATTTCCTCTTCTATCAGAGGAAAGCATCTAAGTGTCGCTTTTTTATTTAGTTTTAGAATGATTTTTAAATGAACTTTGTAAAAAAAAAAACACTGATTTGAAGTAGAAAACATGTTCATTCATTTAACAAATTATGTATTGACAACTAATTACAAGACAGGTACTCTTCTATAGAGATATAGTAGAGAATGAAACAAAGTCTCTACTCTCACAGTAGTTGCATTTTATTTGGGGAAATGCTCAACATAATAAAGAAAGAAATATATAATATGTTGAGACATATAAAGAAATATCAAGTGGGATTGGGGAAAAGAAAGTGTTGGGATTGGGGAACGGGGTAGAAAATAGGCAGCTCTTCTAAATAAATTGTTAAGGGAAGGCTTCATTTGTTAGATTACATCTGAGCAAACAGATCTAAAGGCAGTTGAGTAATAAGAGGGCAAGCTCAAGTACATAGCTGGGAGAGAGCATTCCAGGTGGAAGGAACAAGTGTACAGCTCCTGAGGCAAGTGTATAGGTCCTTCAATCCAGAAGGTGGAGGTTGCAGTGTTAAAGGAATAACAAGGAGATGTGGCTACAATTGACTAAAGGAAGGTAGGGGAAGAAATGAGGTTGGAAAGAAAGCTGAATGCTTCAGGAAGTTTCAGAGGCCATTGCAAGTACTTGGGCTTCTGTTCCTAATAAGGTGAAAGCTACTAAAGGGTTCTGAGAGGAGTAATAATGAGATTTATGTTTTTTAAGGATGACCTTGGCTATTGTAAACAGATCATAAAGCAGGGAACCAGTTAGAAAGCTATTCAATTAATCCAGATGAGAGGTGACAATGGCTTGGACCAGAGTGACAACAGTGGAGATATGTCAGGGAGATGATCCACTTCCTGTTTGTGCCCCCAGCTCCAGGAGAAACCACATCTGAAGACTAGCTGCAACAGAAACTGACAAATAACTAAGTTTACAATAATCCACAGTTATTTTCCAAGACCTCTGCAAAGTTATTTTCCAAGACCTCTGCAGTTCTTACAAGTGGAACTAACAGGATTTTGTTAATGAATTGGAAATACAAAGTGAGAGTCAAAGATGACTCTAAGATTGCTGGCCTGAGCAATCAGAAGAATGGAGTTGCCATTTATTGTGAGAAACAGAAGACAGGAGGAACAGGTTGCAGGGGACAAATCAAAAGTTTGGTTGTTAGCCTGATAAAATGTAAAGGTTTATGACTGAGATAGTTATATGTCAAACTAAATTGTTTTAATGACAAGCTAGTTCCTACTCTAGCAAACATAACTTTCATCATTAAATAGTCTTAACCCCCAAGTCTGAATGTAATGCCTCTTCCCTCTGATCACAAATATTTTTCATTTCTTATATTATTTGTTATATTTCAACTATTTGTGTATGCTACGATCCCATAGATCTTAGGTACCCTGAAAGTAGAATTTGTGTTTTATAGTTACATAATAATAGTAATAACCACCACCAGCATTGACTGGGCACATTTATCAATTAGTTGGTTTTTTTTTTATTTTATTTTTCTGAGACAGAGTCTTACTATGTCACCCAGGCTGGAATACTGTGGCACTATTTTAGCTCACTGTAACCTCCCACCTCCCGGGTTTCAAGCAATTCTCCTGCCTCAGCCTCCCAAGTAGCTGAGATTACAGGTGCATGCCATCACACCCAGCTAATTTTTGTATTTAGTAGAGACAGGGTTTCCCCATTTGGTCTTAAACTCCTGATCTCAAGTGATCTGCCCACCTCAGCCTCCCAAAGTGCTGGGATTACAGGCATGTGCCACCGCACCTGGCCTCAATTAGCTGTTTTAATCCTTCTATTACCACTTTTATTGTTAGGATTTAACCAGCGAGAAAATTCAGGTTCAGAGATATTAAACAACTGCTCCAAAGAAACACAGTTAATAAGACAACTAATATTTAAATTCAGATTTGTATAAACCTAAAGGCAGTGTTCCACATCATCTTTAATTAACCTCAGTACCTAATTTAGAACCTTGTCTATAAAATGTACCTAATCTATTTCTATAGAATAAATAGATAAATAAATATCTCTGTCTTGGGACCGGAGACACTGAAGATAATGTATACTAGAGTCAGACCAATGATCAGAACAGAATTGGAGGAAAAAGATTTAAAAAGGTAAGAAAATCCTTAATATGGCTTATAAAGCTTGGCACAATTTAGCCCTTGCCCATCAGACCAAGCTTCTTTGATGCTTTAAACCTGCCATATTTCTTTTCCCTTCAACATCTCTAAAACATACATAGTTCTAACAACCCACTACTTTTCCCTAAGTTAATTCTACTCATCCTTCAGAGCTCTGCTCAAATATCACTTCCTCAAAGTAGCTGTCCTTGACCATCCCGCATCTTAACTAAGCCAGCTACTACTATAATAAGTTAATAGCATGGTATGTCTCCTATCACAATTTTAAATAAAGGAACCACCTCTCCTCCCTACAGTATAAGCTGCATGAGGGCAGAATCCTCATATGTTTTGTTCACTGCAGTGATTAACATATGCTTAAAATTGTTTAATATTGTTTTATTAAAAATTATTAATAATATTTAAAAATGAATTAATAAGTAGAGGTATCCATTACCAATTATTATAGAATAGCTTTCATCAGGCCAATTCTCCTGGCAATAAAAACTGGAAATAAAAATAAATAAATAAAGCAACTAAGATATGATAGGCCAAACTACCAGAGAAAAAGAAAATGCAGAGTTAAGCCTGACATTCTCCAATACTTTCTTCTGCTGGAGCAACGAGCTTCAAACCAGAGCTTTTGGAAACCTCACAGTGACAGAAATTAGAGTTCACAACTACCAAGACAGGCAGAATTTGAGGAGCTAAAATCCCAAGGAAAAAAAAAAATCACAGAAAAGACAGCCCGCACATGCTATACTGCTTTTGCCCTCAGGTTATTTACTGAATTCTAACATGCCTTCCCTCCTTCCCTCCTTCCCTCCTTCCTTCCTTCCTTCCTTTCTTCCTTTCTTTCTTAGACGGAGTTTCACTCTTGTTGCCCAGTCTGGCACGCAATGTCACAATCCCAGCTCACTGCAACCTCCACCCCCTGAGTTCAGAACTTTAAGTAGTCTCACAGAAAAATTAAGCGTCCAGGACATGCCAAGAAGGAGAGGCCCTGACACATAACCTAGGAATCCATCTGGTACCTCTGAAATACAATACTCTTGAAATGGAAACTAGATTTAAACCAGCCTTTGAGAAGCATTAAATAAAGCCATAGATCATCTCAAGCCCATACTGGAACAATGTCATCTACTCCTACTTTTAGCTACCAACAGGAGAAAACCAAATCCTCTCTAGAGAATAATACCATCATAAAGAGCCTCTAATATTTCCCATATATGATGTTTGACATTCACTTTTTTAAATGACTTGGAATGCTAGGAGACAGGACCAAATGACTGAAAATCAAGAGAAAAAGAAGACAACAGGAAAAGTTCCAATAGGAGGTGGGTGTGGTGGCTCACACCTGTAATCCTAGCACTTTGGGAGGCTGAGGTGGGCAAATCACTTGATGCCAAGAGTTTGAGACATACCTGGCCAACATGATAAAACCTGTCTCTACTAAAAACACAACAATTAGCTAGGTGTGGTGGCACACATGTGTAATCCCAGCTACTCGGGAGGGAGGCTGAGGCATAAGAATTGCTTGAACCCTTAAACCTGTGAAGCAGAGGTTGCAGTGAGCTGAGACCATGCCACACTGCAATCCAGTCTGGGTGACAGATCAAGACTCTCTCTCCAAAAAAAGAGAAAGATCTGGATCCAGGGATCCAGACGTTAATTACCACACACAGACTTTAAATAATTGAGAGTAATATGTTCAGGAAAACAAAGGACAAGATGAGAATTTCACCAGGGAACTAGAATCTATGAAAACAAAAAAGAATTAAATTGAAAACTGAGAACTAAAAAATATATAAAATATGCCAGCTGCTTTTAATAGCAGACTGAACATTAATTCAACCAGAAAAAAGTCAAGAGAAAATATCTAGACGGAACACAAAGAAAAAAATATATAAAATACAGAAAAGAGCATGAGAGACATATGAGATGCAGAGAAAGATCTAACATACAGTTATCTAGAATCCTGGAGGGAACTGAAAGAATGAGATGGAAGTAGTATCAGAAGAGATATTCCAAACCTGACAGAAGATGTCAAGCTACAGACTCTAGAGGATCTATGGACCTCAAACATCTTAAATACCAAGAAAACAATGTCTGAATCATCTTACTGAAAACTGCTAAAAACCAAAGATACAGCTTCTCTAATAAAAACAATGGAGGGCTCAGTGTAGTGGCTCATACCTGTAATCCCAGCACTTTGGGAGGCCAAGGCAGGCAGATCACCTGAGGTCAGGAGTTCTAGACCAGCCTGGCCAACATGGTAAAACCCGGTCTCTACAAAAAACACAAAAATTAGCCAGGCATGGTGGCACGCTCCTGTAGTCCCAGCTACTAGGAAGGCTGAGGCAGAGGAATCACTTGAACTTAAGAGGCAGAAGTTGCAGTGAGCCAAGATCATGACACTGCACTCTAGCCTGGGTGACAGAGTGAGACTATATCTCAAAAATAAATAAATAAATAAAATAGAAACAATGGAGTCAGAAGACAATAAAATGATATATTTAAAATGCTGAAAGAAAAAACCTGCCACCTGGAATTCTATGCCCAATAAAGCTATCCTTTTAAAATAAGACAAACTTTCTACAAATGCTTTTAGACAAAAACGGAACATTCATTACCAATATACTTATACTAAAAGAAAGGTGCTACGAAGAAAGAAAATAATCCCAGATGGAAGCACAGTAACTCAGGAAAGAATCAAGAATACATACATACAAGAAAACAAAATAAATGCATAAAATTAAATAACTACACACACACATACACACACGTGTGTGTGTATGTATATACACACTGAGACAGGGTCTGGCTCTCTCACCTAGGCTGGAATGTAATAGTGTGATCTTGGCTAACTGCAACCTCTGCCTCCCAGGCTCAAAGCATCCTCCCACTTCAGCCTCCCAAGTAGCTGAGATTACAGGTACATGCCACTATGCCTGGCTATTTTTTTTTTTTTTTTTTTTTTTTTTTGGTAGAGATGGAGTCTTGCCATGTTCCCTAGGCTGGTCTTAAACTCTTGAACTCAAGTGATCCTCCTGCCTTGGCCTCCCAAAGTGCTGAGATTACAGATGTGAGCCACCAGGCCTGGCCAAATAACTGTAATTTTTAAAATAACAGTAATGAGCACAAGCCAAAAAGACAAGAGGAAAATGATAAATAGAATGAAAGGGCTGTCAGGTCCTTGTATTCCCAGAAAATAATAATAGATTTTGTGCAAAACCAGCCACAATAATTCTTCCCATTCTTTATGCACATCCCTTCACAATGTGACTTTGCTACTCCTCCTATCAAGAGACAGAATCTATTTCTCTACCCCTTGAATGTGTTGGCCATTATGACTTGCTTTGACCAATGGAGCACTAGAAAATGTTATACCACAGAGACTTGAAAAGCATTTGCACATTGGGTTTGTCCTCTCTTGCTACTTTTATTTATTTTTTATTTTTTTGAGACGGAGTCTCGCTCTGTTGCCCAGTGGCACAACCTTGGCTCACTGCAACCTCCACCTCCTGGATACAAGCGATTTCTGGCTATTTTCAGTAGAGATGGGGTTTCACCATGTTAACCAGGCTGGGGTCTCGAACACCTGACCTCAAGTGATTTGCCCACCTCAGCCTCCCAAAGTGCTGGAATTACAGGCTTGAGCCACTGCGCCTGGCCTCTTGATATTTTTAGAACCTTGAAATCATCAGGTGAATAAACCTGTCTGCTGGAGAGGCCACACTGAGAAAAAGCTCCCCCATCACTACCCCGGGCAAAAAGCCTGCCAATAACAAACATTTAAAGTGAGGCTATTCTGTATCATTTGACCCCAGCCAAACCTCCACCAAAGCACAGAAATCAGCATAGCCCAAACCAAACTGCCAATCCACAGAATAATGAACTATTAAATGATTTACGGTAGTCCCCCCTTATCCATTTGAGATACATTCCAAGATCCCCAGTGGATGCCTGAAACTATAGCTAATACTAAACCCTGTATATACTGTCTAATGTATATTTTAGGTATAGTAAGAGATTAGGCCAGGCGCGGTGGCTCACGCCTATAATCCCAGCACTTTGGGAGGCCGAGACAGGTGGATCACGAGGTCAAGAGATTGAGACCATCCTGGTCAACATGGTGAAACTCCGTCTCTACTAAAAACACAAAAATTAGCTGGGCATGGTGGCATGTACCTGTAATCCCAGGTACTCGGGCTGAGGGAGGAGAATTGCTTGAACTCAGGAGGCCGAGGTTGTGGTGAGCTGAGATCGCACCATTGCACTCTAGCCTGGGTAACAAGAACGAAACTCCGTCTCAGAAAAAAAAAAAAAAAAAAGAGATTAACAAAAATAACTAATAACAAAATGGAACAATGATAATGCACTACAATAGAAGTTATGTGAATGTGGTCTCTCCCAAAATATCTTCTTGTACTGTACCCATCCTTCTTTTTGCCATGTTATGAGACAATAAAGGGCCTATGTGATGAGATGAAGTGAGGTGAATGACACAGGCATTGTGATGTAGCATTAGGCCACTATTGACCTTGAACATAAGCACTTCAGTAAGTGACTAAGTGACTTATGGGTAGGTAACATATATACAGCACAGATATTCTGGACAAAAGAACAATTCACATCCCAGGCAAGGCAGAATGGGATGGTATAAGATTTCATCGTGCATAATTTAAAACTCATGCATTGTTTATTATAAATATTCTATTTAATAATTTCAGACCACAGTTGACTTAAGGTAACTAAAACCACAGACAGCAAAACCAAGGATATTGGGGCACACAACTGTTTTGTTTTGTTTTTGTTTTTTTTTTTTGAGAGGGAGTTTCGCTCTTGTTGCCCAGGCTGGAGTACAGTGGTGTGGTCTTGGTTCACTGCAACCTCCGCCTCCTGGGTTCAAGCTTTTCTGCTGCCTCAGCCTTGTGAGTAGCTGGGGTTACAGGTGCCTGCCACCACACCTGGCTAATTTTTATATTTTTAGTAGAGACAGAGTTTCACCATGTTGGCCAGGCTGGTCTCTAACTCCTGACTTCAGGTGATTCACCCACCTCAGCCTCCCAAAGGGTTGGGATTACAGGCATGAGCCACCACACCTGGCCAACACTACTATATTTTAAACCACTAAGCTTTTTATGCAGCAAAAGCTAACTGGTAACAGAACTAATATATGTAAGTAGATCAGTGGTTCTCAAGGGGGGGTCATTTTTGCTCCCCAGGAAATAATTGGCAATGTCTAGAGACATTTTTGGTTATCAAGACTCAGTGGATTTTAATGGGCAGAGGCCAGGGATACTGCTAACATCCTACAAGGAGAGCCCTCCACAACAAAAAATTATCTGACCCATGACAGCTGACAACAGTACCAAGGAAAACCCTGAAGCAGAGCATGGCAGAAGTGGCAGTTTTCAGAACAGTCCTACAATAGAACTTTATTTTTTTTCTCTTTTTGAGATAGAGTCTGGCTCTGTCACCCAGGCTGGAGTGCAGTGGCATGATGTTGGCTCACTGCAATCTCCGCCTCCCAGGTTCAAGTAATTCTCATGCCTCCACCTCCCAAGTAGCTGGGATTACAGGCACATGCCACCACACCCGGCTAATTTTTGTATTTTTAGTAGAGATGGGTTTTGTCATGTTGGCCAGGCTCGTCTTGAACTCCTGATCTCAAATGATCCACCCGCCTAGGCCTTCCAAAGTGCTGGGTTTATAGGAATGAGCCACCGCGCCTGGTCCAGAAGTTTCTGAAATGAAAATGTTCGATCTTTATGCTATCCAATATGATATCCATGAACCAGCAAGCACTTGAAATGTGGCTAGTTTGACTGAGGAACCGAAGTTTTATTTTTTTTAGAGACAGGGTCTCACTTTGTAGCCCAAGCTGGAATGCAGTGGTGATCATAGCTCACTGCAGCCTCGACCTCCTAGGTTCAAGTTATCCTCCCCAAGTAGCTGGGACTACAGATGCATACCAGCAATTTTTTTTTTTTTTTTTGTAGAGACAGTCTCGCTTTGTTGCCCACGCTGATCTCAAACTCCTGGGCTCAAGCGATCCTCCTGCCTCCCAAAGTCCTAGAACTACAGGTGTGAGCCACTGAGCCTGGCTTAGAGATTTAATGTTATTCCATTTTAATTAATTTAAATCAAAATAGCTATATATGACTAACAGCTTTTTTTTTTTTTTAAGACTGGGTCTTGCTCTGTAGCCCAGGCTGGAGTGCAGTGGCATGATCTCAGATCACTGCAACTTCCGCCTCCCAGGTTCAAGCGATTCTCATACCTCAGTCACCCAAGTAGCTAGGATTATAGGCATGTGCCACCACACCTGGCTAATTTTTTGAATTTTTAGTAGAGACGACGTTTTGCCATGTTGGCCAGGCTGGTATTGAACTCCTGGCCTCAAGTGATCCACCAGCCTCAGCTTCCCAAAGTGCTAGGATTACAAGTGTGAGTCATCGTGCCTGCCCACTGGCGGTTTCTGTAATGAAAGGCACAACTCTAAAACTTAGATGGTAGTAACATTCAGAGTAAATGAAAAATTGGTTGCAATGGAAAAAATGAGTTTGATACTTAAGGCCCACAATTACTTACTACAAATAAGTATTCTAAATTCTAACCACTGTTTTTATTTTAACATCTATAGATTCTGAAATATTGTACACTGATAAAATACTGGCTTAATTAGTGGGCTTTTCAAGATTATTACCATGAAAGTCCCAGGAGCCTCCAATTTTTTTTAATAGTTTAAAGTGATTTAAGCTATTTTTCAAAAATAGTTTCAAGTGATTTAAGAACTACTGTAAACCAGGATGACTGGTACAAGCCTATAGTCTCAGCTATTGTTGAGGCAGGAGGATTACTTGAGGCCAGGAGTTTGAGGCTACAGCATGCTACGATAGCAAATGTGAATAGCCACTGCACTCCAGCCTGGGCAACACAGTGAGACACCATCTCAAAAAAAACAAAGAACTGCTATATTTCAGAAACCTTCAAATTGCAACAAATACACAGCTTTTAATTTAATAGATTGCAGGTAATTAAATATTTACTTTTTACTTACTCCATTGTAGCACTTCAATATCCTTTTTTATCCTTTTCTCTACCCCTACCCATATACCACCAGAAAAAGAAGTTTACCCAATGCTGCTACAATTCTAGATTTTTTTTTTAACTTGTCAGCATTAAGTAGGTCAGTTTTCTGCTCTAGTGGGTGTTTTGGCAATAGGTTCTCTTATTGGAATACAGTGACTACTCTGCGTGGTAAGTGCATACCACAAAGAAAAAAGACTTTTAATAACTCTCCCTTAGGCTCCTAATCGCAAGAAGAAAATCCCTTAGCCTTAACTACCAGGAAATTCTGACAGAAAAACAAAACACAATAGAAATAAAGAAAATTGTCATTCGAAATTCATTCTATATAGTGAAGTCTACAGATTTTAAAGGCCCTCAGTATCCAGCAACACATAAGGATTTTGCTGATAATTTGATGTATTGTTTTCAGCCCAATTCTAATCACTGAGATTGTAACAAGGCAAAGGAAAGATAATGAAAGACAATCTATCAGGTATTTTATTAAGTGATACAGTTTGGCAGTGTCCCTACCCAGATCTCCTCTTGTAATTCCCATAATCCCCATGTGTCATGGGAGGGAATCATGGGGGCGGTTACCTCCACGCTGCTGTTCTCATGATAGCAAGTGATACATTTATACATGATGGTTTAATTCCTTACACAATCCTATGAAATAAGTCATGGTATCATATCCCCCTTAGGGGTAAAGAAAAGAATAAGAAAGGATACTGAAGTGCTATGAGATAGTTTTTTTAATTAAAAAAAAAAAAAACACACCTCACAAAATCTGACGGTTTTACAAGGGGCTTTTCCCCTTCTACTTGGCATTTCTCCTTCCTGCTATAATGTGACGGACGTGTTTGCTTTCCCTTCTGGCACAACTGTAAGTTTCTTGAGGCCTCTCCAGTCATGCTAACCTCTGAGTTAATTAAAGCTCTTTCCTCTATAAATTACCCAGCCTCGGGTGTATCTTTATTAGCAGAGTGAGAATGTACTAATACATTAAGAATTCTAATAGAAGAAACCATATCACTAAAACTAAAATTCCAGAAAACCTCTTCCTTGTAAAATAGAACTTCCTTGTAGGGAAATATTTAACTTAAAAAAGTCAAAATTTAAACTTTTAATGATTGTATTATAGCAGGAAGTAAATCTGGTGTTTATTAGAACAAGTTATTTATACAGAATAAAGTTATCATTTTTTTTCCAGCTAGACCTATGGCTGATGAAATTTAAAAATCAACGTTGTTTCTTTATTGTTGATCTTATAACTCAGTTTTAAGCTTTTAATCATTTGTAAATCAAATATTAAAGAAGAAACTTGACAGGTATACATTTAACCAGCCACATTCAAACTATAAAATCTTGAGGTTGGGCATGGTGGCTCACACCTATAATCCCAGTACTTTGGGAGGCTGAGGTAGGAGGATCACTTAAGGTCAGGAATTTGAGATCAGCCTGGCAAACATATAGTGAAACCCTGTCTCTACTAAAAAATACAAAAATTAGCTGAATGTGGTGGCTTGAGCCTGCAGTCCCAGCTACTTGGAAGGCTGAGGCAGAATAATCGCTTGAACCTGGGAGGAAGAAGTTGCAGTGAGCCAAGATCTCACCACTGCACTCCAGCCTGGGTGACAAAGCAAGACTCCCGCCCTCAAAAAAAACAAAACAAAACCCTTGACTATATCATTTAATGTTCCTGGTCTCTGTTTTATACATATCTTCTCTTCATATTTATTAAGACAGAGTCTTGCTCTGTCGCCCAGTGCATTGGCACAATATTGGTTCACCGCAACCTCCGTCTCCTGGGTTCCAGCGATTCTCCTGCCTCAGCCTCCCAAGTAGCTGGGACTACAGGCTTGCACCACCATGGCCAGCTAATTTTTTGTATTTTTAGTAGAGACAGGGTTTCACTGTGTTAGCCAGGATGGTCTCGATCTCCTGACCTCATGATCCACCCACATCGGCCTCCCAAAGTACGGGGATTACAGGCATGAGCCACTGTGCCCGGACCTTTTCTTCATTTTATAAAGTGGGCAAAAGCTTAAAGCTTATACTATTCTTGTGTTCAAAGAGAGGGAAATACACACATGAAGAAAATGACTTTGAAATTATATAATTCAATAGTCACTGTTTAAAATGGGATAATGTATTTCTCCTGATTTCTACTTGCATTCGTTCCTCTCCAATGTACTACCTTAAATCACACTATCAGAGACACACAGGTTATGTACATCATCTTATTCGAGAGGTTTATGTGCCAAAAGACAACCAAAAATTTAATCTACATTTTATATACTTAAATATACCAAAAAACACTGTAACATAACCCATGTTATGAAAACATGTAAAGAACATTTTTAAAAAATAAAGGAAAATTACAGATGACAAAAGAAAAAATATAAATCCATGATAGAAGTATCTGGTCCAACATTCTATTTCAAGGAGCTATACTAAGTACATGATACAAGTACACAAAGGTGAATGTAAAAGAATGTTCATTGTAGTACCATTTGTGATAGTAAAAATTATAAGCTTAATCATCAGAAAATGGGAACTAGTTGAATAGACTGTGGTATATCTAAACCATGGCATACGATGTAGCTTTTAAAATTATTAAGTGCTGGGCCAAGCATGGTGGCTCATGCCTGTAATCCCAGCACTCTGAGAGGCCAAGGTGGGTGGATCACCTGAGGTTGAGACCAGCCTGATCAACATGGAGAAACCCCGTCTCTACTAAAAATACAAAATTAGCTGGTTGTGGTGGCACATGCCTGTAATCCCAGCTACTTGGGAGGCTGAGGCAGGAGAATTGCTTGAACCCGGGGTGGGGGGTGGAGGTTGCAGTGAGCAGAGATGCACTCCACTGAAACATGCCATTGCACTCCAACCTGGGCAACAAGAGTAAAACTCTGTCGCAGAAAAAAAAAAAATTATTAAGTGCTAAAAGGAGCGCCTCCTCCAAGAACACATTAGTATACTGGAATAGAGGGCAATGTAGTTTGAAAAAAATTCCAAAGTTATCATTGCTTTGATTTGCTTTTAGAAACAGTAATTAATTTATTTTGAAATTTTATTAAACATGAAAGTAAAATGAGATTTTTGTATTTATCAAAGGAATTTTTAATGTTATCTTTTTAACATCAAAGATTCAATCCTCCTTTGAAGCCTTCCCCTATCCTCCAAAGCAAAGTCAGATGTTCCCTCTACTGTTTCCCAAATCACTCTTGAGATACCTTTGTTATAGGAATCGTTACCTACTGTCTTATTTATAAGACTGAGTTCCTTGAGGACATAAACAAGGATCTTTTTTTTTTTTTTTGAGACAGTCTCACTCTATCACCCAGGCTGGAATTCAGTGGTGCGATCTCAGCTCACTTCAACCTCCGCCTCCCAGGTTCAAGCGATTCTCCTGCCTCCACCTCCCAAGTAGCTGGGATTACAGGCACGTACCACCACACCCAGCTAATTTTGTATTTTTAGTAGAGACAAGGTTTTACCATGTTAGTCAGGCTGGTCTTGAACTCCTGACCTCAGGTGATCCACCCACCTCAGCCTCCCAAAGTGCTAGGATTACAGATGTGAGCCACAGCACCTGGCCAGTCTTAAGTATTTTTATGTTCTTGATGCTTACAACAGGTTTCAGCACACGATAGGCCCTAAATATAATGCTTATTGAATATATACATTCAAACTCTATTTTTCTGCTATATTAGATCCACTACCTTGGCTAATTTTTTAAACCTCTCTCAGCCTTGGTTTTCTTTTCAGCAACAATGGGGATACAATATCATGACCTATTTCATAGGACTGTATAAGGAATTAAACCATCGTGTATAAACATATTTGGTTTCACTGGTATATAAATGGCACCAAAAAAAATCCTATTTTTTCTTTTTTCTGATGACTGCATCATAAAAAGTTGGAGAAACACATCTCCTTAAAGAGAACTGAAATGAATTATACAGATAATAATCTTGCAGAAATTTAAATTTTAAAAAATCATTTCCATCACGTGGACACAAATATCTAAAAGGAAAAACAAAAACAAAAAAATCATTTTCAGTTGCATTTATCAGGGTTTTATTATTTGTTTTTATCAGTTATTGTCAATAATAAGACCACTAATTACTCTCACAATGATGATTCCTTCTCCTATTTGAGACAGCTGTGAGCATCCATGATGTAAGTCAGTGGTCCTCAAGCTTTAGCATATGGAAAAATACATAAAAATGCAGACTGTTGGGCCTCACACCTAAGGTTTCTAATATAGTAGGTCTGGGGTGAGGGCCCAGCATTTGCATTGCTAACAAGCCTGTAGGTGGTGCACATTTTGAGAACTATTTATGTAAGTAATTCAGCAATCAAGTAATACCAACAGGTAGAGGCAGGAGTTGTTGTAGTTTTTTGGTAATTTCATTAAATGTCCTAAGAGATGAAAAGACTACTATTTTCAAGAGGAGAATTGGGTTCTACTCAAATACTTTATTATACAATAATCCTGGAAGACTTGTACATCTGTCTACCAATTCTTTTGGGGAACTACTCCTACCCATTTTGTGAATATATGGAAGAGGAGTAAGTGCAGGGAACAGTAACTAAAATCACCCAAGCCAATCCAAAGTCTTCCCCAGGATTTTTTTTTTTTTTTTTTTTTACATGATGGGGAAACATTACCTTGATTTCTGTAGGATTGCAACTATACAACCAATGTAAACTGGAGGTGCTTACAGTCATCTTTCCTGACTATATGGAGAAAGCTCATCTCAGGAGAAGGCCAAGAGGCAAAGAAAAACAGAGTTGAGAAACATGGGAACAAAGTAAAAGCGCTGAAAGTCATTCTTGCCCCTAAATCTGTGCTGTATCAGGTTTGATTAGATTGTTCAATTACTTAAGCCAATAACTATTTTCCCCCTTAAAATGGGTTTCTGTTCCCACAATTATAAGAGTTCTAACTAAAACAGTGAATGGGTGAAAAAGTTGAATGCAAAAGGCTCTAATAACACCCAGTTCTCCATGATAACATTTGAAAGAGAAATAGGAGATTTTCAGATGAGATGACATTGTGGCTGGTAGCCTGCAATCTGAAAGAGGCTACTACACTTGGAACTGTGACCGAAACTGTTTCACAAGCTCACAAGTGTGCTTTAATAATCAATACCTCAGGAAATTAGACAGTTGTGCCTTAGTCAATATCTAACCTGATTTAACTTTATAGCTGTGGTTTATAGTCAACACAGGTCACTAAATCTAGCCACACAGTATCATATATTTATTTGGCCTATAATAACAATAATTAAATGTTGCAATTAACTCTTTCATTCACTGATTAAATCTCTATTATATTAAGATACCATGATAATGTCTGGCAGGTAGCAGTACAAAAGAAAGAAAACAGATTAGGAACCATCTACACTGAGATGACAACCAAAGCTAGGAAACTGAGTAAGTCTGCCAAGGGGAAGAGAATCCTTAACCCGGTCCATAGATGAGGTTGGGGGATTTTTTTTTTTTTTGGCAGGGGTGGGGGGCGCTATGAAGTCCCAAAGTTGTAGGCAAAGTTTAATAGACATGTGCATTTTTCTGGGAAGGGAGATCACTGCTTATGTCCAATTCTGCAAGAAGGATAAGACCCAAAAAGATTAACAACTACTAGTGAGGAGAAGAAATATCAAGAGGTACCTATGAAGAACATTTACTCATATTAAGAGAAGTTGAGAAGTTGAAATAAATTTATAAATTACTAAGTGTCTATGTGAATGATGCTGTGCACATTATATATCATATTGCATTTAATCCTGTTAATAATCTTCTGAGATGGTTATCAGCAGCCCAATTTTACAGGTAAGAAAACAAAAGCACAGAGAAATTAAGTGCCTTGACTAAGGCCAGACAGCTATCCAGTCTATGACACTGTAGTGGAAAGTAAGATGAGTTATACAATAAGGGGGCAATCATTCCAATTGCAATATTCACTATTTCTTCAGAGCAGTAACTCTGACAACTAATTGTTAGGTCAAGAACATAAACTTTGGAGATAACAATAAGAACAAAATCATGGAATGCTTAATTAAATCGAATGATTTCTGAGGCTGTATAAATCTGGAAGATTGGCAATTTGACAGACTCTAATGCCATCATAAAATTACCAGTTTGTGTCCAAAGCACTCATTCAAGCAAAAAGTCACTTAAGGATGAAGGCTGGAGTAAGAACCAGTTTTAATGTTTGCAGTTGCTCTTTAGTATTAATGCAAAACCAAAAAACACTAGATGTCAATAATCAGTGCCAACAAAATACGGCAAATCTGCCTAAATTATTATTCTCTTCACCAATACTTGTGAATTCTGGCTTCTAATCTAATAAAAGTCCTTAAAATAAACACTTTCATTTTATTGTCTCTCTGAGCCAAGAAGAACAAGTTTTTGCTGGGATCTTTTCCCCTCTTCTAACAGCTTGGCACCATTAGAGCAACTGTCACAGTAAGTGGGTCTCAATACTCTTTTTGCATTTAATCTTAACTTTGTAAATTTAATTTTTAAATTTATTTTTTATTAAGGTATAGTTGACAAATAAAAATTATTATTATTTTTTTGAGATGGTGTTTCACTCTTGTTGTCCAGGCTGGAGTGCAATGGTGTGATCTTGGCTCACTGCAGCTTCTGCCTCCCAAGTTCAAACAGTTCTCCCACCTCAGTCTCCCAAGTAGCTGGGATTACAGGCATGCACCTGTAATTTTGTATTTTTAGTAGAGACAGGGTTTCACCACATTGGCCAAGCTAGTCTCAAACTCCTGACCTCAGGTGATCCATCTGCTTCAGCCTCCCAAAGTGCTGGGATTACAGGTGTAAGCCACCATACCCCAGCAGACAAATAAAAATTATATACTTATAAAATTCAATGTGATGTTTTGATATACATTGTAAAATGATTAAATTGAGCTAATACACATATCTATCACCTCACAAACTTATTTTGTTTTTGTGAGAACATTTAAGATTTACTGTCTTAACAGTTTTCTTTAAAAAAAAAATAGATTGTCTCACGCTGTTGCCCAGTCTGAAGAGCAGTGGTGCGACCATAGCTCACCATAGCTTTGAATTTCTGAGCTTCAGTGATCCTCTCACCTATGCCTCCTGAGTAGATGGAACTACAGGCACAAGTAACCACATTCTGTTCTCTTTTTCAAGTATGTAATACATTATTATTAACTTATAGTCACCATTGTTGTATAAGGGATCTCCAGAACTTATTCATCCTAACCAAAACTGTGTACCCTTTGTATCCTTTGACCTGTATCTTCCCAATTCCCTCTCTTCCTCTCCAGGCCCAGGCAACCATCATTCTACTTTGTTTCTGAATTTGACTTTTTAAGACTCCACTTGTAAGTGAGATCATGAAGATTTGTTTTTTGTTTTTTGCTTATGCATTTCTTCATTTGAAACCAAAAATAACATTTCACATTCTTTTATTCTTTCTTGTTTACATTCAGAATAAAAGTCAATGTTAGTATCTGGCAATGTTTATAATTTTTTTTAATAAAGCCTTGTTGTCTTTCTATGCCTACCTTATTTCACTTTGCACAATGTCCTCCATACATTCAGAATAAAAGTCAATGTTAGTATCTGGCAATGTTTATAATTTTTTTTAATAAAGCCTTGTTGTCTTTCTATGCCTACCTTATTTCACTTTGCACAATGTCCTCCAGGTTCACTCACAATGTTGCAAATGAAAGGATATCCTTCTTTAAGGTTGAATAGTATTTCAGAGTGAGAGAGAGAGAGAAAAGAGAAAGAGAGAGAGAGAGTGTGTGTGTGTGTGTGTGTGTGTGTGTGTGTGTTACTTGTGGCTTTAACTCCAGCCTAGGCAACAGGGTGAGCCCTTATCTCTAATATAATAATACAATAATAAATGGATCTCCTCCTTTAAGGAGGGGGGAGAGAGAGAGAGAGAGAGAGAGAGAGAGAGAGAGAGAGAGAGAGAGAGAGAGAGTGTGTGTGTGTGTGTGTGTGTGTGTGTGTGTGTGATATGTGGCTCTAATTCCAGCCTAGGCAAGTGGGTGTTAATATTCTTTTTGCATTTAATCTTAACTTGTGGTTAAAAGTTAGACCTTGTCTCTAATACAGTAATAAATACAGGAATTCAATGTAGGCATTCATAAGTTGTATGTGTGTACACACACACATACACACACACTCTACATTTCTTTATCCATTCATCTGTTGATGGACACTTAGGTTGATTCCATATCTTGGCTACTGTTAATAAATGCTGCAATGAATCTTAATACATTTTAAAGGGATGTGGGCTGGGCCTGGTAGCTCACGCCTATAATCCAAGCACTTTGGGAGGCAGAGGTAGGTAGACTGCTTGAGCCCAGGAGTTCGAGACTAGCCTGGGCAACATAGCAAAACTCATCTCTACAAAAAATACAAAAATTAGCCTGGCAGATGGTGTGTCCCTATAATCCTAGCTACTTGGGAGGCTGAGGTGGGAGGACTGCTTGTGCCCAGGAGGTCAAGGCTGCAGTAAGCCATGATGCCACCACCACACTCCAGCCTGGGCGGCAGAAGAAGACTCTGTCTGTAAAATAATAAAATATTAAAATTTAAATTAAATTTAAAAGGGGTTATTTCAGAATGATGTTAATTCTGAGGAATTAACATCAGAGAGATGAGGAATGAAACACAGGTTAATCATTCAAACAGAGATTAAAAGTAGGTATTCATATGTATAGCTACATATGACAATAGGTGTTCTACAGGCAAAGCATAGTTTTTCCTGGTCTCAACTGTCCTCTTTTTAAAAATGGAAATAACCTTAAAATGCATTATTGTTGAAGACAGTGAAAGTGACTTCAGTTCCAGAATGGCTAGATGGATACAGACACAGCTGAAAGAGAAATAAAATCCTTAACATAGCTATTTATTCTATACATGGAAAATAAGCCTAAACTGGAGTTAATATCAACTTCAGGTAGGAATGAAAACTAGTATAGTCTTTTTATTTTTATTTTTTATTTTTCAAAGATAGGCACATGCCATCATGTCCAGTGAATTTTTTATTTTTATTTTTTTGTAGAGACAGAGACTTATTCTGTCACCCAGCTGGGGTGCAGGGGCACAACCATAGATCACCATAACCTCAAACTCCTGGGCTCAAGTGATCCTCCTGCCTCAGTCTCCCAAAGTGCTGAGATTACAGGCATGAGCTGCCACACCTGGCCAGCCTGCCCATCTATCCATCTATCTATTTATTTTAATTATTAGGAGTGTGTGTGTGTGTGTGTGTGTGTGTGTGTGTGTCTTTAAGCAACAAGGTTATGTTGCCCAAGCTGGAGTGCAGTGGGACCAATCATAACTCACTGCAACCTCATACTCCTGGGCTCAAGGGATCTTCCCATCTCAGCCTCCAGAGCAGCTGGGACTACAGGCACACACGACAAGGCCTGTCTAGTTTTTGGTTTTGGAGAAATGAGACCTTGCTATGTTGCCCAGATAGGTCTCAAACTCCAGGGCTCAAGTGATACTCCTGTCTCCCAAAGTACTGGGATGACAGCGGTGAGCCACCAGCCTTTTTAGAATATAGTTTTGCGATGTGCAATTAAAGAGCTTAAAATAAACATATATTGAGGAATATTTCATACAGAATCATCAGACCAACCAGATAATTTAAGGTACATCTATGCCAGTGGTTCTCAAACTTTAGCATGTATCAGAGTCACCTGAAGGGTTTGTAAAACCATAGACTGCAGCTGGGCACAGTGGCTCATGCCTGTAATCCCAGCACTTTGGAAGGCTGAGGTGGGTACATCACTTGAGGTCAGGAGTTCAAGACCAGCCTGGCCAACATGGTGAAACCCTGCCTCTACCAAAAATACAAAAACTTAGCCAGGCATGGTGGCATACACCTGTAATCCCAGCTACTCAGAAGCCTAAGGCAGGAAAAACACTTGAACCCAGGAGACAGAGGTTTCAGTGAGCCAAGATGGCACCACCACACTCCTGGCTGGGCAACAGAGTGAGTGAGATGCCATCTCAAAAACAAAACAAAACAAAACACAGATTCCTGGGCCCCCAAACCAGGTTTCTGATTCAGTAGGTCTAAGTGAAGACCAAGAATTTGCACTTCTAACAAATTCCCAAGTAATGCTGGTATCTCTGGTCCAAGGACCATACTGAGCATCACTGATCTAAACAATGGACTGCTATGAAGCTATTACAAATCAAGATCTATATATATCGATGTAATAGATATATGCAGTGATGTACTGACAAGCTGGCTTAGGGAGAAATTCGGCAGGACAAAAGAAGCCCCGCTTTGTACAATTTGTGAAATTCACGGATGTAGCTAATCCCACCATCGCTAACATTAAGCTACCAACATTTTAGGCTTGCATAATTTCTTAATTACTGGCTCTGATAAGGTAGTGCTAGCTGGCTCAAGCACATCACATAAAAAAAAATCTAAAAAGATTTAGGGCAAAATGGCAATTAAGCAGTTATCTTTGGGTAAAAGAATTATGGGAATTTTCTTAATGGCTTCCTGTATTTTCTTAATTGTTTTATGAGCATTCTTACTTTTATAATTTATTAACAATTAAAAATGAAGTTATTTGCATTGGCTATATCTTTCTGGTCATTATTCACACACACACATTCACATATATATATATGCGTGCACACACACAAACACACATATATAGTACATTCATATCTATATAGTTGAAGTTTTACACCCCCTCTAGAGAGGACACTGATATTTAAACATTAAGACTAAGTCTACTACTGCAGTCTCTCTCAGTGTTAACCTGACCTTGACAAAGTAGAAAAAGAAAGAATGATAAAGGCCCAACAGAGAAGACTCTGAACTCTACCCCCGGAGCATCAAGGGCTAGATGTGTCTGTTTACAAAACGAAGCATTACCAGCTGTCCTAGAATCCAAGCGGAAAATAGCCTAAGACAGCCTGCAATGCATGTGCTATAAAACCCAGTTTCGCAAAAGGAGCAGGAACATAATCCCTCTAGCTTTGCCACATAAAAATGTAGGTTTGATTAACAGTTCACCAAATTGTTAATGAGAAAAAAATCAAAAATAGCATAAATATCCCACGCTAGAAAAGTAAATAATTTAAAGCTATAAAATAGAATATGTACCTATTAAATGGTGATATTTTAAAATGTCTAACAACATGGGGAAATGGTCATAAATTATTGTGAAAGGAAAAAATATAAGAAAACTGTGTGTATCATCCCATTAATAAACAATACATATTTATTTATGAGTATGTGTGTTTGTGTGTTTAAAAACCAGAAAGATATAGCCAATGTTAATAGCAATTATCTCTAGATTAGGGTATTACAGACGATCTTTTTATATTTGCCTATTTGTATTTTCAAAAATATCTACAACAAATGTATATAATGTGGTTTTTTTTTTAAGTCACCAAGCAGGGGAACCCAAATGGTAACAAGTAAATGAAAAGATGCCCAACCTCACTCTCAATCACGGAAATATAAAATAATATACTTCTGTATTCCAATCCAATTGACAAGGCTGAATAGACGGATAAGACCAAATATTGGTGAGTATTTATGGAAATGGGAATCCTAATTCACTACTGGTGGGAGCATAACCTATGTAGCCATTCTAGAAAACAATATTTAGTGAAATTAAGTATGTGTATGGGCCACAAGTCAGCAATTCCTTTTCTCGGTATATACTAAAGTAACTTTTGCACACATCAATAGGATATATGCATAAGGATGTTCACAGCAGCACTATTTGTGTTACCTGTTGTAAACTAGATTTACAAAGCAGTATATGCTTGCATAATTCCTTTTTTGATCAAAAATAAATGAGATTCAGAGCATAATAACCATTACACAGATTAAAAACACATATACACAAAACAACATGAACATATTTCAAAAATAAGTACATACTTATATTAAGCATATTAAATACAGTTGGCCCTCCATATCCATGGGTTCAACCAACTGTAGATTGAAAATATGACAGAAAAAAAAAGCCTTAGCCATATGCAGTGGCTCACATCTGTAATTCCAACAACTCCCAAGGCTGAACCAGGAGGACTGCTTGAGGCTAAGAGTCTGAGCTTACGGTGAACTATGACTACACTGCTGCACTCCAGCATGGACAACACAAGAGCCTGTCTCTAAAAAACAAACAAACAGGTCAGGTGTGGTGGCTCACACCTGTAATCCCAACACTTTGGTAGGCCAAGGCCAGTGGATCACTTGAGACCAGGAATTTGAGATCTACTAGTCAACATGGAGAAACCATGTCTCTACAAAAAATACAAAAATCAGTCAGATGTGGGAGGCCGAGGCAGGAGAATCGCTTATAGTAATCCAATAAATTTAAATGAAGTGCTTCCCTGAGTTCTGTGAGCCAGTCTAGCAAATTAATTGAACCAAAAGAGAGAGTTGTGGTAACCCCAATTCACGGCTAATCAGCCAGAAGTACAGGATACAACCTGGGGCTTGCAATTGAAGTAGGGGACAGCCTTGTGGGACTGAGCCCTTAACCTGTGGTACTGATGTTATCTCCAGGCAAATCATGTCAGAATTGAGTTAAAATGTAGGTAGCCAGCTCGTGTCCGCCAAAGAATTGTCTGGTTGCTAGTAGACAGAAATCCCCACACATATTGGTGAGCAGAGGTGCTGTGTTATATTGAGTTTGTATTGGTTTGATTTTTCTCATATCTCCTGTGTACTATTCTGGTAAGGAATGTTGATAGAAAGGCTGTGGGTTTGTGGGGGCAATAGATATATGGAAATTCTCTGTTTTTGCTCAATTTTGCCATAAACCTGAAACTGTTCTAAAAAAATTAAGTCTTACAAAAACAAACAAAACAGAGGATGGTACTCATGAACCAATAATGACTAATTGGTATAAACAAACAATGACTAATTGGTATAAACAAACAAAACAAAGATGTACAGATCTGGAAGTTTCATGTCAAAAGCATCAGAGCACATCCATTCATACAATGGAAACCACTAACAAAATATGTAAGACTAAATCTGTTTTTTGAGACAGGGTCTCACTCTGTAACTCAGGATGGAGAGCAATGGGGTGTAATCAGAGCTCACTGCAGCCTCAAACTCCTGGGCTCAAGCAATCCTCCTGCCTCAGCCTCGTGAGTATCTTGAACCACGTGCAGCTAATTTTTAGAATTTTTGGTAATGACAAAGTCTCACAATGTTTGCCCAGGCTGGAATCAAAATCTTTGGCTCAAGTGATCCCTCTGCCTCAGCCTCCCAAAGTGCTAGGATTACGTTACAGGTGTGAGCCACTGCACCTGGCCAAAAATTTTTTAATCATGGTAAAAAATAACTCAAATCCATTTTCTGCAGCTATTTTTTCTTCAAAAGATGAAGAAAAATACTACTAATCAACAATATATCTTTCATCACAAATGAATTTCTAGAGTAAATTAAATGACTGATTCCCTGTTATATGGATCCTAAAACATAAAAATATCTAAAAATAGCAGGAACAGATAGATACCTTTTACTGAAAGCCCACAAAGTATTACACCATACATATAACACCTAATCTTTCTAACAATCCTCAGAGACTCAGAGATTACACACTACATTACTATCTTAGAGAGATTCATTGATTTGCCTAAAAACACACAACTATGTAGTATAACTAGGAATCAAATATCATCTGTCTACCTTAAAGTCTATGCTCTCTCACTCTACCCCCATGTTCATAAACCAAACAATTAAAATAATATCTTCCATTGTAGTACTTCCAATGTAACAGGCATAGTATTAAGTATGCTACATAAATTATCTCCTTCATACTTCACAATTACCCTAAAAATCAAATATTATTAATTCCATTTTACAGATGAGGAAATAGAGGCTTATAAATTTAATAACTTGCCTAAGGTTCCAAGGTTCAAGCCAAGTTTCACTTTGCATTATCAAAAGCTCACCTTCACAACTAAATTTAAAATTATCTTTACTATTTTTAGTCCATTTGCTCTCCACAATATCCAGTTAAATATTATGTAATAATAAAGCACCTATGTGCTGAACATCACGTTGAAGTCAAATGAACACAATTTTGATATAAAATGAATGTAATCATGTAACTGTGACAGATGTTAACCAGCTACTCAAAAAGCTGTTCCCAAATCCCCACTCCCTCCTTGCCTTTCATTACAGAGGCCAAAAGATGAAAACAGCTAGAGGTGACCAACCATATGGCCCAATTTTGGCCCTTGGGACATTGGAAGTGACTTGCTGGAATCACTAATAAGAAAGCTTTTTCATTAGTCTTTTTCCTTCTTCCTTGAATGTAGGTGGAAGGCTGGAGCTGCAATAGCTGTCTCAAGACCATGAAAGGCCAAGGAAATCACAAATTCATAGGCCCCAACAATGTTGAGCCATTAAACCAACATGAGCAACTGCTGACTTCAGACTTATGTAAGCCTTATAGTCAGGTTTTCAATTGCTTACAGCTTGATTCAACCATTATATATCATCATATCAGAAACTCTACCACAATTTTAACTGTAAATTTTTTCCTGGTTAATAATTAAAAAGAAAGTTACATACTAGTCCTAAATTAGTCTGACAAAGTTACAATCTCCTAATGAGGACTGTTCTGAGTATTTGCTCAGGGAGTTGTGAGAAGACTGAGCTGAGGAAAGAATGAGAGACAAGAATAGAGAATCAGGGAGTTCCCTGGGCTCTGAATTGCACACGTGGTGAGAGCCCAGACTCTTAAAATAATCACCAAGAGTATATCATCAGGAGGGATACATCCTTGAACAATAATATAAGCCTTCAGGGCACGGTGGCTCACGCCTGTAATCTCAGCACTTTGGGAGGCCGAGGTGGGCGGATCACGAGGTCAAGAGATCAAGACCGTCCTGGCCAACATAGTGAAACCTCGTCTCTATTAAAATATATAAAATTAGCTGGGCGTGGTGGCACGCATCTGTATTCCCAGCTGCTTGGGAGGCTGAGGCAGGAGAATCACTTGAACCTGGGAGGTGGAGGTTGCAGTGAGCTGAGACTTCACCACTGCACTCCAGCCTGGGTGACAGAGCAAGGCTGTTTCAAAAAAATTAAAAAAAAAAAAAAATCAGCCAGGTATGGTGGTGCATATCTGTAATACCAGCTACTTGGGAAGCTGAGGCACAAGAATCGCTTGAGCCTGGGAGATGGAGGTTGCAGTGAGCCAATATTAGGGCACTGAACTCCAGCCTGGACAACAGAACAAGGCTCCATCTCAAAAAATAAAAATAAGAATATGAGATAACATGCTTCAAAACAAAAGCCCTGGAATATTAACACTCTTGTCCAAAAAAATTCATAGTTAATTTTCTTAGATATGATCAGGATCTTGGGGTTATAGGGAAAAATAGTTTGCATTTAATAATAAATGTTTATTAAAGTAAAATATCCTTTTTCTTAGAAGATGCATGCTGAAGTACTTAAAGGTAAATTATCATGACATCTGTAACTTTCAAGTGGATTATATAAAAGAGAATACATACATATTAGAATACATATGAAATATCAGTGGGGGATATACAGATGTTCAATATGTCTTACAACAGCATATGTCTTACATATGTCTTCTAACAACATATGTCTTACATATGTCATATGTCTTGTACATTTGAAATATTTCATAATAAAGAGTTGGTATTAATGTTAATTTCCTGGTTTTGGTATTGTACTACAGCTATATAACTTGGTAAAGGGCAGATATAACTGGGTAAAGGGCACAAAGAACTTCATTTTACTCTTTTTATACCTTTCTGTGAATCTAAAATGATTTCAATACAAAAAGTTTAAAATGTTAGGAAGATTTCTTGCTTGGTAAGATGAAGTAAATACATCTCCCGTTATCTTCCAGTTAACTAAACTGTAATATTGGGACTGCATAAACAGCTATTTGAAGACACTGTAAAGTAAATATCACAAGTGAATCCAGAAAAAGCACCAGAATTCCAACTATTGTAAAAAACTCAACACTCTAAATATGAAAACAAAAATTATCAGCCAAGAAATAGTAGAGATAAAGAAAAACCAAATAGAAATTACTCCTTCTCAAAAAAAAATAAAGAAAGAAAATTCTAAATCTATTTTACATTTTTCTGTTTAGGCATATTAATTCCAATATACATGCTACTAGACAAAAACACACCAAATTCTTACTGAACTTATGCACCATAATTATGGTGCAAATATTCCCTTTTTCATATATTACATGTTATTTATATTCTTTATCTTAAAAGTAATACAAATTGTGGCTGATATTTTCCAAAGATGGCTACAACATTAGATTCCACCCATAAACTCTTCTTACAATGTGATGTTGACACTATTCCTTTCAAGTGGTGGGATCTATGTCCATGTCCTCCTTGAAACCTGGGAGGACCTTTACAACTATATCAACCAGTAGAATAGAGCAAAGTAACATTATGTGACTTCCAAAACCAAGTCAAATATGCCATGCACCTTTGTCTTCTTCTCTCAGGATGCTCTCTCTCTTGGAACCCAGGCTGTAAGGAAGCCAATTAGCCATAAGGAGAGGTCCCACGAAGGTCTTCTGACCAGCAGCCCAGGCTGAGGTTCTAGCCAACAGCCAGCATTAACCACCAGATATGTAGTGAGCAAGCCTACCTTCAAATGATCCCAGTTCCAGCCACTGAGTCACTCTAACCCTTCCAGCCATCCCACGTCATGCTATATGTTAACAGAGACAAGCATCCCTACGAAGCAAGCCTTGCCCAAATTGCAAATATATGAACAAAATAAATGACTGTTGTTTTAAGCCACTAAGTTTGAGGTACTTTGTTACACAGCAATAGATAACTGCAATACCAGCTCATAAATACAATCTAGAAAATAGATAAAAAGGAAAACAATTTTAATTATTCTAAATTTTACCATCATAAAACATTTTGACACACATTATACAGTTAAGAAAATGTTTCACCCTACTCACCTAAGATTCCAAGTGATTTTACCAGGACAAAGGTTATATGTGTAAAGGCAATAAAATGTTTGCATCTAACTACAAACAGGAAGAAAGACAGCCCTCAATCTACTTTGCTTATCCTTAAGTATCTCTTTCACTTACCTGTCCTAAGTGAGGTGTCTGAGAATTGCTGGCCCACCAATATTCCAATCTATGGATATGGATCAAGATCTTGAATTGTGACAGCAGCTGCACTGGCACTCCTTCCCAGAAGAAGTTGCTTAAGCCTCAAATCTGAAATTTTCAAGGAAAGAAAACCTTAAATATACAAACTTTCTTTCAATCACTTAAAGTTTCACTTTTTTGTTGAGTAAGGACTGATGGAGTTGGTTACAATACATGGTAGTGAATGTACAGGTTTCACTAAAAATAGAGTTGGTCTGTGCAATTCTTGAAACAGGACAAAAATAATAACAACTTTTTAAATTGGACAATTTAAAAGGGTTCAAGTTCCAGCCTTACAATCTTTTTTGTTTTGTTTTTTTTTTGAGATGGAGTCTTGCTCTGTCGCCCAGGCTGGAATGCAGTGGTTTGATCTCAGCCCGGGTTCAAGCAATTCTCCTGCCTCACCCTCCCAAGTAGCTGCCACTACAGGCATGCGCCACAATGCCCAGCTAATTTTTGTATTTTTAGTAGAGATGGGCTTCACCATATTGGCCAGGATGCTCTTAACCCTGTGATCCATCTGCCTTGGCCTCCCAAAGTGCTAGGATTATAGGCGTGAGCCACTGCGCCCAGCCCAGCCTTACATTCTTAAGAGCTATACTGATCTCAGTTAAGTCACAAATTCTCTGTGCATAAGTCTAATCATATGATGAAGATTGAGGGAACCAGATCAAACTTTTGGGCTAAGAGTCAAAATAAATTCACCAAACAATGCAATAGCACTGTTCCTGAATAAGAAGACAAGCAGCTAGAGTGCAGTAGTATAATCATGCCTCACTGCAGCCTCAAACTCCTGGGCTCAAGTGGTCCTCCCACCTCAGCCTCCCAAGTAGCTATGACTACAGGTGCATGCCACCATGCCCAGCTAATTTTTTAAAAAATTTTTTGTAAAGGCAGTCTCCAGCAGGCTGGTCTCAAACTCCTGGGCTCAAGCAATCCTCCCACCTTGGCCTCTCAAACTGCTGGGATTACAGGCGTATACCACCATGCCCAGCTGGGCAGCTAATATTTAACGGGGACTGATTATTTGCCAAAAGCTCTTCTAAGCACCTCCTATGGATTATCCCATTTAATCCTGAATAACTCTCATGACATTGATTTTTTTTTTTAAGAGATGGGGGGTCTTGCTCTGTTGCCTGGAGAACCATGATGAACATAGCAGCCTGAACCTCCCAAGCTCCAGCTATCCTCCTGCCTCTCAGCCTTTCGAGTAGCTGGGACTACAGACATGTGCCATCATGTCTGGTCAATTCTTATTTTTGTATAAGCAGAGTCTTGCCATGTTGCCCAGGCTGGTTTCAAACTCCCAGCCTCAAGTGATCTGCCCACCTTAGCCTCCCAAAGTGCTGGGATTACAGGCATCAGCCACCACGCCCAGCCTCTTGTAACTGTTTTCAAGGAAACCAATATTCCAAAGATACTAGTCAAGAAGCCATGATAAACTATGGATATTAGTAGTAATTACTCAATATTTTAGGATTATAGCAGGCTAGGTTTTATAATAAAGAGGAAATACGAAAACAGATTATTTCTAAAATAGTACCACAAAAGAAAAAAAATCTAGATTTCTAAAAACATGATTGGAGATGCTGGCACTGTGAATTGACAGAATTCAACTAAAGGCTGCTGGTTCAAAGATTTGGATTGCCAAATTTTTCCCTATGAATAAATGTTCAATATCCACTGTGACATTTTATGCCACTTCCTAGATTAAAAGTCTTTGGTTAATTCTATGAAGATAAATGAACACCTAGATTGTTTACATTCCAGGTATCTGCCACTAGGGGAACAGATCAGAGAAGAGCAACTAAAGCACAACATACAAGCTTTATCCAGACCTGCAAAATAACGAAATGTGACACATTCTCCATACAAAAGATGCCTAAGGAAAAAAAAACTGCATTCGTTGGAAAAACCACAGTATATATTATTTTTTAAAAAAAACTAGAATCACCATGTCAGTCAGAATAAGTTTAAAGGTTGTGGGTGGCACTCCTATTCACTACTATCAGGGCTTTATCCAACAATGGAATATCAGTATAAAAGCTTTTAAAAAAAAAATCGTATTTCAAAATTATGCCCATCTTTTGACCCAATAGTTCCACTTCTAGAAAATTTATCCAAAATAAATAAGTGTGCAAATATGTATGTATAGGCTGGGTGCAGTGGCTCAGCCTGTAATCCCAGCACTTTGGGAGGCCAAGGCGGGAGGATCACATGAGGCCAGGAGTAAGAGACCAGCCTGGCCAATGTGGCAAAACCCCGTGTCTACTAAAAATACAAAAATTAGCAGGGTGTGGTGGTGCATGCCTGTAAATTCCAGCTACCTGGGGGTGCTGAGGCACCAGAATCACTTGAACCTGGGAGGCAGAGTTAGAGTTGATATAGACAGAAGGTAGAGAAACATAGGGTAGAAGAGGGCACTTCCCCAGGAAAGACCCCACCCTCAAGCCGGAAAGCTGAGGTCCTAAATGGGAATAAGCATTTCTGTTTTGGTACCCAAATGTTGCCTTTGGGCCCACCATGCCTCCTTATCCTGTTCCCATAGAAATCCCAAACCCAGCAGAAGAACAGAAAAGTAGCAGAATGTCATGGCAGAGGAGAAGAGAAGGAGCATGCGAACACTGAAAGGAGTTTGGCTGGGGACAGTTGGAGAGGAGATCGATCTCGGGATGGCCTAATTCCAGACAAAGATCATCTACCCACTCCTTCTCCTTTTCAGCTCCCCATCCATCCTGCTGAGCACCACCTCCACCACTCAATAAAACCCTTGCATTTACCACCCTTCAAGTCTGTATGTGACTTTATTCTTCCTGGATGACAGACAAGGACTCAGGTAACAAGAGAGCCGTGTAAAAGGCTGTCACCCTGACTTTCCACGGAGCTGGTGGAATGCTTAGCCATCTGTAGATGGCAACTGCTAAAAGAGCATTAATTGTAACACACCCCTAGATGCTACCATGGGGATGGAGCCCAAAAGCACTCTCCCTGGCTCCTGAACCTGCCCGTATGCATGCTCCCCCTCCTGTAAGGGTTTGAGCAAGAAGCAGCTGAGCCACACCCCTGTCACAAGTCCCACAAGGGGGTCAGGAAACTCTCCCATTTCACAGTGAGTCAAGATCACACCACTGCACTCCAGCCTGGGCAACAAAGCGAGACCCTGTCTCAAAAACAAGTAAAGCATATGGTGGTTATTCAAATTAAACATAGAATCACCATATATTCCAGCAATTCAATTTCTATATACCCAAAAGAACTGAAAGCAGAGACTCAAACAGATATTTGTACACCAATGTTCAAGGCAACATTATTCACAATATCCAAAAGATGGAAACAACCTAAGTGTTTACCGATAGATGAATGTCTAAACAAAATGTAGTCTGTACATACAATGGAATAGTCAGCCTTCAGAAATAATGAAATTCTTTGGCACCACTGAGTCTTCAAAAAAAAGAAAATGAAATTCTGACACTTGCTGCAACAATGTTAAGCTGCAACTTAACATTATGCTAAGTGAAATATGCCAGACAGACACAAAAAATAAATATTGTATGATTCCATGGATATGAGATAACCAGAGTAGTCAAAATCCTACAGATGAAAAGGAGAATGGTGGTTTCATGGGTTGGAGAAGAGGGGGGTTTAGAGAATTGTTTAATAGGCACGGAGTTTCAGTTTGTAATATAGAAAGGTTCTGGTATGTACGGTGGTGACAGTTGCACAATATAAACATACTGAATGCCACTGAACTGTACACTTAAAAACAGTTAAAATAGTAACTTTGGCCACCACAATGGCTCACGCCTGTAATCCCAGCACTTGGAGAGGCTGAAGGGGAAGAATCACCTGAGGTTGGGAGTTCGAGATCAGCCTAACCAACGTGAAGAAACTCCATCTCTACTGAAAATACAAAATTAGCCAGGCATGGTGGCACATGCCTGTAATCCCAGCTACTCGGATGCTAAGACAGGAGAATCACTTGAACCCGGGAGGTGGAGGCTGCAGTGAGCCGAGATCGCACCATCACACTCCAGCCTGGATAACAAGAGTGAAAACCACTTCATTGTTAGGCCAGCCACAATGGCTCACACCTGTAATCCCACACTTTGGGAGACCAAGGCAGGCAGATTGCTTGAGTCCAGAAGTTTGACACTAGCTTGGCTGACATGGCAAAACCTTGTCTCTACAAAATATACAAAAATTAGCCAAGTGTCATGGCACATGTCTGTAATCCTGGCTACTTGGGAGGCTGAGGCACAAGAACTGCTTGAACCTGGAGGCAGAGGTTGCAGCGAGCCAAGATCGTACCATATTATTATGGAAATAGACACTTGCACTTATACACAGAAAGCAACACAAATATGGCTGCACTCTAGACCAGGTGACAGAGCCAGACCTTGTCTCAAGAAAAAACAAAATTCATTATTGCAGAGAAACTTTTGTATTAATACATGTGTACCTGAAGACATAAGCAAGAATACATTTGTAACAGTACCAAAATGGGAGAAAAAAAATCCATCTTTAGCGGCCAGGCACGGTGGCTCAATCCTGTAATCCCAGCACTTTGGGAGGCCGAGGCGGGTGGATCACGAGGTCAAGAGATCGAGACCATCCTGGTCAACATGGTGAAACCCCGTCTCTATTAAAAATACAAAAAATTAGCTGGGCATGGTGGCACATGCCTGTAATCCCAGCTACTCAGGAGGCTGAGGCAGGAGAATTGCCTGAACCCAGGAGGCGGAGGTTGCGGTGAGCCGAGATCATGCCATTGCACTCCAGCCTGGGTAACAAGCATGAAACTCTGTCTCAAAAAATAAATAAACAAATAAATAAATATCCATCTTTAGGAAAAAGGACAAACTGTGGCATAGTCATAATATTAATACAAGTATCTGAGAAAATGCATAATAGTGCATAAACCTGAAATAAAATGCAAATAGATAACCTACCTTTTCTCAGTTTTTGGAAATTAATATACTGCCTAAAGTAATATAAGAAAAAAAGGAATTTGTTTTTGAGACCGAGTCTCACTCTGTCACCCAGGCTGGAGTGTAATGGCACGATCTCAGCTCACTCCAACTTCCACCACCCAGGCTCAAGTGATTCTCCTGCCTCAGTCTCCCAAGTAGCTGGGATTACAGGCACGCACCACTGCACCCAGCTAATTTTTGTATTTTTAGTACAGACGGGGTTTCACCATGTTGCTCAGGCTGGTCTTGAACTCCTGACCTCAGGTGATCTGCCCACCTTGACCTCCCAAAATGCTGGGGTTACAGGCGTGAGCCACTATGCCTGGCCAGGAAAGTAATTTTTAATAAAATATTTTAATATTCAAATGTTAGCTATAACCATCCTAAAATTCATGTTACGGAAATAGACACTTGCACCTATACACAGAATCACCATGAATGTGACAGTTACAAATGTAGACTGAGACTAATAAACTGAATAGGAAAATCAAATACCATAAGGGGCAATGCCGCTGGTAATGGGATTGTCCCGAAACAGTGAACGACTCTTAGTAAAGTTCTAAACAAAACAAAGTACAATTTGCCCCAGGTTAATACTCAGTGGTTACATTCCTGGAAAATTCAGTGTCTATTAAAATTATGTTTAAAAAGAAAAAAAGTTTGTGTTTAAATGTAAAACAGAATTAGAATAATAAAAGTACAGGCTGTGTGTGGTGGCTCACGCCTGTAACCCCGGCACTTTGAGAGGCCGAGGTCCAGGGGATCATTGGAGGTCAGTTCAAGACCAGCCTGGCTAACATGGTGAAACCCTGTCTCTACTAAAAATACAAAATTAGCCAGGTGTGGTGGTGGGCACCTGCAGTCCCAGATACTTGGGAGGCTGAGGCAGGAAAATCGCTTGAACCTGGGAGGTGGAGTTTGCAGTGAGCCAAGATCACACCACTGCACTCCAGCCTCCATGACAGAGCGAGACTTTGTATAAACAGGTTTTTCACCTACAAGAAGGTTTAGGGAAATGTTCAAAAGTCATGCAGAACTGTCTCATATCTTATAGGATGTCTGGTATTCCTGGCTCTTGTTCATTGAATGTCAAAACTAGACTCGTCATCCTCTAATCATTGTGGCAACCAAAAGTGCATCCTCAAAGATCCAAACACATCATGGTAGCAGTACTACCCTTGTGGAGAACCAGAGCCTTCAAGCAAGGATAGATCCCAATATGGCCTCCAAATTGTCCTTGTTTTCATGACACTATGAAGTTGAATAGGATAAAAAGTCTAACCAATTTCTAACTCTGGCAAGAAAGGTCTATTTGTTTGTGCTACTACAAAGGACACTGAAACTAGGTAATTTATAAAGAGGTTTAACTGGCTCATGGTTCTGCAGGATACATAAGCATGGCACCAACATTTGCTTGTCTTCTAGTAAGGGCCTCAGGAAGCTTACAATCATAGTGGAAGGCTAAGTGGAAGCAGGCACATCACACAGCAAGAGCAGAAGAAAGGGGGTGGGGAGGTGCCACACTTTTTTGAATAACGACATCTCATGTAAACTCACTGAGCAAGACTCATTTATCACTAAGGGGATAATGGTAAATCATTCACAAGGAATCTGCTCCCATGATCCAATCAACCCTCTGCCCCCACCTCCAACACTGAGAATCACATTTCAACATGAGATGTAGAAGAGACAAACAACCAAACCATATCAGGAGGGACAGATTCTGTCTCAAAAAAAAAAAAAAAAAATTGTTACACGCCCAGAGGATGTTATAGTTTACATGGAGCATTTTTGTTTAATTTTAATCCATATAGCAGACAGACATAAGACAGATGTCATTATTCTTTTCATATTACTTATAAGGTGAACAATTTCAAAAAGGTCAGTCACAAAGCTAGTAAGTGACAGACACAAGATTTAAAGCGCTCTGATTTCAAATCCTGTGTTCCTTCCAGCAAACTAAACTGCTTTACAAATATCCAGTATGGCAATATAGACAAAAAGGAGTATTCATGGCACAAGGTCAATACAAAGACTCTTGATCAGCCAGGTACAATGGCTCATGACTGTAATCCCAGCACTTTGGGAAGCCAAGGCAAGTGAAACACCTGAGATCAGGAGTTCAAGACCTGGCCAATATGATGAAACCCCATCTCTACTAAAAAAAAAAAAAAAAAAAAAAAAAAAATACAGGCCAGGCCCAGTGGCTCACGCCTGTTATTGCAGCAGTTTGGGAGGCCGAGGCAGGCAGATCGCCTGAGGTCAGGAGTTCAAGAGCAGCCTGGCCAACATGGTGAAACCCCATGTTGGCAAAAATCAGCTAGGCATGGTGGCCAGTGCCTGTAATTCCAGCTCTGGGGAGGCTATGCAAAAGAATGGCTTGAACCCAGGAGGCAGAGATTGCAGTGAGCCAAGATCGCACCACTGCACTCCAGCCTGGGAATCAAAGTGAGATTCTGTCTCACACACACACTCACAAAAAAAAAATTAGCTGGGCATGGCAGTACACACCTGTAATCCTAGGTACGTGTGAGGCTAAGGCAGGAGAATCACTTGAATCTGGGAAGCAGAGGTTGCAGTGAGCCGAGATTGCAACATTGCCCTCCAGCCTGGGTGACAGAGTGAGACCCTGTCTCAAGAAAAAAGACTCTTGATCTATTTTGATATATGACAGATGGTTGTATTAATACTTGTACTGTAGGTTGGTGCAAAAGTAATCATGGTTTTTGCCATTAAAAGTAATTTCAAAAACCACAATTACTACATATATAATCTATTTCTGAATATGACAGATTTTTAAATATTAGCAGTCTTGTCCCAGATTGAAAAATAAAATAGAAGAAACATTTAAAAAGAAAGATGTAAAATGTTAGGAGTAACTATGACAAGTAGTGTTTAATTTCTTCCTAATACCTCAAAGGTTCTGGGTCAGAATCCTAATATATCTTCTACTTAATTGAAGATTTCCAAATCCCATCATTGATTCTGACGAAGAATTAACCCAGTCTTTTAAAAAACCTTTCCATTTGGGGAGAAATGTATAACCACTAGGAACATTATAAAATCTTGCCTTAACCAAAGTGCTTCTAATGTAGTCACTATCAATCCTCTCAGTGCCATGCTTCTTTCTTGATAAAACACTCTCATGGTTCCAAATACCTATTATGTACACAGTAGTTTACAATATAAGACAAAAATAAAAACAAAGGCATACTCAGGGCTTGATGTAATAGGAAAAAGGAAGTGGTATGTCTTATTATTTAAGCTGAAGAAATAAGGAAGTAGGATCATTTATCAACAAGCATAATCTTCATGAGCACATCTCTGAAGGGCAGAATGACAGACTCAGGTTTTCCCAAAAAATAGTAGACAGCAATGGTGTACAACACTCATCTGTCCACTAATTCAAACCCCAAATCCAGGAAGAAAAACTAACTTACCATTCTGATTTTTAAATAAAAAATAATGATGTATGCTTCTGAATTCATGGTTCAAGTTTAACTGACTAGAAGGAGGGCTTTAGGAGTTGCAATATGCAAATATATGTCATAACCTAAACGCAGAGGCTAGAAGTTTGTCCTATAATATTTTATCCCTCATCTTTGTTCTTTCCCCTAAAGGATCTTTACCTCAGTCAGAACTATGGTTGTCTAAGTCAACATCTCTACCTCAAGCACCACTTTATTTCCTCCCTCATGTACGTTGTTACACCCCTTTTTTCCTGACTTAAAATTCACTCCATTCCAACTTCTATGGTGTCTCTATGACATCTACACATATTAAATTCACTTGATTTGTAGCTAATAGAAAGTACATGCAATAGAGCTTAAAGAAATATCAATTACATGAATATTTCTAAAAAGCAACTGTAACTATAAAGAATAAAGCACTCTGTTACATTGGAAAAAAAAACTGTAATTCATCATGAAAACCCTTCAGCTCAAGGTACCAGGGTATAGATTAAGTTTAATATAATTTTTTAAACTTTCTTGATCATGAGGTCAAGAGATCAAGACTATCCTGGTCAACATGGTGAAACCCCGTCTCTACTAAAAATACAAAAACTTAGCTGGGCATGGTGGAGCGTGCCTGTAATCCCAGGTACTCAGGAGGCTGAGGCAGGAGAATTGCCTGAACCCAGGAGGCGGAGGTTGTGGTGAACCGAGATCGCGCCATTGCACTCCAGCGTGGTAACAAGAGCGAAACTCCGTCTCAAAAAAAGAAAGAAAGAAAGAAATTCTAAGGAACTCCTTTCATTGGCCAGGGGTCTTAAAGAAGGTGGGGGTTCCTCCCAGGTTAAAAGTCCCTTTCTTCCATACCCCTTTGGACTCCATGTTTGGGTCCCCTTCCACGAACACTCTCATGGAAGCTGTTTTTCTCTATTCTGGATTTTCCCTCTGGAGTCCCCTTTCACACTTTCGTGGAAGTCTATCTTCCCCTTCTAAACTCCATCTCTCTATTTCCTTCCACTCTGTGTGGAAGCTGCTTTCCTCTCCTCAATTCCATCTTTCTGGATTCTCACACTCAGTGTGAGAGTTAGCTGTTTCTTTCTCTCTCCTTCTCCTGTTTCTCTCTCTCTCTCTCTCTAAGTAAATCACTTTCTACAAACACTATTGAGTATGGCATTTACTACGCACTGCGCCATGGTCCACTCTCTCATTCTTGAGAGGGCAGGAGACCAAGAACCTGGAGAAATGTCCTCTCAGGGGAGCTGAGGGTACCCTGAACCCCAATATTACACTCCTGCCTCAGCCTTCCAAAGCGTTGAGATTACAGAGGTGAGCCACTGCACCTGGCCTAAAATTAAATGTAAATGTCTCACCCAAATGCCTCAAAACTTGCCATAATTCCCAGACACATTTACAGAAATTCTGAATATTGATCGACAAGTGTTTGGCTGTCACTATATAACTAACTGCCTAAATACCAACAAGAAATTACAAGATTCACTTGAAAACATAATCGCTACTATATATATAGCATCTACTATATTCAAGGCACTGTTCTAAGAATTTATATATAAATGTGTATAACTGTGTATGATCTCATTTCATCAGCACAAAGAAACACTAAGAGATAGCGCCTATAATTCTAATTTTATTTATTTATTTTTTGAGACATTGACTCATTCTGTCACCCAGGCTGTAGTGCAGTGGTTCTATCTTGGCTCACTGCAACCTCCACCTCCTGGGTTCAAGCAACTCTCCTTGCCTCAGCCTCCAGAGTAGCTGGGATCACAGGCATCTGCCACTACACCCGGCTAATTTTTGTATTTTTAGTAGAGACAGGGTTTCACCATGTTCTCCTGGCTGGTCTCAAACTCCTGAACTCAGGTGATCCATCCACCTCAGCCTCCAAAAGTGAGCGCATCTCTAAATTACATGAGCCAACCATGTCCAGACTCTCATTTTAAAGATGAGAAAATGTGGCTTTGAAAGAAGGCAAGATTTAAAATCTTGGCTTCAGGCCAAGATGGTACAGTAAATTTACCCAAATAACTATATATATAAATGTATCAAATGTATAAATAAAGCATAGCTGGCTCAAAAAATAATATAAATACCTCTTAGGCACTGATAAGTAATATAAATGCACAGTGGTAAGACCTCTGAAGCCAGAGTCCTACTGGGCTCCTGGTTCAGAAACAGGCTGTGGCAGCTGGGAATTTGGCTTCCTTGGGGAACAGGCACTAAAAATGCTCCATATAAGTCAGAACCTGGCCTGGTACAGTGGCTCATGCTTGTAATCTCAGCACTTTGAAAGGTCAGGGCAGGAGGATCACATAAGCCCAGGAATCTGAGACCAGCTTGGACAACACGCAGAGGATCCCTCACTACAAAAAATTTTAAAACTAGCTAGGCATGGCTGGATGCAGTGGCTCACACCTGTGTTATGAGCACTTTGGGAGGCTGAGGTGGGGGGGATCATTTGAGGTCAGGAGCTCAAGACCAGTCTGACCAACATGGTGAAACCTCATCTCTACTTAAAATACAAAAATTAGCTGGGCATGGTGGTGCCTATAATCCCAGGTACTCGGGAGGCTGAGGCAGAGAACTGCTTGAGCCCTGGAGGTGGAGGTTGCAGTGAGCCAAGATCGCCCCACTGCATTCCAGCCTGGGGGACACAGCAAGCCTCTGTCACAAAAAAAAAAAAAAAAAAAAAGGCCATGATTGTACCACTGTACCGAAGTCCAGAGTCTGGGCAACAGAGTGCGACCCTTCCATTTTCTAAAAAAAAAAAAAAAAAAAAAAGTGCTCGCTTTGGCGGCACATATACTAAAATTGGAACGATAATAGAGAAGATTATCATGTTCCCTGTGCAAGGATGACACACAAATTCGTGAAGCGTTCTATATTTTTACTTTTACACTGTTGGTGGGAGTGTAAATTAGTTCAACCATTGTGGAAGACAGTGTGGCGATTCCTCAAGGACCTAGAAATAGAAATTCCATTTGACCCAGCAATCCCATTACTGGGTATATATCCAAAGGATTATAAATTGTTCTATAAGGATACCTGCACACGAATGTTCATTGCAGCACTGTTTACAATAGCAAAGACTTGGAACCAACCCAAATTCCCATCGATGATAGACTGGACAGGGAAAATGTGGCACATATACATCATGGAATACTATACAGCCATAAAAACGATGAGTTCATGTCCTTTGTAGGGACATGGATGAACCTGGAAACCATCATTCTCAGCAAACTGACACAAGAACAGAAAATCAAACACCGCATGTTCTCACTCATAGGCGGGTGTTAAACAATAAGAACACGTGGACACAGGGAGGGAAGCATCACACACTGGGGTCTGTGGGGGGGACCTAAGGGAGGGACAGCGGGGAGTGGGGAGTTGGGGAGGGATAACATGGAGAGAAACACTAGATATAGGTGAAGGGGAGGAAGGCAGCAAACCACACTGCCATGTGTGTACCTATGCAACAATCTTACATATTCTTCACATGTATCCCAAAACCTAAAAGGCAATAAAATATATATTTAAAAAAAAAAAAAGCCAGGCATGGTGGCTCATGCCTGTAATCCCAGCATTTGGGAGGCTGAGGCAGGTGAATCACCTGAGGTCTGGAGTTTGAGACCAGCCTGACCAACATGGAGAAACCCCATCTCTACTAAAAATACAAAATTAGCCGGTATAGTAGAGCATGCCTGTAATCCTAGCTACTCGGGTGGCTGAGGCAGAAGAATCGATTGAACCTGGTAGGTGGAGGTTGCAGTGAGCCGAGACTGTGCCACTGCACTCCAGTCTGGGCAACAAGAGTGAAACTCCACCTAAAAAAAAAAAAAAGAGAGACAAGACAATCCGCCAGAGCTAGGGTTGGGGTAGGGTTTCCTTACTTACACAGAAGGCTGAAAGCAACTGGCCAACTCTGCCTGGAGCTATGGCTTACAGGAAATAACTCTTAAATTGCTTGACACAGACACAGCTTCAAAAAACAAGAAAGCCGCTGGGGTGGCTCACACAGGTAATCCCAGCACTTTGGGAGGCAGGTGGATCACCTGAGGTCAGAAACCAACCTGGCCAACATGGCGAAATTTTGTAAAAATACAAAAATTAGCCAGGCATGGTGGTACACGCCTATAATCCCAGCTACTTGGGAGGCTGAGGCAGGAGAATCACTTCAACCTGGGAGGCAGTGGTTGCAGTGAGCCGAGAAAATGCCCCTGCACTCCAGCCTGGGCAACAGAGTAAAACTCTTTCTCAGAACAAAAACAAAAAGATCCTTCTACCTGCTAGTTCTGTGACTGGATCTGCAATATCCACAATATCAACAGGATCTCTAAGGAGCAGGAACTCTAAACTTTGTTCTTTTTGGGTCTAGAAGCAATCAAAACTACTCACAGGGAAGAGTGAACACAAGAGGTACAGTGAAAGTTAGCCAGTTCTCAAGAACAGAAGACAACTAAAGCTGCTGTACATCTTGAATAACGTTACAATCTCCATTTCCTGAATATGCATCTATTAAGACTGCTTCTGTTGCTTTCTCAAATCTCTCAGTATTTATAGGATAAATCCTCAGCAGCTAAGGTAACCAGAAAGAACACACTTAAAGCTTTTCTACCTTCCCAACAAACCAGCAATCATAATAATCTGAAAATATATTTTTTTTAATACAGAGTTTTACTCTTGTTGCCCAGGCTAGAGTGCAATGGCGTGATCTCGGCCACCACAACCTCAGCCTCCCGAGTTCAAGAGATTCTCCTGCCTCAGCCTCCCAAGTAGCTGAGATTACAGGTATGTACCACCATACTCGGCTAATTCTGAATTTTCAGTAGAGACGGGATTTCTCCATGTTGGTCAGGCTGATCTCAAACCACCGACCTCAGGTAATTCCCCGCTCCTCGGCCTCCCAAAATGCTGGGATTACAGGTGTAAGCCACCTCGCCCAGCCTGAAAATATCATTTTTTAATGCAATAAAGTTACTAAAACCTATTCCTGATAGCCCTTGAAAAGTACAAAAATAAGCATCCAGATTTACCAGTTAAAGTGTCTGCACCTAGATTTACTAATTAAAGAAAAGTGTCTATAACTAAATTTGTTGAGTAGGTCTAAGCAAACTTTAAAGTGGTATGGAATCTCTCATATTTAGCTTTCCTATTATCAACCAGACACAACACTTTGCTACCACTAGGAAGGAAGTGGTTTCTAGTTTTAGGATGACACAATTAAAAGGTTTTAAAAAGGAATTAAAAACAGTCTCAAGAGAATAACTTGAAATAAAAACTGTGTTTTAGTAAAATACAAGTAAAAAATCCTAGATCTATGTCTGCTACTACCTAGCTGTGGGACTTTAGCTAACCTCCCTAGGTTTCAGGTCCTTGATCTGTTTTAAAAAGAACACTTTATGAGGTCTCTTGGGCTCTTCTAATTCTGACATCATAAAATTCTATTAAATGTATGACAGGAATGTATGCTAAGTGTAAACATATTCGGCATTTACACAGTGTTTTCAACACCCTAAAAAAACTTTACCAGTGCCATCCACCACTTTCTCCTCCCAAAGTCACATAAGCAGAATCTAAAAACAAAACATGGCTAGGCACAGTGGCTAGGCTAGTGCTTGTAATCACAGCACTTTAGAAGGCAGAGGTTGGGGAGCTCTTGAAGCCAGGAGTTCGACTAACCTCGGGAACATACCAAGACTCTGCCTCTAAAAAAAAAATTAGCCAGGCGTGGTGGTGCATGCCTGAGTCCCAGCTACTGAGGAGGCTGTGGCAGGAGATCACTTGACCTCAGGAGTTCAAGGCTGTAGTGACTATGATCACACCCACTGCACTCCAGCCTGGACGACAGACAGAGTGAGACCCTGTCTCTACAACATTAAAATTAAAAACAATTACTTGGTATATTCTCTGGAGTTTTTGGCAAAAAAAGAAAAAAAAATTTTCTGAGATATTTGCAAAACAATTTTTAATACCGTAGAACTTTAATTGAGGTATAATGAATTTTACTAAAATTCATTCTTTTTAATGTACACTCCTGAATTTGAAAAACACATAACTATGTAACCACCACTACAATCAAGATACAGAAGATATATAGAACGCCCAAAATAATTCCTTCATGCACTCAGTAGTTAAACTCTCTTCCAATTCCTGGCAACCAGTGGTCAGTTTTCTTTCCCTATAGTTTTACCTGTTCCAAAATACCACAAAAATGAAATCACACAGTATGTAGCCTTCTAAGTCTGACTTCCTTCATTCAGCATAATGTATTGGATACTGAACAATGTTAGTGAATGCATTCATTGCAAAATAGTATGCCATTGTATAGACGTGCCAACCTTTATCAATTTACCAGTTGAAGTGCAGGGGCAATATTTCCAGTTTTGGGCAATTATTAGGTTGGTGCAAAAGTAATTACGGTTTTTGCCGTTAATATAGCATTAAAGGCCAGGCACAGTGGCTCACGCCTGTAATCCCAGCACTTTGGGAGGCCAAGGCAGGTGGATCACGAGGTCAGGAGTTCAAGACCAGCCTGGCCAAAATGGCGAAACACTGTCTCTAATAAAAATACAAAAATTAGCTGGACATGGTGATGGGCGCCTGTAATCCCAGCTAGTCAGGAGACTGAAGCAGAGAACTGCTTGAACCTGGGAGGTGGAGATTGTAATGAGCCAAGATCACACCACTGCACTCCAGCCTGGGGCACAGAGCAAGACTCTGTCTCAAAAAAAAAAAAAAAAGGCTTTAAGATGGCAAAAACTGCAATTACTTTTGCATCAACCTATATGACATTTGCATGTAAGTTTTTATGACTGTGTTTTCATTTTACTTGAATAAATATCCAGAAGTGAAACTGTTAGATTATGGTAAGTGTACATTTAATTATGTATGACAACCTGCCAAACCGTTTTCCAAAGAGACTATACCAACAATGAATAAGGGTTTTTGGGCCAGGCGCAGTAGTTCACACCTGTAATTCCAGCACTTTGGGAGGCTGAGGCAGGAAGATGGCTTGAGCCCAGGAGTTCAGAGGCCAAGCTTGGGTAATACAGTGAGATGCCATTTCTATAAAAAAAAGGTTATTAGGCCAGGTGTAGTGGCTCATGCCTATAATCCCAGCACTTTGGGATGCCAAGGTGGACAGATCATGAGGTCAGGAGTTCAAGACTAGCCTGGCCAACATAGTGAAACCCAGTCTCTACTAAAAATACAAAAAATTAGCTGGGTGTAGTGGCAGGCACCTGTAATTCCAGCTACTTAGGAGGCTGAGGCAGGAGAATTGCTTCCAGTCTGGGTGACAGTGCAAGACTCCATCTCAAAAAAGAAAAAAAAAAGATTTTTTTAATTAGCCAGGTATGGTGGTACATGCCTCTAGTCCCAACCACATGGGAGGCTGAGGTGGAAGGATCGCTTGAGCCCAGAGGTCAAGGCTGCAGTGAGCCATGATTGTGCCACTGCACTCTAGTCTGGGTGACAAGACAAAATAAAAATAAAATTTTGTTTCTCAAAACAAAATAAAAAAAGTTCTTGAATTTTGTTTTTTGAAACAGTCTCAGTCTGACACCTAAGCCAGAGTGCAATAGCACAATCTCGGCTCACTGCAACCTCTGCATCCACGCTTAAGCAATCCTCCCACATCAGCTTCCCAAATCACTGGGATTACAGGAACACACCACCATGTCCAGTTAATTTTTATGTTTGTGTCAAGATGGGGTTTCAGCATATTGCCCAGGCTGGTCTCAAACTCCTGGGCTCAAGCTATCCTTCTGCCTTGGCCTCTCAAAGTGCTGGGACTGTAGGCATAAACCACCACGTCCAGCAGTTTTTCAATGTTTCTAAAGAAACACAAATTTAGACCTTATGTCACATATTTCACAGAAAGATCCCAAGTAGATCCAGACATTTATCAAAGGAAATTATTTTCCTATGTCCTATTTATAGAAAGTAGAAGTTAACAAAGGAAGCTGATTTGATCAATATTATGCATTTATCAAATAGACAAAAAAAAAATTTTTTTTTAAGACAGTTTCACTCTGTCACACAGGCTGGAGTGTAGTGGCGAGATCTGGGATCACGGCAACCTCTGCCTCCCGGGTTCAAGCAATTATCATGCCTCAGCCTCCTAAGTTGCTGGGACTACAGGAGTTCACCACCACGCCAAACTAATTTTTGTATTTTAAAATACGTGATGTATTTTAAAGTGTAAAACTCGACTTTCCCCTACTTTATTTTTAGTAGAGATGGAGTTTTACACTTTAAAATAGATCATGCTTGAAATCACTCATAAATCCTATAGGTCATTAATTCTGTGTGTGTTTCAATCCATTGGCTAAAAGCGGGTTTAAACTATTTAGAATGGAAGACTCTAAGCGGTTTTATTTATACAACATAGGTACTCTGGTCATTTTGGACATAATGAGAAGAAAGTAAAGAGAAGAAAGACACAGTAAAAGCTTTGGTTCTTCCAACTTACTTGTTCAACTGGGCCCAGGGGATAATTCTTGGTTCTTTTTTTTCTCTTTTGCTTTTTTTTTCTGAGACACAGTCTTACTCTTTCCATTCAGGCTGGAGTGCAGTGGCACACTCTCAGCTCACCGCAGCCTTGACTTCCAGACCTCAAGCAATCCTCCCACCTCAGCCTCCTGAGTAGTGGGGACTATAAGCATGCACCATCACATCTGACTAATTTTTTGTAGAGATGGGGTTTTACCATGTTGCCCAGGCTGGTCTCAAACTCCTAGGCTCAAGCCATCTACCTGCCTCAGTCTCTCAAAGTGCTGGAATTATAGGTGTGAGCCACTGTGCCTAGCTCGAATTATTTTTTTTCACAGAGAGGCAAAATATTTATTAACATTAAAAATCATGTATCTTTTCTACAATACATTTCTTTTTAAATTTATTTCCATAGGTTATTGGGGAACAGGTGGTATCTGGTTACATGAGTAAGTTCCTTAGTGATAATTGTGGGATTTTGGTGCACCCATCACCCACCCAGCATACACTGCATTCAATTTGTAGTCTTTTATCCCTCACCCACTTCCCACCCTTTCTCCCTGAGACCCCAAAGTCTACTGCATCATTCTTATGCCTTTGCATCCTCATCCAGCTCCAATAATTCTTAATGAGACTATCAATGCATGAAACCTTCCACTTTCTCCCTATCAGTCTCCTGGTTTCATTTTCTTCTTTATCTAACTTCAATTTTACAGTTTGTCAATATAATCATTCTTCTTAAACAAATCAGTGTCTCCCATGTCTCTCCCCTTCACACTGCCTTGACAAAACTGCAGCCAACCTTCTTCATGATTGCAACAGAGCAGTGGAATATTATAGAAAATCAAACATCCAAACTGGTTATTGTCATAAATTCACAATCAACAACCTCAACCACAGCAATATTACTCTACAAGCTCCCTGGGCTGATACCTTTTCTTCAGTCCTCAAACATCTCACCATTCTTTTCCATTCCTCCCACCCCTTTAAATTATGATACTTTCATTAAGAAAACAGTAGCCATTAGATAGAAATTCCCTGTCCTTTCCATAGTCAAATCTATAAGTCATCCTTCCCTCCACACCAACTGAACCAGTCATCTCCTTTCCCCTACTTTAAGTTTTTTGAGACAGAGTCACTCTGTCGCCCAGGCTGGAGTGCAGTGGCACAGTCTTGGCTCACTGCAGCCTCTGCCTCCTGGGTTTAAGTGATTCTCCCACCTCAGCCTCCCCAGTAGCTGGGATTACAGCCAGGCGCCACCATACCCGGCTAATTCTTGTATTTTTAGTACAGACAAGTTTTCACCATGTTGGCGTGGTATCTCATGCCTGTAATCCCAGCACTTTAGGAGGCCGAGGAAGGCAGATCACTTGAGGTCAGGAGTTCCAGATCAGCCTGGCCAACATGGTGAAACCCTGTCTCTACTAAAAATACAAAAAATTAGCCAGGCATGGTAGCACGAGCCTGTAATCCCAGCTACTCAGAAGGCTGAGGCAAGAGAATCACTGGAACCCGGGAGGTAGAGGTTGCAGTGAGCCCAGATCACACCACCACAGTACTTCAGCCTGGGAGACAGAGTGAGACTCTGTCTAAAAAAATAAAAGCAAAAGCTACTCATCCTCACACACACTAAGCTTCAGTGTCTCAAAAATTTAAGCTCCCATGTTTTCCCACATGCAGGATGTACTATCTCCAGCTTTCTATGCAGTGGTTCCTTCTAGTTCTTCATACACATTTAAATGTCAACCCTATGTACAGCCTTCACCCACAAGATCAAAACACGTTCCTTTGTTACTCTCTCATCCTGGCATACTATTCATTATTTTTATCACATATTCTTACATGGCAATTTTCCCATATATTTATCTTCTTATGTCCCCTTCCATTATACTATAAGCTCCATTAGGGCACAGATTATTAAATAGATTCAACTCAAATATCATTCAGGATCCACTACATGCAAGGAATCTTGACAGGCAACTTGGAAGTTACAAAGAGTAAATCAAAGTAACAAAGATCCTGTTCCCAGCATGTACATAATCTATTTGTAGAGATAACTACAATCTCTTTGGAAAAATAACTGCTTTTTTTTTCTTTTTTTTTTTTAGTCAGGGTCTCACTCTGTTGCCCAGGCTGTAGTGCAGTGGCATGATCACGGCTGACTGCAACCTCTACCTCTGGGTTCCAGAGGTTCTCCTGCCTCAGCCTCCCAAGTAGCTAAGCTACAGGCGCTTATCACCACACCCGGCTAATTTTTGTATATTTAGGAGAGACAGGGTTTCAGCATGTTGGCCAGGCTGGTCTTGAACTCCCAGCCCCAAGTGATGTGCCCACCTCCGCCTGCCAAAGTGCTGGGATTATAGGCATGAGCCACCCACCCAGCCTGCATTCTTAACTATAATGCAAAGTAGATAATATACCATACAAAATCGGTACAAAGTGCTATAGAATAGAAAGAGAAACAGACAAAATGTAGAGAAAATGATGAAGAAAGCCCTTATAGAAAAAGAGGGTACAGCTGGGTGCGGTGGCTCATGCCTGTCATCCCAGCACTTGGGGTGGCCAAAGTGGTGGATCACAAGGTCAGGAGATCAAGACCACCCTGGCCAACATGGTGAAACCCCATCTCTACTAAAAACACAAAAATTAGCTGAGCATGGTAGTGTGTGCCTGTAATCCCAGCTTCTTGGGAGGCTAAGGCAGGAGAATTACTTGAACCAGGGAGCCAGAGGTTGTAGTGAGCTGAGATCGTGCCATTGCATCATTCTAGCCTGGGCAAAAAGATCAAAACTCCATTTCAAAAAAAAAAAAAAGGTCCAGGTGCGGTGGCTCACGCCTGTAATCCCAGCACTTTTGGAGGCCAAGGCAGGCAGATCACCTGAGGTCAGGAGTTCAAGACCAGCCTGACCAACATGGTGAAATCCTGTCTCTACTAAAAATACAAAAATTAGCTGGGTGTGGTGGCGTATGTCTGTAATCCCAGCTACTGAGGAGAGTGAGGCAGGAGAATTGCTTGAATCTAGGAGGCAGAGATGGCAGTGAGCCAAGATCATGCCATTGCACTCCAGCCTAGGCAACAGAGCAAGATGCTGTCTCAAAAAAAAAAAAGAAAATCAGGTAAAATGTTGCTCAAAAAAAAAAAAAAAAAAGTACCTCTAGGCTGGGTGCAGTGGCTCACACCTGTAATCCCAGCACTCTGGGAGGCCTCAGTGGAAGAATTGCTTGAAGTGAGGAGTTCAAGACCAGTCTGGACAACATAGCAAGACTTCATCTCTATTTTTAAATTTTGTAATAGAAAAAAAAAAAATGAAAAATAGCTCTCTACAAAACACAACCTGAAGTCTTTTGAATCATTCAACTGATCAAAGTTCCCACCAATATTAACCAATAGCAAGTATGTACTCAAAAAAACATCAGTATGAATTATCATTATATAAAACTTATGAGAAATCTGTTTGGAATAACTATTTCATTTTACTTTTAATTATAAATTCATCTCTACTCTTACAAATCAGAATAAATCTGGATCCATATGTAGCAATAAAACACACAATCTTTTATTAAGATATTTACTATCAATCTGCAAATTTGCCTTTGTCAAAGATATTTACCAAACCAAAAAAAAGTAAGTGTGCAATATATTTGGTCATCTGGAAAATATAAGTTAAAACTACTCTAAGATGCCACTTCATACTCATTAGAATGACTAAAATCAAAGAGACTAACAACTCAAGTAGTAGCAAGGATGTGGAACAAATGATCTCATAAACTGCTGATGAAGTATTAAGATAATATAACTATTCCATGGTTCTCTTTGGAGAACCATTTGGCAATTTCTTATAAAGTTAAACATACATGTGCCCTGTGACACAACAATTCTATTGCATTCACCCAAGAGAAATGAAATGTTTACAAAAATATTTGCACAGGAATGTTTATAGCAGCCTTACTCATTATAACAATCAAAAACTGAAAATTAGCCAGGCTCACACCTGTAATCCCAGCACTGTGGGAGGCTGAGGTGGGCAGATCACTTGAGATCAGCAGTTTGAGACCAGCCTGGCCAACATGGTGAAACCCCATCTCTACTAAAAATACAAAAATTAGCAGGGCATGGTTGTGCGTGCCTGTAATCCCAACTACTCAGGAGGCTGAGGTGAAAGAATCACTTGAATTCAGGATGCAGAGGTTGCAGTGAGCCGAGATCATGCCACTGCACTCTAGCCTGGGTGACAAAGCAAGACTGTCTCAAAAAAAAAAAAATAGAAGAATGGAAAAACAAAGTGTGGTATATTCACAAAATGACATTCTGTGTCATTTAGGAAATTATCTGTTGTCTGCAATAACGATGTAGAATTTACAGCCGGGCACAATGGCTCATGCCTGTAATCCTAGCACTTTTGGAGGCCGATGCAGGTGGATCATGAGGTCAGGAGTTCGAGACCAGCCTGGCCAATATGGTGAACCCCATCTCTACTGAAAATACAAAAACTAGCTGGGCATGGTGGTACATGCCTATCGTCCCAGCTACTTGGGAGGCTGAGGCAGAAGAATCACTTGAACCTGGGAGGCAGAGATTGCAGTGGGCCAAGATCATGCCACTGCACTCCAGCCTGGGCAAAAAAGTGAAACTTCATCTCAAAAAAACAAATTATTATTCAATAATGATGCCTTATTTTTATTTTCTTCAGATTCTGTCTCGTTTTAAAGTGCATTTTAAAGAGTCTCTAGTTGAAGATCATTTTGATTCTGAAAATAACCTTACCTTTTGTTTAGTACCTCACTTGGGTTTTATCACAATATAAACTTTTTTTTTTTTTTTTTTTTTGAGACGGAGTATCGCTCTTGTTGCCCAGGCTGAAGTGCAATGGCGCAATCTCGGCTCACCGCAACCTCCACCTCCTGGGTTCATGGAATTCTCCTGCCTTAGCCTCCTGAGTAGCTAGGACTACAGGCATGTGCCACCACGCCCAGCTAATTTTTTGTATTTTTAGTAGAGACGGGGTTTCACCATGTTGACCAGGATGGTCTCGATCTCTTGACCTCATGATCCACCCGCCTTGGCCTCCCAAAGTGCTGGGATTACAGGCATGAGCCACCGTGCCCGGCTTCACAATATAAACTTTTGAAGGATTTTTAAATTGGTGCCTTTCAGAAGCAAATAAGTCACATGGTTTTAAACGATATTCCCATAGAAACTCTTAAATGTGTTTGCACCTATATATTTTTTCTTTTTTTTTTTTTGAGCTAGTGTCTCTCTCTGTTGCCCAAATGAGTGCAGTGGCATGATCACGGCTCACAGCAGTCTCAACTTCCTGGGCTCAAGTGATCCTGGGAGTATCACTGGGCCTACAGGCACACATCACCATGCCTGGCTAATTTTTGTATACTTTGTAGAGATAGCGTTTTGCCATGTTGCCCAGGCTGGTCTGGAACTCCTGAGCTCAAGCAATCCAGCCTCCCAAAGTGCTGGGATTACAGGCATGAGCCACCACACCTGGCCTATTTTTCTCTTATGAATGCTCAGTCCATATTCATCTAACTGAAGGGTTCTCTCCAGAAATTACTCATGTAAGGAAAGACTGGCTTAAATTACTACTGTGATGGAAACCATGCCATAAGGAGATATAACCTGGACCTGAGGTAAATTGAATACTGTAATCAACAAACTGTGGCTTAGAGCTTACAATTTTCTATTGATTATGGTTTCCTTAGTAGAAAAATAGATGTATAAAACAAAAAAAGGACTACTATGCAGCAATAAAAAAGAATGTAGTACTGATACACGCAATTAACATGGATGAATCTCAAAAGTATTAAGCAAAAGTAGTCATGTTAATAAAAAAAAAACGTATGTGGTATGATTCCATTTATATGAAATCCGAGAACAGACTTAAAGTCAGAAAGTAGCTGGGGAGAAGGAGGGCAAAAGAACTTGGTGGGGCATCAAACAACTTTCTACAGATCATTTGTACAGATTAAGTCACTGTTCTGTATATTATCCATCCCTAGATTCCACCTAAGAATCAAGATCACCCAAAAGAAAAATGGACCAAGAACAAGAACAAGCAACTTCACTTAAAGGAAATACCTAAAGATTAATCATTATATTTTAAATGTCCCACTAGTGACCAAATAAATACAAATTTCAGAAACCAGTTACTATTTCCTATCAAATTAGCAAATATTTTAAAATAATAATACTGCTGGCAAAGCTGTACATCTCAATCTCATACACTGTTAATGGGAATGTAAACTAGTACAGCCATTTTAGAAAGCAACTATGCAATGTTTTGCTCTCCTGAGAGCTCTAGAAATGTTAATATACTTTGACTTGATAATCCTACTTACAGGAATCTATTTTGAGAACACAGAAATACTGAAAAAGACTTATATTTAGCAATAGTCATGGTGTTTTATAATAATTGGAAACAAACACTCTAAGTGTGAACACAATAAAAATAATAAATAGTATGTCAATTAACAGAATATTCCTCAGCTGTTTTAAAATGTTTTCTGGCTGGGTGCAATGGCTCATACCTATAATCCCAGCACCTTGGGAGGCCAAGGCAGGTGAATCACTTGAGATTAGGAGTTTGAGACCAGTCTGGCCAAAATGGTGAAACCCCATCTTATGAAAAATACAAAAATTAGCTAGGTGGGGTGATGCACCTCTGTAGTCCCAGCTACTCAGGAGGCTGAGACACTTGAACCTGGGAGGTAGAAATTACAGTGTGCCGAGATCACACCACTGTACTCTACCCTGAGCAACAGAGCAAGACTCTCTCAAAAACAAAAACAGTTTTCAAATAATTATAATAAAAATAATAAAATACATATTATATAATACGTTGTTTAAAAAGCAGCTCCAAAATTATGTGTATAGTAAAAATATGCATGAAGAAAAAACAGAAACAGACAAGAAATGTTAATGTTATTTTTAAAAATGAATTAGGGGCCAACATCAGAAACTATGATTATATCTCACAAGTGTCTGGGTTTCATTATAAGAACACAAGTGGCCGGGCTCGGTGGCTCACGCCTATAATCCCAGCACTTTGGGAGGCCGAGGCGGGTGGATCGCAAGGTCAAGAGATCAAGACCATCCTGGTCAACAAGGCGAAACCCCGTCTCTACTAAAAATACAAAAATTAGCTGGGCATGGTGGTGCGCGCCTGTAGTCCCAACTACTTGGGAGGCTGAGGCAGGAGAATCGCTTGAACCCAGGAGGCGGAGGTTGCACTGAGCCGAGATCGTGCCATTGCACTCCAATCTGGGTAACAACTGCGAAACTCCGTCTCAAGAACACAAGTGATATATCCCTCACTAATGAGGTCTAGTGGAGGGAAGAAAAAAAAGACTAATAAGAATGTTCCTTAAAAAAAAACAAACCATTACCATTATTTTAGATAAAAATTCCCAACTTATCAAATGAAGTCAAAGTCCTTCAGGGTATCCTAACAAATCTACAGTCAAGAAAAAGCTACAGAATTCAGTTCAATGCAAATATATACAAACCATGTTTAATTCAAACTAGGGAAAATAATTAGATGATTAAGTGATTTTCCACAGAACTGAGCTCAAACGATTTTACAAAGCAACAAAAGAAGGGAAAGGCACTGCCAGAAGTCAAGCCAGCAACCTGATTTCTGAGGAAATTAGTTTTTACTTGACAAAGTACTGGCCTCTAAAGAAGCACAACTCTACAAAGAGATGAGACACATAAAACTCCAACACTGTAAAAGAAAAATATCTGCTTTTCTCTTTGCTCTTAAGATCTCCAAAAGAGAATAATTAATGAGTATTAAAAACAGGGGAAAAAAAGACCCAATTTAAAGTTAAACATTCTAAAAACAGTAAGTTTCTTTCAAAATGCTAAGCAAATTTTACAAATTGTAAAACAATTGTATTTTTGTTATTTTCAAAACTAAAAGGAAAATATCATGCCATTTCTAACCTTCCGTTAGGATTACATGGAAGACTTTAGTATTAATTATATTAATTATGGACTTAAATTTATCAAGGTTAATAAAACTTCATAATACTTCTATAATGTTTTTAATCACTAAAGAATATTTCCTTGAATTTTCAATTTAAAAAATAAAGCCTTTATACGTGATCTTCCTTCAGAAAAAGGCTATGTGTAATAATACAACAGAGTCTTCTAAAGATAAAAAGGGTGCAAGGATAGGTATATTAAAGAGAAGAAAGGAGAGAGAAAGGAACACGTATGAAGATTTTCTTCCTTTAAGTCACATGTTTAAGGACCTGACCCTGATTTCTATTTAATGGCCTAGCACTGGAAGCTTCCAAGTAACTAATGACACAAGGATGCCCAGTAGGCAAGGATTAGCTGCTGAACTTCATTTACCGTTCGAATATAGGGTAACCTAAGGATGAAATTATACAATCTGTATATTTAAATCAGCAGATTCATTTATAACCTATTCTTGCAACTCTAAACTGTTTACCTTGTACCATGACCCCAACTGCCACTCTAGACCAAAAGGCCAACAAATTGCTACTAGGAAAAATTAGAGACAAAGCAGAAAATTTCATTAAACTTTGTAACAAACCAATAAACAAAAAGTAATGGTCTCAACTAATGATTCTGGGACAACTAGCTATCCATATACAAAAGAATTAAGTTGAGCCCCTTCCCCCATACTATACACAAAAATTGCCTCAAAAGGGATCACAGACTTAAATGTGAGAACCAACTCTATAAAACTCTTAGAAGACGCTGACATGGAGTAAAAAAAAAAAATTAAAAAGAAAAAAGAGCCAGGCGCAGTGGCTCACACCTATAATCCCAGCACTTTGGAAGGCTGGGGGGACGGGGAGATCACCTGAGGTCAGAAGTTTGAGACCAGCCTGACCAACACAGAGAAACTCCATCTCTACTAAAAATACAAAAATTAGCCAGGCGTGGTGGTACATGCCTATAATCCCAGATACTCAGAAGGCTGAGGCAGGAGAATCACTTGAAGCAGGGAGGTGGAGGTTGCAGTAAGCTGGTATCGTGCCATTGCACCCCAGCCTGGGCAACAAGAACAAAACACTATCTCAAAAAACAAAAAAGAGAGAGAGAAAAGAAACTAAAACTCTCACAAGAAAACACAGGCATAAATATTCACAACCTTGGATTGGTTGATGGTTCTTAGATATTATATCAAAAGCATAAGCAGAAAAAAAAAGTTGGAATTGAGTCGGCATGATGGCTAACACCTGTATTCCCAGCTACTAGGGAAGCTAAGGCAGGAGGATCATGAGCCAGAAGTTTGAGGCCAGCCTGGACAATACAGGGAGATCCCTATGTGTTTAAAAAAAAAAAAAGAGAGAGAGAGAAAAAAAAAGCTGGACTTCGTTAAAATGAAAAATTTTTGTGCTTCAAAGGACACCATCAAGAAAGTGAAAAGAGAGCCCATAAAACGTGAAAAAAATACTTGTAAATTATTAAGTCTGACAAGGAACTTAAACCCAAAATATATAAAGAAAACATATATTATAACCCAATAATAAAAAGACAAGCCAACTGTTAACAAATGGGCAAGGATATAAAAAGATACTTCTTCCATGAAGATAGACAAATGGCCAATAAGCATATGAGAAGATTCTCAACATCCCTAGGCATCAGGGAAATGCAAATCAAAACTACAATTAATTTCTACTTTATACCCACGAGACTAGCTCTACTCAAACAGAGATTAGCCTGAGCTGTGGCTCACACCTGTAATCCCAACACTTTGGGAGGTGAGGAGGAAGAATCGCTTGAGGCCAGGAGTTCCAGACCAGCCTGGGCAACATAGTGAGACCCATGTCTACCAAAAACTTTAAAAAAAAATAATTAGTTGGGCATGGTGGTGTATGCCTGTAGTCCTAGTTACTAGGGAGGCTGAGGTGGGAGGATAGTTGAGACAGGAGTTTGAGGCTGCAGTGAGCTATCATGCCCACTACATTCCAGCTTGGGTGTTAGACCAAGACCTTGTCTCAAGACAACAACAACAACAACAACAAAAGAGGTAATAACAAGTTAGTGACAATGCAAATTGGAATCCTTATTCGCGCTGCCGGTGGGAATGTAAAATGGTATAGATGCTTTGGAAAATCTCAAGAGTTACCATATGACCCAGCAATTCCACTACTTATGGACATATACACACAAAAAATGAAAACAGGCCAGGCACAGTGGCTCACAAATGTAGTCCCAGCACTTTGTAGGGGGAGGCAGAATAGCTTGAGCCTAGGAATTCAAGATGAGCCTGGGCAACACAGTGAGAAACTCTCTCTCTAAAAGGGAAAAAAAAAAAAAGGCCAGCATGGTGGTGCATGCCTGTGGTCCCAGCTACTCGAGAGGGTGAGGTAGGACCATCTATTGAGGCTGGGAGGTTAAGACTGCAGTAAGCAATAATTGCACCACTACATTCCAGCCTGGGCTACAGAGCAAGACCCCCTCTCAAAAATAATAATAATAGTCTAAATTGTTTTAAAAAGAAAAAAGAAACGAAAACACATGTTCACACAAAAACTTGTAAATGAATGTTCATGTCAGCTTTATCTGAATAGCCAAAAACTAGAAATAATCCAATGTCTAGCAGCAGGAGAAAAAATTTTTAAAATTGCAATATATCCGTATTATGGAACACTACTCAGCAATAAAAAGTAATGGATAGACAAATAACATGGCTAAATCTCGAATTAATTAGGCAGAGTGAAAGAAGTCAGACATCCCCTCTCAAAAGAAAAAAAAATAATATATACTACATAATGCTATTTATATAAAATTGTAGAAATTGCAAATAATCCATAATGACGGATGGCAGATCTGGAGTTGCCTGTGGGATTAAAAAGGGAAAGATGGATTACAAAAGGTAGGAAACTTTTGGCGTGATGAGTATGTTCCTTACCTTAGTTGTAGTGTACACATATGTAAAAACTCATTATACTGCTTACATTTTTTTTTGAGATAGGATCTGGCTCTGCTGCCCTAGCTGTAGTGCAGTGGTGCAATCTCAGCTCACTGCAACCTCCAACTCCTTGGCTCAAGCGATCCTCCCGCCTCAGCCTCCCGAGTAGCTGGGACTAACAAGCACAAACCTCCATTGTTGGCTGATTATTGTATTTTTTGTAGACATAGGGTTTCACCATGTTGGCCAGGCTGGTCTCAAACTCGTTGAGCTCAAGCAATCTACCCTTAGCCTCCCAAAGTGCTGTGCTGGGATTACAGACTTGAGCCACTGCACCCAGCCCTGTTTACCTGAAATATGGGCAGTTTCACCATATGTCAATTATACCTGAATAAAGCTATTTTTAAAATACGCATGTTTGGTAAGAAAAAAGTAGAAAAAGGATGGATGCAGTGACTCACACCTTTATTTGCAGCACTTTGGGAGGTTGAAGTGGGTGGATCACTTGAGTTCAGGAGTTCAAGACCAGCCTGGCCAACATGATGAAACCCCATCTCTACTAAAAATTCAAAAATTAGCCAGGTGTGGTAGTGCATGCCTGTAATCCCAGCTACTTGGAAGGCTGAGGCAGGAAAATCGCTTGAACCTGGGAGGCAGAGGTTGCAGTGAGCTGAAATTGCGCCATTGCATTCCAACCTGGGCAACAAGAGCGAAACTCCATCTCAAAAAAAAAAAAAAAAAAAAAAGTAGAAAAAACAGGCTGAGAGCTTTTAAATATGACAGAACTTTTTAAAAGTCAAAATATGTGGCCAGGCACGGTGGCTCATGCCTATAATCCCAGCACTTTGGGAGGCCAAGACAGGCAGATCACGTAAGATCAGGAGTTCAAGACCAGCCTGGCCAACATGGCAAAACCCCATCTCTACTAAAAACACAAAAAATTACCCACGTATGATGGCAGGCACCTGTAATCCCAGCTACTTGGAAGGCTGAGGCAGAGATGTGCTTGAACCCAGGAGGCGGAGCTTGAAAAACCAAAATATTTAACTGACCCTCACATGGTAATAGCTGAATTTTCAGCATCCACTGATGGAGAAAATAGTCAAAACACAACCAACCAAAGCTACCCTGAATTCAGGCTAGCCTTTTAAAAATAAAGATTTTTAAAACTCATCTCAATATTTATTTGAAGAATGGAACTGTATATACATACATACATATATTTAGAACATATTGCTTTAGTCTAATTTTTCTCTTTAAGAAGGCAGGCAATAATTGATGAATGTATGTATTTAAGAACTCTAGATAACTGCAGAAAACATCTACGCCAACTCAAAGACTTGCAGGTAACAAACTGAGAACCACCAATAAAGATACCCAGTACCAAGAAGATTCAATACAGCACTTAAATATTATCTTAAATAAAATAGAAGTGAAGTCTAATGAAAATTTATCTAATAGGTTCCCTAGCTATATTTCATAATTCAAAATAATTTAGAGATTAATGATAACACTGCTAACCTGGGTGCAGATAATTAAGAATTTACAGCAGAGCGAGGGGGCTCACACTTGTAATTCCTGCATTTTGGGAGGCTGAGGCAGGCAGATCATGAGGTCAATAGATCGAGACCCTCCTGACCAACAATGATAAAACCCCATCTCTACTAAAAAAAATACAAAAATTGGCTGGGCGCGGTGGCTCACGCCTGTAATCCTAGCACTTTGGGAGGCCAAGGTGGGTGGATTACCAGAGGTCAGGAGTTCAAGACCAGCCTGGCCATCATGGTGAAACCCCATCTTTATTTTATTTTTAAAAAATATAAAAAATATACAAAAAAAATTTAAAAATACAAAAATTAGCTGGGCATGGTGGTGCATGCCTGTAGTCCCAGCTACTAGGGAGGCTGAGGCAGGAGAATTGCTTGAACCAAGGAGGCGGAGGTTGCAATGAGCCAATGTCATGCCACTGTACTCCACGGGGGCAACACAGCAAGACTCCGTCTCAAAAACAGGAAAAAAAAATAAATATGCCAGGCATGGTGGCGCACCCCTGCAGTCCCAGCTACTCAAGAAGCTGATACAGGACAATTGCTTGAATTTGGGAGGTGGAGATTACAGGGAAGCGGTGATTGCAGGGAGGAGAGACTGTGCCACTGCACTCCTGCCTGGGCATCTTTAAATAAATAAATAGATGAAATTAAGTAAATAAACCTTCATAGATTATCTACATGATACAATCAAAATGTACCTGAGATGTACATATGCACAACTGACTAGATGAAAATATCACTAACTTTTACTTTTCCAAAGTCAAAGGTAATCAAGGCCAATCTTAAAGTTATGAATTTAGCTGATTTCTGTGTTCCTGGTTGCCCCAGCTTTGCCTTTATTCAGAGCTAAGCAGTTTTCTACAGCTTTTCCCTCTTCTTCCCTAATTAAACTAGAAATGTTCCAAATTAACTGTAATTCACCTTAATATAATCAAGTTACCATAATTAAGATTTTGCTGTCCTACTCAGAAAATTCAAGACTTTGATCTTGGTTAAAATAACGTAAGATAAGCTAGGCATGGTAGCTCATAACTGTAATCCCAACACTTTGGGATGATCGCCTGAGTTTAGGAGTTTAACAAGACCCTGTCTCTACTGCCACCCCCCCCCCAAAAAAAAATGGCTGAGCGTGATGGCTCACACCTGTAATCCCAGCACTTTGGGAGGCCAGAGCAGATGGATTACCTGAGGTCAGGAGTTCGAAAACAGCCTGATCAACATGGTAAAACCCTGTCTCTACTAAAAATGCAAAAATTAGCCAGGCATGGTGGCACACACCTGTAATCCCAGCTACTTGGGAGGCTGAAGCAGGAGAATCACCTGAACCCATGAGGCAGCGGTTGCAGTGAGCCGACATGGTGTCATCATACTCCAGCCTGGGCAAGAAGAGTGAAACAACATCTTAGGGGGGTGGGTGGGCCAGGTGTGGTGGTTCAGCCAGGTGCGGTGGCTCACATCTGTAATTCAGCACTTTGGAAGGCCAAGGTGGGCAGATTACAAGGTCTGATTCAGACAAGGGCAGATTCAGACTATCCTGGTCAACATGATGAAACCCCATCTCTACTAAAAATACATAAACTAGCTGGGCTTGGTGGTGCATGCCTATAATCCCAGCTACTCTGAAGGCTGAGGCAGGAGAACTGCTTGAACATGGGAGGCGGAAGTTGCAGTGAGCCAAGATTGCACCACTGCACTCCAGCTAGTGACAGAGCAAGACTCTCAAAAAATAAAAATTTAAAAAATGTAACTGAGCATGCCTATAGTCCCAGCAACTGGGGAAGCTGAGGCAGGAAGAGCACTTGAGCCCAGGATGTTAAGGCTGCAGTGAGCCATGGTCATGACACTGCACACCTTCCTCCTAGGCAAAGAGCAAGACTCTATCTCAAAAGAGAGTAAAGTAGGTTATCAGCAAACAAGTGGGAAGAAACAGGGTTTTCGTGGGTAGAGAAGGGGAAGTCACTAAACATTAATTACTAATATAGCAACGCCTTGGTTAATACATTTAAGATGACTATGGGGTCTCTTCGTAATCCCATACTGCACTGGAAAGGACAAGTGGGAAGGGTTGAACTAGTTAAGGTTGCTGGGAACCTCCCAAGTGCTGCAGAAGCAGACATAAGTCAAATCTTCTAAATCCACAGGGTCCTTCCAAGGCTGTCATCCTCATTGCTTCTCTGCTTTTTGGCTCAGATCAAGTGTCCAAGGCTCTCATCCTCTAGGACTACCACTTCTCAGTCTACTTACTTGCCTTCTGACATGCTTTCTTGAGGGGAAGAAAACAAAGAAGAATTATTACAAGCAGCAGAGCTAGGCACAGTGGCTTACACCTGTAATCCCAGCACTTTGGAAGGCTGAGGCGGGCAGATCACGAGGTCAGGAGTTCAAAACCAGCCTGACCAACATGGTGAAACCCCGTCTCTACCAAAAATACAAAAATTAGCCAGGCATGGTGGTGCGCACGTATAATCCCAGCTACTCAGGAGGCTGAGGCAGGACAATCACTTGAACCTGGGAGGCAGAGGTACAGTGAGCTGAGATCTCATCACTGCACTCCAGACTGGGCTACAGAAACTCCATCTCAAAAAAAGAAAAAAAACAAGCAGCAACTGCAGAGAATGAAGAATAAGTCCATGGGAAAGTGTTGCAAATAGAATCATCCTCCTTTACATGTCACTCCAGGAAAACTGCCAAGGACCGCTCACTCCTCTAGACACACTTCCTGCAGATCCTCCCGACTCCTCCTTAAGCATGTCAGTATTCTCCTTATTCTCCCTTTATTTCAATCCTCCTTTTGCCTCAAGATTTTGAAGTGATGTTTTATAATCTCCAAAATATATGGCAGTATTATACCAAGTATTTAATGATACCCTACTGATCATTACCTGTGTGTCGCAGCTGAACATATACCCTAAAGCCTTGTATAGTATTTCTGCCTCTTATAGTAAAATTTATGTTACATTATTAAAAGAAATTTCCTTTGTCACCAAGGGATGTATTATAACATCAAGATTAAAAAAATAAGATAGTGGCCAGGCGTGGTGGCTCACGCCTTTAATCCCACCACTTTGGGAGGCCGAAGAGGGCAGATAACCAGGTCAAGGGAAATCTAGACCATCCCGGCCAACATGGTGAAACCCCATCTCTACTAAAATACAAAAACATTTAGCCAGGCATGGTGGGGCACGCCTGTAGTCCCAGCTACTCGGGAGGCTGAGGCAGGGGAATCGCTTGAACCTGGCAGGCAGAGGTTGCAGTGAGCCAAGATCACGCCCAGCCTGGCAACAGAGCAAGACTCCATCTCAAAAAAAAAAAAAAAAAAAGATAACAAAAAAAAATTTTTTTATTTAAGAAGTATATTGTTTTATTTCTCCCCAGCCCTATCCAGAAAACATAAAAGGAGGGAGGGAGGCAGAAAGGGCGGTGGGAAAGGGTTGAAGAACTACTGGGTACTATGTTCACTACCTGGGTAACAGAGTCAATCATACCCCAAACCTCAACATCACACAATATACCCACATAACCAACCTGCAATATGTACTCTCTGAATCTGAATTTTTTTTTGAAAAAGGGAAAAAATTGGCTAGGCGTGGTGGTTCACACCCATAATCCCAGCACGTTGGGAGGCTGAGATGGGTAGATCAGGAGTTTGAGACCAGTTATGGTAAAACTCCATCTCTACTAAAAAAAAAAAATACAAAAATTAGCCAGGAGTGGTGGCACACACCTGTTGTCCCAGCTACTCAGGAGACTGAGGCAGGAGAACTGCTTGAAACCAGGAGGCAGAGGTTGCAGTGAGATCATGCCACTGCACTCCAGCTTGGGCGACAGAGTGAGACTCAGTCTCAAAACAAATAAATAAATAAAAGGGAAAAAAATCAGAGTTCAGAAATCAGCAGAATTCAAGAACTATTCTCCAGAAATCAAAACCTGTTAAGCACAATAAATGTGTTTTGGCAAGTCCAAAATAAAATGTAACTTTTCAAGTACTCCATTATATACTTTTTAAAAAAAAAAAAAGATTAGAAATTTTTAAAGCAAACAAAAACTAGATATAAAGGTTTTATACTTTTACAGAACTAGATTTTCTGTTACCCACATTTCCGTTAGAATTTATTGTACGGCAAGCTGGAGAGCAGGAAGCAGAAAAGCAGATCAGAGACTATTATAAAACAAAAGAAGGCTTCTCTGAATTAGAAAATAAACTTAATTAACTAGTGTTAATTGAACTTCCACTTTTTCAAATCACTTACCTAAATAAAACTTTGATATGTGAAACTGAGTCTCACTAAAAAGCATAGGAGCACGTTGTTTCTTTGGGATTTAAAAACCACCATTTATTCAACTGCAGATAACCAAACCCCACTGTAAAATGATTTGGGCAATCAAAGCTATTCCTAGATAAGTATAATCAGATGAACAGTAAGTCCACTTACTAAAACCATGTAATCAAACTGCTCAGTGTTCTCAATTATGAAGAATGAACTTTTCTATTTGTCACACACTCAAAGAAGAATTTCACATTCTTCCATCATTTGGTGCAGAACTGAACAATCTACATAAATGTACCATTACTTAAACAAAAACTCTAGTGGTAGGAATAATCCACTGAACTCAATGCAAGAAATCAAAAGCTTTCCTTCTCAGAACTTTTGTCACAGAAAAAAATTATTAAATTTGTTTTGTGGAAAGACTGCCTCTGCTTTAGAACTCAGACATGCAATGGTTGTATGCCTTGCAGTCTTCCAAATGAAAATAAAAATGTTAAGGAAATATAATCTGAAATAAAACTAAAAATGATTTTTGACAGAGAAAAAAAAATCAAAAAAATCCTGATGCAAAGCTATAACAAGAGTTTCTTCACAATTTCATAAAACATTAATGAAAGGGTTACATAATCTCCTGGATTAAAGATTTTAAAGAAAGCTGCAAGGATCTCTTTCAGTTTTCAATACTGCTTTCTCTGTTCTTACAGCCACTAAAACATATCTAAATCAACTCCTAAATATAAACCATCTAGCTTTCAATAGAAGACAAATCAAACCAAGTGCAGATAAAACATATATATTCTTTTTAAAAACACACTGTAAATTACATTTAGGTTCCTCAAACAAGTTTACAACATGTACCACATCCAGTTTATTCTCAAGGGAGAAAACCATCAAAACAAAAGCTCCTGCTTAAGAAATGATATACTCCGTAGTTAAGCCTCTATCCCAGGTGCATTTTGCTGTCACATATTATCACTATTTCTTTTCTCTACAAAAATCTAAAAATTGTATATCTAGTTCCTTTAAAAATACCTATGTATTATATGTTTTATATTTAGTGTAAGGACAAGAAATGCTTAATACTATTACTCTCTAAAAAGGAAATATCTTTTCATTTTTCTCTTTTGCAATGTTTCTTACCTTGTTTTTGCTTATTTTCTACACATGAAATTTTCTCAAGCCAGTCCATTTCAGTGTCAGTTGTTAACTGTCAATGTGCCTGTGTATACTCAGGCTTTTATAATGCTTTACAGTACAGTGATAAAAAAGAAAGGGTGAAGAAGAGGGCATAAGTGAAACAAAAGTGGACCACTTTGAGGAACACCATGCAATTTCTCTTCCTCAAATTCCCTTAAGTTCTCATGCCAAAGATTCTCAATATCCAAAAAAGTTCCAGAGTCGGAGGCATTAACACAATATGCAACAAGACAAACACAGGAGGAGCCAAATCTGAAACTGAAGAAATTTAGTGAAATGTTAATACTCACCCCCCAAAAAACAAAAATAAATAAATAATAAACCCAACCCCTAGATACTGGGTAGGAAGTTGCTTTTGCATGGCTCAAGGTTTTTCCAACTTTTTTTGAGACGGAGTTTCGCTCTTGTTGCCCAGGCTGGAGTGCAATGGCGTGATCTCAGCTCACTGCAACCTCCACCTCCCAGGTTCAAGCAATTCTCCTGCCTCAGCCTCCCAAACAGCTGGAGTTACAGGCACGTACCACCAAACCCGGCTAATTTTGTATTTTTATTAGAAACAGGCTGGTCTTGAACTCCTGACCTCAAGTGATTCACCCACCTCAGTCTTCCAAAGTTTTGGAAGCCGTGCCCGGCTTTCAAACTTTTTTTTTTTTTTTAAGAGATGGGGTTTCATCATATTGGCCAGACTGGTCTTGAACTTCTGACCACCCACCTCAGTCTCCCAAAGTGCTGGGATTACAGGTGTGAGCCACTGCACCTGGCCTTCAAACTTTTTTAACTGTAAGAAATGTATTTTATCCTTTGACCAGGAACTCAAAAAAAAGAGAAAGAAAGAAAAAGAGAGAAATACACTTTACATCGTAAAGTATACATATACGTAGGAGAAAAGTTTTTCCCAAAACAATACTTTCCTTACCAAGTGCAATGTCAGTGCATTCTGTTCTACATTTTATTTTCAATGCTAGTAAAACAACACTGATTCTATAAATTATTAAAAAATCACAGTCCACAGTTTGAAAAACACAGGCTTAAAAATGGGTATCCTTTGTAATAGGATCTTTTTGGTAATTTGCCTCTACCTGTCTCTTTAGCAGGATGAGCAGGTATTTTAAAGCTGCTATGATTATTACTGATTTCATTAAAGTAAGTAGTTCTTAAACTGTGGTCCTCTAACCAACGTGATCATCATTTGAAATAAATATAAATTATTGGGCTCCACCCCAGACCTACTGAAACCCCCAGGTGAGGCCAAGCAATCTACAGTTTACCAAGCCCTCCAGGTGATTTTGATGCAAGCTAATATCTGGAAGCCACCCCACTGAAGAAGTCTTTATCTTCTATTTAGCAATCCAGTACACACTGCTATGTGCCAGTCACTATCCTAAAAGCTCTAGAAATACTAACTCACATGAAGAAAAAACCAACATCACCTTATAAAGTAGGATCTATTACTATTAGCATTCTGATGAGGAAACTGCACAGAAACTTAGCTAAGTGGTGGAACTACAACTCAAACTTATTTTCAGTTTAGCACAGTATGCCTATTCTTTTTCTGATCAAGTATCTACTTCCACTCCCTTAGTTCAGCTACTCCTCCCCTCTCAAATTCCTCACCCTGTCAATGAACTTATTTCCAATATTACTGTCATCATCCTAAAACAAATTTCTTTTCTAAAAGACTAGAATGCAAGACACTTAACCTTGCTTTTAGGAGCTTTTCTTTGGTCCTAGGTGGCATCTTAGCATTAATTATGAAGTTGAAGTTTCTTCTATTTCTGAAGACCTCTGAACCTATTAATGGCTCTACTAATTTCTCTTGTATCTAGTGTCCTAGCCAGTTCCACCAGATGATTACTCTCTCCTCAGACAACTTTCTTTCTCGTCCACCTTATCTACTACCCGCTCCTATAAAGATTATTTCTCCCCTACCTCCGCCATCTCCGTTCCATTTTGCACGACTCCTCTCCAACTGAGAGAACTTCCACTTCCCTGCTGGCTCCTCACCCCAGTCTCAAACCCGAGCCACTCCTCGAGGACTTCTTTCCTGGTCCCCTGGGGATCCTCAGACCCAGGAGCTGCCAGGCCGGTTGGATCTCCCATCCCAGCCCAGCTACGGGGAGGAGGGGGCAGGGCGCTCCGGTTCCTCCCTCGTGCAGTTCAAGGTCTCCACCCGTCCGACCCTCCGAAGACCCACTGCTCCTCATCTCCCCCAGGAGCCCCCTCCCTTAGGTAGCCGCTTTTCTCAGTAGGGTCCCCAACCCCCTCCGAGCATTTCCTCAGACACCCTTACTTGGAGCAAGTCTGCTCCCTGTCACCCAGGACCCCGACCACCCTTGGTCTTCCCACCTCCCTCAAACCGGGGCCACTCCCCGTTCCCCTGCCCCCCCCACCCACCCTGCTCCCTCCACATGGGCCGCTGCCGGGCTGCCCGGGTTCCCCTTCTCCCTGGCACCCAAGCTGTCCCGGGACACTCCAAGACACCCCGACCTCAGAGCAGGCAGTTACAGGTCACCGCACTCTCTGGGACCCTGTACGCTTCCGTCTCCTCAAAGACCTATTTCTCACACACTGGCCGCCAGTCAGTGCCATAGACCAGAGCAGCTAGACGTCCCAAGGGACCTTCTGGCCTGACCCGTGTGGGTCCGACCCCAGCCTACTTTCCTCAGGCTAACTCCGCAGCCAGAAGCCCAGCCATTCTTCCCCGAGCCCAGTCAGCGCGAACTCGCCGCCGCCGCCGCCCCCGCCGCCGCCGCCCTGGCCCCGGCCCCGACTAGAAGTCCAGGCCCCCTTCCTCTGGCCTCCGCCTCCGGAGTGCTGAGCTGGCGATTCCGCCCCGCGACGGCCCCTAGATCTCTGACTCGCTTTACCGGCACTCACCTGCCGCTGCCCCCGACCAACTCCAGCGCCACTGCCTCTACCTCGGCCGCCAGTGGCCACCAAGCGCCACCACCTCCCCCATGACAACAGGCCCACCCCCTTTCATACTTCTAACCTATCCATTGGATAGTGGGGCGGCAGTTCTCCTCTTTGATTGGCTTAGTATACCCGCCCGTCATAGCGTCTTTGCCGCCCCTTTCCCTGAACCCGGTATTCGCCCCCGCCCGGACCTGGAGCGTCCTAGCCCAAGCTTTAGTTGTAATTGGCTGAGGGTTGGGCAATTCGAAGTTATGATAGGCTGAAAAAAATGTCTGTTAAGCTAACTGGCAAGCGATGTGACGACTAAGGTTGATTCAAGCTTGTGCACAGTTTAGTTGCACAGTAGAAAGCAAAGGCGGGGCAAACGCTCACATCCGAGGTTACCAGGGAAGGGTTAACTCTTTGTTGTAGAGTTTTCTCTGTAAACTCTTCCTCTTCTCCAGCTCTCTTTCTACAAGGAGAAGCTTATCTCTGCTAGCTTTACTCATAGGGGTAGTACTTATAAAACACTAACATCAGAGGTTGTGTTTAAGAAGTGTTTGTAAGCTCTGGGGAGAAAGATACCTTAGAGATAGAAATGTTCCCTTTTTTTCTTTGGATGCGTCCAATTTCATTGAAGTTCTTTCCAGGATCCTCCATGCTAAAGGGCAAAGCGCAACCTTTCATTTAGCAGAAATCAGTCAACTTCGGTTGCAATTATAGACGTCGTCAATAAACTGGAGTGGTTTGTTGGGAGTTATCCAGCTTTCAGATCCATTCCTGCCAAGTGGCCAGGCAGCCATTAGCAACTTTCTTTTTTCTTTCTTTTTTTTTTTTGAGACGGAGATTTGCTCTTGTTACCCAGGAGTGCGGTGGCGCTATGTCGGTTCACCGCAACCGCCGCCTCCGGGTTCAAGCGATTCTCCTGCCTCAGCCTCCCGAGTTGCTGGAACTACAAGGGAGCCCCACCACGCCCGGCTAATTTTTTAATAAATTTTTTAGTAAATACAGGTTTTCTCCATGTTGGTCTGGCTGGAGCTCCCCATCTCAGGTGATCCGCCCGCCTTGGCCTCCCAAAGTGCTGGGATTGCAGACGTGAGCTACCACGCCCGCCCGCAGCTTTCTAATAAGCGGACCATATTGTACCCTTATGATGCTGTGGAAATTAGAATTCCGCTTCCCCCACCTCTCACTGCCGCTTTGTTTTTCTGTTCAGCAATGCTTAAATAGCCCTACTAGCTGTGTGTCAGACACTTTAAAAGTTTCTCTCATTTTATTTTTTCTAAACCTCTCTTCTTCCTAGCAGTCTAAATTAGGGCCATTGAATGAATTGCTGGGTTGTGTTTTTTTTTCCTCACTTGGCACAATGCACAAGAATAAATGATTACATTTTTTATTCACTTGGGTACAAATCACAGTAGGCATTTTGAGAAATCTAGTGTTGCTATAAAAACTCTTATGCTTCTAGAAATATATTCATCATTAGCTTTTTGCTTTTCTTTTTTTTTCCACCCACTTTTCCTGCTCCTAAATAACAAAATGCTGGTCTGATTACTCTTTCAATTTCTAAATCAGATTTAAATGTACCTTCTCACAACTCCACTTATGATACACAAACCCATAGGCCATGAAACATAGCACCCAGGGATGGGTTAAGACACTGTTGGGCCATTTGGCGGCTCACACCTGTAATCTCAACACTCTGGGAGGCCGAGGCAAGCAGATCACTTGAGGTCAGGAGTTTGAGACCAGCCTGGCCAACATGATGAAACCCTGTCTCTATAGATCAAGTCATTGCACTCCAGCCTGGGCAGCAGAGGGAGACTCTGTCAAGATGGGGGGGGGGAGGGGGAGGAGGAGGAGGAGGAAGAAGAAGAAGAAGGAAGAAGAAGGAGGAGGAGGAGGAGGAGAAGACGACGACGACACTGTCAAGGAGGCATTCCCTGAAGGGTGTGGAGTTTGGAAATTTTGTGCTTTGTTCCTTTCTTCTTTCTGCTAACTCTTTGTCTCATATTTATTCTATTTACTAACCTCCTTTGCAGAGCAAGTTATAAGGAATCTAAAACTGGTTTATTATTCAGAAAAATATTGTCTTTTTTCTAACCTAGTTTAAATAAAGTACATACTTCTATCACCAAACTAAGTAGAAATTATTCCTCCAGTAACTATATGTAACAATAAAGTGCCTTTTCCTAGTTATTTTCCGGAACTTTCCTCCCCCTCCTCTGTTCCTCACCTTCCAATTTAGAAATAACCTCCCATTCAATTCAATGACTCACAAAAAGCCTGTGAAAGGAAAGTGGAAAAGCCAAAATAACTTAGAGATGTCTGAATCATTCAGTTGAAGGAAGGATCAGACATTAACCATAATAAGAGAGACGCCAAGACATAAGGCACGCCTGAGCTAACGTCCCATAACATGTGAAGTAATGCAAACATGAAGATGCCCCAAGAAAAAGCAAATACCAGTATGTCCTTTCACACAGTCTTTTAATATATCACCAGCAGCTTGCTTCTCTCTAGTCTTGGCAGTGTGCCGTACTACCAATTTTAGAGCAAGTTAGAAGACAATTAATGTCCTGACAGATAGGAAACAATAACGTCATAGAGGGCATGACCATTATTATGGTGCTTTGGGTAATAATGACTCTTGCACAGCCACAGTGACTAGGTGCCATAGAGAACATAGAATTAGGCCAGCCTTGCTAAGTGGACTTGCCATCTAAGTTTAGGAATGCAGTAAAATTACTATCACAAAATTAGGTGGAAAAAATGTCACAAAAGTCAATCGCTATTTCATACACGAAAAAAGAAAAAAGCATGCATAAATGCTTTTGCTCATACACACATGTCTATCATTCCTATTCTTTGTGATTATCGGTTAAGAAAGGACATTTAAAATAAATATGTTATAACCTAGTAAGAAGTAGAAGAACTTAAGGAAGGTTTTAAGGAACATGCTTTGACATAACAGAAAGCTATTGTGTTATTAGACTGTGCGGTACTGGAGGGGTTATTGCTTGTACCCTACATTTTGCTTTCATGTGCGCAAGGTAACCCTATCATGTAATTACTCCATCCAGCTTCTCTCTTTTCTTTCCTGTGTTTTATGCTTCTCCACCATTCTCAGGGCTCCCTCTCAGAAAGCAAGAACACTGGAGTCTGGGAGTCTGCAGCTTCGTGTTGTATGGCTGGCTGTGGAGGTGCTGCAGATGGTATCTGTTCAGAGCCACTTGGGCACAACCAAAATGGCAGGTATATTCAGGGCAAAAATAGCATTTATAAATCCCAATTAAGCAGAAAATAGAGGACTCAGAATGATATCCAATATCTGAGGAGTGATATGGTGTGCCTTAGGCTTTCCTGTATACTAATGCTGTTTCTCCTGCTCTCTTTCATATGTCACTTTTCAAGAGAGAAGAGTCCAAGTCTCCTTTCATTTCTATTTTAGCCCAGAGGGCAGTCTTAGTAGGGAAAGGCTCCATTTTTTGCTTTAGGATTTTTTTCTTCTGGATTCTACACACGATTCCAATTCCAACTAGATTAGAGAAATAAACAACCGGTGGAGAAGAAAATCGCTCAGATAGCAGACAAGGGCCAGAGCTGCCTGCCACTAGCAGTTGGAGGCAAGCCAAAATATTTGATAAGAGGTAGTTTCCTGAGTTAGGGATCTCTGAGGGTGGAGGCTGACAAAGATGAAGGGATTAGAGAGAAGGGGAGGGGAAAGGAGGGAAGAGGAGGGGACAAGGGGCAGGAGAGAAAAGGGTAAGAAAAGCTAGAAAAACAGTCAAGAAGCCCAATCAGAGGCTGAACCAGCTTAGAGTCCTACCTCGCCTATCCCCCACCACCACCCATGTGGACTTTATACCAGGTTGCATAATTACACCAGCAAAGTGCAGCCTCTGCCACTGGTTAAAAGGGAAAGTGTGCCAGGCTCCAGCCTATGGGACCGTTGTTCTCTTGCCACCTGGAAATCCTCCCAGAGCTCAAAGCCTGCTGCTCTGGGCAAAGCTGACAAGGAAGGATGGATTCATGCAGCCAACCAAGGAGCATATCTTCATTTGTTCCCCTTAAGGTGACCACTGGAAAAAAGCACTGGTTAAACAAAGGGAGACTATCTGGGAAAAGGTGTTTTTACCCTTTCAAGCTGGGGCGCTTTCACCCCAGGGAAGTGCCACGCTGCTTTCCACTCTGGAACAAAGCACTGTGATTTCAAAGTTCAAGGTTCTGTTTCATAGACGGGAAGAAAAAAAAAATCAGTGAAAGGAGGTGTTCTGGTCTCTCAGGCAGAAGCATTTGCTATCTGATTCCAGAGCTAGGGTAATTTTTAAATACCACACTATGACTTTTCATTACTAAATGCATTCATTTTCATCCTCAAGAAAAGTGTATGCACCCTTCCACCTGCTTTACATATTATGGGTAAGACAGCTGGAGTGCTTGTAAAAATGGATGGACTTGTAGCTCTTAGCTCTGCCATTGTGCTACTGACTGGAGCCCCTGGTTACTATCACCAGATCTATGGGTGGACCAGCTATTCTTCTGCAGCAGGGAGTGGACCGACTCAAAGCACTTAGCACCATATAAACTTTTGTCCATCTCTGTTTTACATGCACACAAAGAGTTTCCTGGAAACATGGCTACACTCCAAGGATTTCAGAGGGTAGAATTCTTCTAGAACTACCGTGTTCCAATCACTTGGAACCTCATGAGAAAGCAGACTTAAAGTCAGATTCTAGAATCTAATATGTTCCTAAAGCTCTGGCTCTGCCATTTACAACTGTGTGAAACATTGATTTATCACCCTAAAGCTTCATTTTCTTCATCTATAAAATGAGATATGGATTAGAGATCTTTTCTTGCATAACAAATTATCCCAAAACTTAGTAGCTTTAAACAACATTTATCATCTCACAGTTTCTGTGAGTCAACCCTCTGACTTTGGGTCTCTTATAAAACCACAGTCCTCTCAAGCTCAATTGGGACAGATCTGCTTCCTGCCTCATTCACCTGGTTATTGTTGGCAGGACTCACTTCCTAAGGCCTTAGTTTCCCAGGAGCTGCTGGCCAGAAGCCTCCCTCAGTGCCCTGCCTCATGGGCCTCTTCGCAGAGCATCTCACATTGTAGCAGCTTACTTCAACAGTGCAAGCAAGCTAGAGCAAGAGAGAAGACCCACCAAAGAGAGTACTAGCAAGACAGAAGGCCCAGTCTTTTGTAATCCAATCACAGATGTGACATCCCATCACTTTTGACACATCCTGAGTTAGAAGTAAGTCATTAGGTCCAGCCCACACTCAGTAAGTCATTAGGATTACACAAGGATGTAATCCTTAGAGCCTGCACAGTTGGCAGCTACTTGGGAGGCTGAGGTAGGAGGCTCACTTGAGGCCAGGGGTTCGAGGCCAGCTTGGGCAACATAGTGAGCCTCCTCCATCTCCTTTTTTTTTTTTTCCTGAGACGGAGTTTTGCTGTTGTTACCCAGACTGGAGTGCAATGGCACGATCTTGGCTCACCGCAACCTCCGCCTCCTGGGTTCAAGCAATTCTCCTGCCTCAGCCTCCCAAGTAGCTGGGACTACAGGTGCACACCACCATGCCCAGCTAATTTTTTGTATTTTTAGTAGAGACGGGATTTCACCTTGTTGACCAGGATGGTCTCGATCTCTTGATCTCGTGATCAACCCCCCGAGGTCAAGAGTTCAAGACCAGTCTGGTCAACAGGGTAAAACCCTGTCTCTACTAAAAAGAAAATACAAAAATTATCTGGGTATGATGGCACATGCCTGTCATCCCAGCTACTGAGAAGGCTGAGGCAGGAGAGTTGCTTGAACCCAGGAGGCGGAGGTTGCAGTGAGCCAAGATCGCACCATTGCACTCCATCCTGGGCGAAGAAGCAAGACTCTGTCTTAACAACAACAACAAAAGAAATATATGTGTGTATATTTTTAAATATACAAAAATCAAATTAGAGAATATGTTTGATTCAGGGCCCGTATATGTTATGCCATATAAAACTGTTATAGATAATAACTATTATTACCATTAATATTATTATTGAGTATATAATGGCTGGTTTTCTCCCCTAGCTCCTAGAAGGAACGCTTCTATGAGGAGTAAATGAAATAATATACATAATTCAGGACCTGACATGAAGTAAATGCTCAATAATCATTAGTTATTATTAACATTATTAATAAATGTGTGATATTTGATATTCTTTCCAAGCTACTGGAAGAAAATACTATGAACTCTCGTAACTTTTCCAGGATGACCTTATATATTTTGTTCAACTTTTCTCATTAGCATCCTATAATTGCCAGAGCACAACTCTAAATTTGAGTTTCATAAAATATGACCACCAAAGCCATGACACAGTCTAATTTCCTGTCTGCCCTATACCAAGAAGTACCCTTGTCCAAAACCAGTAAAACGGGCTAATTATGGCAGCACCTCCTATATGCAGAAAACTCAGAGCCTGGCCCCATCCAGAATCCAGAGAGGAGGGATTGTGCCTGGGAGAATGAGCAGAGACTTGGCTATGTAACCTTTGTCCCTTTCAAAATATGCTCGTCATTGTGCAATCTTCTGAGTCAATCCTCCACTAAGAATGAGAGAAAGAGGGACCAATAAGGCCCTACAGATGGGCCTTAAAACGTCCAAAAAGACGTTTTCACACCTGGGTTGAAAGTAATATGAACCAATAAAAATAAAGAGCAATTTTGCAATTAGAAAGTTGGAAGAAGAGAGTCCAGTTTGCAACATGAAAGAAAGAGCACTAAGAGGCTGGAGTCATCACTTCAGGGCTGGGTTGAAGCTGTCTTCCTTATAAAGGTGGAGGATTTTGAGGGTTGGCCTGTGGCCAGGGAAAATGAGGAACTATAATCAAGAAAACCCCATTATTTTGGCTTTGAGTCATTTCTCAGGGCTCACCCATAATTATTACATAAGAAAGATAGAAAAAACAAAAACCAGGCCGGGCGTGGTGGCTCAAGCCTGTAATCCCAGCACTTTGGGAGGCCGAGGCGAGTGGATCACGAGATCAAGAGATCGAGACCATCCTGGTCAACATGGTGAAATCCCGTCTCTACTAAAAATAAAAAAATTTGCTGCACATGGTGGTGCGTGCCTGTAATCCCAGCTACTCAGGAGGCTGAGGCAGGAGAATTGCCTGAACCTAGGAAGCGGAGGTTGCATTGAGCCGAGATCACACCATTGCACTCCAGCCTGGGTAAAAAGAGCAAAACTCCGTCTCAAAAAAAAAAAAGAAAAGAAAAAGAAAAAAAAAACCTACTAAAGTGTAAATGATCCTTAAACCAAAGACACTGTAGAAATACAAAGATCCAGACCAGACACAATGGCTCATGCCTATAATTCCAGCACTTTGGGAGGCCGAGGCAGGCAGATCACCTGAGGTTAGAGTTCGAGACCAGGCTGACCAACATGGAGAAACCCTGTCTCTACTAAAAATACAAAATTAGCTGGGCATGGTGGCACATGCCTGTAATCCCAGCTACTTGGGGTGGGGGTGGGGGGGGCGGGAGTGCTGAGGCAGGAGAATCGCTTGAACCTGGGAGGCAGAGGTTGCAGTGAGCCAAGATCACACCATTGCACTCCAGCCTAGACAACAAGAGCAAAACTCTATCTCAAAAAAAAAAAAGAAGAAGAAGAAAAAGAAAGAGATACAACGATCCAAGTCTTTGCAACTTATCTGTCTTTCTCTGTCTCTGTTTCTTCTTCTCCCTCCCATATTTGCACATGTTCTTTCGTTTCTTTTTCCATGCAGAAGAAAACTATCCTTACAAGGAAATGCCTGAAGATCCTTTAGGCTGGAACTGTTTTCAGATCAGGAATCATCTCTAGCAGTCTCCACTGCCTGCCTCTCTTGGACTCCTGTGGACAGGATTAGAGTTCAACATTCACAGATAATAACAGTTTACACCTCTGCCTCTAAATCAAGTCACTACCGCTGTGATTTAAAGAGGCCGCCGACTGATTTTCTGAGCTGCACTAGCCCTGGCCCTGTCTTCTCCTGAAATGTCCCAAACATTACCGGATTTGTACACAGAAAGCCTCAAAGCAGAAGTTGCTGGGAAAATTCTGTAAACATGAAGAGGAGAAGTGCACCAATATCAAGTTCCTCTTCCTGTGGCTCTGGTTTTCTCTCCTTCCTATTCTGTGTTTCCTCTGTGTCTGGGACAGAGGATACTTGGTTTCCATACCTCTTAATAGTCAGAGAAAACCTTGTTCTGCCCCTTGGCAGGTTAGTTTTTGAAGGGAAAGACAGGGTAAAGAGATGAGGACTTGCCCCCAGGAAGTCTGCCTGTACAATAGGAATGATGTATTTATTTATTCAGCCCTTTCCTCCACTGCAGCCAGAGCAGCAGCCATTTCATTTCGCCCTCAGGAAGTGTATTTAGTGGTAACCTTTCTTTCTTTTCCTGTTAGTTTCCTGCAAAAGGACATCAGTGTCCTCCTCATTGGAGCAGCTGATAAGGATGTTGTTGCTCAAATAGAGACAGAAAAACTTATTTCCTGTCGCAGACCTAGGCCATCCCAAGGTCATGGAGAATTAGACCAGGCTGCAGAAATAACGGAAGAACCTGATTTTCATGCCTATTTCCCTGGTGCGGTCTTCCTCCCTGAAATACTCTGCAATAATTACACCTTCCACTTAAGTAGGATTTTACACTTTTCCAAAGTAGCATCACGTTGTACAGAAGCAGCGTTGCTGCATTGTAGTTGGCATAGCCTATTAGTTACTTTGGAGGGTTTATATGAAGAGCAACTTTGGGTTTAACTTTACGTCTTGGGGAATTCATACAAATGGCATAGGTTACCCTAAGGTGGATTCCATTTGCTAGCTCCTGCCCATCCTACAGATCTTATCTTCAAAGTTACTATTGCGGGGGAGGCTTCCTGGTACCCCTCTCCCAGCCACATTGGGTTGGGTGGCCTTCTTATACACACTGCACTTCCACTTTGGAATACACATATCCCATGGGTAAACCTGCTCAGTGCATATCCATCCAGCAACATGTTGGCACTGTAATACCAGGGACAACAACCTTCCTGCTCAGGGCCTGGCCCACAGTAGTTCACTAAATATTTAGTGAATGAATGAGTAAGTCAGGAATTGTCTCTAGGAGCAGCCTTGCCACCTGACACAATCATTTATTTTGGGGTGGTGCTCTAGAAGTTATAAAAAAGACATGCTAATTATCACATAATGATCACCGGTGGTTACAGTAATTAGAGCACAGTGGTGAAGTATGACTAAATAAAGCTCTCCACCAGGTGGGGGGCTATCCCTGCACTCTGAATTTGGAATCCCACTGCCCATCTCTCTTGGACTCCTGTGGACAGGGTCATTCCTTTGGAAAATTCTATTTGGAGTTGCCAACATCGGGGAACAGGGAGAATTAAGCTCCATTTCCCCAAACTCAGTGAAATCTTTCTGATATGAAAATTAAATTAAAGAACAAGGTCATTGGTGGCCCTCTGCTTCTTTCCTTTCAGCCTCTGAGACATTTCCCCATCAAGGGTCTATGCTGAGTCATCCCTCCTTCAGCAAAAACAAGTCAGCAACACCCTGAGGATGGGTGATGGAGGTAAAGACTCATCCTGCTAATCTTCTCCTCCCACGGAGGCCAAGGTTCGTGGTCTTCGCCCCCTCCCTGGGAACAAGAAAGCAACCCAAAAGAAAAGCCTCTTCCTTCCCACTCCTCTCTCTCTTACAAGCTCATGGTCTGTGGTTTCCTCTTTCTTCTGCCAATGGAAGTCAAGGATAGAGATAGGGGAGGAGGAAGAAGAAACAAAAGGGCATAGAACTGTACTTTGCTGACTGAGGGGAGGTGGAACACGTGGGTGAGGGGTATGAATTGGGATGAAGAACGACAAGACATGAAGAATCCTTCGGGGTTCTCCAACAATTCTCACATCCAGGACAGTTAACGCACAGCTCAGGTGCAGGGACACCAGGGAGCCCAGAAATGTAAATAGTGGGAGGTGATGACAGCAAAGAAGCAGGTAGATCTGATACACAGGCCCCTACAAAGAGCTACGCCCTGTGGGAGAACCACAGACTGCCTAAGACTGGGTAACGAGAGAGTGGGCGTTCAGTGTGAGACCTTGAATCAGAGGCCCACGCTCTATATCAAGCTCAGTCTCCAATTTGTGGGGAGGACCCAGGTGAAAGATGAATGTCAGAGATGTGGCTTAATCAGCTGCCTATGGGATGGGCACATGTTTGGGAGATACTTTGAAATCTCTAGATGAAAGGAAATGCCAGAAAAAGCTATCATTACTTTGAGTGCTGATCATAGAGCACCCAGAGCATCTTTGAGCTCCTATATTGGAATCAGAGACTATAGTATTTTCATATTGTGCAGCCCAATTTCTGAAAACCAGTTTTTTATTTTATTTTATTTATTTATTTTTCTTTAAAAGACGGAGTTTCACCATGTTAGTCAGGCTGGTCTTGAACACCCAACCTCAGGTGATCCACCCACCTTGGCCTCCAAAGTGCTTAGATTACAGGCGTGAGCCACCATGCCCCGCCCAAGACCAGTTTTTTAATAACATCAATTGAGAACAGGTCAATTGTGAGGTGCCCTAGGAATACAACCAGAAATCTCATCACTGGAGTATAGAAATTTCCAACCAGGCTCTAGCAAATTATCTATGCAGACTGATTCTAGCCAGGCCTAACTTACCTAGAGGGATGATGTACAGGCTATGAGCTGATGACATGTCTCCTTTTCTCTCCTCTCTTTCTCTCTTTCACGTGTGCATAAGGCAACTTAGAAACATTAACTCACCAAAGAATACTTGGAGATTCCCAAATGATCACCCCAACTGTGGCTCTTCATCTTCAAATACTTAGCCTATTTTTTTTCTCTTTTCTTTTTTTTTTGAGACGGGGTTTCACCATGTTGGCCAGGATGGTCTCGATCTCCTGACCTCATGATCCACCCACCTCGGCCTCCCAAAGTGCTGGGATTACAGGCGTGAGCCACTGTGCCCAGCCACCTTTTTTTTTTTTTTTTAAAGGAATGTGATGTGCTTAAACCACATCTTTTTTCTATTTGGCAGGTACATGACCCTAGTATTTTCCTTTTCTATTCATTCCCTTCCATACCAACCAAAAATACTTCTTTTTTTTTTTGAGACCGAGTTTCGCTCTTATTACCCAGGCTAGAGTGCAATGGCGCAATCTCGGCTCACTGCAACCTCCGCCTCCTGGGTTCAAGCAATTCTCCTACCTCAGCCTCCCGAGTAGCTGGGACTACGGGCTGCACCACCATGCCCAGCTAAATTTTGTATTTTTAGTAGAGACGGGGTTTCACCATGTTGACCAGGATGGTCTCGATCTCTTGACCTACTGATCCACCTGCCTCAGCCTCCCAAAGTGCTGGGATTATAGGCATGAGCAACCGCGCCCCGCCTATACCATAAATACTTCTACTTGACACCCTCCTCTGATTTCTGTTCTATGAACCATCTAGATTATCATTCCAAATGAATATATTTGTCTTTGAGCCCTTAAATCCAAGAATATTCACCTTCCTGATCTCTCCAAAGCTAACAGGCTGACTAAACTCAGAACAGGACTTTAAGCTGGCAACAAGTACTTACCTGTCCTGAATGACCTAAGCTGCAATCATCCTGGGTCATAATCATCAGAGGAACAGATATTATTTTTCTCCTGTTGCACAAAGTGGACAAAGGTTATCTAGCTGGAGCAGAATGGATCTCTTGATAAAGCCAGAGCTCCTTGTAAACCAAGAAAAATCTCAAGAATGGGCATGTGACTGCTAAGCAAGCTCTGTGGGAGAGTTCAACCTATAATATGACAAATGGCGTGGGTAAGACCAACATGAAAGCATCTCTCAGATACCCAAATCTTAGGTTTCAACGTCTCTTACAAAGTTCCAGGAGAGTTAAGCTTGGGACCAATGTAAAGGAAGGCTACTCTAAACTGTAGGTAGTAAATGCATGGCACTCATTACCCAGGGAGGGAATACAATCAGAATACAGAAAAAAAATCAGGGCCAATTTGTGAATTGCAGAGCCATGTATGAGTAAAGCTGGATGGAGGTTGAACTACTCATTTTCTTTTTCTTTCTTTCTTTTTTTTTGGTGCCGTGACTCAGATTTAACTACTCATTTTCAACCCCAATCCCCTGAGAGTCTCAGGTCCCTCTCCTAGTTCCCGGTATTCCAATTCAGTAGGTTGAAGTGGGGTCTTTATATTTTTGTAAAGTTCCCCCAAGTGATTCTGATTTATAACCAGGATTGAGGACTACTACTTGACTAACATGAATAACCTTTCACCTGTTGGATAGGTCTGACCCAGCCTGGTCATCTTTACGGTCCTAATTGTCAAACTGCTTGGTTGATGAATGACAGTTCAAACAGATACAGCTGGTATCCTTGCAACATGGGAATAAACTCCAGAGCAGTCATTAGACCTTGAAGCTACAGATCAAATCAAGCAGTATAATAATCCTCTGGTCTCTGGCTCATTTAGAGTCCTCTCCAAGATCTCTAAGTCTTTCCCACCTTAGGGATGACTCAGCGGAGGCGTTTAAAACAAGGTACTACCTTTGGAAGGAAATATTCAGATTTGCTTACTAGAATAAGATGCTGCAAGACTTTTTTTGTGTGTATGTGATGGAATCTTGATTTGTCCCACAGGCTGGAGTGCAATGGCATAATCTTGGCTCACTGTAGTCTCCACCTCCTGGATTCAAGCGATTTTCCTGCCTCAGCCTCCTGAGTAGCTGGGATTATAGGCGTGTACCACCACACCCAGCTAATTTTTGTATTTTTAGTAGAGATAAGGTTTCCCCCTATTGGCCAAGCTGGTCTCGAACTCCTGACCTCAAGTTATCCACCCGCCTTAGTCTCCCAAAGTGCTGGGATTACAGGTATGAGCCACTGTTTTTGCTCAGTGTTTAACGCAGTACTAGAAATTCATTTATTCAGTAAATATTTATTGATTAAAAATTAGATATGGCCAGGCGAGATGGCTCACACCTGTAATCCCAGCACTTTAGAAGGCCGAGCGGGTGGATCATTTCAGGTCAGGAGTTTGAGAACAGCCTGGTCAACATGGCGAAATGCTGTCTCTACTAGAAGTACAAAAATTAGCTGGGCATGGTGGTGGGTGTCTGTAATTCCAGCTACTCAGGAAACTGAGGCAGGAGAAGCTTGAACCTGGGAGGCGGAGGTTGCAGTGAGCCGAGATTGCACCGCTGCACTCCATCCTGGGCAACAAGAGCAAGACTACTCTATCTCAAAAAAAAGACTGAGCATAGTGGCTCATGCCTGTAATCCCAGTACGTTGGGAGGCTGAGGCGGGGGAATCACGAGGTCAGGAGTTCAAGACCAGACTGGCCAACATGGTGAAACCCCATCTCTACTAAAAATACAAAAATTGACTGGGCATAGTGGCGCACAACTGTAGTTCCAGCTACTTGGGAGGCTGAGGCAGGAGAATTGCTTGAACTGGGACCTGGGAAGCAGAGGTTGCAGTGAGCCACGATTGAGTCACTGCAATCCAGCCTGGACTACAGAGTGAGATTCCGTCTCAAAAAAAAAAAAAAAAAAAAAAAATTAGATACATACTCAATGCCAATAGTTTGTTGCTGATATAAATAATTAAATAAGGCAGTGATAAAATAAACCAGGTGTGGCCCCTAACCTCTTAGTTACCTTATAAGCTCTCAAAAATACTCTTATCACAGTGGCTGGACACAGTGGAAAACTCTACCTAAGGGTCATCCTACCCTCTTAGGAACACAGCATTTAAGTTATTTAGAAGACAGAAGTAACCTGAGGCCAAAAACAACAGTAAAAAAGTGCCTACCTATTCTTCTCAAGTGTACCTACAAGTGAAGGTTAAAATGAACTTCTGCAGAATGAGAACTATGCTATATTCATCTTTAAATTTCTGGTACCAGGTACAGTATCTTGCATATAGTAAATGATGAGTGTTTTTTTTTTTTTAACTGTATAATTACTTTTATTTTTAATGTCCAGAATGTGTAATATAAGGGCCAGAGCCTCCTCCTGGACTCAATTTTATAAATTTTCAATTGGTTGGTGAGGCCAATAGGGATACTTTTGCTTGTCCAATTTGGTTTCTGGGAAAGCTTCGTTCAAGTCCTCAATGGTAATCTGTTCAAATGGAATTAAGTTCTTATACTTCTCCATCTTTTTCTCATATTCTACAACCCTGGCCTTTGAGAGAGACACCCACTCAGCACAAGACTTCACATCTTCTTTTTCTTCAGCATCCACCAGGGCAGTATATGGATCCTCTGGTATAGGAACCTTCAGGGAATTAAACTTCTTCTCAAAGTCATCCACCAAGACTGCTTTGGCCACATTGGCCTTGTAGTAAGCCCAGTCAATAGATGGTGGATTCTCAGGTAAAGCAGCCAACCTGGAGGTTAGGATCTCATTCCAGGATTTCAGGGAATTAGCAATGGCCTTTTGGTTTTGGGGTATGATCTCCCAAAAAGCTATCCAGTCAATGGTTTTTAGAGCAAGTTTTCGCACAGCCATCTTGGAATCCTTCACCGACCCCCATGATGAGTGTTTTTTAAAAAATTTTGTTTTGGAGACAGAGTCTCACTCTGTCACCCAAGCTACAGTGCAGTGGCACAATCTTGGCTCACTGCAACTTCAGCCTCCCAGGTTCAAGCTATTCTCCTGCCTGGCCTCCCAAGTAGCTGGAGCTACAGACACACACTGCCACTCTTGACTAATCTTTTGTATTTTAGTGGAGATGGGGTTTCATTCGTGTTGTCCAGGCTGGTCTTGAACTCCTGAGCTCAGGCAATCTGCCCACTTTGGCCTCCCAAAGTGCTAGGATTCCAGGCATGAGCCACCGTGCCTGGCCCAGTGTTTTAAAATTTTAATTAATTAGTTAATTAATTAATTAATTTTGAGGCAGGGTCTGGCTCTGTTGCCCAGGCTAGAGTGCCATGGCCTCATCTTGGCTCACTGTAACCTCTGCCTCCTAGGCTCAAGTAATCCTCCCACCTCAGCCTCCAAGTAGCTGGGACTGCAGGCATGTGGCATCATGCTTGGCTAATTTTTAAAATTTCTTTTGGTAGAGATGAGGTCTCATTATGTTGGCTAGGCTGTTCTCGAACTCCTGAGCTCAAGTGATCCTTCCGCCTCGGTCTCCCAATGTGCAGTAATTGCAGGCATGAGCCATCATACACAGCCTGTCCGATGTTTTTGAATGAGTGAATGAATTAATGAAGCTGGAATCCCAGTTCTGCTACTAACTATGCATCTTTGTACAAATTGCAGATTCTTTGTAAAACTCTTTCTTCATGACTGGGATGATAACTACCTTGCTTATCTGTTATTATGTGACTAGAAATCATGTGTTCTAAGAATCACTGGTGTCTGGGCATGGTGGCCTGTAATCCCAATACTTTGGAAGCTCGAGGTGGGAGGATCACTTGAGCCCATAAATTTGAGAGAGCAGCCTGGGAAACATGGGGAGACCTCATCTCCACAAAAAAAAAAAAAACAAAACCTAAAAATTAGCTGGGTGCGGTGGTACGTGCCTGTAGTCCTAGCTACTGGGAAGGCTGAGGCAAGAGGATCCTTTGAGCACAGGAGGTCAAGCCTGCAGTGAGCCATGATTGCACCACTGCACTCCAGCCTGGGTGACAGAATGAGACCCTGTCTCAAAAAAAAAAAAAAAAAAAAAAAAAAAAAAAAAAGGCTCTGTGCCTGGCATTCAGCAAGTGCTCAACAAATAGTTTTGGTGATGCTGTATAGAGAAGCAGAAGCGTCTAAGAACCAACTTGTATGGTCAAAGTGACATCTAGTGGTGAAATTTTAGAATACACACTAAAAGCACTGCTGATTTGAAATTTAAATTGGGGAATGACGAGAAACTAACAACAGGGCACCTGATTTGCTTAAGTACAGTAACATTATTTAATTCTCACCAGTGATTTTCAACACTAGATGCATATTCGAATGACCTGTGAAGCTTTAAAAATCTACCGATGTCTGGATCTTACCCTCTGAGATGCCAATTTAACTTGCAGGAGGTGTGATTCAGGCTGTGACATTTTTAAACCGCAACTTTAACATGCAACCTGGTTGGGAACCACATGCTAGAGACCCATGAGATATTCTTCTCATTTTACAAATGATGAAAGTAAAGCTCAGAAGGATAAAGTAATTTGCACAAAGTCACACATTTATTATTAGCAGTAGGTAATTTGAACTTGCGTCTACCATTTTCCCGCAATACCACATTGTTTTTGCAGAGGCTTTTGGAGGTCTGATGTGCTTCACTTAGCTCCTGCCTGGGGGAGTCTCAAACTCAGAAGCCTTAGGGAATTGCATGGTGCTGTGAGCTGAAGCACTCCAAACAACGGTTTGGCATTGATGGGATAGTGTGGTCTGATGAAGGCACTGATCCTCTCTATATATCCTTTTTTTCTGAGAAAGGGTGTTGCTTTGTTGCCTAGGCTGGAATGCAGTGGCAGGATTACAGCTCACTGCAGCCTTGAATTCCTGGGCTCAGCTGGGACCAGACACACATGCCACCATGCCCAGGTATCTTTGTATTTTTTTGTAGAGATGGGGTTTTGTCATGTTGCTCAGGCTGGTATTTTTTATGTTTTGTAGAGTTGGGGGTCTCCCTACGTTGCTATGAACATTCATGTTAATCTCTATATATATATTTTACATTATTTCAAAAGAAACGTATTGTAATTTTTTGTGTTAAAAAATGGTAACTTGAGTTAGGCGTGGTGGCTCATGCCTGTAATCCCCGTATTTTGGGAGGCCGAGGCGGGTGGATCACCTGAGGGGAGGAGTTTAAAACCAGTCTGGTCAACATGGTGAAACCCTGTCTCTACTAAAATACAAAAATTAGCTGGGCATGGTGGCACACACCTATAATCTCAGCTATTTGGGAGGCTGAGGCAGGAGAATTGCTTGAACCCAGGAGGTGAAGGCTGCAGGAAGCTGAGATGGTGCCACTGCACTCCAGCCTGGATGACAGAGTGAGACTCCATCTCAAAATAAATAAATAAAGTAACTTGGTCCGGGTGTCATGGCTCACATGCCTGTAATCCCAGCACTATGGGAGTCCAGGGCAAGTGGATCACTTGAGGTCAGGAGTTTGAGACCAGCCTGACCAACATGGTAAAACCCCATCTACACTGAAAATACAAAAATTAGCTGGGCGTAGTGGTGAGCACCTGTAATCCCAGCTACTCAGGAGGCTGAGGAAGGAGAATCGCTTGAACCTGGGAGGCAGAGGTTGCAGTGAGCTGAGATTGTGCCACTACACAATCTCAACACAACAAGACTCTGTCTCAAAAAAAAAAGAAACCTTAAGCATGCACATTAAAAATCTACCAAAACTTTTTAAAATTCAGTTTCGCACTTCATTTAAAAAAATATAGCTGAAGTTTCAAAAAAGAGTAATCACCTTGCTCGTGACCTCTGAAAGGCTCCACTGCTGCCTCCAACAAAAAAAAAAGCCCATTTTATCCAATTAGGCAACAAATCCACAAGGTCAGAAAAACCACGTTATATTTGCTGGCATTTCATGGTGGCTACTAATAAAAGTACTAATATATGTATTTGGTAAATGTTTGGTGACAAGATAGCCCATCAAGAAATGATGGAAAGGCCGGGCATGGAGGTTCATGCCTGTAATCCCAGCATTTCGGGATTCTGAGGTGGGCAGATCAATTTAGGCCAGGAGTTCGAGACCAGCCTGGCTAACATAGTGAAACCTTGTCTCTACTAAAAAATATATATAAATATTAGCCAGATATGGTGGTGCACACCTCTAATCCCAGCTACTCAGGAGGCTGAGGCGCAAGAATCACTTGAACCCCAGAGGCAGAGGTTGCAGTAAGCCAAGGTCCCAACACAAGGAAGGAAGGAAGGAATAGGGTTGGGGGAAGAGAGAGGAAATTCTAACACAGGTGCTTTCCTTCTGACCCACAACCCCCACTTTGCTGTTGGTCTGGCTGATGTGGTTCGTGAGGGGATGGTAACTTACATGGAACATGTAAACCAATGGGAACATGAACCTCGATTGAAAAATAGAAAATTTCTCTAGATCCTGACTAAAGGAAGGTCAGCACATTTCTCCCCACATGGTAGGCCAAACAGAAGCTTTCTTTTATGGCAGGATAAAGATCAGTCCCTTGTTTAATCAACCAGTAGAGTTAATGAATCTGGCAGAAGCAAGAGAGAGGAAAGATGACAAGAGGAGCAATGAAAAACAAACAACTGACACAGTTCTCTTTGAGAAGTGAGAATCACCAATAAATGCCTCCACCAGGAAGTACAGATGGGGCTCTTTACAAAGGATTTGTGGAACTTCTGGAGTATGTTGTCATTATAACATTTTGTTGCTAGATTAACAAGGCTGGGTACAGTGCAAGGCTGGGTACAGTGGCCCACGCCTGTAACCCTAGTACTTTGGGAGGCCGAGGTGGGCAGATTACTTGAGGTCAGGAGTTTAAAATCAGGTTGGCCATCATGGTGAAACCCCGTCTCTACTGAAAACACAAAAAATTAGCTGGGCATGGTGATGCACACCTGTAATCCTAGAGGCTGTAAACTGGGGAGGCTGAGGCAGGAGAATCGTTAGAACCTGGTAGGCGGAGATTGCAGTGAGCTGAGATCATGCCACCACACTTCAGCCTGGATGACAGAGTGAGACCCCATCTCAAAAAAAAAAAAAAAAAAAAAAATTAACAAAAGCATAACCAGGCATGGTGGCTCATGCCTGTAATCCCAGCACTTTAGGAGGCCTAGGTGGGCAGACTGCTTGAGCCTAGGAGTTTGAGACTGCCCTGGGCAACATAGCGAGACCCCATCTCTACAAAAAATATAAAAATTAGCCAGGCCCTGTGGTGCATGCCTGTGGTCCCAGCTACTGAGGAGGCTGAGGTGGGAGGGTTGCAGTGAACCAAGATCTCACCACTATACTTCAGCATGGACAACAGAGTGAGACCCTGTCTCAAAAAAAAAGAAAACACACACACACACACACACACACACACACACCCCATGATGGTAAGGAGAATAGATACTTGCTTCTCTGTTGTGAAGAAAGTTGGGAACCACTATGGAAACAGGAGAGGGGAAAGGAGCTGTCATGGACCCCTGCCGAGCTCCTTCCTTCCCCCAACCTTTTCTCCTATCCCTTCCCTTACCTGGAAAGTCCTCCCTACTCCTCTCTGCCTAAATCTTCTGCCAGCTCAGATCCAGCGCAAATTCCCATGTCTCCATGACAACTTCTGCTCCCTTCCCTGAACTCTTACAGCACATCTGCTGTGTACCACACAATTCTCACTAAATTAAGCATATTGTCTTGGAAATGTTCTTGTGTGTCTGTCTTCTAAAACCCCTTGTAAACTCCTCGAGGACAAGGGTCATTTCTTCTGCTGCTGCTCCGTCTCCCACAGTGCTGATGGCCTAATAGACCCTCTGTATGGTCTTGCTGGCTGACTGACTGAAGGGTTCAGTTCAGCTTTTTGCTCTTGCCAGCAAAGCAAATAGTGCACAATAAAGTCCTTTCACTATGAAACAACAAATTCAAAGATAGAGGGGCTGAGAAAGTACTCGTACAGAATTATTCATTGTCTTGAATGTCTCATAGTAGCCAGATCCCAGAATCCTCAGGTTAGATGCGGAAGTAACTTTGATCCATGTGATAGTGCTTTTTAGATTAGTATTTCACTTAGAGGGAAAGTGTAAAGTAATACACATTCCATGGGTTACACAAGTCAAGGAAAGGGAAGAGTTTCTGTTACAAAGTTAACTCATATCCCCAAAGATTCCCCCACCATGTTTCACAGCAGCTAGGAATTCATAGGAGAAAATATTGCTATATATATATATATATATATATATATATTTATTTATTTATTTATTTATTTATTTATTTTGAAATAGAGTCTCGCTCTGTCACCCAGGCTGGAGTGCACTGTCGGGATATTGGCTCACTGCAACCTCCGCCTCCAGGGTTCAAGCAATTCTCCTGCCTCAGCCTCCTGAGTAGTTGGGATTACAGGTGCCTGCCACCATGCCTGGCTAATTTTTGTATTTTTTTAGAAACAAAGTTTCACTATGTTGGCCAGGCTGGTCTTGAAATCCTGACCTCGGGTGATCCATCTGCCTTGGCCTCCCAAAGTGCTGGGATTACAGGTGTGAGCCACTGTGCTCAGGCTTCCTTTTCATATTTTCGACAATAACAGTGCCACGGGAAAAGAGGATATGATTAGGGGAAGAAAAAAAGGGAGAGGCTCACATGGTTTTTATTTTCATTAATGAAGGTCTCAAACATTTTAGTGTGTAAACAGCAATCAGCATTTAGAAAAGGAAATTGGATTCACACTACTTGGAAATCTGGGTCTTTCTTCATCCATAGCAATTTTTGGGTATCATGTGCTCTTACAGAATCCCATCTTATGATACAGATTCAGTTTGCAGCTGTTCTGTGATGCCTGAGTATTTCAAATATTAAGTACGTTAAGGCTCATGAGAATTGCTAATTGGCCTTGTGAAACTGTGGAGTTGTTTCCGAGGGAATAGAAATGCATTCACACCCACCCACACAGTACAAAGGGGGAAATGATTACACTGACCTGTTTTTTTTTTGTAATAGTCGTGTGACATGGCTTCATACTGCTCTGTGGCTGCAGTTAAAGAACCTAATCTAGAACAAGACTAGATTTGTAGATTTAAAAAGTCACCTAAGCTGTTTCTTTCCTAGACAAATGGGATTCTAATTTGGGTTTCATTTTATTTTATTTTTGTTATTTTTTTTTTTTTTGAGACTGAGTTTCACTCTTGTTGCCCACGCTGGAGTGCAATGGTGTAATCTTGGCTCACTGCAACCTCTGCCTCCTGGGTTCAAGCAATTCTCCTGCCTCAGTCTCCCAAATAGTTGGGATTACAGGCTTATGCCACCATGCCCAGCTAATTTTATATTTTTAGTAGAGACAGGGTTTCTCCATGTTGGTCAGGCTAGTCTCGAACTCCCAACTTCATGTGATCCACCTGCCTTGGCCTCTCACAGTGCTGGGATTACAGGCATGAGTGACCACGCCCGGCTATTTTATTATCATTTATTATTATTATTTTTTGAGACGGAGTTTTGCTGTTGTTACCCAGACTGGAGTGCAATGGCACGATCTCAGCTCACTGCAACCTCTGCCTTCTGGGTTCAAGCAATTCTCCTGCCTCAGCCTCCCGAGTAGCTGGGACTACAGGCATGCACCACCATGCCCAGCTAATTTTTGTATTTTTAGTAGAGACGGGGTTTCACCTTGTTGACCAGGATGGTCTCGATCTCTTGACCTCGTGATCCACCCGCTTCAGCCTCCCAAAGTGCTGGGATTATAGGCGTGAGCCACCACGCCTGGCCTATTTTATTATTTTTTGAGACAGAGTCTCACTCTGTAATCCAGGCTGGAGTGCTGTGGCGTGATCTCAGCTCTCTTCCATCTCTGCCTCCTGGGTTCAAGCAATTCTCCTGTCTCAGCCTCCGTAGTATCTGGGATTACAGATGTGTGCCACCACACTCAGCTACTTTTTTTTTTTTGAGATGGGGTTTCGCTATGTTGGCCACGCTGGTCTCAAACTCCTGACCTCAAGTGATCCACCTGCTTTGGCCTCCCAAAGTGCTGGGATTACAGGCGTAAGCCACCATGCCTGGCCATTTTTTTTGTATTTTTAGTAGCGACAAAGTTTAATCATGTTGGCCAGGCTGGTCTTGACTTCCTGGCCTCAATTCCAACCCATCTTGACCTCTCAAAGTGCTGGTATTACAGGAATAAGCCAGGGCACCTGGCCCTAATTTGGGTTTCAGAGGGCAATTTATACCGTTTCCAAAAGATGCGGGGTCCTTCAATATTACTGCTCTAGAAAGATTTGGAACTCTGACCCATATTTAGTACATGATCTTTCTGGAGTGTGGAAAAAATATTCTGTGTCATCTAATGTGATGTCAATTTTCTATAACCTTCTGTGAAAATAGTGTACATTAAGACATGAGGTCTACTGTTAAATAATTTTTCATTATAAACATAGTGACAACAAGATTGTACAGTGTCAATTAAAAAGACCCATCGTGACCAGGTTCACTGCTTCTTGCATCTTGAAGTAAGAGAAGTGTTCAGCTTAGAGATGAGTACCTTTCTTTCCAGAGGGAGGAGACATGATGGTAGAATCTTCTCTCTGATTATTTACCCAGCTAAAGAGTCGGGTTGTTAGATCTAAATGGTCCCATGGCAATCCTTTTCTCCCGGGAGGTGCGTAGATCTTTGACAAGCAATGAACGAACTCTGCTTCGTGTGGTTAGGCCTGGGACTGAACTTTGTAACCAGGGATTTGGTGCGTGGGGCTTCACAGGCTGCAGAGAAATATGAAAACATGAGTGTATATGCCAAACGTGTCTCATATGAGAGACAGAGCCAAAGTGAAGGCTTCTTTGGCCATAGTGTGTCTCTCTTAACTAGTATACTAAATAAGAAAATAGAACCTAGAAGTTCAAGACCTGCCTGCCTTGACCTTGTTCAGAAGCCCAATGTAGAAAATAGCCCTGAATTGCCCACTCAAAAAGGTTTGGTCATACATGTGGTGATCTTCGGGGTTAGCAACGATGGGACACTCTTCTTGTAGCTGTGAGTAAAGACCTTTAGTCCTGGGAGGTGCTGAGGAAAGGGATTCACTCAGAGTGAACAGCCCACTGCTCTATTTCAACCCCATAAACCAATGTAGCGATGGCCAGGGTTGAGTTTGCACATAGGTTAAAGCATCTCCAGGAATCTACGTAGTTCTAATATTAATCCAGGTGTCTCCATCACTCCATGGAATAATAAGAGGGATATCCTCCTCACCCCCAAATGAATTATCAGCTTAGGGCAAAAGTATTAATGGGGTTATTAAAATAGTTGGAAAGAATAAATAAGACCTAGTATTTGCTAGCACAACCGGATACCTACAGTAAAAAATATTTTTTTTTCCTTCTGGAAAAAAAAAATTTTTTTTTTTTTTTAAGACTGAGTCTCTCTGTCGCCCTGGTTGGAGTGAAATGGCGCTATCTTTTCTTTTCTTTTTAAGATTGAGTCTGTCTCTGTCACCTGGGTTGGAATGCAGTGGCATGATCTCAGTTCACTGCAACCTCTGCCTCCCAGGTTCAAGTGATCCTCCTGCCTCAGCCTCCTGAGTAGCTGGGATAACAGGCTCACATCACCATGCCCAGCTAATATTTGTATTTTTAGTAGAGACAGGGTTTCACCATGTTGGCCAGGATGGTCTCGATCTCTCTCTCTTTGTTTTTCTCTTCTAAGAAAAAGAAAGTCTCGATCTCTTGACCTTGTAATCTGCCTGCCTTGGCCTCCCAAAGTGCTGAGATTACAGGCATGAGCCGCTGTGCCTGGCCCCCTGATGTGATTATTATGCATCACATGCCTGTATCAAAATATCTCATATACTCCATAAATATATACAACTACTGTGTACCGACAAAAGTTAAAAATACAAAAATATATGCATATAAATGAAATCCCATTTATTGTATGCCTAAATATTTAAATGTTAAAAATCAAGCCAACAAACTATTGAGTAAAATACATTATATCACCTACCTTGACAAGGAGAACAGGTCTGAATCTGGAGTTTTCTGATTCTTTGGAGCTCCTTACCAGAATGTGGTGACACAGGAAAGCTGACCCGCAGCTCACCCATCTCTTTCCATTACCAGCTATATCCCATACTCTGAGGACTTCACAGTTACATATGTGGACACTCCAGGCTGCATGTCCAAGCTCTGTTCACATATCCTGCCAACAGCTACCTGGTGTCCACTCCTTCAGTTTAAGGGTACACATACTAGCAATGCTGCCCACACTTGAGGAGACAGATCAGGCCATCCCAGCCTAAAAATGATCAGGAAATTTCTGAGTTTTGAGTGCCCAGAGTATGTAGTCTATAAGGCAGCTGTAGACTCTCATAGAGCATGCCCATTTGGCCCCATGAAATTCTTGCCTTTTGTGGGGTGATGTGGCCAGAGGTAAGAGCTAAACCCTCTAAATCTGAGACACCAGGGTGGAGGCTCCTTCTGCTTCAGTGTTACTGCTTAGATCATTGCCAGCTTTTCTGATATAAGGTTGCCTTCCAGGAAACCTACTGCCCACAGTCCTCACTAAACTGGTTATGTGATATGAAAATACAGGGCTGTAAGTTAATAAGAGCACGTCTTATGCTGCCCACCACCAAAGTATGTTAGTAACAGAGGAAAAATGAGGTTTGAAATGTATAGGGGCCAAAGCTGGCTTATAGATAATTCTTCTAATTATCACATGTACAAAATTATAAGAAGAATTTCGGGATTTTTTTTTGAGACTAAGTCTTGCTCTTGTCACCCAGGCTGGAGTGTAATGGTGCAATCTCTGTTCACTGCAACCTCCGCCTCCCAGGTTCAAGCGATTCTCCTGCCACAGCTTCCTACGTAGCTGGGATTACAGGCCTGCGCCCTTACACCCAGCTAATTTTTGTATTTTTAGTAGAGATGAGGTTTCACTAAATTGGGCAGGCTGGGGTCTCAAACTCCCGAGCAAGCAAACTGTTGGGATTACAGGCATGAGCCACCAGGCCTAGCCAGGATTTCATTTTTATTGGTCTACTTAAAGAATTGTCTTCCCTCACTCCCCTACAAAAGAATAAAAAAAGAAAAGAAAAAAACACCAGACCAGAAACAAAGTGGTCTCCTAATAATGCAGCACTACAAATATACCATACCTTTTTTTTTTTCTGGATAGAAATCGAGTAAAATAGAATTTATCAGAATTTGTGTGTTTATGCGGTGACTCATGCCTATAATCCCAGCACTTTGGGAGGCCGAGGCGAGTGGATTACCTGCAATCAGGAGTTCGAGACTAGGCTGCCCAACATGGTGAAACCTCATCTCTACTAAAAGATACACAAAAAATTAGCTAGGTACGGTGGTGTGCGCCTGTAATCCCAGCTACTCAGGAGACTGAGGCAGAAGAATCGTTTGAACCTGGTAGGCGGAGGTTGCAGTGAGCCAAGATCACACCTGTGCACCCCAGCCTGGGTGACAGAGTGAGACTGTCTCAAAAAAAAAAAAAAAAAAAGGATTAATCAATTATAATGGACCATATCATTTTAATTTTAATTTTTAAAATTTATTCTTATATTCATTATATTTAATATTTTGTTTTTTGAATATTGTATGTAAAATAAAAAATGAAGTCATGATACAAAGTCTGACCTGTACATAAATGTTTGTAGAAGCTTTATTATAATCATCCAAAACTAGAAGCAACCAAGATGTCTTTCCAGAAGTAAATGAACAAACGGCTACACCTATATAATGGAACAGTATTCAGAGGTGAAAAGAAATGAGCTGTAAAGCCGGGAAAAGATATGCATGCATGAACCTCCTGAAATGTGTATTGTAGGTGGGCGTGGTGGTTCACACCTATAATCCCAGCACTTTGGGAGGCCAAGGAGGGCGGATCACTTGAGGTCAGGAGTTCAAGACCAACCTGGCCAACATGGTGAAACCCTGTCTCTACTAAAAATACAAAAATTAGCCAGGGGTGGTGGTGCGTGCCTGTAATCCCAGCTACTTGGGAGGCTGAGGCACGAGAATCACTTGAACCAAGGATGTTGCAGTGAGGCGAGATGGTGCCACTACATCGCAGCCTGAGCAACAAAGTGGGACTGTGTCTCAAAAGAAAAAAAAGAGTGTACTGCTATGTGAAAGAAGGCAGCCTGTAAAGGTTACATACTGTATATTTCCAATCATATCACATTGTGTATAAGAAAAGTAGAGATCGTAAAAAAGAAAAAAAATCAGTAGTTGTCCAGCTTCTTGGGAGGCTGAGGTGGGAGAATCACTTGAGCAGGGGTGGCTTGAGGCTGCAGTGAGCCATGATCATGCCACTGCACTCCAGTTTAGGCAACAGGAGGAGACCCTGTCTCAAAATAAAAACCAAAACCAAAAACAAACACAAACCAAAAAAAAAAAAGAAAAAAAAAAAAATCAGTGGTTGACAGGTATTTGTGGGGAGAAAAAAGGGTTGAATGAGTAAAGCACGGTCCAGGCCGGGTGGCTCACGCCTGTAATCCCAGCACTTTAGGAGGCTGAGATGGGCAGATGGCTTAAGGCCAAGGGTTTGAGACCAGACTGGCCAACATGGTGAAACCTGTCTCTACTAAAAATACAAAAATTGGCCAGGCATGGTGGCTCATGTCTGTAATCTCAGCACTTTGGAAGGCCAAGGCAGGTGGAACATGAGGTCAGGAGTTCAAGGCCAGCCTGATCTACATGGTGAAACTCCATCTCTACTAAAAATACAAAAATTAGCTGGGCTCGGTGGCACAAGCCTATAATCCCAGCTACTCAAAAAGCTGAGGCAGGAGAATCACTTGAACCTGGAGGTGGATCCAAGATCGTGCCATTGCACTCCAGCATGGGTGACGAGAATGAAATTTTGTCTCAAAAAAGAGAAAATTGGCCCGGCATGGTCATGTGGGCCTTGTAGTCCCAGCTACTCAGGAGGCTGAGGCAGGAGATTCACTTGAACCTGGGAGGCAGGGGCTGTAGTGAGTTGAGACTGCACTCTAACCTGGAAGACAGAGCCAGACTGTGAGACTCCATCCCCCCCAAAATAGAAGGAAAGCACAGGAGGCTTTTTAGGGTTTTGAAACTATTCTGTATATTCTGTATGATATATATAGTTGGGATTACAGGCGCTAGACATGGTGTGCATGCCTGTAATCCCAGCTACTCCAGAGGCTGAGCCAGGAGAATTGCTTGAACCTGGGAGATGGAGATTGCAGTGAGATGAGATTGCACCAGGCTGGGCAACAGGGAGACTTGTCTCAAAAAAAAAAAAGAAATTATACATAATGTATACGGGCTGCATTTTTTAAGCAAAAAATGGGACAGTGTATTTGTCCCATTGATTTTTTTTGAGACGGAGTTTCGCTGTTGTTACCCAGACTGGAGTGCAATGGCGCGATCTCGGCTCACCGCAACCTCCGCCTCCTGGGTTCAGGCAATTCTCCTGCCTCAGCCTCCTGAGTAGCTGGGATTACAGGCACGCGCCACCGTGCCCAGCTAATTTTTTGTATTTTTAGTAGAGACGGGGTTTCACCATGTTGAGCAGGATGGTCTCGATCTCTTGACCTCGTGATCCACCCACCTCGGCCTCCCAAAGTGCTGGGATTACAGGCTTGAGCCACGGCGCCCGGCTGTCCCATTGATTTTTAAACATATTTTAGGCATCTTTCCTTGTCATCTTTTTAAATAACTCCCGATTAATAGATATCTGAATAATTTCCAGTTTTGAAATTACAAGCAACAAGCATCTGTGTATAAATATCTTTGTACACATGGGTGAATTTTTTTTTTTTTTTGAGACAAGGTTTGGCTCTATTGCCCAGGCTGGAGTGCAGTGGCACGATCTCAGCTCACTGTAACCTCTGCATCCCAGGCTCAAGCCATCCTCCCATCTCAGCCTCCTTAGTACCTGGGACTACAGGTGTGTATCACCATGCCTGGCTAATTTTTGTATTTAAAATTTTTTGGATGGAAGGTGGAGGTTGCAGTAAGCCAAGATCACACCATTGCATTCCAGGCTGGGTGACAGAAGGAGACTCTATCTCAAAAAAAAAAAAAAAAAAAAAGGCCTGTAATCCCAGCACTTTGGGAGGCCGAGGCAGGCAGATCACGAGGTCAGGAGCTCGAGACCAGTATGGCTGACACAGTGAAACCCTGTCTTAACTAAAAATACAAAAAATTAGCCAGGTGTGGTGGCAGGTGCCTATAATCCCAGCTACTCAGGAGGCTAAAGCAGGGGAATCCGGTGAACCTGGGAGGTGGAGGTTGCAGTGAGCCAAGAGCAGGCTACTGCACTGCAGCCCGGGAGACAGTGCGAGACTGTCTCAAAAAAAGAAGAAAAAAAAGCCAGACACAATGGCTCACACCTGTAATCCCAGCACTTTGGGAGGCCAAGGTGGGTGGATCACCTGAGGTTCGGAGTTCGAGACCAGCCTGACCAGATGGAAAAACACTGTCTCTACTAAAAATACACAATTAGCCAGGCTTGGTGGCATATGCCTGTAATCCCAGCTACTCGGGAGGCTGAGGGAGGAGAATCGCTTGAACCCTGAAAGGCGGAGGTTGCGGTGAGCTGAGATCGTGCCATTTCACTCCAGCCTGGGCAACAAGAGCAAAACTCCATCTCAAAACAGACAAAAAAAAAAATCACAAAAAGTATTTTACTTTTGACCCAACAATTTTATTTCTGGGAATTTATCTTAAATGATTCAAATGAAGAGAAGGAATCTTTATGTACAAAGCAATTAGTTGCATGACAGTGACCATGTTCTCAACAATTACACCTTCATGCCACCACATTGCCTGTTAAATTAGAGGCCCAGATTTAAGAAGTCGACTTAAGAGCCAGAGAAGTTATAGCTAATGAAACAAAACCCCAGAGGGGCAGGTAGGGCAGATATCTATCAAGAATGCAAGTAGAGAACATCATAACTTCTTTTTCAGAGAGGACAACGAATTAGAGAATTTATACTGGAGAAAGGAGGGAGAGAAGTTAGGTGGAGGAATTCCTAAATAGGGCTTCAATCAGTGAATTCATCTGCAGAGCAGAGGTCTATACAGAACTCAAACTGCCTAAGGGCATTCCTTGGAAACAAGAATTCTGCACTTTTAGGTGGGAAGCTGCTGGGGAACATCCCTGCAGAAATGAGGACATCCAAGGAACACTGCAATATCCAGAGACTAGAAGGGAAGAACAGTCAAGTAGCCATTTCTTCTGGGGAATCTCTTGTAATATCATCTTGTTTGTTGTTGTTTTTAGAGACGGAGTCTCGCTCTGTCACCTAGGCTGGAGTGCAATGGTGCCATCTCAGCTCACTGCAACCTCCGCCTCCCGTGTTCAAGCAATTCTCCTGTCTCAGCCTCCCGAGAAGCTGGGACTACAGGTGCAAGCCACCACACCTGACTCATTTTTGTATTTTTAGTAGAGACGGGGTTTCACTCATATTGGGCAGCCTGGTCTTAAACTCCTGACCTCAGGTGATCCACACACCTCGGCCTCCCCAAGTGCTTGGATTACAGGCGGGAACCACCGCGCTCGGCCGCAACTTGATTTTTAAATTGCTCTCTGAGTGTAGATTCCCGGTTTGTTTGGCAAGGGTTCTTGCCGCTATAGCGTGAAGCCAAGCATTTAATGAAAGCGAGTGGGAGGAGCCGGGTAGAATGGGGGCGTGTTCAACCCCGAGGCGGCTGGAGGCCGCGCCCCCTTCCCAGAGTGCACCGCAGCTGCTCCGTTCAGGAACCCCTTTCGCGTCGGCTCAGGCCGGGCTGGGAAGACTCTCCTGCCATGGATGGGCTCCGGGCTAGTGCAGGTCTTTTAAGGCGCGGGCGGCAGAGGCGCCGGCGGCAGTCCCAAGCATACAGCGGCTCGGTCCTGGCTTTGCCCTTGAGGCCCAGGAAGATACGAAGGCAGCTGAGGAGAAGTGTTGCATCCCGCCTAGCAACGCTGGGAGTGCAGACGCTACCTAGCGAGGACTCGGAGGACTCGAGGGTGGAGTCGACGGCCGACGACCTGGGGGACGCGCTACCCGGTGGGGCGGCGGTTTCGGCCGTCCCGGACCCAGCCCGGCGAGAGCCGTACGGCCACCTGGGGTCCGGAGAGCTGCCGGAGGCCTCGCCCGCCGCGCGCTCCCTGCAGACCCCGCCGGCGCGCCTGGTGCCGGCTTCCGCGCCGGCTCGCGTGGTGGAGACCTCGGCGTTGCTGTGCACCGCGCAGCACTTGGTGGCCGCCCCGTCGTCCGGGGCCTCTGCGACGGCGTCGGGGCCGCAGGTAGATGACACGGGTGGGGAGCCGGCCTGGGACTCCCCGCTGCAGCGCATCTTGGCCGAGCTGAACCGCATCCCGAGCAGCCGGCGGCGAGCGGCGCGCCTCTTTGAGTGGCTCATCGCGCCTTTGCCGCCAGATCACTTCTACCGGCGCCTGTGGGAGCGGGAGGCGGTGCTGGTGCGGCGGCAGGACCACACCTACTACCAGGGCCTTTTCTCCACCGCCGACCTGGACGCGATGCTGCGCAACGAGGAGGTGCAGTTCGGGCAGCACTTGGACGCTGCTCGCTACATCAACGGGCGACGCGAGACCCTGAACCCACCGGGCCGCGCGCTGCCGGCTGCCGCGTGGTCCCTGTACCAGGCCGGCTGCTCTCTGCGCCTCCTCTGTCCGCAGGCTTTCTCTACCACTGTGTGGCAGTTTTTGGCTGTGCTTCAAGAGCAGTTTGGAAGCATGGCAGGCTCCAACGTTTACCTCACGCCCCCTAACTCTCAGGGCTTTGCCCCCCACTACGACGACATCGAGGCCTTCGTGCTGCAGCTGGAAGGTAGGAAACTCTGGCGTGTATACCGACCCCGAGTCCCAACCGAGGAACTGGCTCTGACATCCAGCCCCAACTTCAGTCAGGACGACCTGGGTGAGCCAGTGCTGCAGACCGTGTTGGAACCTGGAGATTTGCTATATTTTCCTCGGGGCTTCATTCACCAAGCTGAATGCCAGAACGGAGTCCATTCTCTGCACCTCACCTTGTCCACGTACCAGCGCAATACCTGGGGTGACTTCTTAGAGGCCATACTGCCTTTGGCCGTGCAGGCTGCAATGGAAGAAAATGTAGAGTTTCGGAGGGGTCTGCCCCGAGACTTCATGGATTACATGGGAGCCCAGCATTCAGATTCTAAGGATCCACGAAGAACCGCTTTCATGGAGAAGGTGCGGGTCTTGGTGGCCCGCCTGGGCCACTTTGCTCCTGTCGATGCTGTAGCTGACCAGCGAGCCAAAGACTTCATCCACGATTCTCTGCCCCCTGTTTTGACTGATAGGGAGAGGGCACTAAGCGTTTACGGGCTTCCAATTCGCTGGGAAGCTGGAGAACCTGTAAACGTGGGGACCCAGTTGACAACAGAAACAGAAGTTCACATGCTTCAGGATGGGATAGCTCGGCTGGTGGGTGAGGGGGGCCATTTGTTTCTCTATTACACAGTGGAAAACTCCCGTGTGTATCATTTGGAAGAACCCAAGTGCTTGGAAATATACCCCCAGCAAGCTGATGCCATGGAACTCTTGCTTCGCTCTTACCCAGAATTTGTGAGAGTGGGGGACCTGCCCTGTGACAGTGTGGAGGATCAGCTTTCCTTGGCAACAATGTTGTATGATAAGGGGCTGCTGCTCACCAAGATGCCTCTAGCCCTAAACTAGTTTCTTGCTGATTGTTGGAAACAAGGCAGTAGCGATTCTTTCCTGCCACTGCTACCCCTTTTTTTTTTAATTCATGTTCTTACCTTGATAACCATCAATGTGCTCACATTTACCTTTATGACTGCTTCAGTGTCACAGACTTCAGAAGATCTTTTAGGAAGAACTATCTCATCTAGGTACAAAAGGAAAAGCAGAAGTTGGAGGTGGAACAATAACCTTGATCCATGATCATTTCAGAGCACCAACTTCATTACCCTCAGGCTTCAGTGTACTGTGTAGCACTGACCATGTCATTGTGCTTGAGACAGACATTAGGAGACTTTTTTTTGGAGTTTGCATCTTTCATCTGAGTTCTTTTTCATCAGTTTGGGGGGAGGGTCGGGGTCAGTATCCTGTTTGTTACTGTTAAATTTGTATGAACCTTAGAAAAGTTATTAAAGTGCCAAAGAATGGTTTCCCTTTTCTAAGGCTAGATTATTATGTGGGATGGTTAAAAGAAATGCAGGAGCAGGAGGAAGATAGGGAAAATCTATAATGGCTGAGGTGAAAAGCAACTTGGGGTGGTTGTAGGATGTAAAAGGAGCATGTTAATCAGCCTCTTAAAGAAGACAATCTCAGGCTGGGCACAGTGGCTCACGCCTGTAATCCCAACATTTTGGGAGGCTGAGGCAGGTAGATCACCTGAGGTCAGGAGTTCAAGACCAGCCTGGCCAAGATGGTGAAACCCGTCTCTGCTATATAAAAATTAGCCAGGCATGGTGGTATGCACCTGTAATCCCATAGAGGGGCTGAGGCAGGAGGATTTCTTGAACCTGGGAGGTGAAGATAGCAGTGAGCTGAGATCGTGTCACTGCACGCCAGCCTGGGTGACAGAGTGGGACTCCCATCTCAAAAAACAAAAAACAACTCATCTGATTGGGAACAGTTCACTAACTTTGTGGATAATTAATACTATTTAATTATGTAACCCAATTCCAGTAGAAAAATTATTTTCTACTAGCTAGTTCAGTTTTAAGAGCATGGTATGTTTTTTTTCTTTTTTTTTTTTTTTTTAAAGATGGGGTTTCACCATGATGGCCAAGCTGGTCTTGAACTCCTGACTTCAGGTGATCCATCCACCTCGGCCTCCCAAAGTGCTGGGATTACAGGCGTGAGCCACCGCGCCCAGCCAAGAGCATGGTATGTTTTTGCTTGCTGTTTGCTTGCATCTGTGGCTGGCACTGCTGTCATAAGGGCAGCGTGTCACCTAGTTGTGCCTTCATAGGCCTTAGGTAACCAACTTTTAGCAAGCTGGCCATGAAGGAAGGCTGGTATTCAAGTTACTTTCCACTCTCATTTTTTTTTCTGGCAGTTGGAAGAAACCCCCAAACTGACAAGTGAATATTCTCATGGTTGGTGGAAAAGTGCCTGGTACCAGAAAGAGCACTGGACTTGGAACCAGAAGACCTGGGTTTGGGGTGGTAGCTGATAGGCAGCTGGCTGAGTGACCTGAGGCTGCTGCTACACTCGGGCACACAGATTTTGTAAGTATATTTTGGTACAGCTTTATTTGTGCACCCTCGTCACAGGTTGTGTCCAGGACTCAAAGATCCTATCACCATAATGGATAGTTTTCTGTTATTTAAGGTTGAGAACTTTATAAAGTCTTTTTTTTTTTGAGATGGAGTCTCATTCTGTCGCTCAGGCTGGAGTGCAGTGGTGTAATCTTGTCTCACTGCAACCTCCGCCCCCCGGGTTTAAGCAGTTCTCTGCCTCAGCCTCCCAAGTAGCTGGGATTACAGGCGCATGCCACCATACCCAGCTAATATTTTGTATTTTTCATAGAGATGGGGTTTCACCATCTTGGCCAGGCTGGTCTTGAGCTCCTGTCCTTGTGATCCACCTGCCTCGGCCTCCCAAAGTGCTGGGATTACTGCCATGAGCCACTGCACTCGGCTATAAAGTCTTTTTTAAAAAGTTACAAAAGCATAGATATATATTAAGTAAAAATGATAGCTCTCCTTCCAAGCCCACTTTTCAGAGACATGCACTAGTTTTTGTTTGTTTGTTTGTTTGAGACAGGATCCCATTCTGTTGCCCAGGCAGGTGTGCAGTGGTGAGATCTTGGGTCACTGCAGCCTTCACCTCCTGGGCTCAAGCAGTCCTCCCATCTTGGCCTCCTTAGTAGATAGGATTACAGGTGTGTGCCACCAAATTTTTGATTTTTGTTTTGGTAGAGATGGAGGGGTCTTGCTATGTTGCCCAGACTGGTTTTGAACTCCTGGCCTGGAGTGATCCTCCCACCCTAGCCTCCCAAAGCGTTGGGATTTCAGGCATGAGCCACTGTGCCTGACCAGCAACTACTACCACTATTAAGGTTAAGCTCATAAGGCTTTTTTGGGTGCTTAATCAAACATACACAATAGTTTTCCTTCTTTTTTTTTTTAACCAGGACCACCAGAAATTCATTTTGTTTTATAAAGACTTGTGTTTTTGTGATATGTCCTTTTTTGACCTTTTAAATCAGTTCAAATAGAGATAATTTTTTTTTAAAAGGGAAAAAAAAATAAATGAATAAAAACCTCAGAAGTAAAAAAAATTAAAAAGACAGTGGATGGTAGCCAAGAGAGAAGGGAGTATCCTTTCCTGTTTCCTCCTGCAGGGCTTGCTACTGAGTCCCAAAACATCCAGATCCTGGAAGAGGCTTATTAAAGGAATCAAAGCATAGAACTCACCCCTAGGAAACCTACCCTGAAAAGTTTTTTGGAGTAAAGTTTGGAGTGTTAGTGGTTCTTGTTCTCCTTTGGGTTTCAAGTAAACACGTTTTGCTTCCTCCCTTACTTTTCCCATGACCGTCTCCAGCTTGAATATTTTCTGCATCAGCAAGTCCTTTTGGCTTAGTGTTTTAATCTAAATTAGAACAAATAATGTTTGAATAACAAAACAAAACACCTGTAATAGGCAGCAAGTTATCAGAGAGCATTAATAAAGTAATTGTGGGAGGCTAAGGAGGGAGGATCACCTGAGCCCTCAAGGCTACAGTGAGCTGTGATCATGCCACTGCACTCCAGTCTGGGCAACAAAGTGAGACCCTGTCTCTAGAAAAAAAAGAAGTAACTAATTGCATTATGCTTATCAGTAGTAGGTGGTATATAAATGCCTGAGAACATCATTCTCTTATGATATTGCTTGGAGTTTTTTTATATCTGGTCATGAAAATTTTACTTCAGCTTTTTGGGCATGATAAAAGGAACCTGCTAAGAAATGGTTGCTTGGTGTGAAGTTGGTTTCTTGAATTATCTTTTTAAAGTCCTTTCTCCTCTATTCCTTCATCTCATCTAACAGCTTTGAAAAATTAGAACAATGCAACAGCTGGAGCTGCAAAAAAAATGAAAAATTAGAACAATCCAGGCCAGACGGGATGGCTCATGCCTGAAGCAGGTAGACCACTTGAGGCCAGGAGTTCAAGACCAGCCTGGCCAACATAGTGAAACCCTGTCTCTACCAAAAATACAAAAAAAAAAAAGAAGCTGGGTGTGGTAGCCCATGCCTATAATCCAGCTGCTTGGGTGCCTGAGGCACAAGAATCACTTGAACCCAAGAGGTGGAGGTTGCAGTGAGCCAAGATCACACCACTGCTCTCCAGCCTGGGCAACAGAGCAAGACTGCCCTCCCACCACCAAAAAAAAAAAAAAAAAAGGAAAAATTAGAACAATCCTTTTTTTTCCCTAATTTTTAAATTTTTATTTTTAAAGATGGGGTTTGACCATGTTGGTCAGCCTGGTCTTGAACTCCCGATCTCAGGTGATCCACCCACCTTGGCCTCCAAAGTGCTTGGCTTACAGGCGTGAGCCACCATGCCCGGCCAGAACAATCCTTTTAGCTAGAGATTTTCTTTGGTGAGAGAACCCAGATTAGGAATTCAGAAAAATTAAAAAAAAATCTAGAGGCCAGCTCCAGTCCCTTATTTCCTCTCTATGCCTATCTGCAAGAAAGGAAAAATAAACAACTTGGGTTTGGGGATGATGAGGAGAAAACAGGAAGGGAGAGAAATAGTCTTTCTGAAACAATAAAAATGAACCCTGATTTTTTAGGGCTACTTGATAGGACTAATAGGATTTTTGTTTCTGTTTTTTGTTTTTTTGAGACGGAGTTTCGCTGTTGTTACCCAGACTGGAGTACAATGGCACGATCTCAGCTCACCACAACCTCTGCCTTCTGGGTTCAAGCAATTCTCCTGCCTCAGCCTCCCCAGTAGCTGGGACTAGTAGCTAATTTTTGTATTTTTAGTAGAGACAGGGTTTCACCTTGTTGACCAGGATGGTCTCGATCTCTTGACCTCGTGATCCACCCACCTCGGCCTCCCAAAGTGCTGGGATTATAGGTGTGAGCCACCGCGCCCAGCCAGTATTTTTGTTTTGTTTTTGTCTTGACTAGTAGAACCTTATTATAACCCAATCTTGCATAGATGCTTTGCATCTTCAAACAATGTGACGTCTGTGTCTGGGCTTTTAGAAAGTATTTCTGTAGTGGGATAAAGGGTATGTATATATTTGAGGGGGGTAGGGTCTGAGGAACTCTTAAGAGCCCTGAATTTTCTCTTGAAAACAGAGCTTGCACTTATTTACCCTGTTCTTGATCTCCTGAAGCATTTCTTGCTTTCCTTCATTTCCTAAGTTGAGTATCTTCATTGTCTGGTACATTTCTCTGAAAGATTAGAAGGGCTTCTTAGATAATTCTACCCTGTCCGTTAAAAAAGCATGGGGGCATGCGGGTAGAAAATATGGGACTTGGAATCAGGTAAGAATCCCAAGTTCCAATCCTGACTGCAGTTTTGCTGAGCCTTATATGCAAAAATGGTGTGATGCTTAGCGTTTTTTTTTTGAGATAGAGTTTCACTCTGGTTGCCCAGGCTGGAGTGCAGTGGTGCAACCTTGGCTCATTGCAGACTCCACCTCCTGAATTCAAGCAATTCTGCCTCAGCCTCCGGAGTAGCTGGGATTACAGGCATATGCCACCATGCCGGGCTAATTTTTGTATTTTTAATAGAGACGAAGTTTCACCCTGTTGGCCAGGCTGGTCTCAAACTCTGTGATCTGTCTACCTTGGCCTCCCAAAGTGCTGGGATTATAGGCGCAAGCCGCCTCACCCAGGCATATTTGTTATTTTTAATTTTTTTTTTTTGAGACAGAGTTGTCCAGGCTGGAGTACAGTGGCTTGATCTCCGCTCACTGCAACCTCTGCCTCTTGGATTCAAGCCATTCTCCTGCCTTAGCCTCCCAAGTAGCTGGCACTTGGGAGGGAAGTAGTGTGCAACCAAATCTGTCTAATTTTTGTATATTTAGTAGAGATGGGGTTCCCCATGTTGGCCAGGCTAATGTCGAACTCCTGATCTCAGGTGATCCACCCGTTTCAGCCTCCCAAAGGGCTGGTATTACAGGTGTGAGCCACCACATCCGGCCCAGACAATATATTTGAAGGTACCAATGGGTAGCATTTACTGAACAGGCACTAAACATGTCATCTCAGTATCACCACAACCCTGTAAACTATCGCCTGCATTTGATACATGAAAAAAATGGGCTCATGGAGTTTAAATACCTGATATAGGCTCACATAGCTATTGCATGCCAGAGCTGGAATTCAAACCCTGGTCTTTTTGACTCTAAAACTTGTTGTCCCATTAGGCACTTCATAAATGTTACTTGAATATATAAGTAACTTAAAACCATCTTGGTGGGGAGAAAAGGTACTTGAACTACATAAGCTTGACTTTCAATCTAATTTAGGCCAGTTTTTCTGTTACCTACTTGGGTGAGTGGTGAAAATGCAGGTGAGCCTGTGCTTTTACTGCTATTAGGCAGCCTGGAAAGAAAGGCAGCGACATATTCAATGACCAAAGATGTGAGAGTTGGCAGTATAAGGTCATGGTGGGAGCCAGAGGTTTAGTGCTTACTTTAGAACAGCATCGTGGTTCTCCAGGAGCAGCACATCTAGGAAGGTGTCCCTGACCCGGTCCCCTTGAAGTTTGAGGGCTAGGATGCTACGGCAAGCTTCCAGTCGTATACCTGGTGACTCTTCATAATGGATAGCCCAGAGCAGAAGATCTGTCAGCTCAGGACTTACTTGCCCAATCTGTCCCAAAGCTGCAGAGATTAGAGGGCCGCATGTCACTGAAGACTGAGCTTACTATATTCTAGCATCCAGAAATAAATTGAGTTTTACAAATAATACCTTCCTTTTGGATGGTAATTAATCACCATTATAATTTTAGGGATAGGTTAGAGTGGGACATTACCTCCAAAGGATTTCTAGAAGAGGAATGTTCCGTCCCATCCTTGCCCATTAGGATATTTGTCTATTTTGGGGATGAAATATAGGACAGATAACAGAAGACCAGCCTAGTCCTGGCAGGATGATGGGGAAAGGAGGCACAATTATTTACTTATGTCAAAGAGAAGCAATGCCAAAGATTCTAAATGGAAGCTAGGCAGATTAAGGGGCAGGGTTTTAGGTCTGTAGCATTCTTGAAACTGATCTGATTTTTACAGAGCATAATAGTTGAAATCTCCAAGGAAAGCAAGATGTATCCAGCAGTGGATACCTACTTAGAACTTATCCTTAATTCTGTTGGCAGGGACTGTCTTGTCAGCCCTTTCTTTACTTTAACAAGTTGGACATATACCTAGACTCAGGATCTTTAACTAAAAATTAAAAAGAAGAAAATAATTTTTCTCTTCTCAGACAAGGAACTTCTGAAAAGCTAAGATTATTACCTCTCCTCCACTTCACCTCTTTATCAGAGAGTTTCTGGGGATCAGTTATACTTGCATAGGGGAAGGTATTTAAGGTTGAAAAGTTTGGGGCACTATCTCTATAATACCTCGAATGGCAAAGGCCTTGATTTTCCAGTAAGGATCTCTCTGCATCAGGTTCAGGAGGCATTCAAGCACCTGGGATGGATAAAAGGCAGTGCTGAGTGGGGAACAGCCAGGTGTGGTGGCTCATGCCTGTAATCCCAGCATTTTGGGAGGCCAAGGTGGGCAGATCACTTGAGGGTCAGGAGTTTGAGACCAACCTGACCAACATTATCAAACCCTATCTCTACTAAAAATACAAAAATTAGCTGAGCATGGTGGCACATGCCTGTAATCCCAGCTACTCGAGAGACTGAGGCAGGAGAATCACTTAAACCCAGGAGGCGGAGATTGTAGTGAGCTGAGATCGTGCCGCTGTACTCCAGTCTGGAGTGACATAACAAGACTGTCTCAAAATAACAAAAACAAAACAATGAACCAGAAATAGGGACACAACTTATCTCTGAAAGGAGCTATAATTGAATAAATGACCTGTCAATTCTGGTGACAAATGAGCTGGAGCCTAAAGTACCAACCTCTATGTATAGTGAGTGTATTAGCTTAATTATTATCTGGTATTTGTTTTCTCAGTCTACAGATCTGTGGCCATATGGCTTATCTTGAACACTTCAAACAGATTTTTCCCTAATAATGGAATTATAAATTATAACTCCATTTATGGGAGTTGATCCTAAAGCCCATCAGCATCCAGGTAATGAGAAGCTAGTTAACTGAGGTGAGAACAGGATTCAGGGGTGCTCTAGAATGGAAGTCTGGGCTGGCTGGGAGCTAAACCAAGCTTGTCTGACATGCAGCCCGGGACAGCTTTGAATGCAGCCCAACACAAATTTGTAGACTGTTAAAATGTGAGATTTATGCACAGACCTTTTTTTTTTTTTAAGCTCATCAACTATCTTTAATGTTAGTGTACTTTGCGTGTGGCTCAAGACAATTCTTCCAATATGGCCCAGGGAAGCCAAAAGACTGTACACCTCTGACATGGTCCTGTTTGAAGTGGCTTGTATACCCCCTTCCCAGTTCCAATCTGTCATTCTGTGTCCCCAAAGAATGTTGTGTATACTGTGTACAACCAGGGAAGGTAATGCTCTCTTCAGGTCAATCAGGTAAGATGAGAATATGTTTCCCTGACTCACCATCTTGTCGCGGATCTGCAGGGCACCAGCTGCTACACAGGCTGCCCGCCGAACTGCTGTGAAGTCATCAGAGAAGCAGTGCAGGAAGCTTGGGAGAAGCTTGGCATTCATAAGCTTGAGCTCACCTATCAGGGAGAGAGCTTCCACACGCTCCTGGGAATTTCCTTGACCCAGCTTGACCCTATAAGGCACAAGTTGCTTTTCTTTCACTTCCTTCAACTTTCAGTACCTAACCCCCAACCCCTACTAATGCCCTCATGGTAAAATCCAAGTTCTGCAGGGTGTCAATCCCATTCAGCCTTATGCTCATGAGACAAGTTTTACTGGGTACAGAGCTTGATCATCATCTTTACTTGAATCTCTTATACATAGCTATTAGGTTATTAGGTAATCTAGGGCTTTCAGTTACAGTGAATGACTGAATAAAGGAAAGTGTCAGTTTGCACCCCTTATCACAGTCAAGTTCTCTTCTCCATTGCCCTTATGTGTGCCATGATTATTTCTGCATTTGGCTTCCAGCTTGGAATGCCTATGCAGTCTTTTTGTTTGTTTAAAGTATTTTTAGAGATAGGGTCTTGCTCTGTTGCCCAGGCTGGTCTTGAACTCCTCACCTCAAGTGAGTCTCCTGCCTCAGCCTGAGTAGCTAGGATTATAGGCACTTACCCACTGTGCCTAGCTCCTGTGCAGTGTCTCTCTCTTTCTCTTTTTTTTTTGAGATAGGGTCTTTCTCTGTTGCCCAGGAATGCAGTGGCATGATGGCTCACAACAGCCTTGGACCTTCTGGACCCAGGCAGTCCTCTTGCCTCAGCCTCCCAAGTAGCTGGGACAACAGGCATACACCACCACATCAGCTAATTTTTAAAAAATAATTAATTAATTAATTTTTAGATGGAATCTCACTCTGTCGCCAGGCTGGAGTGCAGTAGCATGATCTCGGCTTACTGCAACCTCTGCCTCCTGGGTTCAAGCGATTCTCCCGCCTCAGCCTCCTGAGTAGCTGGGAATACAGGCGCACGCCACCACGCCCAGCTAATTTTTATGTTTTTAGTAGAGAAATACAACAAATGCTGGGTGGCTGGATCCCAGGCCTCCTAAACACTTTTTTGTTTTCCTGTCATAATCAAGTCTCACTAAACACTTCTTAGAAGAATGTCTCCTCATGTTGACTGGGTCTTACCTGATTATGTCGTGTACCTCTTTCCCAAGGCTCATTTGCCCCAGCGCTTGCACAGCTGCTTGCCTCACTTCCTTATGCCAGTCATTCCACATCAGCTGGATCAACTTACGTTTCATCTCCTATAAATTTATATGATCATTAGCTATCTCTTATTGAACATTCATTTTGTGCTTGGCATTATGCTGTTTTTTATTCTTCTTTTACTCACCACTGTACTAACGAGGATTGTACTGAGTGTTTTTGCCCATCCCTTACTCTCCTAAAGAATCCAGTGGGGTGGATGTTACTACCATTTATAGATGACAGAATGGAGGCTTTGACCAACTTGTCCAAGGTTAGCCTGGTGAGTGCTGGAACCAGGACTCAAACCCAGCTCTCTCTCCCAAGCTCATCCTTTAAACTATATAGTGTCAGTGCCAACATAATCTGTACCTAGGAGACATAAAATTTGAAAGTGATACTTGATGAAGTGACCAGTTCATTGCAGTTTGCCTGGGACTTTCCTGGTTTTAGTACTGAAAGTCCCATGGCCTGGACAAACCAGAACAGTTGGTCACTCTGTAAGTGCACTTGTCTCAGAGAGGAATGGTCAAAGATTACTACATGATAATTGCATAATTGTGCCCACCCTGTTCTCCCTGCTAGACGCATCTCCCTTCTCTACTCCTACCTGGTACTTGATGTCTTTGTACTCTTCCTTTAGTATTTAGCTCCAAAGCATCTCCTTACTATCACACTGAAATTTTATTGAAAATTTTAAAAAATAAAATAAAGGGCTGGGCACAGTGGCTCATGCCTATAATCCCAGCACTTTGGGAGGCCGAGGTGGGTGGATCACAAGGTCAAGAGATTGTGACCATCCTGGTCAACAAGGTGAAACCCCGTCTCTACTAAAAATACAAAAATTAGCTGGGCATGGTGGCGCGCGCCTGTAGTCCCAGCTACTCGGGAGGTTGAGGCAGGAGAATTACTTAAACCCAGAAGGCGGAGGTTGCGGTGAGCCGAGATTGTGCCATTGCACTCCAGCCTGGGTAACAACAGCGAAACTCTGTCTCAAAAAATAAATAAATAAAAATAAAATAAAGACATCTTCTTAGTGAAGTCTTCTTTGCCCCTTGTAAGCACAGGAAATCCCCACAACACCTATAGTTGCTTCTGTTTTTGCTGTTTATAACATTTACCAAGGGAAGACTTAGCCTTGCAACCCCAGCAGTAACATAGTGCCTGGTGCATCAGATGTGGTCAGAAACTGCATGCTTACTGAATGAGTGAAAAGACTCAGACACACTGCCTTTCTGAGCTCCAGCAGTCTGCCATGAGATCCTCATCATCTTCACCTCAGCCCCTGCTAGCTCTGCATGTCATTTTACTTTTAGTTGGCAATTCTAAGTGACAAGCTCCAAAGAGGTAAAGGTACAAATGGATGTTGTTAAAACTATATTGTTAAAATGCGGATTCTGACTGAGCTGGCCTAAGTTGAGATTTTTGCATTTCTAATAAGCTCCTAGGTGACGCCTGCTCTGCTGGTCCAGGACTTTAGCAGCAGGGTGCTACATAGCACTTGAGACAGAACTCACTCAAGTCCAAAACCTTTTCATGTGATTACTGTACTGAGTGGCCAGATTTTGTACTTCCCATATCAAAATGTCAGGATTACAGAGTGGAGGGTGTTCACTTATCATGGGAATGGCAATCTTTTGGGCTATTCTGGAGATACTGACTGTTATAAGGAAAACATGAAGTAGCACTAGGAAGAAGGGAAAGATCCCATTTGAACAGCTGAAGATGATTGGGAAATAATGGCAAAAAGAAGGTGTTGCCTGGAATTCTCTCTTTAGTTCTAGCTGAGCCCCACACTTCTTCACAGACCTTTTTTTTCTTTTTTTTTTTTTTTTTTTTAGATGGAGTCTACCTCTTTTACCTAGGCTGAAATGCAGCGGTGGATTGGCTCACTGAAACCTCCACCTCCGCCTTCCAGGTTCAAGTGATTCTCATGCCTCAGCCTCCTGAGTAGCTGGGATTGATTACAGGCATGCACCACCATGTCCAGCTAATTTTTGTATTTTTAATAGAGACAGGGTTTTGCCATTAAGGCCAAGCTGGTTTTGAACTTCTGGTCTCAAGCGATCCACCTGCCTTGCCTCCCAGAGTGCTGGGATTACAAGCATGAGCCACTGCACTTCTTCACAGAACTTTAACCAATAAGTTTAACCCATACGTATCTCTCTCTTTCTGAAAAGTTTTAAAAGAGTACCTTATATTTATTGCTTGTTCTTGAATCATCTGTATATATTGGTCTTGTTGTTCCTACCATAGTGTTAATTTTGTGAAAGCTGGGACTTTGTATTTTGTTGTCATTGTTGTTTTGAGACGGAGTCTCGCTCTGTTGTCCAGGCTGGAGTGCAGTGGTGTGATACTGGCTCACTGCAACCTCCACCTCCCGGATTCAAGCGATTCTCATGTCTCAGCCTCCTGAGTAGCTAGAATTACAGGTGCATGCCACCACACCTGGCTAATTTTTGCATTTTAGTAGACATGGGGTTTCACCATGTTGGCCAAGCTGGTCTCAAACTCCTCACCTCAGGTGATCTACGTGCCTCGGCCTCCCAAAATGCTGAGATTACAGGTGTGAGCCACTGTGCCCAGCTGGGACTATGTTTTATATGTGTGTGCTGAACACTCAGAGAACCAGCACAGACACTCGTGTAGATGGGTTTTTGGGTAGTTTAAGTCAGTGCTTCTGGAATGGTCTTTGATGAAGGACCAATTTGCGGGGGGGAATGCGCCATTGACTGGTAAAGTCTGTTGATATTGAGGCAATGTCAAATTACTATAAAGTTTCTAAACTCCTGTCAGTTTTTATGCTGTTTCATTGTGGATCAGTTACCAACAGTTTGTGGACCACTTCCACATTGAGAAGCACTGGCTTCACAGACAGACGTGTTGGCATTTGAAGATAATTCTGGGCTAGAAGTAAGAAGTAGTGATGTGGGAACAGAGATCTGTTTGGTAAGTATGGGATACTAGATAGCAGCAAAAAGTAGAAGGCCTCTGTAGCTCAGCCTCTCATAGGTTTTCTGTCCTGGAGGAAAAGAAAGAGGTTTACCAAGCAGACATTTCCGCTGATCCGGGAGAAAGCCTGGCAGGCCACAATCCGGTTCTTCCATTGACGGCTGTTCAGCTCCACAGCAAGCATGGTGTGTATCAGCGTCTGAGGAAATGGAAGACTTGTATGGATATTCACAATCACTGTTAAAGATACTAGAACCTTGAAATTACATTCTGACATGGCATCCTGCATAATTAATGTCACCAGGGTTTGCAAGAGATGGGGCATGTTTCCTTCTCAGCAAGCTGACTCTGTGATCATAAATTAGGGAACAAAATACAAATTTAAAAATCTAAACAGAAAACTGAGACCTTTGTTTCCTGACTTTAAATATTTTTACCCCTTAGATGATTTTTATATGCCTCGATCTTGTAACTTTCACATTGCTATTGAAAGTAACTGACCACAATATAGGTCTCTGCAGTTTACAATGGTAAACTTCTAGCAGAAGCAAATTCTACATGCCTCAACTCTTCTTCCATATGCAAATAGAGAAAATTTGCAACCCAATTCTCACTTTTTTCTCAGCTAACTGTTGTGACTTCCCCTTGTATACACCTCTACACCCAGGTTTACTCATGCTTATTCCACCTTATGCTTGAGATCATCAACCCAACCAGCTGCATTTTATTTAACTAATTAACTAATTATTTGAGACAGGGTCTTACTCTGTCGCTCAGGCTGGCATTACAGTGGTGCAATCTCAGCTCACTGCAGCCTTAAACCTGCCAGGCTCAAGTGATCCTCCCACCTCAGCCTCCTGAGTAGCTAGGATTACAAGCATACACTACCATGCCTGTCTAATTTTGTTTCTCTTTTTGTAGAGACAGGGTCTCACTATATTGCCCAGGCTGGTCTTGAACTCCTGGACTAAATAGATGCTCTTAGCCTCCCAAAGTGCTGGGATTATAGGTGTGAGCCACTGTGCCCGGCCCAGCTGTATTTTATTTTATTTCATTTTACTTTGTTTTATTTTATTTGTTTGAGATAGAGTCTTGCTCTATTTACTAGGCTAGAATATAGTAGCGTGATCTCAGCTCACTGCTGGCAATTCTCATGCCTCACCCTCCTGAGTGCTGGGACTACAGGTGTGTGCCGCTGCACCTGGCTAACTTTTGTATTTTTAGTAGATATGGGGTTTCACCCATGTTGGTCAGTCTGGTCTTGAACTCCTGGCCTCAAGTGATCCATCTGCCTTGGTCTCCCAAAGTGTTGGGATTACAGGGGTGAACCACTGCCCCTGGCCCCAGTTGCATTTTAGATTGCTTACATTCACTGACCTCAAAGACCTAATTGTTCCCCAAACTGTTTCTCTGACCCTAAAAAACTGTTTCTATGTGTAATGAACACATACTGTCTTCTCACTCAGACGGCTCAGGAGGATATAAGACTGTTCCTTGGTGTCCTCATTCTTCTTTGTAAACAGCTGGTGGAGGATCCTGTTAATCACAGGGTAAGTGGCAGTACCTTCCAGAGCCAAGCACTGAGCTGCAGCCCAGCTATCCACACTGTTACCTGCCACAGTTGGGTGAAAAAGAGTTCAGAATGGTGATGTGTTTTCCCCCTTTGGATTGATACCCAAGGCCGCTACCCACCTGAACCTCATTTCCTTATACCCCACTCGGTCTACAAATACAGTTTCTTATTTACTTATTTATATATTTTTTGAGACTGAGTCTTCCTCTGTTGCCCAGGCTGGAGTGCAATGGTGTGATCTCAGCTCATTACAACCTCTGCCTCCCAGGTTCAAGCATTCTCCCTCCTCAGCCTCCCAAGTAGCTGGGATTACAGGTGCCCGCCACCATGGCTGGCTAATTTTTGTATTTTTAGTAGAGATGGAGTTTCACTATGTTGGTCAGGCTGGTCTTGAATTCCTGACCTCAGGTGATCCACTCAACTCGGCCTCCCAAAGTACTGGGATTATAGGTGTGAGCCACCACACCCAACACAATTTCTTATTTAAACCATATTTAGAAGAATTATATTGGCTGGGCACAATGGCTCATGCCTATAATCCCAGCACTCTGGGAGGCCATAGCAGGTGGATCACCTAAGGTTAGGAATTCGAGACCAGCCTGGCCAACATGGTAAAACCCTGTCTCTACAAAAAATACAAAAATTAGCTGGGCGTGATGGTACACTCCTGTAATCCCAGCTATTTGGAAGGCTGAGGCAGGAGAATTGCTTGAACCTGGGAGGTAGAGGTTGCAGTGAGCTAAGACCACACCATTGCACTCCAGCCTGGGCAACAAGAGTGAAACTCTGTCTGGAAAAAAAAAAAAAAAAAAGATCATATCAAGAATTAAAATATAAACTGAAAATCTCAACCTGAAAAGTTAAATCCTAATGGCTCCTGTTAGGAAACAGAGCCATAAGGCATTTTAGCCTAGCTGAGAGATGCAGTTGTTTTCACCCTAAAGATTGGGAAGGCTGGGGTGAGAGGTTTTCTTAATACAGAGGAATTAAACTGTTGAGTATCTATGTGCAGAAGGCCAAACCAGTCAGCGAGTTTTCCTTGTTAAGGCAAAGAACAGCCTATCTCTTAGAGATAGCACTTAGGCACCCTAGGCCTATCATCTGAGAGCCTTTTTGGTTATATAACTCCAACAACATGTGGACAGGGCCTGGAAGTTAATGTGCAAGAAATGAAAGATGTGTGTTCAGGTGGTAATGTTGTTTTTTTTTTTTTGAAATTTCCAAAGAGTACTGGTTGGCATGGTGGCTCAGGCCAGTAATCCCAGCACTTTGGGAGGCCGAGGTGAGTGGATCATGAGGTCAGGAGATCAAGACCATCATGGCTAATACGGCAAAACCTCGTCTCTACTAAAAATACCAAAAACTAGTCAGGCATGGTGGCATATACCTGTAGTTCCAGCTGCTAAGAAGGCTGAGGCAGGAGAATTGCTTGAACCTGGGAGGCAGAGGTTGCAGTGAGCCGAGAACGTGCCACTGCACTCCAGCCTGGGTGACAGAGCGAGACTCCGTCTCAGAACAAAAAGGTATTTAATATTGTTATGTCATCTTTTCAATGAAAATGTGAAAGAAGTCATGGTCTCTAATCAAGTGCATCTATTAAAAGTTTAGTCCAGGCTGGGTGGAGTGGCTCACGTCTATAATCCCAGCACTTTGGGAGGCCCGGATCACCTGAAGTCAGGAGTTCGAGACCAGCCTGATCAATGTGGAGAAACCCCATCTCTACTAAAAATATAAAATTAGCCAGGCATGGTGGTGCATGCCTGTAATCCCAGCTACTTGGAAGGCCGAGGCAGGAGAATCGCTTGAACCCGGGAGGCGGAGGTTGTAGTGAGCGGAGATCATGCCATTGCAGTCCAGCCTGCGCAACAAGAGCTAGACTCCATCTCAAAAAAAAAAAAAAAATTAGTCCAGCTACCACTTGGTGGCAGTGTACCTGTTTTGTTAAAAATACATAGGAGGCAGAACAAATTTTCTTTTTTCTTTTTTGTAGAGACGGTCTTGCTCTGTCACCCAGGTTGGAGTGCAGTGGCACCGTCACGGCTTACTGCAGCTTCAACTCCCTGGTCTCAAGCCAACTCTGATAAGCATGTATATGTAGGCCTGCCTCAGCATCCCACGTAGCTGGGTCTACAGGAGCACGCCACCACACCTCTAATTTTTAAATTTTTTTATAGAGATGTGCTCTTGTTATGTTGCCCAAGCTGTTTTAGAACTCCTAGGCTCAGGCGATCTTCTTGCCTTGACCTCCCAAAGTTCTGGGATTACAGGTGTGAGCGACAGTGTCTGGCCCTAATTTTCAGATATTCTAACAGAAATCCAAACCCAATACAGCAGACATCACAGAGCATGATAGTGGAGAGGAAAGGACTGGGAAAGCTGAAAGTGAGATGTCTCTTTATCTCATATTTCCAGGTCAGAAGTAACAGAGTTACTCACCCTTCAGAAGGGCAGTCTGCATGATGTTCCGGGCAAGGGGATTATGTGACTGTCTGGCATATTGGCATATTGCTGCTGCCATCCGCACATTCGCATTCTTGTCACAAAGAGCAGCCTCTAGGGCAGGCAGTAGAACCTCTGGCAAGTCCTGGATAGCCTTGCCTGTGATCAAAAGAGCCAGGTAAGATAGTACTAGCCCCTTTGCTTTTCTCACACACAGCTTCCCTTCCACAACCACGTGGTGGCCAACCTCAGTCCCAGTTGCAGTTGCTTAATGGTATGTAATATAATTACAGTTTTGCTGAGCCCTTGAGATGGGCAGGATTTTATGCTCAAAGGGTTAAAGCTCACCTCTGTGCTGGTATGCCAGTTCCCATCCTTTATCATATGTCCTCTAAAGAGCTATATTTAAGCTGAAGAAGAATATTTCCAATGAGGCTACAGTGAACTACATCATTAGTTTTAGTGATTAAAAGCTGCCAATTTGCCCCAGGAGCCTTTATATTTTTAAGAACAATTATATTTATGTAGTGCTTTGCCATTTACTTATATAATATAGTGTTTCACGTTGATTATCTCACTGTCTTCCAACCTTGGTTGAATTAGGCAAGGCAGGTATCATTGCAGAGCTCACCAGGGAGTCTTTTGTGGTTCAACTAAACATTAAAGTTCATTAGACTGTCATGGTCCAATTCTAGGGTCCAAAAAAGGCCTGCCTAAGTTATAGCATCCAGGGAGGCCCAAACTATGGTGTCCCTATCAAGTATTTATATTTCACTTACAGCTGTTCCCAGTCCCAATGTAATGTATCGTTCAGAGTTTATATCATATCCAGTGTTGCCTATAAAGATAGTTCTTACACGGTTTTTAGGGGAATAGGTGGGCTCGAATTCTCAAGTAGGAAGGGGAAAGGTCTTACTAATCTCTTTGTCTACCTCATTTTATAGATAAGGAATTTGAAGCTCAGAGAAGTTAACTGACTTCCCAGAAAGTGGCCCAGCTGAGCCTGTGACTCATATTTTAAGATTTTGTTGGGCGCGGTGGCTCACACCTGTAATCCCAGAACTTTGGGAGGCTGAGGCGAGCAGATCACTTGAGGTCAGGAGTTCGAGAGCAGCCTGGCCAACATGATGAAATCCTGTCTCCAGTAAAACTGCAAAAAAATTAGCCAGGCATGGTGGTGCACGCCTGTAGTCCCAGCTACTCGGGAGGCTAAGGCAGGAGAATTGCTTGAACCCAGGAGGCGGAAATTGCAGTGAGCTGATATCAGGCCACTGCACTCCAGCCTGGACAGTGAGAGACTGTCTCAAAAAAAAAAGGCATCTTGACTGGGCACAGTGGCTCACACACCTGTAATCCCAGCAGTCTGGGAGGTTGAAGTGGGAGGATCACTTGAGGCCAGGAGTTCAAGACTAGCCTGGTCAACATAGGAAGACACAGTCTCTACCAAAAAAAAAAAAAAGAATGGGATCTTCAAGGTGGCAAATGTTAACTTCCCTGCAGGCCACTGAGCAAACAAAAGGTGACTAAATGTAGTTCAAAAATTACTGGACTAGAAGTCTGGAATTTTAATCTCATCCCTATTGCTTATAAGCATGTATATATAGGTCAGTCTCTAAGTCTTGGTTTCCTCATTTGTAAAATGATCTCAGATAAGCTCCAGGCCCTTACCACTTCAGATGTTCCATGACTTTATGAGTTGCTTATGTTCTCAAGCAGTTCAGCTTTGGCTCTCACCTGAGTCCCTCTGGCTGGTGGCAATCCTGGGCCGTTCCACAGCAGCTGTGGCACATGTAGTGATAGCTTGGATCCGAATGTCGTCATGTAGGTCTGCCAAGCTCCGAAGCAGGTTCTCTACTGTCTCGTGGTGCCACTCTATGACTGAGCCACAGTGAGGGAAATGAGAAGAGAACCACCTGGTTAGGGTTAGATACGGTGCTGCAGGCAGGTGACAAGAAGTCTGCCTTCACCCAGAATAATTCAAGCAAAACATTAGCTCAGAGAATAAAGGACCCAGAGATGGGGTCTTTAGAGAGTTAATTCTCTGATGATCCATGTACCCTCTCGGGTAAGTTCCCAGACAAAACCTCCCAATCCCATCTATCTCTTTCCTTAAATAACTTTTTGTTGTAACCATCTGGAAAATGAAAGCGACCATAAAACAAAGTAGTTAAGGGTACTTTGTTTTCAAACATACCTGGTTTGGGTTCACAATTATTAGCTGTGTGACCATTGATAAATTACTTAACCTCTCTGAGCCTGAGATTTCTTATTTGTAATACAGGCATAATACTAGAGAGAACCCACATATCGAGTTAATCTTAGTGTTAAATGAGTCAGCTAGACAGAGTGTTTAGCAAAATGCCTGGCAAGATAATAAAAGTTCAATAAATGTTCATTATTGTGGTTTTCATTAGGTTCTTTGTCTTTGAGGGTACTTCCATTTGGCTTTCAACATCTTCCTCATTTTAGTTGCTAACTATTCTTTTTGCAGGTATCAGACTTTTATTTCAAAGCTCCTACTATCTGTAGGTGCTTCCTTCAGTTTTTGTTGTTGTTGTTCTGATCCAGATTACCTAGTGGATCACCTCTCCTTTTCCTGCACTAAGCTTATCTATCATGTTCTGAAAGCCAGCAGCATTGAGTTCTCAAATACCATAGCTTTCAACAGTCCTTGCCAGGCCATTACTTTGCCCCAGGCACTCAGACTTCTACTCTCATATCTTTGAAGGCAAAGTAGGTATAGTATAGCCCCAACCCTTGGCTGGGTGCGGTGGCTCACACCTGTAATCCCAGCACTTGGGAGGCCAAGGCGGGCAGAAGACGAGGTCAAGAGTTTGAGACCAGCCTGGCCAACATGGTGAAACTCCATCTCTACTAAAAATACAAAAATTAGCTGGGCCCAGTGGCGGGCGCCTGTACTCCTACCTACTTGGGAGACGGAGGCAGAATTGCTTGAACCTAGGAGGCGGAGGTTGCAGTGAGCTGAGATTGTGCCATTGCACTCCAGCCTGGGTGACAGAGCAAGACTCTGTCTCAGGAAAAAAAAAAAGAATAACCCCAACTCGACAGATGAATTTTGGAGAGGGTTTGTTTATACCGCAGTCAACTACGACATGGACAATGGTTGGGCAGCATATTTTGTTCTTCCCTTCATGCATCATTTACTGAGCATAACATTTGGAAATTAATAAGATAGGATCGCCTGGGTCCAGTGGCTTATGCTTGCAGTCCCAGCACTTTGGGAGGCTGAGGCAGGTGGATCACCTGAAGTCATGAGTTTAAGACCAGTCTGGCCAACCTGGTGAGATCCTGTCTCTACTAAAAACACAAAAATTAGCCAGACAACGTGGTGCATGCATGTAGTCCCAGCTACTCGGGAGGCTGAGGTAGGAGAATCACTTGAACCTGGGAGGTAGAGGTTGCAGTTAGCCAAGATAGAGTGCCATTGCACTCCAGCCTAGATAACAGAGCAAAATTCCATGTGAAAAAAAAAAGAATAGGGTCCCTGCCTCTGAAGAGTGTTCAGTGTAATGAGTTTCCACAAATTACTGAAGTAATACCCACTCGTGCAAAAAGCACCCAGATATATGTTAACCAAACTTCATCTAATATTCACTATATGAAAGGCTTTTTTTTTTTTTGAGACAGAGTCTTGCTCTGTTGCCCAGGCTAGAATGCAGTGGCATGATCAACCACCTCCCAGGCTCAAGCAATTCTCCTGCCTCAGCCTCTTGAGTAGCTGGGACTACAGGTGCATGCCACCACAACCAGCTAATTTTTGTATATATATATATATATATATATATTTTTTTTTTTTTTTGAGACAGAGTTTCGTTCTTGTTACCCAGGATGGAGTATAATGGCGCGATCTCGGCTCACCGCAACCTCCGCCTCCTGGGTTCAGGCAATTCTCCTGCCTCAGCCTCCCAAGTAGCCGGGATTACAGGCACACGCCACCATGCCCAGCTAATTTTTTTGTATTTTTAGTAGAGACGGGGTTTCACCATGTTGACCAGGATGGTCTCGATCTCTTGACCTCATGATCCACCCGCCTCGGCCTCTCAAAGTGCTGGGATTACAGGCTTGAGCCACCACGGCCGGCAATTTTTGTATTTTTATTAGAGTTTCATCATATTGGCCAGGCTGATCTTGATCTCCTGACCTTATGATCCACCCACCTCAGCCTCCCAAAGTGCTGAGATTACAGGCATGAGCCACCACGCCCGGCCCCCAAAGGCTCTTATCTAGTCTAGCCTTAATGAGACAACCAGATTTTTACATTTCACAAAGGAGGGATGGATTTTCAAAAACTGAGAAAGCCTAGTCCAAGATCAGAACCACCTCTCACAAACACATATAGTATCTCAGGACCTCCCTTCACTCACTCAGAGCCCAGGCAGTCTTCCATTCCTGCAGCATCCTCCGTAGGACCGTTAGTTCCCAGGTTACATCCTCTTCCAGTGATTGTGCCTGCCTCTTCAATCTCCAGGTCTTAATAGGCACATCCTCCTCACCCACCTGCAGCAGCATATCCTTGGTGGAGATAGGCAAAGCAGTCCAACACAAGGCTCCTTGCACAGGTCTGCAAGCTGAGCATCATGGCAGTGTGAGGTCTTCTCACTCCACTGCCCTAGGCCCTGCCACGCAGTGGCCCTAGCTTGCATCCCATTCCTATTCCTAATATCAAAGCAAAACAAAACCCTCAAGAGTGAATTTTTGAGAACAGAACCCCCACGAGTATGTAGGGAACTGAGTGGGACACAGGGAATTATGCAAAGTCCTGACCACACACATGGTAAGCTATCATGATGATGGGGCGAGAGACTTGTGGGGGGAAAGTGAGATATCTGCACACCTTTTAAAGGTTATCTTTAGGAACCTAAATCTGTAGGAACACAGTTATATTTATACACACGAGATTTGCTCATAAACATCAGTATTTGATACGTTGCAATTTAGTGTCATTGGCCATTAATTTCTAACATACTAAGTTTTCCTTTTAACGTTTTTAATTTGGGGAGAGGAATGGTGCTAAAAGATGTGAAATTTTAAAGATTTTAACATCTCTGAGTTTTTCCTCACGACAACAAATTTGAGAACAGAAGAAACCAAAAATATTAGATATCGTTATTTATTTATTTAGAAACCTAGTCTCACACTGTCACGCAGGCTGGAGTGCAATGGCGCAATCCCAACTCACTGCAGCCTCCACCTCCCTGGTTCAAGCACTTCTTCTGCTTCGGCCCAAGTAGTTGGGATTATAGGCGCCCACCACCAGGCCTGGAAAATTTTTGTATTTTTAGTAGAGACGGGGTTTCACCATGTTGGCCAGGCTGGTCTTGAACTCCTGACTTAGTGATCCACCCACCTTGGCCTCCCAAAGTGCTGGGGTTATAGGCATGAGTCACTGCGCCTGGCTAGTTATATTTTAAAGCTACAGTTGTTATGTTTTCTGAACTTAATGTTTTTTATGGTGTCAAGTTTAGAAAGCCTCTTTCTCAGAAAACAAAAGCTGTATGGAGAAGGGGAAGGGAAAATAATAAAAACATTTCCAGAGATACTAAACTCATCATTTATACCGCCTGTTAGTCTCATGTTCTAATCAGTCACTCTCAGCCATTTCTGTTTTTTTCCAAGATTTAATTCCAACTCTTAACATCTTCAGATTTGCTCTGAATCAGTTCTTTCCTTTGAGCAAGGAAAACATAACACAAAAAGAGTCCTGTGAGGCGTGGCATGGTGGCTCACACCTGTAATCCCAGCACTTTGGGAGGCTGAAGCGGGTGGATCACTTGAGGTTAGGAGTTTGAGACCAGCCTTAGCAACATGGTGAAACCCCATCTCTACTAAAAATACAAAAATTTTCCAGGCCTGGTGGTGGGCGCCTATAATCTCAACCACTTGGGCCGAAGCAGAAGAAGCGCTTGAACCAGGGAGGTGGAGGTTGCAGTGAGTTGGGATTGTGCCATTTGCACTCCAACCTGAGTGAAAGAGCAAGACTCCATCTCAAGAAAATAGAAAAGAGTCCTGTGAGACTCCAGAGAAGTTTAGCACAGATGCCCATACATTGCATCTCTTCCAAATGGTCCCACCAGCTTGGACATGCTGGGGGACTCAGCTACTCTGCTGAGTCCTCCCTCTTTTGCAGGATAGGGTGTGTGCAACTGGGAGCTGTGGAACCACCTCTAACAGGCCAGCTCACACTTTGCCTTGTGACCCTCCCTGACTTCTCTCTCTTGAAGAGGTGAGAGTTCGCTGAATTAACCCCATTTCTCCTATATGCCTCTGCTCAAGGAGTTAAAATGGACTTGTGGTGAGAAAGTCTTAGATCTCTGGTATTTAACCCCATAGGAATAAAAAATACAACTGCCACATTTACTTTAGTTCCAATCCTTAGGGTTATAGATGGATAGAAACACATCCACTAGCCAACTTCCATATCAACAGTCATCTAAAGCAGGGGTCCCTAACCCTCAGGTCATAGGCCTGTACCAGTTCATGGCCTGTTAGGAACCAGGCCACCACAGCAGGAGGTGAGTGGTGGGCAGGCAAGCATTACTGCTGAGCTCTGCCTCCTGTCAGATCATCAGTGGCATTAGATTCACACAGGAGCGTGAATCCTATTGTGAACTGCACATGTGAGGGATCTAGGTTGCACACTCCTTATGAGAATCTAATGCCCAATGATCTGAGATGGAACAGTTTCATCCTGAAACCATCCCCACCCAACTGGTCTGTGGGAAAATTGTCTTCCACGAAACTGGTCCCTGGTGCCAAAAAGGTTGGGCACTGCCACTCTAAAGGGAACACACAAAGTAATGACTCTTGGCGGAGCACGGTGGCTCATACCTATAATCCCAGCACTTTGTGAGGCTGAGGTGGGAGGATCCCTTGAGGCCAGGAGTTCAAGACCAGCCTGGGCAACTTAGTGAGATCCTATCTTTAAAAAGTTAAAAATTAGCTGGGTGTGGGGTGCACACCTGTGACCCTAGGTATTTGAGAAGCCGAGGTGGAAGGACTGCTTGAGCTTGGGAGGTTGAAGCTGCAATGAGCCATAATCATATCACTGCACTATAGCCTGGGCTACTAAGCAAGACCCTGTCTCCAAAAACAAACAAAAAAAGAACTCTTTCATTTTCTTTTCTTTTTTTTTGAGATAGGGTCTCAGTCTGTCACTCAGGCTGGAGTGCAGTGGCATGATCAGCGCTCATTGCACCCTCGATATCCCAGACTCAGGTGATCCTCCTACCTCAGACCTCCAAGTAGCTGGGACTACAAGCGTGCATCACCACACCTGGCTTATTTTTTGTATTTTTAGTACAGAGAGAGTTTTGCCATGTTGCCCAGGCTGGTCTCAAACTCCTGGGCTCAAGTGATCTACTTGTCTTGACCTTCCAAAGTGCTGGCCTTGTACCATGCTTGGCCTATGCTTGGTATATAGGAATGGTGTCATGGTAAATGGAGTCTCCTGGAGGATATGCACATTTTGTTTCATAAACTAATTTCTTGGCTACCTCCCCTCTCTGTCTTACAGAGTGAACAATGATGACCTTGTGAAAGTTCACATATAGGTGGGCTGCCTGTGGAGTGGGAGAGTAGAGCCAGCCCAAGGGAAAAGGGCAGAATGCTAGGTCAGGAATTTGATGCACTTCCCCTATTATTAGCATTGAAATAGGAGCTGCCTTGTTGGTAACTATTGGCCCTAAAGCACTTAGTTATACCTAAGTTATATCAGGTCTCAACTGAATGTATGTTCCTGTGAGGCTCTTCCTAGTTACAGTTAGTATTTTATAATATTGTGAGATTATTTTTGGTAGGTAGAAAGGGGATTGCCTAGATGCTAATGCCTCAGTCCATGAACTGGGAGCGCTAGCACATGAATGGGGGGTAATGATGGGAAGTAGCCACATTCCCATTTTTAACCCCTGCCTTCCCCATTATCAGCTTCCTCCTTACGTGTTTCAGGAATTGCCTGGGCACTCCATTTTTCTGGAGTTTCAGGGAAGACCTTAGATAGCTGCTTGTTATAACTTAGGTTTTCCAAGAGAATCTGGTCTCTCTTTTCACCAATCTGGTGGTTGATCCGGACTTCATCTGTGAACAAAGAAACAGTGAGTTCCCTATAACCTCCCTCTTTCCTTTCTTCCTGGGTTCCCAATCACCAGGATCAGACCCAACTTCCTTTTACCCTAATCCAAGCCCCTAGGATCCATGACTAACATACTCTGGGGCATCCTTTGAAGGTGACCATTGCTTAGAAATATCACAGTGATAAGTCACTGTAGTGTCTGTGGGAAAAAAAAATGTCATAGCTAGTCGCCTCATTAGAGGTCTGGGAGCCAAGGATGGTGCTTTCTTTCCTAAGGCAGAACCCATGGCCAGGTGCCGTGGCTCACACCTGTAATCTCAGCACTTTGGGATGCCGAGGTGGGTGGATCACTTGTGGTCAGGAGTTTGAGACCAGCCTGGGCAACATTGTGAGACCCTGTCTCTACAAAAACTACAAAAATTAGCTGGGTGCAACTACTCAGGAGGCTGAGGCAGGAGTATCTATTGAGCCTAGGAGGTGGCGGTTGCAGTGAAGATAGCACCACTGCACTCCAGCGTAGGCAATGGCAGTGAAACCCTGTTTCAAAAAAAAGAAAAGAACCTATATAACCACTTAGAGGCCTTATCCCTTACGAAAAGCTAGATACTAAAAAAGAGGCACCTTATTGATTCCATGAGTCATGAATCCTTAGAGTAATTTTGTTAAACCCTTTGAGAAGCTTTTCAGCTGCAGCAGTTTAGGAACAAGATGGGGCTTGGGAAGAAGAAACAGCTTGGAATACGAAGACCTAGATCAGGTATCCTGGAAGCCCAGGCATCTAAAGGACAGCAGAAGGGAAGGGGAAGGTGGTGAACATTTACTGAACACCTTAGACAGTGGGCAAGAAGCATTACAGGTGCTTTCTCATCTACTCAAAGTGCATTTTTGTTAGTATCACTTCACAAATAAGATACTTATGGATCAGAGGGAGGGATTATATAATTTACTTAAAGTTACTAAAAAATACTGAGCCAGGATTTAAACCCAAATATGCCTGACTCCAAAGCCCTAATTTTTTCCAACATAGCACATTGGTGGGAGAATATTTCAAAGTGAGAGAAGGGAGAAGGGTGGACAGAGAAGAGACTGGTTTTTCCCAAAGTCTTGCCTACTTTACAGTTCCATCCTTCATTGCCTCTTCAATAAGATGGAGGGACAGAGAAAGCAGGGAGAGAGAGCAGTTCTCCCCATTAGATATCATTCCCAACCCGATTCCTGTGCTAGTATGGGTGCTGGGTCATGAACATGAAAACCAGGGTCATCCAGGGCCTCTTGTCCATACCCACAACTGTTTCTAGCCCCCAGTAACCTTCTCTGCCCCTACCACAGGGGCCCAGCTCTATTACCAAAGTAAATCTCCTGTTCAAAGGTGTTGTCTGTGGAGTAGGCAAACTTTCCAGCTTGCGGATTCACCTGGTGAAAATAGCTCTGGTTTTGGGGCTGGGAGATGCTCATCTTTTCATGGATATCCTCAGTGGTCTTGTTGCCGGGCATGATTTCGACTGTCTCTGCTTGTGGGAAGTAACTGGGCAATCTTGGCAAGGGTGAGAAAGGAGGGAAAAGTGGAAAAGAGTAGGAGGTGGATCCCTCTTCCCATTAGATCCACAGCTCATTTCCTTTCCTCTTTAAGCTCAGCTCCTACCCACATGAACATTGCAGAACACCTATGTTTAACTCTTAGCCTTGTCCCCATGGTGCCAGTTGAATGTGGAGCTGCCAGAAGGGCCTGTCTACAGCTGCCCTGCCCAGCTACTGAAGGATCCACACCTTCTGCAGCCACCAGGCAGCATGGCTGTGCTCCAGCATAACCCTTTTTTAACATTCGTGCCCTTAGGGGCTGCATGGCCTTGGGGAAGGGAACCCACCTCCTACCTCATCTCACTCTGTCTATTCTGTGTGTGCTTATTTAATGTCCATCCACCTGGTGGACAGGCTGTAAGCTCCTTAAAGGTGCATGTCTGTGTCTGTCGCTTTTACGTTGTATTTCCAGCACTTTGCAGAGTACATGGAAAGTAGCAAGAACATAGTTTATATTTGTCTAACAAATGAATAAATGGATTTCCACTTATTTTTAGTTCACTCTTGGGAATCAGGGATAGTGTAATAGCTCATCTTCCCTCTAGCTATAAATTAGATGGAAGCAATCTGAGAAACATGTACTCATCTTTTTCTCTCAGGTTGTCTGGTTCTCTGTCCTGCAGCTAGTCAGTTTCTGAGTCAGTGACACCCTGGTTCCTTATTCAGAGTGAGGCAGGGCCATTCAGCGCTATGAGGTTCTTGCCTTCCTCACTCCACCAAGGATACATTTCTGGGAGCACCTGGATGGTAACTAGACCAGCAGTCTGATGGCTAAGTCTGCTGGAGAAGGTTGGGAACCAATCCCTTTAAGAGCAGTGGTTCCCAGCTGGGAATGATTTTGTCCCTCTTGGAGACACTTGGCAGTGTTTGAGACATCTTTGGTCATCACAGCTAGGGGGTTGTGCTCTGGTGGGTATGAGTCAGGGATGTTGCTAGCATCCTATAAGGCATAGGGCAGCTCCCACAACAAAAATTACCCAACCCAGAATGTCAGCAGTGCAGACTGAGGAACCTTACTTTGCAGAGCTCTCAGAGAGCAGGCTGCTGGTGGAGAACATGAGGTTGATGGGAGAGTGCATTCCAAAATCAGAAGTGTGAGTCCACCTGGCAGTCCCTGAAAGGGAGTCAGGGATTATCAAGGGTGTGCTTGGGGCCCTGGCCAGTATACCTGTAGTAAGCAGGAAGCAGCAGTTCTGGCTTCTTCTTTTCCTGTGGGGGCGGGATGACACCTTGATCCTCAAACTCTGCTGTCTCTTCTGCCTCCAGCTGTTTCAGGAGCTCCAGGTCGCTGGAGGAGGTAAGCTCATCCCGGATGTGACTCCAGTCATACTGCTGGTGCAGGAAGCTCTGCCACTTGCTGGGGGATGCCCCAGGCCTTCGAGGACGCTTGTTCTGGATCCATCGGGCTGTGCGCTTGTTCAGCTTTTCCAGCACAGTGTCCTCCCATGCTCTGGCCTCCTTCTCAGGAGGCGAAAGCCAGGCTTCTCTGTCCTCCAGGTTCACATCTGGAGAAGGTGGCCAACCTAGATTATCTGGATGCACGGAGGGATGCTGGATGAGAGGGCGGGGTGATTCCCAGACGGCGCCTGCTGGCTTTAATTTCTTCAGCTTCTTTTTGGGATTTGCAGAGCTTTCTGTCTTCACAGCCAGGGAGGTGTCTCCTGCTAAGGGACTTGAGGAATCCAGGAACTTGAAGCTAACAGGTTTCTGAGGCCGGGCCTTCCTGATCCGGGGAATGTGGATGATGCCATCGGTGTTGTAGAGGTGGTCAAAGCTGTACTGGCTGTAAGGAATGCTGGGCAGCCCTCGCTGCAACACCACCTCCTGAGAGAAGGTGAGGTTCGCAGCCGCCATTTTCAAGTATTGGCTCTTGCGGTGTAGACAGTGCTGTGAGCTAACATGAGGCACACTGGCAACAGAGGCACACTCCTCCTTGCCTTTCAGTTTTGAGTAGTTTAGAGTCATGCCCCATCCCAGCTGTGGGGGCAGTGACTGATAGAAGCAATGAGGGAGAAAGGTCTTTTCCTTCTGGGTCCTGGTCATACTGCTTCCCAGCAAATGCTTCCTTCCACACTGCCTGGCCCAGAGGCAAGGCCTAGAGATGATGCCAGGCACCTGTTAAGGGAATGGGAGGAACTGATGAGAGCTCTAGGTCAGCAGAAATTGGTAGCCCATAGCAGTTCAGAAAGAGAATAACGTGAAAAACAGATGGAAAGGGGGTGGGGAAAAAACACATGAATTAGAGCAAAAGAAGAAAATGGTGCAACATTCTAAATATTTCTTGTATCAGACCCTCATCTCCATGTGAGGGGTGACTACTTTTCGGCAGTATCCCGTGCTTCCAGTTTGTCTTCAGATGTTGCTTTCTTTCATTCAAAAGGCTTATGGTATAAAGTTCAGACTATTCAGCATGGCATTCAGGGTTCTCCATGACTTTGGCCTCAGTTTATGTCTTTGTCCTGGCATGTAACCTCTGCTTGAGCCAGTCCAGTCTCCTGCCTGTTCTCTGAGTATCCTCTCTCCACATAATGGAGCTTCCTTCTGTATCCTCTACATGAATTAGGCTTTCATACTTGACACAAATTCTATCCAGTTTCCAGGCCCAGCTTAATCTGTCCTGTTCCATAGCTCTTTCTTGACCTATCCAGGCCACCAGATCATACCCAAGTTTATAAATCACTCCTAATCTGTACCACTTACTTTAACTGTTGATCCTATGACAGCTCACATTGTTAAAGATTCTAACTCCACTGCACAGTGACCATGTCTCCTGTTTCTTCTTTCAGAGTCATGCAGCACATCTATTGCTACATAGTTTTTAATTATTAAACTATTGAATAGCTGTAACGTATTTTATCAAATAGGTAAATGGTTTTGACTCCTCCTGAATTAATTGGATGGGTTGTTTCCAGATTGTGGCTAGCATGGCAAACACTGTAGATAACAAATGCTTAGATTTGTTGTTGGTTTTGTTTTGTTTTCCTTTTGAAGCACTCCCTTGGCCTAATAATGATGGTTTTGGAATACCTTGCTGTGGGTTTTACATAGGGAAGATATTATGATCTTCATTTCCTATTGGAAGAAGCTGAGGTTCAGAGAGGTAGGTAAATTGCTTCAGATCACATAGCCCATAAGCAGAGGAGTCAGGTTTCAAACCTAGCCTGCTAGATCGCAACCCTGGAGCACTTAACCTCCTTAACCTCTGTGCCACACTGGCCTTGGCTCAAGCGCCACTCCTTACCACTCACTTTGTTGGCCTTGCCACTCCCAGGAGCAGGTAGGCCTCCTTATGCATAAGGAGGAAGGAGAGACCATTATTCCATGTCTTTCTATCCTGCTAGTGTCAACTCCTGCTCTGTGTCCAAGGTGCCCCACAGACCAGATCTGACTTCTCTTTCCTCCTTAACCCACACACAACCTCTCTCCCTAGGGCATGATTTCTCTTACTGTCTTCCATGTGTAAAAGTTACTTTGTTGTATTTCTTTCTGTTAAGGTTGTGTGTGTGTGTGTGTGTGTGTGTGTGTGTGTTTTGAGACAGGGTCTCCTTCTGTCACCCAGGCTGGAGTGCAGCACTGACATGATCATAGCTCACTGCAGGCTCAACCTTCTGGGCTCAAGTAATCCTCCCACCTCATCCTCCAGAGTATCTGGGACTACAGGTGCATGCGCCACCACACCCAGCTATCTGTTTATTTTTGGGAGAGATGGGGTCTCACTATGTTGCCCAGGCTGGTCTCAAACTCTCAGGGTCGACAGGCCAGCTGCCTCAGCCTCTCAAAGCGCTGGAATTACAAGTGTGAGCCACAGTGCTCAGTGAAGGCTCAACTTTCATCTGCTATTAGACCAGAATCAATAACCTCCTTCAAATTAAGGGATACATGATTAACATGCTGTCGCTCCAGGACTTTTTGCACATGAGGCTAAATTTAATTGCTTTATCTCTTCACAACCATGAAGGCAATGTCTTTACAATGGCACTTGATATTTAAATAGACGGGAAAAGTAAGGAAAAAGAGGGTGGTCACAAAATGATTTTTTTTCCTGAAACAGTGGCTACTCTTACTGGTTGAAAATGGAAAGGCTGGAGCAAGATGGGCAGACAGAACCCTCCGGCAATTGTCTCCATGCAGGTACACCAAACTGAACAACTGTCCCTGCAAGAAAAGCACCTTTAGGCTGGGCTCAGTGACTCATGGTCACCAGTACTTTGAGGGGCCCAGGCAGGCAAATCACTTGAAGTCGGGAGTTCGAGACCAGCCTGGCCAACATGGAGAAACCTCATCTCTACTAAAAATACAAAAATTAGCTGAGTGTGATGGCAGGGGCCTGTAATCCCAGCTACTCGGGAGGCTGAGGCAGGAGAATCGCTTGAAGCTGGGAAGTGGAGATTGCAGTGAGATGAAATGGTGCCACTGCACTACAGCCTGGGCAACAGAGTGCGACCCCTTATTAAAAAAAAAAAAAAAAAAAAAGAGGGCTGGGTGCAGTGGCCCCATGCCTGTAATCCCAGCACTTTGGGAGGCTGAGACAGGTGGATTCAGAGGTCAGCAGTTCAAGACCAGCATGGCCAACATGGTGAAACCCTGTATCTAAAACAATAAAAAAAAAAAAAGAAAAGCATCTTCATAAGCAACAGAAAATCAGGTGAGTGACAGTAGTACCTGGTTTTCTTTCTTTCTTTCTTTTTAGAGCTAGCTGAGGTTTTATTTTGGACAAAAAACCAAAAAAGCCACTGAATTGTTCTGCAGCCGGAGGCATGGGCAAGGAGGATCCCCAGGCAGTAAACTCCTCTGCGGGTGGGCTGAGGGCTAGGGCTGACCCTCAGGTGGGTCTCCTGTTACCCGTGCTCCCTTGCACAGGGGCCTCCCTCCCAGGCTCTGGGGCAGCCTCGGGAGAAGCAGGCTGGGAGGGGCTGCTGCAGCTATTCACTTAGGCAGGATGTCTGAGGACTCAGACACCAGCCTCCCATCATGGGTCTCAATCTTCTTCACAACCACTGCCCTGATGGAGCTGGTGTGGTTGAAGGAGCTGGAGCCCAGGCCGTAGCTGAGGCCAGGGCTTGTGAGGTCCCCATAGGCAGAGCTCAGACCACCTGCATAGCTGCTGGTGGCCTTTGTATGGATACTCATGTTCTGCATCCCAGACTCCAGCCGGCTCTCCTCGCCCTCCAGCAGCTTCCTGTAGGTGGCGATCTCAATGTCCAGGGCCAACTTGATGTTCATCAGCTCATGGTACTCACGCAGCTGCTGCGTCATGTCCTGCTTGGCCCACTGCAGGGCAGCCTCCAGCTCGGACAGCTTGGCATTGGCATCCTTAACGGCCATCTCCCTGCACTGCTCAGTGTTTGTGATGGCAGCCTCCAGGGAAGCCCTCTGGCCTTTAAGGCCCTCAATCTCAGCCTTGAGCAGGCTGATGTTCTGGTTCATCTCAGAGATCTCAGTCTTTGTACGCTGCAGGTCATCCCCGTTCTTCCTGGTCACCATTTGTAGCTCCTCATACTTGATCTGGTACACACTCTCAGCCTCAGCCCACCTGCAGTTGGTGATCTCATATTGTACCTTGACCTCAGCGATGATGCTTTCCATGTTTTGGGAGTGGCTGTTGTCCATGGACAGCACCACAGCTGTGTCTGAGATCTGGGACTACATCTCTGGGATCTCCCCTTCACATAGCTGCCTGAGGAAGTTGATCTCATCAGTCAGTCCTTCCAGGAGAGATTCCAGCTCTACCTTGTTTGTTTAAGCTTCATCCACATCCGTCTTATGAGGACAAACTCATTCTCCATCTCAGTATGCTTATTGATCTCATCCTCATACTTGCTCTTCAAGTCCTCCATCAGCCCCTGCATGTTGCCAAGTTCTGCCTCCAGCTTCAGCTTCTCCTGGCCCAGTCTCCAGCTGCCACCCAAGATTGTTGATGTAGCTCTCTAACATGTTGTCCATGTTGCTCCAAGCTGTCTCCTGCTGCTGCAGTAGACTCTACTTGGTCTCCAGCATCTTGTTCTGCTGTTCCAGGAACCTTACCTTGTTGATGAAGGAGGCAAAGTCGTTGTTAAGGATCTTGATCTGTTTCTTCTCCTGGGAATGTGTGGCCTGGATGTTGGGCTCCACCTCCAGGTTAAGGGGCTTATCAGGCTCTGGTTGACTGTGACGGCGGTGATGCCTCCCATGCCCCTGCCGCTGGCCCCACCATAGCCTGCACCCAGGCCACCGCAGAAGCTGCTGCTGCCCACTGGGGAGAAGCTTGAGGAGCTGATGTGGTCACCAGGCCTGTCTTATAAGATTCTTGCTAAGAGGAGTTCCCTCAGCAGCTGCTGAAGACCCAGGGGCCAGAGGTGGATACCTTGTAGGACTTCTGGGGTACCCTGATGGACATGGTGAAGGCAGGAGTGGAGGCTGGCGGGCTGAACCAGGCAGAGATTCCAGAAGGATCAGAGAAGCTGCTTCTTGACATTACCTGGTTTTCATATCATATCAAGGGACGAGGCACTGAAGAGGGTGGGAAAGATGATCCTCCCCCACTCCTTGCACAACAGCTTGGAGAAAGAATCTGTGCACCTGGGGGAGGGAGAGGAGTGTGGGATTTTGCATTGGAACTCACTGCTGCCCTGTCACAGCACAGCATAACACTGAGCAGAATTCTGCTGGCGCCCACAGAGGAACCATTTAGATCAGCTCTGGGCCAGAGGAGAATCCTCAGCCAGAGTGCGATGGACCAGAGTCCCAGCTGGTTCTACCAGCAGCTGACCAAAGTTGCCTGGGGCCTGAATAAATTTGAGTGACAGTCAGGTCACAAGGACTATAGTCCTTGGGCAAACCCTGGAGCTCCACTGGTCATGGAGGCAGGGTACTTGGAGTGTGTGTAACCCCATGTGACACCAGCTGTGGTGGCCAAGGGAGTGCCTGCATCATTCCTCCCCCAACTCCAGGCAGGGCAGCTCAGGGAAAAATGCTCTTCTGGACTTTGTCTTGCAACCTGGGTAGCAGCTCAGCCACAGGAAAAGAAAGCACCAGACAGAATCCTGAAGCTCCTGATTCCAGGCTTTTGCTCCTATGCTATACTTCCAGACCCACCATGGGCCAGAAGGGAATCCACTACTCTGGCAGGTCAGACCTAGTCCTGGCAGAATTCACCATCTGCTGACTAAAGTGCCCTTGGGCTTTGAGTAAATATGAGTGGTAGCTAAGGAGTAGTGCCCACAGGCCTTGGGCAGGACCCAACACAGTACTGGTCTGCAAAGCTTCAGGTGTGACCCAGTGCACTGCCATCTGTGGTGGCCATGGGAGTGCTCATGTTACCCCTTCCCCAACTCCAGGCAGCCCAGTGGGGAGAGAAATTCCTGATTGGGAAAAAGAGAGGAAAGACAGTGAGAGATGTTACCTGGGTAACCAGGGAATTCTTCCTTATCTTACCCAAAGCCACCAAGGAGTGTATCCAGTAGTTGGCACCAGTTGCAGGCGTCATAGGCTTAGGGCACCCTCCAGTACACATCAGCTGCAGAGACCATAGGATTAAGTCACAACACTTAATCCCCTTTGAATATATGAAAAGCCTTCTCAAGGAGGATGGGTACAAATAAACTCAGACTGCAAAGACTGGAATAAATACCTAACTCTTCAATATCCAGACACTGATGACCAACCACAAGCATCAAGAACATCAAGGAAAACGTTACTTCACCAAACAGACTAAATAAGGCACCAGTGACCAATCTGGGGGTGACAGAGATATGTGACCTTTCCAGACAGTGAATTCAAAATAGTGGTCTTGAAGAAGCTCAAACATCGAGATAACAAGATAAGGAATTCAGAATTCTATCAAAGAAATTTCACAAAGAGATTGAAATAATAAAAATCAAGCAGAAAGGCTGCTCTGCTTATGGAGTAGCCATTCTTTCATTTATTTACTTTTCTAATAAACTTGCTTTCACTTTGCAAAAAGAAAAAAAATCAAGCATAAATTCTAGAGCTGAAAAATTCAGTTGACTGAAAAGTTCATTAGAGTCTCTCAACAGCAGAATTGGTCAAGCAGAAGAAAGGATAGGTGAGCTCAAAGACAGGTTATATGAAAATACACAGGGCCAGGCATGGTGGCTCATGCCTGTAATCCAAACACTTTGGAGGCCAAGATGGGCGGATCACCTGAGGTCGGGAGTTCAAGACCAGCCTGACCAACATGGTGAAACCCCCATCTTAAAAAAAAAAAAAAAAAAATACACAGTCTGAGGATTAAAAGGAAAAAAAAAAAAGAATAAAAAAGCATGCCTACAAGAACTAGAAAATAGCCTCAGAAGGGCAAGTTGAAGAGTTATTGGCCTTTAAAAGGATGTAGAGGGAGAGATTAATGTAAAAAGTTTATTTAAAGAAATAGTAACAGAGAACTTTCTAAACCTAGAGAAAGATATGAATATACAGGTATAAGAAGGTCATAAAACACCAAGCCAACTCAACCCCAATAAGACTACCTCAAGGCATATAATAATCAACTCTCAAAGGTCAAGGCTAAAAAATGATCCTAAAAGCAGCAAGAGAAAAGAAGCACCTATTAATGACATCATAAAGGAGCTCCAATATGGCTGGTAGCAGACTTCTCAGTAGAAACTTTACAAGTCAGGGGAGAGTGGGATGACACATTCAAAGTGCTGAAGGAAAAAACTTCCCATCTAGAATATTACATACAGCAAAAACAGCCTTCAAACATGAAGGACAAATAAAGATGTTCTTAGTAAAAAACAAAACAACAAAAAAGCTCAGGGATTTTGTCAATACCAGACCTGTCTTACAAGATTCTTGTTAAGAGGAGTTCCTCACTCATTGAAGATGAATGGTCAAATGAAAACAACATTAACATTCTCCTGCTTTGCATTTTCTTCTAAAACATTTTGCATTCCTAACACATCAGTGTGTCCACGTCTTGCTTCTAAGGCAGGGGGCAATTTGATCCTAAACACTTGAAAACTGGATGAGGTCTGGTTTTATCCCAAGATGACTACTTTTTTTTGTTGTTTTTTTGAGACAGAGTTTTGCTCGTTATGCGCAATGGCGCGATCTCGGCTCACCACAACCTCCGCCTCCTGGGTTCAGGCAATTCTCCTGCCTCAGCCTCCTGAGTAGCTGGGATTACAGGCACACGCCACCATGCCCAGCTAATTTTTTGTATTTTTAGTAGAGACGGGGTTTCACCATGTTGACCAGGATGGTCTCGATCTCTTGACCTCATGATCCACCCACCTTGGCCTCCCAAAGTGCTGGGATTACAGATGTGAGCCACCGCGCCGGCCCCAAATTGACTACTTATAAGGAGTGACTGGCTGGGGGCAGTGGCTCACGCCTGTAATCCCAGCACTTTGGGAAGCTGAGTTAGGTGGATCACCCGAGGTCAGGAGTTTCAGACCAGCCAGTCTGACTGGCATGGTGAAACCCGCGTTTCTACTAAAAATACAAAATTAGCCAGGCATGGTGGCACATGCCTGTAATCCCAGCTACTTGGGAGGCTGAGGCAGGAGAATCACTTGAACTTGGGAGGCAGAGGTTGCAGTGAGCCGAAATCATGCCATTGTACTTCAGCCGGGGTAACAAGTGAAACTCCATCTGAAAAAAAAAAGAGCAATTTAGGGTATCCCCAGATAAATGCCCTTTAGCCTGTGACAAAAAGACTCTTTAGTTAAAATGCAAACATCCCAAAAAGAATACCATATTACCATTATTATAAATTCCTAAGGAATATTTATTATCATCTGATATGATGGCTTATTTAGAAGGAAGGGAACCCATGATAGGTCTGTTTTGAAAAGGAATGGGGACAAGACAAAATGTTATGAGGTCTGATCAGAAGAGGCTTGTTCAGACTTGTCTTTGTCTTGGAATCATGGGACAGGTATAAGGCCAAATTATACACTTCCCAGTCATGTTACCTCGGGCAAATAGTTTAAAATCTGTAGTTTGCCAATCTGAAAATTGAGTCTGATGCCTGTTCTAATTTAGTGTTGATTGATATGATGCTTAAAGATATATGAAAGTTCTTTGCAAACTGTAAAATATATGTGTGAGGAATTATTATTGGTTTAGAGGATGGACTAATATCTTTAGAAGGCAAGTCTCTGGGTCCCGCAGTTAGATGCACTGGGCGCTGTGGGAAAAATTTAGGGGTATGGGGCACTCAGGAGTTAGAGGGTGCTTAGAGAAGGAAGAAAGGATTTATTAATGGAGTTTGGAGGCCCCTTATTATCTAAACTTACACATTACATCACCAGCATCATGAGGCAGCGCCCCAACTCCCAACAAATAGCCCTCTAGAACCAAAAACAGATGGCAGGTCCTGGGTGCTGTACATTGACAGCACAAAAAATTGAATAAGTCAGTCATGGCATAACTGCAGTTCAGGCCCTGCAATGAGCAACCACCAACATTAGCTGCATTTCCAGGAACTTGGGCAGGAAGGGTGGGAATGGGGTTGGAAGGGTTAGGCCATATGCCTCTAGTTAAACTCTGATGAACTTCCTCTATCCCCAACTGGAAAACGTAGGAGTTGGACTAAATTCCTCTCCTGCCTCTAATATTTGATGAATATAAGAACTCAACACAAATTGGGTAGTATCTCAGAGATTCCAAATTTAGTTCTACTTTTCTGTTTGCTTATCAGTCCCTTATCCTCACCTTTACCCTGTACAAGTGGTCAAAGCAGGTTGAGTAGTGTGTGCTAAAAGGAGTAATATCTTGCATTTTCCCTTTGGTTATTAAAATAGAGGAAACTGCCTTGAAAGAAAAGGTTAAAAAGCAATAAGCCTTAGTATCAGTATCTTCTGAAAGCTAAAAGCTTTAAAAAAAAAAATACACTCTAATCTCTACCAACAGATTTTGATTCTGAATTTCTGAGCTGGAGTCCAAGAGTGTGCAGTCAGCTTCTGGGGTGGTGGTTGTTAGATAGAGTTTTTTGTTTGTTTATTTACTTATGAGACAGGGCCTCACTCTGTCACCCAAGCTGGAGTGCAGTGGCACAATCATGGCTCATTGCAGCCTTGCCTCCCAGGCTCAAGCAATCCTCCTGCCTCAGCACCCCCAGTAGCTGGGACCACAGGTGCACAGTACCATGCCTGGCTAATGTTTTAAAACTTTTTTTAGAGACGGAGTCTTACTATGTTGTCCAGGTTGGTTTCAAACTCCTGGACTCAAGCGATCTTCCTGCCTCAGCCTCCTGAAATGCTGGGTCTGCGCGTGGAGTAGATATGGGTAAAGGACCCTTTACATCAGACTCTTGTGTTCTACTCCCAGAATGTTGATTCAGTAGGCCGCAAGTGAGGCCTAGAGATCTGCATTTTCACAAGCTCTTAGGGATTTAATACACATTAAATTTAAAGAAATCACAGCCCAACGCGGTGGCTCAAGCCTGTAATCCCAGCACTTTGGGAGGCCGAGGCGGGTGGATCACGAGGTCAACAGATTGAGACCATCCTGGTCAACACGGTGAAACCCCGTCTCTACTAAAAATACAAAAAATTAGCTGGGCATGGTGGCGCGTGCCTGTAATCCCAGCTACTCAGGAGGCTGAGGCAGGAGAATTGCCTGAACCCAGGACGTGGAGGTTGCAGTGAGCCAAGATTGCACCATTGCACTCCAGTCTGGGTAACAAGAGCGAAACTCCGTCTCAAAAAAAAAAAAAAAAGAAATCACAGCCCAAAGGTTATCAGTGGGGTGTATGGAGGAAGCCTTGTTAGTGGGGAGAGTGGGATTAGAGAAGAGCTAGGTTACCTAGCTTGTTTCAAATCCCTTTCTGCCTTTTTGCCCTCCAAAAGTTCCCCTCATTTTTCTCCCTCTACTTTCTAATTTCTTGCCATGCACTCATATAGCTATACAGCTGTCTCCAGAGATTACTCAGAAAACTCTATCATAAAGATTACCTGGTCTAATGCCTTGATTTTTTTTCTCTGTTATCCAGGCTGGAGTGCAGTGGTGCAATCATGGCTCACTGCAGCCTTGACCTCCTGGGCTCAAGTGATCCTCCTACATAGCTGGGACTATAGGCACATAGCACCACTCTCAGCTAAATTTTTTTTTGTGGAGATAGAGTCTCACTATGTAACTGAGGCTGGTCTTGAACTCCTGGACTCAAGCAATCCTCCTGCCTTGGCCTCCCAAAATGCTGGGAATACAGGCATGAGCCACTGCAGTAGGCCTAATGTCTTGATTTTATAAATCCTCAAACTGGGGCCCAGAGAGGAGAGATATAATTAAGATCACTGGCCAGGTGCAGTGGCTTACACCTGTAATCCCAGCACTTTGGGAGGCTGAGGTGGGCGGATCATGAGGTCAAGAGATTGAGACCATCCTGGCCAACATGGTAAAAACCCCGTCTCTACTAAAAATACAAAAATACAAAAAAAAAAAAAAAAAAAGGATTACCATACTGGTTGGTATCTGAGGTAATACCCTTTTGACACCTAATCCAAAGTTTTTTCAGCTACCTCAGGTTGCCTTTCATCTTCTAGCTGACACCATCGAGCACCTTTCAGATACTGGCAAAGGAGCAGTGTTTCAAAATTACCTTCCAAATGGCCTCCCACAGCGCAGTCCTCAGAGAGAAGCAAGGTTCTGCATCTTAAGGCTTCCTTGGTTTCTTAGGTTCCAAAGCTGTTTCTATTGGTCTCCAAGCAACCAACCCTTTAGAATTCCATGAGTCTACTCAGAGAACTTGTGGGTTCAGTTGTGGGTATCATCAACTATTTATTAAATTTCCTTCTTTGTTAAACTGAGCTTTGAGAAATTGCATCATATTTACTAATTATTCATTGGTTGTTTCATGGATTTTTTGTCATTCTCTTTATTTATTTTATTTTTTTGATGGAGTCTCACTTTGTCACCCAGGCTGGAGTGCAGTGGCGGGATCTCAGCTCACTGCAACCTCTGCCTCCCAGGTTCAAGTATTCTCCTGCCTCAGCCTCCCAAGTAGCTGGTATTACAGCCCATACCACCACCGGCCTCTTGATCATTCTTTGAAAAATAAACCTCTGCTAGGCCGGGTGGCTCACTTTGGGAGGCTGAGGCAGGCAGATCACTTAAGGTCAGGAGTTTGAGGCCAGCCTGACTAACATGGTGAAACCCTGTCTCTACTAAAAATACAAAATTAGCTGGGTCTGTTGGCACATACCTGTAATCCCAGCTACTCAGGAGGCTGAGGCAGGAGAATCGCTTGAACTTGGGAGGCGAAGGTTGCAGTGAGCCAAGATCGTGTTACTGCACTCCAGCCTGGGCAACAAGAGTAAAGCTTCATCTCAAATAAATAAAAATTAAAATTAAAAAACCTCTAGATCTATGCAGCTCAAGATTTTCCCCCCATAGGGGTTTATAAATCCTGAGAAAAAGACAAAGCAGGGCACACATGACTACATAGCTCTGGCAGGCATCAGATTACCAGGCTGATAGAACAGATGGTAAAGTAGAAGCTGTCCTCGGACTTGACCATTCCCCTTTCAGCTCCTCCACTGCTATTTAACCTCCTTCGTCCACACAGTTCAATCCCATTTTCCCTGATCTCCAAATCCTGGCTAGATTATTTGCCATTAACACTATTTTTTTTACAAGGGGGACTCTTCACATCTTGTATTTCTAATAGCATAATTTCACACGTACAGAAAGTCTTTTTTTTTAAAGTCATAGAAGTCTTCCAGATATAGAAAATCAGGAGTCCCCTTGTGAAACAAACTAATTTATCTTGACAGCAGGAAAGATTTCCCGGCCTAAGGCTCTGTCTCACTGACCCAGGTCATGCTATTCAGGTGGTCCATCTCTTGGTTCCAGGCAAGGCTGCTGCTGCCGCTAACCTGAATATGGACTTCAGCACTTGGGCTCAAGCTGCACTCAGACCGTTGGACCCGCACAAAAGAGAGAGAGGGTACATTTTCTGGTATGAAAAGTAAAGCCTAAAAAAATTAAATATTATAACCCTGCTAAGGCAGGAGGATCATTTGAGCCCAGGAGTTTGAGGCTGCAGTGAGCTATGATGGCACTACTGCACCCCAGCCTGGGTGACAGAGGGAGACCCTGTCTCAAATAAAATAAAGTAAATCAAAACCCTGTTGAAGGTTGTTGAAATTCACCTGGGGTGGCTGGCAAAATATTACGGAAAATATTTATGGAAAGTTATATTTTCAAACCCTTTGGAAGGCTGAAAGGTTTTATTGGGGCAGGCTGAAGGCAGCCACCTCATTTACATCAGCGTAGGAGAGAGGTAGAGACAATAAGAGACTTTCCCAGTTTAAGTCTGTTTACCCCACATTCCTTTGTCTCCACTCTGTTTACTCATGTAAATATTGTGCTGGAAGTTCCTCTCAGGGAGATAAAAGGGGAATTACCACGGTGCAGTGGCTCAAGCCTGTAATCCCAGCACTTTGGGAGGCCGAGGCGGGTGGATCACAAGGTCAACAGATCGAGACCATCCTGGTCAACATGGTGAAACCCCCATCTCTACTAAAAATACAAAAAATTAGCTGGGCATGGTGGCGCATGCCTGTAATCCCAGCTACTCAGGAGGCTGAGGCAGGAGAATTGCCTGAACCCAGGAGGCGGAGGTTGCGGTGAGCCAAGATCACGCCATTGCACTCCAGCCTGGGTAACAAGAGTGAAACTCCATCTCAAAAAAAAAAAAAAAAAAAATTAAAAAAATTAGCCAGGCATGGTGGTGGGTGCCCATAATCCCAGCTAGTTGGGAGGCTGAGGCAGGAGAATTGCTTGAATCCAGGAGGTGGAGGTTGCAGTGAGCTGAGATCACACCACTGAACTCCAGCCTGGGCAACAAGAGCAAAACTCCATCTCAGACAAAAGGAATGAAATGGCTGGACGAGGTGGTTCATGCCTATGATCCCAGAACTTTGGGAGGCTGAGGTAGGAAGATCGCTTGAATCTAGAAGTTCGAGACTAGCTTGGGCAACAAAGTGAGACCCCCGGCTCTACAAAAAAACTTAAAAAGTAGCCAGGTGAGGTGGCACATGCTTGTAGTCCCAGCTACTGGGGAGGCTGAGGTGGGAGGATTGCTTGAGCCCAGGAGGTTGAGACTGCAGTGAACCATGATCTTGCCACTGCACTCCAGAGCCTGGGTGACAGAGCAAAATTTCTGGGGAGAGTGAAATTATGATAACCTGTAAGTATATGAATAAACCATGAAGACATTATGCTAAGTGAAATAAGCCAGACACAAAGGGATAAATACTGTATAATTCCACTTATATGAGGTACCTAACATAGTCAAATTCAGAGACAGGAGATGGAATAATGGTAGCCAGGGACTGGTGGCAGGGGGTGGGGGAGGGTGGAATGAGGAGTTATGTTTAATGGGTTAAGAGTTTCATTGTGCGATGATACAAAAGTTCTGGACCAGGCACGGTGGCTCACGCCTGTAATCCCAGCACTTTGGGAGGCTGAGGTGGGCAGATCACGAGGTCAGGAGTTCGAGGCCAGCCTGGCCAACACAGTGAAACCCCGTCTCTACTAAAAATATAAAATTTAGCTGGGTGCGGTGGCTCCTGACTGTAATTTCCGCTACTCAAGAGGCTGAGGCAGGAGAATTGCTGGAACCTGGGAGGGGGAGGTTGCAGTGAGCTGAGATCGCACCACTGCACTCCAGCCTGGGCAACAGAGCAAGACTCTGTCTCAAGAAAAAAAAAAAGAAAGAAAAAAGAAAAGAAAAGAAAATTAGGCCGGGAGTGGTGGCTCATACCTGTAATCCCAGCACTTTAGGAGGCCAAGGCAGGTAGATCACAAGGTTAGGAGTTTGAGACCAGCCTAGCCAAGATGGTGAAACCCCATTTCTAGTAAAAATACAAAAATTAGCCATGTGTGGTGGGCACCTGTAATCCCAGCTATTGGGGAGGCCGAGGCAGGGAATTGCTTGAACCCAGGAGGCAGAGGTTGCAGAGAGCTGAGATCGAGCCACTGCACTCCAGCCTGGGTGACAGAGGGAGACTCTGTCTCGAAGAAAAGAAAAAAAAATTAGCCAGGTGTGGTGGGGCATGCCTGTGGTCCCAGGTACTCGGGAGGCTAAGAGGAGAGGACTGCCTAAGCGTAGGAGGTCAAGGCTGCAGTGAGCTATGATTGTACCACTGCACTCCAGCCTGGGTAACACAGTGAGACCCTGTCTTAAAAAACAAACAAGAACTATGCATAAAACCACAAGGCTCAAGAAACAACAATCTGAAGTAGTTAGATGTGTGTGTATTTTAATTCTTTTCATGTCTTGTCTTCTCAGTTTTGTTTTGTTTTTTTTTTTAAGGAATGAGGTCTTGCTCTGTTGCTCAAGCTGGTATTGAACTCCTCCTGGGCTCAAGCAATCTTCTGCCTAGGCCTCCCTAACAGCTGGTACTACAGGCATGCACCATTGCACCCAGGTACTGGGGTAGTTTTTGACTAATCTTTTTATAAAACATGTTAATATCTTGGTAAAAAGTATATTTATATTGTTCTCTAACCTGCTTTTTTCATCTGTTTCATGGAAAAATTCTCATCATATATTCTTCTGCTATGTAACTTTAAGTGACTGTACTGCTTTCATTTATGACATCACAACTAAACTAGTTAAACCAAATTTATATTGCTAACTTGTCTAATTTTTTCTCTATTAAAATGATAAAAGAATTGTAGCCAAATATTTATACACATTCATGAAGGTTTACTTAAAAGAAATTGCTATAAGTGTAACTGTGAGTCAAAGAGAATGCATGTTTTAACTATTTTTGCCTACAAAAAAAAAAAAAAAAAAGGCCGGGCATGGTGGCTGATGCCTATAAATTCCCAGCACTTTGGGAGGCCAAAGTCATGAATAACTTGAGGTCAGGAGTTTGAGACCAGCCTGGCCAACATGGCGAAACCCCATTTCTACTAAAAATACAAAAAATTAGCTGGGCGTGGTGGTGGGTGCCTGTAATCCCAGCTACTTGGGAGACTGAGGCAGGAGAATCACTTGAACCTGGGAGGTGGAGGTTGCAGTGAGCCAAGATCATGCCACTGCACTCCAGCCTGGGTGACAGAAAGAGACTCCATCTAAAAAAAAAGGAAAAAAAAAAAAAAGAAGGCCAGGTGCAGTGGCTTATACCTGTAATCCCAGCACTTTGGGAGGCCGAGGCAGGCAGATGACAAGGTCAAGAGATCGAGACCATCCTGGCCAACATGGTGAAACCCCATCTCTACTAAAAATACAAAAGGTTAGCTGGGCATGGTGGTGCACACCTGTAGTCCCAGCTACTCAGGAGGTTGAGGCAGGAGAATTGCTTGAACCCAGGAGGCAGAAGTTGCAGTGAGCCGAGATCCCTCCACTGCACTCCAGCCTGCACTCCAGCCTAACGCCTGGTGACAGAGCGAGGCTCTGTCTCAAAAAAAAAGTAAAAAGAAAAAAAAAATGTTTGCTTTATTGCCATGAAAAGGTCATACCAGTTTTTACATCCACCAACACGAGTTTCTTTTCCAAGTCTTCAACAGCCTGTGAGAGATAGTTAAAGCAAAGTTGTTCAGAGCACAGGCTTGAGAATAAGATTTCAAAGGTATGAATCCTCTCCCTTTTTTTTCCTTTTTAGAGGCAGGGTCTTGCTATGTTGTTCAGGCTGGTCTCAAACTCTTGACCTAAGCAACCCTGACACCTCGGCCTCCAAATACACTGGGATTACAGGTGTGAACTACCTTGCCCGACTTCCACTTTCTAGCTATCTGATCTTCAGAAAATCAGTTAAATTCTCTGGGCCATAATTTACTAATAGGTTTCTTGTAAGTATTAACAATTAGCTACTATTATTTACCTCCTTTAGTTGCTGAGACTCCTATGCACAAAATATACTTGATATGTGCCTCAGAACCTAATAACCAAAGGTAATCAGAACTATAGGTAGTTGTATGACCTCTAACAAGCTTCTTTCTACCCACCCTGTTCAGTTGTTCCCAGGTCTGACTTCAAGGCGCAAAATGGCGGCCTCATCTTTTGCTGTCGTGCGAGCGTCCCGGCTGTCAGTGGAGCCTGAAGAGTTGGGCGCAGTTACTGGGGTATCCAAAGCTGAGGCAAGTTGACCAGATCATTTGAGTTCCTGCCGGGATGATGGTGACGCTGCTCCTGGAGCCCGCCGGCCGCTGCTGCTGGGGCTAGCCGGTGCGCATCGCCGTGCGCGGCCTGGCCCCGGAGCAGCCGGTCACGCTCCGCGCGTCCCTGCGCGACGAGAATGGCGCGCTCTTCCGGGCCCACGCGCGCTACCGCGCGGACGCCCGCGGGGAGCTGGACCTGGAGCGCGCGCCCGTATTGGGCGGCAGCTTCGCGGGGTGCGAGCCCAAGGAGCTGCTCTAGACGTTGGAGCCCGAGAAAGCCTTGGGGCGGCTTGTGAAGCGCGACGTACGGACGCCCGTCCCCGTGGAGCTGGAGGTGCTGGACGGCCACGACCCCGAGCCCGGGCGGCTGCTGTGCCAGGCGCGGCACGAGCGCGACTTCCTCCAGCCGGGCGGGCGGTGCGAGCCGGTGCATGCGGGCCGAGTGCGCATGCCACGCTCTTCCTGCCGCCAGGTGAGCCACCTCTGCTAATTGTTCGCGTCTGCCCATCCCGTGTCCCTGCGCTTTTCACACGGAGAAAGGATGTAGGTTCCAACATTCCGGAGCTTAGTGTAAGGAGACAGGAGTGGAATGGAAAGCTGGCTGGGGAAGTGCCCCTGCTGCTCCAAAACTGAGAGGTCTTTCAAACCTAGTGCTCAGTTAAAAGACATTGTAAGGAAAGGGAAAAGGCACATAATATAAAAAAAAACAAACAAAAAACAGGCCGGGCGGGGTGGCTCACGCGCGTAATTCTAGCACTTTGGGAGACTGAGGCGGGCAGATCACCTGAGGTCAGGAGTTTGAGACTTACCTACTCAGGAGGCTGAGGCAGGAGAATTGCTTGAACCTGGGAGGCATTGTTGAAGTGAGCCGAGATCACGCCACTGTACTCCAGCCTGGGCAACAAGAGTGAAACTCCTCCCCCTCCCGCCCAAAAAAAAGCCATTTGTAGGTAGTTTCAATTTTTTTAATGTTATTTTTTTATTTATTGAACAGAAAGTCAATTTTTTTTTAAATAAAAAGTATTCCGACTGGTTTTCTCACTGTATTTCCATGGAGGTGCCAGGTGGCCGGGCCTGTGACAGCGCAGAGGCTACGGTGCCTGCCTGCCCACAGCAGGGCTTGTTCATTCCCCGCTGCTGCCATGTAGCTCCCCGCTGGCAGTGATTTCCCTCCAGTTGTCACTCCAGGCGAGCAGCCGCCTCCTTCTGTAGGGCAGGACCAGGTGTTGATTGTGGCCTCTAATGGTGTCTTTGTCATCATTGGTCAGGTCCCCAAAGATCACAGTCTTGTCCATTGTGAGGATAATTCAGTTATCCTCCAGGGCTCCAGGTGCTGCTCTAGCCAGCGGTGCTTCTCACCCACACAGTGGTCATACTTCCACAGGGGCTGGTGCAGTATGAAGACCTCGGTGTTTTACATGTGCTTCATCTCACACAAGGCCCTCCCGGGTTGGGCTCCAAGCCTCGGGAAAAGCTTAGAGCTTCACATCCATGGGCCACTTTATCAGCCAGGTCGGGCAGCAGGGTACGGTACTGCTCCCAGGCCAGGAAGCTGCGGTGTTGCTGCAGTGTCACACGCAGCTCCCTGAGAAGCCGCATCTGAAGACCCGCAGGAGGCCCTCCGGAAGCCGCCAGCAACAGTCCCTGTCCTCCAGCACATGCATGGGGTCTCTCAGGATCTGAGAGGTGTGGGGCCTGCGAATGTTCTTTTAAAAGTTTCTCAGTTTTGCAACTCTTCTTGCAACTCCCACAGTCTGTTAAGGTTTATGTAAATTAGCATTTACAATAGGAGGAAGGCCTCTTGTTGGCAAATGGAAATTTGAAGTTACTGGATTTTTTTTTTTGAGACGGAGTTTTGCTCTTGTTACCCAGGCTGGAGTGCAATGGCACAATCTCAGCTCACTGCAACCTCCGACTCCTAGGTTCAGGCAATTCTCCCACCTCAGCCTCCTGAGTAGCTAGGATTACAGGCATGCGCCACCTTGCCCAGCTAATTTTTTGTATTTTTAGTAGAAACGGGGTTTCACCATGTTGACCAGGATGGTCTCGATCTGTTGACCTCGTGATCCACCCGCCTCGGCCTCCCAAAGTGCTGGGATTACAGGCTTGAACCACCATGCCCGGCCTACTGGATACTTTTATGTTACATAAAAAGCAGTCAGGCCAGGCTTGATGGCTCATGCCTGTAATCCCAACACTTTGGGAGGCCGAGGTGGGTGGATCACCTGAGGTTGGGAGTTCAAGACCAGCCTGACCAACTTGGAGAAACCCCGTCTCTACTAAAAATACAAAGTTAGCCGGCGTGGTGGTTTATGCCTGTAATCCCAGCTACTCTGGAGGCTAAGATAGGAGAATTGCTTGAACCTGGGAGGCGGGGGTTGCAGTGGGCCAAGATCATGCCATTGCACTCCGGGCTGAGCAACAAGAGCGAAACTCTGCCTCAAAAAAAAAAAAAAAAAAGCAATCAGCCAATGTAAAAATGAAATGATGCTTATGATGCGTATCCTTATTAATAATTAAAGAAATGCAAAATAAAACAACAGAGTACATTTCACACCCTCAGAAGTTGCAGACATTTAGAAGTCAACATTATCAATTGCTGACCAGTATGTGGAGGAAATGAAACTCACTGCTAGAAGGAGTCAGCATATTCATCTACTCTGGCAAATAATTTGTCTTAATTTAGAAAGTTGAATATGTGCCTGGGCGTGGTGATTCACACCTGTAATCCCAGCACTTTGGGAGGCTGAGGTGGGCGGATCACCTGAGGTTGGGAGTTCGAGACCAGTCTGACCAATATGGTGAAACCCTGTCTCTACTAATAATGCAAAAAATTAGCCAGGCGTGGTGTCATGCACCTGTAGTCCCAGCTATTCAGGAGGCTGAGGCAGGAGAATTGCTTGACCCCAGGTGGCGGAGGTTGCAGTGAGCCAAGATCATGCCACTGCACTCCAGCCTGGGTGACAGAGCAAGGCTCTGTCTCATACATACATACTGTGGAAGAAAAGCATGTAATATAAAAGATATATCAGGCCAGGCATGGTGGCTCACGCCTGTAATCCCAGCACTTTGGGAGGCCGAGGCGGGTGGATCACGAGGTCAAGAGATCAAGACCATCCTGGTCAACACAGTGAAACCCCGTCTCTACTAAAAATACAAAAAATTATCTGGGCATGGTGGCGCGTGCCTGTAATCCCAGCTACTCAGGAGGCTGAGGCAGGAGAATTGCCTGAACCCAGGAGGCAGAGGTTGCGGTGAGCCGAGATCGTGCCATTGCACTCCAACCTGGGTAACAAGAGCGAAACGCCATCTAAAAAAAAAAGATATATCAGATTTGAGTTTCTCCCTTAAGAATGGAAGTTCACATCTTGCCTATAAACTGATTACTACTTAGATATAAAACTACCAAAAAATTTTAAAACAAATACATATTAGTTCTTTGATATCTTCTCCTTGGATTAATAAGAATTTTCCTAGGGCAAATAAATTTTATGTTCCTGTTTATACATATGGACCTTTAGGATTTATCAGTTTTATCAGTTTAAAAGCTGATAAAACACTATTTAGATGAATTACATAAGTGATTTTAACAATGACAAATAACATTGGAAATAAATAACAATTTAGGCTAGGCATGATGGCTCACTCTTGTAATGCCAGCACTTTGGGAGGCCAAGGCCAGTGGATTGCTTGAGTTCAGGAGTTCAAGACAAGCCTGGGAAACATGGTAAAACCCCATCTCTACCAGAAACCAAAAAATAGCTAGACATAGTGGTGCACGCCTATAGTCCCAGCTATTTGAGAGGCCAAGGTGGGAGAATCGCTTGAGCCTGGGGGCAGAGGTTGCAGCGAGCTGAGATCATGCCACTGCACTCCAACCTGGGCAACAGAGCAAGACACTGTCTCAAAAAAAAGAAAAAAAAAGAAAGAAAAGATAATATTTATATCATTTAATATAAATAGTTCCACAATAAACTTGTTTTTTCTTAATCCTTAGTTGTATTTAAAGGAAAAAATATCTTAATTTATTATTCTTTTCTTTTCTTTTTTTGGAGGCAGAGTCTCACTCTGTTGCCCAGGCTGGAGTGCAGTGGCACAATCATGGCTCACTGCAGCCTCAACCTCGTATGTTTAAGCTATCCTCCCACCTCAGCCTCTCTAGCAGCTGAGACCACAGGCACACACCACCATGCCTGGCTAATTTTTAATTTTTTGTAGAGATGGGGTCTCCCAATGCTGCCCAGGCAAGTCTTGAATTACTGAGCTTAAACAATCCTGCTGCCTCAGCCTCCCAAATTGCTGAAATTACAGGTGTAATCCACCACTACCAGCTTCTAGCACCATTTTTCTAAAGGAATTCATGATCCGATAGCAGTAGAATATAACCAGATCTTCAGTACTGAGATGATTCCTGAGGTGAAGCTACCTCCTGTGTTACTCTGCAATCCAGTAATGCAGCTGGTGCCATGTGTTGGTGCCATGTCTGTCCAAACTTCCACAAGAATGCCAGTGCTGGGCACAGAGCTCCATTTAGACTACACATGACATGAGGCTCTGCCAACTCTTAGAGATGACACAATCTGGGACAGTTCCTCATAGCTGGCCTGGCCAAGTCCACCCCAAGATGCTAGTCCGTGACACAGAATTTCAAGTCATATTGTTTTATCTTTTCCCTTGCAGTTATACAATATACGACTCCTTTAGAAAAGTGCAATAGTTAAAACTTGTTTTAGTAGATGCTTGTTTATAGTAAACAAGCATAAATAGTAAAATTTGTTTAGTAGATACAATATACGACTCTCTTAGAAAAGTGCAATAGTAAAACTTGTTTTTAGTAGATCCCACACTTAAGTCTGCTGAAACCTTTTGAGATCTTAAGCACCCTATTCCCCATTCTTAGAAATTCAGGCTGGCGAATATTAGATTCAAAAGCACGACAGATGAGCCAGTGGGTGTAGAAGCACATGCCTGTAATCCCAGCTACTTGGAAGGCTGAGGCAGTAGGGTTGCTTGAACCCAGGATTATAGGCATGAGCACCTGACCCATCTATTTTATTTATTTTAAAATAGATGCCTGGTACAGTGGCTCGTGCCTGTAATCTCAGCACTTTGGGAGGCTGAGGTGGGCAGATCACCTGAGGTCAGGAGTTCAAGACCAGCCTGCCCAATATGATGAAACCCCACCTCTGCTAGAAATACAAAAATTAGCCAGGTGTGGTGGTGTGCGCCTGTAATCCCAGCTACTTGGGAGGCTGAGATAAGAGAATCGCTTGAACCCGGTAAGCAGAGGTTGCACTGAGCCACGATCACACCACTGCATTCCAGCTTGGGCTCCAGAGGCTGAGACAGGAGAATCACTTGAACCCAGGAGGCGGAGGTTGCAGTGAGCCAAGATCAAGCCATTGCACTCCAGCCTGGGCAACAAGAGTGAAAATCCATCTCAAAAAAAAAAAAGAAATGGGTTCTCCCAATGTTGCCGGTGTTGGTCTTAAACTCCTGGACTCAAGCAATCCTCCCACCTTTGTCTCTCCCAAAGTGCTGGGATTACAAGCATGAGCCACCACACCTGGCCATGATGAATAATTTTAAAGGGAACCACCACATAACCAATACCCAAGTCTAATGGGCATGGTTTTTAAAAGTATATTTAGGCTGGGTGTGGTGGCTCATGCCTGTAATTCCAGCACTATGGGAGGCCGAGGTGGGTGGATCATCTGAGGTTGGGAGTTCAAGACCAGTCTGACCAACACGGAGAAACTCTGTCTCTACTAAAAATACACAAATTAGCTGGGCACTGTGGCACGTGCCTATAATCCCAGCTACTCGAGAGGCTGAGGCAGAAGAATCACTTAAACCCAGGAGGCAGATGTTGTGGTGAGCCGAGATTGTGCCATTGCACTCCAGCCTGGGGAACAAGAGCAAAACTTCATCTCAAAAAAAACCAAAACAACACAAACTCCACCCCCCAATCACTTAGTACACTTTATTTGTTTGTTTGTTTATTTATTTATTTTTTTGAGACAGCGTCTCACTCTGTTGTCCAGGCTGGAGTGCAGAAACAATCTTGGCTCACTGCAACCTCTGCCTCCCAGGTTCAAGCAATTCACCCACCTCAGCCTCCCAAGTAGCTGGGACTACAGGTGCACACTACCACACCTGGCTAATTTTTGTATTTTTTGGTAGAGATGGAGTTTTACCAAGTTAGTCAAGCTGGTCTCTAACTCCTGACTTCAAGGGATCCACCCACCTTGGTCTCCCAAAGTGATGGGATTACAGATATGAGCTACCGTGCCTGGCCCCTGTTGTACACGTTAAATATACTTTAAAAAACCATGTTGGCCAGGCTGGTCTCGAACTCCTGACTTCAAGTGATCCACTCTCCTTGGCCTCCTAAAATGATGGGATTACAGGCGTGAGCTACCATACTTGGCCCACGTTGTACACTTTAAATATATATATATATATTTTGAGACTGAGTTTTGCTCTTGTTGCCTAGGCTGCAGTAAAGTGGTGTCATCTCGGTTCACTGCAACCTCCACCTCCCAGGTTCAAGTGATTCTCCTGCCTTAGCCTCCCGAGTAGCTGGAATTACAGGCCCACACTACCAAGCCTGGCTAATTTTTGTATTTTTAGTAGAGATGAGGTTTCTTCATGTTGGTCAGGCTGGTCTTCAACTCTCGACCTCAGGTGATCCGCCCATCTCCACCTCCCAAGGTGTTGGGATTACAGGCATGAGCCACGGCACCTGGCTTGTTTTTGTTTTAAGAGACAGGCTCTGGGCAGGCTGGAATGCAGTGGCGCTATCATAGCTCATTGTGGCCTCAAACTCCTGGGCTCCAGCCATCCTCCCGTTTCAGCCTCCTGAGTAGCTGGGACTATAGACACTTGCCACCGTGCCCAGCTAATTTTTAATTTTTTGTAGAAACTGGGTCTGATGGCTGGGTGCAGTGGCTCATGCCTATAATCCCAGCACTTTGGGAGTCCAAGGTGGGTGGATCACGAGGTCAAGAGATCGAGACCATCCTGGTCAACATGGTGAAACCCCATCTTTACTAAAAATACAAAAATTAGCTGGGCATGGTGGCACATGCCTGTAAGTCTCAGCTACTCAGAAGGCTGAGGCAGGAGAATTGCTTGAACCCAGGAGGTGGAGGTTGCGATGAGCTGAGATTGTGCCATTGCACTCCAGCCTTGGTAACAAGAGTGAAACTCTGTCTCAGAAAAAAAAAAAAAAAGAAAGAAACCGGATCTGCTGACCTTGTGCTCCGCCCACCTCAGCCTCCCCAAAAGCAGGGATTATAGGCATGAGCCACCGCACCTTGCCCATTCTGGTCACATTCTGCAGAAAAATTGAAGTGAGGGGCAGAGCAGTTTGCCAAGGTCAAAGATCCTGCAAGCCAATGGCAAGGCAGGATCTGAACCTGGGGCTTCAGATCCTGGGGCTCTATCTGATTAAATACCAAGAGAGAGTGCTGAGATTTTTTTGGTGGTCGACAGTCCCTGAGGCCTTGGGAAAGCCATTTTTAGAGCATCTCGACCATTTGGAAAATTGAATCTTTACCAGGGCTTCCCACCTCCCATTGCCCCTTCTCTGAAGGTGAGCCCCCTCCCATAGAACCACCCCAACCACTCAGAACCCAAGCCTTCTTGCTTTCACATGCTGAAGCTAATATTACCCTCCACCCCACCCCAACATCAGGGACCCTGCCCAAGCCCTTCCCTGAGAACCCTTCCCCCTCTCATGAGGCCTCCTTCCCAGCCCTGCAGAACAGCCTCCTTTATAAGAGTGGCTAAGATCCCACTGAAACCTTCCCTATAAACTTTATACAATTGATCATGAAAGAAGGGAGGGGGCAAAATGGAAATCAGCCCAGCTTGTAGCACACACAGCATTGGTAATGAGGTCAGCTGCTCTCCGACCCCTTCTTCAGAGTTGTTTATGGCCTGTTGCCCCAGAATCACATAGACCCTGTCACAAGGTCATATTTCCCCTTCAGTGCTCTACAGATAACAACTTGAACATTATGAAACCTTAACTTTTCCATTTGAGATATTCTTTCAGGTCCTGCATACCAATGAAACTGAGGCGGGCTAGGTAGTCAAGGGAGTGACCGTGTTCTCACAATGAGCCTCTGCATTCACGTTGTAATTGAGCTCATTCAAACACAGCTACCTTCAGTAGGGAATTTCCCTCATAGACAGCATGGGCATTCTGATTTTACCCGTCCTAAAACTGACATTTTGCTCATTATAATAGTAAAAGACACCCCTGCATGGAGATTTAATATGCTAGTGAGATGTGTAACATATGAACAAGCATGTGCACCCAGAAGACCACCCGGAACATGCTTACCAGCAACACCTCTTTCCACCACCTTATGAATAATCATGTAAAACTCCCGTAAAGGGTGTCTCCCTATTGCCAATCTCTGCCATCTCACCCTTATGAGCAGCCTGCCCTGAATACTCTCTTTGAGGGTGTACTGTCTATTCTGCCCGTAACTTTCAAAATACAATTTTTCCTTTACAATAAATTACTCTATGCTGTACTTCTTTTGCTGTGTGTCTCTTGTTTAAATTCGTTTAAACCAAGAAGACAAGAACCAAGGTGTCACATCAGCTAGCAACAAAACTACTGATGCCAGCTTCTCTGAAGGACCCCACAGGAACTGACTTACTAAATAATCCAGTTTTGGCTGGGCGTGGTGGCTTATACCTGCAATCCTAGCACTTTGGGAGTCTGAGGCAGGCAGTCATGGGGTCAGGAGTTCGAGACCAGGCTGGCCAACGCAGTGAAACCCTGTCTCTACTAAGAATACAAAAATTAGCCATGTGTGGTGGCACATGCCTGTAGTCCCAGCTACTTGGGAGGCTGAGAGGCTGAGATGGGAGAATTGCTTGAACTCGAGAGGCCGAGGTTGCAGTGAGCTAAGACCACACCATTGTGCTCCAGCATGGATGACAGAGAGAGACTCCATCTCAAAAAAAAAAAAAAAAAGCATTTTCCACCTCCTATCAATTTCATTGCCTTTACCCCAACTGATCAATAACCCCAATTTTCTAGCCCTTCACCCTACATGATCCCTTTAAAAGCCCTGTTACAGGCCAGGCATGGTGGCTCACACCTGTAATCCCAGGACTTTGGGAGTCTGACAGGGGTGGATCACCTGAGGTCAGGAGTTCAAGACCAGCCTGACCACCAAAGTGAAACTCTGTCTCTACTAAAAATATAAAAATTAGCTGAGCATGGTGGCACGCACCTGTAGTTTCAGCTACTTGGGAGGCTGAGACAGGAGAATTGCCTGAACCCAGGAGGTGGAGGTTGCAGTGAGCTGAGATTGCGCCACTGCACTCCAGCCTGGGTGAAACAGACTCTGTCTCAACAACAACAAAAATACCCCGTTACAAGTAGTTAGATAGACAGGAACAGGGAAGGAGAGGGCTTTTCTCCCTCACCCACTAGGAATGTCAGGTGATGGTTCAACAATTATCACATTGCCTCTCTAAAAATAAAAATTCAGCAGTCAGTGCCAGGGTGCCAGAGAGAGACAGTCTCCTGATGATTCACAGCTGTTAACATTAAAGTGTTAACTGAAGGCAGGCACCAGGGAGAAGCACTTCCACTTTCTGCACATGTGCTTTTTTTTTTTGAGACGGAGTCTTGCTCTGTCACCAGATTGGAGTGCAGTGGTGCAGGTGGAGTGCAGTGGCATGATCTCCGTTCACTGTAACCTCTGCCTCCAGGGTTGAAGCAATCCTCCTGCCTCAGCCTCCTGAGTAGCTGGGACTACAGGCATGCACCTCCACGCCTGGCTAATTTTTGTATTTTTAGTAGAGATGGGGGTTTCACCATGTTGGCCAGGATGGTCTTTATCTCTTGACCTTGTGATCCGCTCACCTCGGCCTCCCAAAGTGCTGGGATTATAGGCACGAGCGACCGTGCCTGACTGGCATGTGTGTTAAGAGACAAAATGGCAGGCTGGGTGCAGTGGCTCATGCCTGTAATCCCAGCACTTTGGGAGGCAAAGGTGGGTGGATCACCTGAGGTCCGGAGTTCGAGACCAACCTGACCAACATGGTGAAACCCCATCTCTACTTAAAATATAAAAAAGCCAGGTGTAGCGGGGCACACCTGTAGTCCCAGCTACTGAGGAGGCTGAGGCAGGAGAATCACTTGAACCTAGGAGGTGGAGGTTGCAGTGAGCCGAGACCACGCCATTGAACTCCAGCCTGGGAAACAAGAGCAAAACTCTGTCTCAAAAAAAAAAAAGAGACAAAATGGCAAAGTATGATCTTTCCAGGACACTTCACTAGAAAAGAGAAGAAAGCCTCAGATGGGCATGCTTCCTAAATACACTGGGTACGACTTCCTAAATACATTATGCATGCTCACAAGTCTCCTGCTCGGGACCCCTTCTGGGGTCCCAAGGGTAAGGAGGGTACTGTGCATGAGGGCATCCCACCCTAAGAGAAGAATCATGAGAAAGAGGTGAGTCTAGAAAGTCCTAGAATCTCAGTTAAACGGGGTTCTTGACCTTCAGGTGCCTGGTCAGGTCTCTTCCAAGTGAACTTTCCTTTCGTTCCTGTTCTAAAGCCCTTTTAAATAAACTTTCACTCCTGCTCTGAAACTTACCTTGGTCTCTTTTTCTGTCTTATGCCCCCAGTCAAATTCCTTCTTCTGAGGAGGCAAAAACTAAAGTTGCTGCAGATTCCCTGCCAGTAACTCAGACACTTTCCACTGGTAACCACCCCAGCCCAGAATTCTTCAAGGAGATGGATTTGAGGATACCCTCCCATTTCCTTACTAGGTGCCCTGTGATCATTAAGCTCTTTCTCTGCTGCAAACCCTGATGTCTCAGTGTAATTGGTCTGTAATGGCACATTGGGCATTCTACAGCCTCTTCCTTGCCTGGGGCCTGTTGGGAGCCCCCAGCACTGCCTGTACCATCACAAACCCACCCTAGCCCCTTTCCCAGGCCCCAAGCTCAGAGGAGGCAGAGTCTTCATTCTAACCTACAGCATCTCCTCCTTAATCCTCATCTGCCTGCTCCTTCTAAACTTGGGCCCCATTTTTGGAGACCCTACCAGCCCCTACTCCCACAACCCCCTGTGCCTACACAAATCAATCTCCTTATGTCCCAACCACTGTCACCCCCAACTTAGACCAGTGCATCCCACAGCTGTTCCAGCACCCCACAAACACTCCAGTGTCCCCTACCTCCTAATCCCATAACATCTTGGGCCCTCCAGTCACCCCCTGCTCCAGCCTGGCGCTTTGTCAATCCCCTCATCAAGACCCCAACACCCCATGTTTGTCTTTTGTCATGAGACTGGGGCCCCTGACCCCCACACCTCTTGGGTGCCACCCAGGCCTGTCTCTGTGGGCAGCTCCCTCACCAGCTCCCTTCCATCCCACATAGGCCCTATCCAGAGTTTCTCCCACCTAGGCACACACCATCTGGCATTCCTGACCCCCACGGTTCCTGGCTTATGGCCTGGCCACCTTGTCTTGCTCCTTTGCCATAGCCCCTGCCTCCCCTAGCAGGACAGGCCCAGGTCCGGGCAAGGACAGGTCAGCATCAGGGCTGGTATCCTGCCCCAAGGACATAAGCCTCCTGCTTAGGACCCTTTCTGGGGTCCTGTGCCTTCCCTTCTACTCCCCCAGCTGCCAAGTCCCCACCTTTTAATACTATCACATTGAGGCTGGGGGTGGTGGCTCAAGCCTATAATCCCAGCACTTTGGGAGGCTGAGGTGGGTGCATTGCCTGGGCTCAGGAATTCAAGACCAGTCTAGGCTACATGGTGAGAGCCTGTCACTACTAAAAATACAAAAAATAGTTAGCTGGGCATGGTAGTGCTCACCTGTAATCTCAGTTACAGGGGAGGCTGAAGCAGGAGAATCACTTGGAACCCAGAGGGCAGAAGTTCAGTGAGCCAGGATTACACCACTGCACTCCAGCCTGGAAAACTGAGCAGAACTCTACCTCCCATAAAAATAAAAATAAAAAAGTACTATCACATTGGGTATTAGATTTGTTAAATAAAAATTATTGCTATGGAGGATACTCTGAGAAGAGAAAGAAAAATAAAATTATAGGAGACCATTGTTTTGCTCTTTTTTTTTTTTTTTGAGACAGCGTCTGGGTGTCTGGGTAAAACTGTCACCCAGGCTGTAGTGCCGTGGCGCGATCTCGGCTTACTGCAATCTCTGCCTCCAGGGTTCACGCAATTCCCCTGCCTCAGCCTCCCAAGTATCTGGGACTACAGGCTTGTGCTACCATGCCCACCTAATTTCTTTGTATTTTTAGTAGAGACCGGGTTTCACCATGTTGGCCAGGATGGTCTCCATCTCCTGACTTCGTGATCTGCCCACCTCAGCCTCCCAAAGCTCTGGGATTACAGGTAGGAGCCACCATGCCCAGCTTTCTTTTTCATTTTTGAGATAGAGTCTTGCTCTGTCCCCCAGGCTGGAGTGCAGCAGCGCAATCTTGGCTTACTGCAACCTCTACTTCCCAGCTTCAAGCAATTCTTGTGCCTCAGACTCCCTAATAGCTGGGATTAAAGGCACATGCCACCATGCCTGGCGAAGGCCATTGTTTTGGACTAGGCTCTAGCACTAGGCCCCAACAGACGAGACTAAAAACCAAAATGGAGTCACCCATGCTAAAATTCCACCCAACCTAAACTGAGGTGTTATCTGGCCTTCTGAGAAATCAGGAGAGAAATAAGAGTCAATTTCCCAAACATGACAATTTTGATCTTCAATTATCATGACCAATGAGGTTCCCTCAGTTTTCATCCTTACACAGAAGAATTAGACGGTTGGGTGTGGTGGCTCAGGCATGTAATCCTGGCACTTTGGGAGGCCAAGGAGGGTGGATCACTTGAGGCCAGGAGTTGGAGACCAGCCTGCCCAACATGGTGAAACCCTATCGCTACGAAAAATTAAAAAAAAAAAATTAGCTGGGCATGGTGGTGGATGCCTGTAATCCCAGCTACTCTGGAGGCAGAGGCAGGAGAATCACCTGAACAAGAAGGAGGTGGTTGCAGTGAGCCGAGATAGCGCCACTTCACTCCAGCCTGGCCAACAGAGTGAGACTGAAGCTAAAAAAAAAAAAGCCTGGTGCGGTGGCTCATGCCCAAATTGCAGCACTTTGGGAAGGCAAGACAGGTGGATCACGAGGTCAGGAGTTTGAGACCAGCCTGGTCATGATGGTGAAACCCTGTCTCTACTAAAAATACAAAAATTAGCTGGGCACCTGTAAGTAATCCCAGCTACTCAGGAGGCTGAGGCAGAGAATTGCTTGAACCCAGGAGGCGGAGTTTTTGTGAGTGAGCACAAGATGGCACTATTGCACTCCAGCCCGAGCAATAGAGCAAGACAAAAAAAAAGGCCTTGGCTGGCGTGGTGGCTGACACCTGTAATCCCAGCACTTTGGGAGGCTGAGGTGGGAAGATTGCTGAGCCCAGGAGTTCAAGACCAGCTTGGGAAACACAGTGAGACCCTGTCTCTATTAAAAATAAAAGAGAATAATAATGAAAAAGTTAAAAAAAAATTAGCCTAAAGTAACTAATCAGTTACTTTTCTGTTATTCTGTCTCCTTGACTCCCACCTTACAAGAAAAATAGCTTTGAAAAGACCAGGAAGCTCTTTGTTCTTCGCTTCTGCTCTCTTCAGGTCTTCTCTGTCTATAAAGCCAACTTTTGCTCAGCTCATCTGAACACTTCCTCTGTTTTATGGAATAAAGTGTTGCCTGATCCTAGAATTACAATAAAGCCAATTAAGACATCTTTTTTTTTTTTTTTCCAATGGAGATTTTTAACTAAATTAATTGTATGGGGAAGCTAACCTCCAATGGAGATTTTTGTTTTTATTTTTATTTATTTATTTATTTATTTTGAGATAGAGTTTCGCTCTTGTTACCCAGGCTGGAGTGCAATGGTGCAATCTTGGCTCACTGCAACCTCCGCCTCCTGGGTTCAGGCAATTCTCCTGTCTCAGCCTCCCGAGTAGCTGGGACTACAGGCTTGCGCCACCATGCCCAGCTAATTTTTGTATTTTTAGTAGAGACGGGGTTTCACCATGTTGACCAGATGGTCTCGATCTCTTGACCTCATGATCCACCCGCCTCGGCCTCCCAAAGTGCTGGGATCATAGGCATGAGCCACCACGCCAGGCCTCCAATGGAGATTTTTTAACTAAATTAATTGTAATTTTGTCCTTTGACAGGTTTTAACATTTGAATTTGGGGTAGGTAGGGGACACCAACATTCAGATCACAGCAACACTTAAGCTCTACTGTCTTAGGAAATTTCAAGAATACAATACACTATTAACTATAGTCATGAGGAAGAAAAAAAAAGGCTTTCATCTGAGGAATGCAAGCCCCTTTAAATGATCAGGCCCAGAGAAGCATTTAAAATACGATGGCTGTCACATCTCACTCCCAGTTAGACTAATTACTTGAAGCCACTTGCTATGTAGGCTCTAAACTAAGCAATGCCAAGGAGGCATGAAATACTATGTACCCAGGCCGGGCACGGAGGCTCACACCTGTAATCCCGAACAGCAATTTTTTTTTGTTTTCCAACATATCTTTTATGTCAAATTCTGTGTTCAAATCTAAACATACCACAGTCTTCTCATAGTCTCCAACTTCCAAATTCCTTAATTTGCCACATTAATAATCACAACTCCTTTTAAACCCATATTTTATTTCTCTAATTTTTTTGTTTGTTTGTTTTTGTGATGGAGTTTTGCTCTGGTCGCCTAGGCTGGATTGCAGTGGTGCCATCTTGGCTTACCGCAACTTCTGCCTCCTGGTCCAAGTGATTCTCCTCCCTCAGCCTCCCGAGTAACTGGGATTACAGGCATGCGCCATCACGCCTGGCTAATTTTGTATTTTTAGTAGAGACTGGGTTTCTCCATGTTGGTCAGGCTGTTCTCAAACTCCTGGCCTCAAATAATCCGCCTGCCTTGGCCTCCCAAAGTGCTGGGATTACAGGCATGTCCTTTCTTGCCCTAATTTTCAAAAAGCCATCAGTACCCTCATGAGAAGTTCCTCTGCCACACTCATATTGTCAGGTGCCTGCTCAGTATTTATTACACTTCTCTCTTTTAGTAGAATTCCTGATTTTATTGCCCTTCCCCCTGTAGCTATGAGTTCCAGGGAATGCTAACTCCACCCTGACCCCAGGGGCAATGGTGGCAATCTTCATTTGGCTTAAGCCAGTCTCAACATTCCATGACAGGAGAAAATATGTGACTTAGACCTTTCTTAGAAATCTGGATCTTCAGGCCTTGTGCAGTGGCTCAAAATATAAGACTTTTTAAAAAATGTCTATAATCCTTGCACTTTGGGATTATATCCTCCCACAGAGGTGGGAGGATAGTTTGTGCTCAGGAGTTCGAGACCAGCCTGGGAAACGGGATGACCCCTCCTTTCTAAAAATAGACATTTAAAAATTGCTGGGCGCGGTGGCTCAAGCCTGTAATCCCAGCACTTTGGGAGGCCGAGGCAGGTGGATCACGGGGTCAAGAGATCAAGACCATCCTGGTCAACATGTGAAACCCCGTCTCTACTAAAAATACAAAAAATTAGTTGGGCATGGTGGCGCATGCCTGTAATCCCAGCTACTCAGGAGGCTGAGGCAGGAGAATTGCCTGAACCCAGGAGGCGGAGGTTGCATTGAGCCGAGATCGCACCATTGCACTCCAGCCTGGGTAACAAGAGCGAAACTCCGTCTCAAAAAAAAAAAAATTAGCGTGGCATGGTGGCGGTGACATGGTCTGTAGTCCCAGCTACTCCAAGGTCTCAGGCAGGAGGCTCACTTGAGCCTGGGAGGTTGAGGGTGCAGGGATCTGTTATCTCGCCACTGCATTGCAGCTCAAAAAACAAAAACAGGTCAGGTGTGGTGGTTCACACCTCTAATCCCCAGCAAGGCCAAGGAGGGCAGATCACTTGATGTCAAGAGTTTGAGACCAACCTGGTCAACATGGTGAAACTCCATCTCTACTAAAAATACAAAAATTAGCCAGGAATGGTGGCACATGCCTGTAATCCCAACCACTGGGAGGTGGAGGTTGCAGTGAACTGAGATCGCACCACTGCACTCCAGCCTGAGTGACAGAGTGAAACTCCGTCTCAAAAAAAAAAAAGGCCAGGCATGGTGGCTAATGCCTGTAATTCCAGCACTTTGGGAGGCCGAGGCAGGCGGATCACCTGAAGTCGGGAGTTCAAGACCAACCTGACCAACATGGAGAAACTTGTCTCTACTAAAAATACAAAAAATTGCTGAGGTGGCACATGACTGTAATCCCAGCTAATCCAGAGGCTGAGGCAGGAGAATCGCTTCAGCCTGGGAGGTGGAGGTTGCAGTGAGCCGAGATCATGCCATTCATTGCACTCCAGCCTGGGTGACAAGAGTGAAACTCCGTCTCAAAAATAAATAAGTAAGTAAATAAATAACAAACAAAGAAACAAAACCTGTCATGGGGCAACAAGAACGAAACTCCGTCCCAAAAATAAATAAATAAGCAAACAAAACCTGCCGTGGAGCCCATGAAAGGCTGGAATTTGGCTTGATCTTATTCACCTCTGGTTTCGCCACAAATTGATCATCCAATTTTCATTCCAACAACTGTGGGTGGTGTGAGGCAGAGAGGCTTTCTACGGGGTGGGTTGGGCGCCATGCCCTGCGCGCCCGGGGGCCCTAGGAGAGGACCCAGGAGAGAAGCCTGGCTCCTTTTGCCTGAGACGAGTCTGGGGCGCCATGTTAACCGGTCTGAAGTCCCACCCGCTTTCTAGGACTCCTCAGCCACCGGCCGCTCCAGGCACCTGAGGACGCCGGACGACCTCTGCACACGGCGCGCTTGCCACGATCTGGTCTCTGACCTCGACCTTAGGATTCCCCGCTCCGATTCCAAGATGTCAGCGACTCTGTTCCTGGAGCCCGCGGGCCGCTGCTGCTGGGACGAGCCGGTGCACATCGCCGTGCGCGGCCTGGTCCCGGAGCAGCAGATCACGCTGCGCGCGTCGCTGCGCGACGAGAAGGCCGCGCTCTTCCGGGCCCACGCGTGCTACTGCGCGGACACCCGTGGCGAGCTGGACCTGGAGCGCGCGCCCGCGCTGGGCGGCAGTTTCGCGGGGCTCGAGCCCATGGAGCTGCTCTGGGCCCTGGAACCCGAGAAGCCTTTTTGGCGCTTTCTGAAGCGAGACGTACAGATTCCCTTTGTCGTGGAGCTGGAGGTGCTGGACGGCCACGACCCCGACCCTGGACGGCTGCTCTGCCAGGCGCGACACGAGCGCGACTTCCTCCCTCCGGGGGTTCGGCGCGAGCCGGTGCGCTCGGGCCGGGTGTGCGCCACACTCTTTTTGCCGCCAGCTGAGCCGGGCTGCTGGCGATAGGTGTGAGTGTCGGTGGCCTGGGTCTCCGTTAGTTTCCAGTGCCATCTAGCACTGGCTTGGCTCTGGAGCAAGGTCAGAGAAGCTAGCACTGACTATGTCAGTGGCCACTGTACCAAAATAGAGGATTTGGTACCAGGCGCCGTGGCTCACGAGCTATATCACCAGCACTCTGTGAGGCCAAGATGGACGGAGTTCAAGACCAGTCTAGCCAACATGGTGGAACCCTAACTCTACTAAAAATACAAAAATTAGCCGGGCTTGGTGCCACACGCCTGTATTCCCAGCTACTGGGAGGCTGAGGCACGAGAATCACTTGAACCTGGGTGAGGGAGATTGCAGTGAACCGAGATCGCACCCAGCACTTTGGGAGGCTGAGACAGGCAGATCACCTGAGGTTGGGGGTTTTAGTAGAAACCCCGTCTCTACTAAAAATACAAAATTAGTCAGGCGTGGTGGTGCATGCCTGTAATTCCAGCTACTCGGGAGGCTGAGGCAGGAGAATTGCTTGAACCTGGGAGGTGGAGGTTGTGGTGAGCCAAGATAGTGTCATTGCACTCCAGCCTGGGCAACAAGAGTGAAACTCTGTCTCAAAAAAAAAAAAAGTTTGTAGAGATGGGGGTCTCACTACATTGCCCAGGCTGGTCTTGAACTCCTGGCCCCAAGTGATCCTCCTGCCTTGGCTTCCTAAAGTGCTGAGATTGCAATGAACCACTGTGTCCAGCCAGGAAAGCAAATTCTTTATTTATTTTATTTTATTTTATTTTTGAGACCGAGTTTCACTGTTGTTACCCAGACTGGAGTACAATGGCAGGATCTCGGCTCACCGCAACCTCTGCCTCCTGGGTTCAAGCAATTCTCCTGCCTCAGCCTCCCAAGTAGCTGGGACTATAGGCACACACCACCATGCCCAGCTAATTTTTGTATTTTTAGTAGAGATGGGGTTTCACCATGTTGACCAGGATGGTCTCGATCTCTTGACCTCGTGATCCACCCGCGTAGGCCTCCCAAAGTGCTGGGATTATAGGCATGAGCCACCACGCCCGGCAGCAAATTCTTTAAATTGTATAATGGCTTCCATTTATAATATTTTGTTTTCTAGGACCTGGACCCTTCCCAGGGATCACTGACATCTTTGGTATTGGAGGCGGCCTGCTGGAATATCGAGCCAGCCTCCTTGCTGGCCATGGGTTTGCCACGTTGGCTCTAGCTTATTATAACTTTGAAGATCTCCCCAGGAACTTGGACATCATACCCCTGGAGTACTTTGAAGAAGCCCTGTGCTACATGCTTCAACATCGCCGGGTTCTCTTTGTGTCCTTTATTTAATTAGACTCTCTAGAAATATCTCCATAGAGAATGTAACCTGTACTACGTGCAGTAATGCTGCTCTGTTCCTCTTTCACCAAGATTTCTTTTGGATACTTCCTTGGCTTAGAAAGTGCCTATTTCTACTTTTTCTGTCAGATAGATTCATGGTATAGAATGAACTGTAAAATCCATGTGAGGTTTTATTTAGTAATATTAAATATTATCTGTGCATTGCAAATGGAACTTCCAATCTATTGTCTTTGCATGCTTGTTTTTTAACTTTAATTTTCTGATGTCAGAGCATGTTCTCAGATTTTGGTCAGAACTTGTTCACCCCTTTCAAAAGCTAAGAACAAATTTACTTATTATAAAGTCTTGCTTTGTAATCATTTCCCAATACTTATCATCCAACACCTTTCATCCAACAACTGAGGGTGGTGTGAAGCAGCGAGGCTTTCTTTTTTTTTTTTCCTATTTGGCATTAGAAACTTTTTATTGAGGCAAGGTAAACAGTGGGCTGAAAATACTACATGATGAAGGAAGGCTGAGGAAACCAGTATGAAGGCAGCTCAAATAATGAACTAAATACATTCCAAAAGCAGCAAGGCTTTCTATGGGGTGGGTTGGGCATGCCCTGGGGCCCTAGAAGACCCAGGAGAGAAGCCTGGCTCCTTTTACCTCAGACCAGTCCAGGGCACCAGGTTAACTGGTCTGAAGTCCAGTTAACCTGGAGATCTTCAAAGTTATAATAAGCTAGAGCCAACGTGGCAAACCCATGGCCAGCAAGGAGGCTGGCTCGATATTCCAGCAGGCCGCCTCCAATACCAAAGATGTATTGATCTGATGAATGATTCACATCTTGGAACAGAGCTGGGTATTGGATGCATCCACACTATTGAATGCATTGCCACATTAAGACTTCAGTCAGGCCTACCTGAATGTGGCCCTGAACTTAATGGGCTCCGTGGCTCAGCATTCTCTAGTGGATAATTCTCTGACATGTTTATAATCAGTTTCCAAATTTTTTTCAGTGATTTTAAGATTTGACTGTCATGTGGCTGGGCGTGGTGGCTCACACCTGTAATCCCAGCACTTTGGGAGGCCAAGGCAGGTGATCATGAGGTCAGGAGTACAAGACCAGCCTGGCCAACATGGTGAAACCCCCATCTCTCTTAAAAATACACAAAAATTAGCCAGGTGTGGTGGCTACACACCTGTAGTCCCAGCTACTTGGGAGGCTGAGGCAGAAGAATCGCCTGAACCCAGAGGGCAGAGGTTGCAGTGAGCCGAGATTGCACCACTGCACTCCAGCCTGGGCAACAGAGTCAGACTCTGTCTAAAAAAAAAAAAAAAAACCAAGATTTGTCTGTCAGGTATTCAGCCAGATACTCTGTACATGGAAAGAAACTTCTCTGTCAGCTGAGATTGATTTTCTTGTGGATAATTCCCAGATTAAAGCTAGCAGCATCTCTGTTTGCATTTTAGAAAAATGTTTTTGAATTGGATAATTTTTTGCTTTTGTTTTGAGATGGAGTCTCACTTTGTTGCCCAGGCTGGAATGAAGTGGTGCAATCTCAGCTCACTACAAACTTAGCCTCCCTGGCTCAAGCAATTCTCCTGCCTCAGCCTCCTGGGTACCTGGGGTTACAAGTGCCTGCCATCATGCCTGGCTATGTTTTTTTGTATTTTTTTTCTCTTTAAATTTATTTTCTTGCCAACAGCATTTTTTTTTTGGTATTCTTATAGAGACGAGGTTTCACCGTGTTGTCCAGGCTGGTCTCAAACTCCTAACCTCAAGTGATCCGCCCGCCTTGGCCTCCCAAAGTGCTGGGATTACAGGCATGAGCCACCGTGCCCGGCCTGGATAAGTTATTGACTCGACTCTTCTCTCGTCTTTTCTTCCAGGTAAAAGGCCCAGGCATTGGGCTTTTGGGCATTTCTCTAGGGCTATTTGTCTCAAAATGGCCTCATTCTTGAAGAATGTCTCAGCCACAGTTTCCATCAATGGATCCGGGACAAGTGGGAACAAAGGCATAAACTATAAGCAGATTAGCATTCCGCCATTGTACTATGACCCGAGGAGAATCAAGGTAGCTTTCTCAGGCCTCATGGACATCGTGGATATAAGGAATGACCTTGTAGGAGGGTATGAGAACCTCAGCATGAATCCAATAGAGAAGGCCCAGAGGCCCATCCTGTTCATTATTGGTCAGGATGATCATAACTGGAGGAGTGAGTTGTATGCCCAAACAGTCTCTGAACGGTTACAGGCCCATGGAAAGGAAAAACCCCAGATCATCTGTTACCCTGGGACTGGGCATCACATCGAGCCTCCTTCCCCCTGTGCCCAGCTTCCTTTCACGCATTAGTGAACAAACATGTGATGTGGGGTGGGGAGCCCAGGGCTCATTCTAAGGCCCAGGTGGATGCCTGTAAGCAAATTCTAGCCTTCTTCTGCAAACACCTGGGAGGTACCCAGAAAATAGCTTTCCCTAAATTGTAATGTATTTGTCTGTTGCTGACATGAGAGAGTCAAGATCAGATTCTAGGGTTCAATACCCTATGTGAATCAGCTGTCTCCTATATAACACTGAAGCCATGTCTTTGTCATGAATGGTATATTTTAGGTAACTTTGTTGAATAAGCTTTGTCATCAGTTTAACTAATGTAACATGCTTGTTGTAGAAGATTCAGAGGTATGTGACACAAATAAGTGAAAAATATACCCACCTGTTAAGATTTGTGTTTCATTCTAGGTGTTTTTTTAGTTAATGCTTTGAGTCATAGGTGAGTTTTAAAGCTGGTGACTTTCCATCACTGTGAAAGAATGGAAATGTTTGCTGTTCAACTGTAACAGGGTAGAATTTTATTTGGCTAAAGACATACAGAGGGGTGTTAATATGAGGAGAGGCAGCTGACCTTTTCACTGTAAAGGTCAGTGAAGAATCCTTTAACAGGAGGAGATGAGACCACCTGTCTCTAAAATGGTTAAGTTTCTACTCTCTTCCAAGGAGAATGACTTTGATCTATTTTCCCTCTCACTTCCTGGATCTAAAAACAGAACTTGGGGCTGGGGACAGTGGCTCACACCTATAATCCCAGCACTTTGGGAAGTCAAGGGGGACAGATCGCTTGAGCTCAGGAGTTCATGACCAGTCTAGGCAACATGGCAAAACCCAATCCCAACAAAAATTAGCCAAACATGGTGCACATACGAGGTCCCAGCCACTCAGGAGACTGAGGTGGGAGGAGATTACTTGAGCCTGGGAAGTCAAGGTTGGTGCAGTGAGCCATGATTGCACCACTGTACTCTAGCCCTGGGCAACAGAGTGAGACCTTGACTCAAGAGAAAAAAAAATAGACCTTGGAAAATCATAGTGTGGTAATCTTGGAGGAGTCATTCCTTACTCTCCTTGACATCAACACTACATAGCATTTATTATACTTTTTTTTTTTTTTTTAGAAAAAAACTCTATTAACCATGTATTTTTCTCAAGAGTCTGCAAATGGGACAGGACTCTGTAGGAATGGATCACCATTGTTCGAAGTGACACAGGCTGCGGCAATTTGACTGAGGGGTTGACACTCAGCCCAAGTAATTAGCAAGAAGTCCCAGATGGAAAGAAAGTGAGAACCCCCTAAATCATATCCCTTCCTGAGTTCCCAGTTGACAACCATCACCAACCTCCCTCCCATAAAAGTATAGAGTCTCCAAGGGTGAGCATACCAAGCAAGGCAGAATGACATGACCTTTGTTCAGCCTTGTCTTGGAAGCTATTATGCATACTGTCACTCTGCCATACTCCATGGAGCAAAGCAGTCAAAGGCTAACCAAAGTTCAAGAAGAACATAGAGTCTGCCTCTTGAAAGGAGAGTGGGCCAGGCCGGTGGCTCGCACGTATAATCCCAGCACTTTAGGAGGCCAAGGCGTACGGATCATGAGGTCAAGAGATTGAGACCATGCTGGCTAACATGGTGAACCCTGTCTCTACTAAAAATACAAAAATTAGCTGGGCATGGTGGTGCCTGCCTGTAGTCCCAGGTACTTGGAAGGCTAAAGCAGGAGAATCGCTTGAATCTAGCAGTAAGGGGTTACAGAGAGCCAAGATCGCACCACTGCACTGAAGCCTGGAGACAGCGGGAGACTCCATTTCAAAAAAGAAAAAAAAAAAAAAAAGAAAGAAAGGAGAGTGGCAAGGTTCTGGAGGAGAGCATGTGGAATGAGAAACACTGTAACCATCTTTGGAAAATGCAATCTGCCTTCTGGCCATACACTCCTCCACATGTAATATATACCCATCCGTCTTCTAAACGCTCTCCCCTAAAATCTCATTTCATTATAGTATCACATTCAGGGTGAAAGTCCAGGATGTCATCATCTGTATCAGGTTGAGGTATAGATGAGGCTCAGGAGAGTTCCTTCGGTTCAGCACCTTGGATATCACTCTTCTCAATCTGAACAGCTTTGAAACAAACAAGTTAGCTCTCCTCACAGACACATATCCATAATGCAATGGTGCGACAAGTATAAGGTAACTCCTATAGGCACTCCTGTTCAAACTTGGGGAAAACGTGGCACACAGCTGTCACTGGCCTGTAGCAACCCTGAAACACACCTGAGAACAGAACTTGCTGCCAATTCCTTCATTAGTGTTCAATTTACTCTCTGTCAGTTGTTCTCTGTGGGTTTTGGTTGTACCTCCTGAGTTGAAACCTTTATTTTTCTTATGAAAATTAATTAGCCATTAAATTTAACCTGCTTCCTAGATGGAAAAGGGGAGTCTAAACTTCTCTTTCAACTTTGTACTCTGCCTTTTGAGTTCTAGCTCATGGTGGAACTGGAATTGTTCTTCAGCCAGAACAATTTTCTTAAAAAGTTTGTGGGATTTTCTAAAAACCTCAGTGGGCTTCAGTCCACTAGACAAAATACACCTCTAGAAATCTGTTTAAGAACTTTTCAGCCAGGCGCAGTGGCTCACGCCTGTAATCCCAGTACTTTGTTAGGCCGAGATAGGCAGATCACCAGTTGTTTCTCTTCAGAAGTTTGAGACCAGCCTGACCAACACGGAGAAACCCAACCTCTACTAAAAATACAAAATTCGCCAAGTGCAGTGGCACAGGCCTGTAATCCCAGCTACTCAGGAGGCTGAGGCAGGAGAATCGCTTGAAGCCGGGTGGCGGAGTTTGCAGTGAGCCGAGATCTACTGCTTCCAGACCCTATTCTCCTGCCTCAGTTTTAGGGACATCTGATCCTTCTAGTTAGGTGAGTAACATTATAAGATACTTCAAGTTTGTCTAGGGCAAAATATCCCTTTCTGGACCAGATAACAAAAGCCAAAAACTCTGGGTCGAGCAACAAGGACAAAGGGTGTCTACAGAGGTAGTGGGCCCAGGACAGGGACAGAGAGACTGGGTAGCTACACCAACTCAGCCCAACCCTTCCCCAGGAGGTATGGAACATCTACGGACCCCAGGAGAGTTGAGGGTGGGGAACTAGCCTATCAGTCTTCTTTTTCCACAAGGAATTCTCAGCAAAGGCTTGGAAGCATAATGCTAAGCTGTGGCCACTGCAAGTAACCTGAGAAAATGTTGGATCTGCCATTCTGGTCCTCATTCTATCACTGATCAGAGTGATCTGTCAGTGGTAAACTATGCCAACATTGCTAACACTTTAGTGCACACCAACAGAATCCAAGCCTTGGCTTACTGAGCAAAGAGCTGGCACAGAATTCAGTGCTGTCTTAACTTCTTGCTACAGAAGTGGTGGTTGTAACGTTTTAGTGGGCTAGTACCTCACAGTAGCTGGTTTTGCTACAGAAGTCAATTAAGTTAAAATGGGGCATTTATGGAAGGGAGCCAGAGGTGCCCTGTTTTAACTGACTTCTGTAGCGAAATGTTACAACCACTACAAAACCATAATGGGCTGGTACTGTGATGCTCCATGCTCCTTTGATTACATAGACGAAGTGTCCCAATGGCAACAACAAAAAAGAAAGACTGGTGTTGTTTCAGTCCTTTCTCACGCTGCTAATAAAGACATACCCAAGACTGAGTAAAGGGAAGAGGTTTAATTCACTTTCATAAAGGAAAGAGGTTTAATTCACTCACAGTTCAGCATGGCTGGGGAAACATCTGGAAACTTACAGTCATGGCGGAAGGGGAAGCAAACATGTTTTTCTTCACATGGTGTAGGGGATTGATCAGAGTGGTGGGAAAAACTATAGGGAAAGGACACAGACTTTCTGAAAGGTCAGAAGGTTCTGCAGAGCTCCGGGGGAGAAAAGCTGAAGGCAGCTGTTTTATAACCCTGAGGCAGAGGGCAAGGAGTAGGTACAAGGGAGTGTAGAGGAATTTATTTTAAACAGGCTTGTTTACTTATGTGGACCAGGAATTGATCTTTGATCATCCATGCATGATGTTCCCTGAAGGGGGAACAATAAATGTTAATTACCTACAGGTTGTGATGTCTCCAGGTTTTCAACATTGTGCCTGCACTGAATAAAAGCAAGCGCTCCAGTTTCTCGGGGCTTTCTGGCCAGTAGAGACAGGCAGTCACATAGCTGCTCTTACACTGCATACACGTGTCTAAGTACTCATTTCATCCATCGGCCAGGGTCTGTAAGACAGACCCGGCAACATGGCATCAGCAAGAAGTGCCAAGCAGAAGTGGGGAAAGCCCCTGATGAAACCATCAGATCTTATGACAATTCACTCACTGTCATGAGAACAGCATGAGGGTAACCACCCCCATGAATCAATTCTTCCCACTGGGTCCTTCACATGACACATGGGGATTATGGGAACAACAACTCAAGATGAGATTTGAGTGGGGACACAGCCAAACTATATCATTCTGCCCCAGCTCCTCTCAAATCTCATGTCCTCACATTTCAAAACACAAGCATGCCCTTCCAACAGTTCCCCGAAGTCTTACCTCATCCTAATATTAAAAGTCCAAGCCCAAAGTTTCATCTGAGACAAGTCCCTTCTGCAAAATCAAAAACAAGTTAGTTACTTCCTTGATACAATGGGGGTATAAGCACTGAGCAAATACACTTGCTCCAAATGAGAGAAATTGGCCAAAACAAAGGGGCCACAGGTCCCATGCAAGTCTGAAATCTGGTAGGGCAGTCATTAAACCTTAAAGCTCCCAAATGATCTTTGAATCCATGTCTCACATCCAAGTCATGCTGATGTAAGAGGTGGGCTCCTACAACCTTGGGCAGCTCTGCTCCTGTGGCTTTGCAGGGGATAGACACCCTCCTGGCTGCTTTCATGGGCTGGCATTGAGTGCCTGAGGCTTTTCCAGGCACACAGTGCATCCTGTTGGTGGATCTACCATTCTGGGGTCTGGAGAACGGTGGCCCTCTTCTCACAGCTGCACTAGGCAGTGCCCCAGCGGGGACTCTGTGTAGTGGCTCCAACCCCCCATTTCCCTTCTGCACTGCCCTAGCAGAGGTTCTTCACAAAAATCCCACCCTTGCAGTTGACTTCTGCTTGGACATCCAGGCATTTCCATACATTCTCTGAAATCTAGGCAGAGGTTCCCAAACCTTGTCTTTTTGTCTTCTGCACATCCACAGGCCCAACACCACAGGGAATGCGCCAAGGTCTGAGGCTTGCACTCTCTAAAAAAATGACTTGGGCCAGGCCCTGGGGCTCATGTCTGTAATCCCAGAACTTTAAGAGGCTGAGGCAGGCAAATCATCAAGACCAGCCTGGCCAACATAGTGAAACCCCATTTCTACTAAAAACACAAAAATTAGCCAAGCATTCTGGCACACACCTATAGTCCCAGCTACTCAGGAGCTGAGGCAGCGGAATCGTTTGAACCCGGGAGGTGGAGGTTGTGGTGAGCTGAGATTGGTGCCACTGCACTCCAGCCTGGGCAACAAAGCAAGACAACACCTAAAAAACAACACAAAACAAAGAAATGGCCTGAACTGTACCTTGGCCCCTTTTAGCCAGGGCTGATGTGGCTGGGACACAGGGTACAAAGTCACAAGGCTGTATACAGCAAGGCGGGCCCTGGACCTAGCCCAAGAAATTATTTTTCCCTTTTATGCCTCCAGACCTGTGATGAAAGGTGCTGCCATGAAGGTCTGTGATGTGCCCTGGAGACATTTTATCCATTGTCTTGGTGATTATCATTAGGCTCCTTGTTATTTATGCAAATTTCTGCAGCTGGCTTGAATTTCTCCCCAGAAAATCGGGTTTTCTTCACTCTTTTTTTCTTTTCTTTTTTTTTTTTTTGGAGATGGAGTTTAGCTCTTGTCACCCTGACTTCAGTGTAGTGATGTGATCTTGGCTCTCTGCAACCTCTGCCTCTCAGGTTTAAGCGATTCTCCTGCCTCATCCTCCCAAGTAGCTGGGATTACAAGTGTGCACAACCATGCACAGCTAATTTTTGTATTATTAGTAGAGACGGAGCTTCACCATGTTGGCCAGGCTGGTCTCAGACTCCTGAGCTCAGGTGATCCACCACATTGGCCTGCCAGAGTGCTGGGATTGAGCAGCACAGGCATGAGCCACTGCACCCAGCAGGGTTTTCTTTTCTATAGCATAGTCAGCCTGTACATTTTCCAAATTTTTATACTCTGCTTCCTCTTAAACTCTTTGCCTCTTAGATATTTCTTCTGCCAGATACACTAAATCATCTCTCTCAAGTTCAAAGTTTCATGGATCTCTGGAGCAGGGGCAAAATGCCACCAGTCTCTTTGCACAGCAAAAGTAACTTTTACTCCAGTTCCCAAGAAGTTCCCCATCTCCATCTGAGACCACCTCAGCCTGGACTTCATTGTTCATGTCACTATCAGCATTTTTGTCAAAGCCATTTAATGAGTCTCTAGGAACTTTCAGACTTTCCCACATCTTTCTGTCTTCTGAGCCCTCCAAGTCTCTGGGAAGTTCTAAACAATCCCACACTTTCCTGCCTTCTTCTGAACCCTCTAAATGGTGCCAACAGAGGTTCCAGACTTTGGAACTGTTACCCAGTTCCAAAGTCACTCCCACATTTTTGGGTACCTTTACAGCAGTGCAACACTCTCTGCAGTACCAATTTATTGTATTAGTCCATTCTCACGCTGCTAGTAAAGACATACCTGAGATGGGGTAATTTACAAAGGAAAGAGTTATAATTGACTCACAGTTCAACTTGGCTGAGGAAGCCTCAGGAAACTTACAATCATGGCAGAAGGGGAAGCAAACATGTTCTTCCTACCATGGCAGCAACAAAAAGTGCTGAGCAAAAGGGAAAAAGCCCCTTATAAAACCATCAGATCTCATGAGAACTCACTCACTATCACGAGAACAACATGAGGCTAACCACCCTCATGATTCAATTTCCTCGCACCAAGTTCCTCTTGGACATATGGGATTATGGGAACTACAATTCAAGATAAGATTTGGGTGGGGACATAGCCAAACCATATCAGGTGTAATGCTAGCCCTCTGTGCATAGGTTTTGTGAACAATATTGACTGTATGGGGGAGAGTGAGCTTATGTCACTATTCCATCAATGAGAATTGCCTGGTGAATACCAATCCTCCATAGCCATGACTGGGTCACTGAATAAAATGATTCAGTGTGCATCTGAAAACTGCCTCTTCCTCTGTGGGTGATCTGGGAGTGAGCCAAACATGGGATGGACAACGTCATACCTGGAAAGCTGGCAGATCATGGAATCCTGGACATTGGACATGCTTGGGGGTGCTCCTGCATATCACCCCTGGGAACAAGACACATTATTGGTCCAGCAGCCTAAAAGTATGCACCATGCTTATTAGGAACCTGCCAGGTAGTGGCTGACTCTGGGTTTTGATCTTCTGTGAGATTTCTGGTACCAGGCACAGGAGTCAGTGCTCATGATATTGTTGCTTCCAGTGCTGCTGCCTTGGCAGCCCAGAGACACCCTTCAAATGCTTAGGAAGGCTGTTTTATATGACAGGGAGGAGTGTGTGCCACTGCAAACACCTTCTGTTCTACCTGGATAATGTCTCAGGCATGGATGAGACACAGGTAGAGGAGATCTGAAAGCAGGCCTGCTGACCGCAGTCAGAGTGGCTACCTAAAGAATCTTTCTGGCCAGGCTCGGTGGCTCACACCTGTAATCCCAGCACTTTGGGAGGCTGTGGAAAGCAGATCACCTGAGGTTAGCAGTTAAGAGACCATCCTGACCAATATGGTGAAACCATCTCTACTATAAAAATTAGCTGGGCATAGTGGTGGGGGCTGGTAATCCCAGCTCCTCAGTAGGCTGAGGCAGGAGAACCGCCTGAACCCAGGAGGCAGAGGTTGCACTGAGCAGAGATCACACCATTGCATTCCAGCCTGGGCGACAGAGTGAGACTCCATCTCAAAACAAACAAACAAACAAACAAACAATCATTCTTGGACCTCTTAGCAACTTCTTACCTGGATCACTAGGTCTTGGGGGAAGGCCACAAGGCTCCAAGCAAGCCTGATCATCCTGCTTATCATAGTAGTCTCCTCGACCTAGTGAAATGTATTCTGATGGCTTAATAATATTGCACTGAGATTGTGTCAGTTAAGGTGTCACTTTTTTTTTTTTTTTTTTGAGACAGTCTCGCTCTGTCACCCAGGCTGGAGTGTAATTGCACGATCTGGGCTCACTGCAACTGCCACCTCCCGGGTTCAGGTGGTTCTCCTTCCTCAGCCTCCTAAGTAGCTGGGATTACAGGCGTGCACCACCACATTCAGCTAATTTTTGTATTTTTAGTAGAAATGGGGTTGGCCAGGATGGTCTCAAACACCTGACCCCAAGTGATCCGCCCACCTCAGGCTACCAAAGCCCTGGAATTACAGGTGTAAGCCACCATGCCTGGCTGAAGTGCCACATTAATAAGATCAGCCAAACCTCTGCCTCCAGATCCTGGGAGTCTGGAGGGCCTATGAAATGTACTAGGTTTGCTAAGGGAGATACCTGGATTGGGGACAGACTACAGGGCAGTTCTCTGGTTGGCCTTAGACTGACTCAGCTCTCCCCTCTTTTTCACTAGTAGTTCGCAAAAATAACCATAGAATGTGATGGAAATGTAACATCCCAAGATAGGGATGGATGGCTGGAATGGCCCTGGCTCTATCCCAGACCCTCCCTACAAACAGGATGTCTTCCAGTGCTTTAGCCCAGCAGTCATATGACCCACCCCAGATTATAAAACTCAGGGCAGCTGCAGTGCAAGTGGGCACATGCACATGAGACTCCATCACCCCGCAGCATTCTTGAGCCCTGGAGGACTGGTTTGCAACGATTCTTAGGCTTCTGTCATCCTTTGCTGCCTATCTGTAAGTAATAAATCCAGTTAATGTACATTGTTGTATTAAATATATGAATCTGTTTTGTCTCACTGGATTCAAACAAGTTGGTAACCAGCACACAGTGAACTTAACTTCATGTAGTCTAATACCTTTTTGTTCAGTTTATACATGTTTATTGAGCTGGGTGTCACTATATGCTCTTCTCCCTTCTCTACCCTGCTATGTTGCCAGCTAGGCTGAGCTGTATGGTTGGGTTTGGCCAAAAAGAGGCATTAGCAAGATACTGAAAAACAGGAGAGTCAAGGAATTTCTAGTCTCCTCCTTCCTGCCACAAACCATACCCTCTAGAAAAGCTACAGCTCCTGCCAGACAGCCCCCTTTCCTTGAACCTTCAGATTCAGGGTTCTACACAAATCTTGTTTCATTGTTTGTTTTTAAACCTTGTCCATGCCTTTGTAGATAGTACCTCTATAAAACTCTCCTCAATTACACAGGCTGAGAGTGCCACTTACTTACTGTTAGAACTCTGTATGCATACAATCCAAAAGGGACTCTAACACCGATTAGATTTGTGAGTTGAGAAACGAAACAAAATTTTCACTGGGTACTAACCCTATAGGTGTGCTAGTATAGTTTTTACACGTTAGCCCATTTAATGGTCACAATAAGCCTGTTCAGATAAGAAAACTGAATTCAGGCTGTACACGGTGGCCCACGCCTGTAATCCCAACACTTTGGGAGGCTGAGGCGGGAGGATTACCTGAGGTCAAGGGTTCAAGGCCAGGCTGGCCAACATGGTGAAACCTCATCTCTACTAAAAATACAAAAATTAGCCAGGCATGGTGGTGGGTGCCTGTAATCCTAGCTACTTGGGAGGCTGAGTTAGGAGAATGACTTGAGCCCGGGAGGCAGAGGTTGCAGTAGCCAAGATTGCACCACTGCATTCCAGCCTGGGCGACTGAGCAGGACTCTGTCAAAACAAACAAATAAACAAACAAAAACAAAAACTGAATTTAGAGGGTTATGTTTCTTGCTAAAGATCATCAGGTTTTAGTATTAAGGATCACGGTCAGACCGGAACTCTGCCAGGTCTGCCTCCCCAAACATCAGCTTTCTTCAGGTACCATTAGCTCTAGGAAAAAAAGCTTGGTAAGGGACCGAAGGGTAAGGGGTGAATTATGACCATGTTTCTCCACGCGTCACCTGAATACAATCACCTGGGATGCTTTTTCAAAATCTAAATTTTTGAACTGTATCTCTCTCAATCCTTTACCTCTCAGTGGTTTTCGTTCCTCTATTTCGACACTTACTACGTTGGATTGCAGGGATAGTCATTCACTTTTTTCTTTTTTTGAGACGGAGTTTTGCCCTTGTTGCCAAGGCTGCAGTGCAAGGGTGCAATCTCGGCTCACTGCCTCTGCCTCCCGGGTAAAGGCAATTTTCTTGCCTCAGCGTCCCTTGTAGCCGGGATTATAGGCATGCATCACCACACCTGGCTAATTCTGTATTTTTAGTAGCGATGGGGTTTCGCTGTGTTGGTCAGGCTGGTCGCGAATTTCTGACTTCAGGTGTGATCCACCCACCTCATTCTCTTAAAGGGCTGGAATTATAGGCGTGAGACGCCGGGCCCGGCCAGATTAGTCATTTAACTCTTATTTCAGCAGTTATTCTATCATTTGGGACACTGGTGTGTTTGCACAAATTCTAGGCGCCCCGCGCAGCGGCTTGGAGCCTGTCCTCAATCCCATCCAATGGGAGTACAGTTAAGGGCTCCGCCCTCGACTGCTTTCCTGTGGTGGGCAAAGCCGTCAGGCCCGCCCACTGACTCGGCGGAGTTGGGTCGACCCTATTCTACCCAGGTCGGAATGGCAGCAACGCTGATCCTGGAGCCCGCCGGCCGCAGCTGCTGGGACGAGCCGGTGCGCATCGCCGTGCGGGGCCTGGCCCCTCAACAAGCCGGTTGAGGACGTCGCTGCGCGCGTCCCTGCGCGACGAGAATGGCGCGCTCTTCCGGGCCCACGCGCGCTACGGCGACGCCCGCGGGGAGCTGGACCTGGAGCGCGCGCCCGCGTTGGGTGGCAGCTTCACGGGGCTCGAGCCCATGGGGCTGCTCCGGGCGTTGGAGCCAGAGAAACCCTTGGGGCAGCTGGTGAAACGCGACGTGCGGACGCCCGTCCGCGTGCAGCTGGAAGTGCTGGACGGCCACGACCCCGAGCCCTGGCGGCTGCTGTGTCAGGCGCGGCACGAGCGCGACTTCCTCCAGCCCGGCGTGCAGCGCGAGCTGGTGCGTGCGGGCCGGGTACGCGCCGCGCTCTTCCTGCCGCCAGGTGAGTAGCTTAAGCTCGGAACTTGGTCGAGCTCTGCGACCCCTGCCGACTCCTTACGTGTCCTGGGAATCACGTGACCTGGAACATCCCTGAACTTGCTACTTCTCTCCAAAGTCTGTCATGGATTCTGAGTCTCTAGGTGCCCTGTGTTGCTCAGGCTGGAGTGCCATGGCTGGATAGCTCACAGTGCAGCCTCTTAGGCTCCAGCGTTCTTCTCGCCTCAGCCTCCTGAGTAGCTGCTCCAATCTTTCCAAGTTTCACGTCCCTCCCCACCGAGGCATTATCAGTTTTTACCTGTGCTGAATAGTGCATTCAACTTGTTATCTATTTATTGAGAGCCACTATCTGCCAGCCATGTGGTTGTGTTTGAATATGATTTGGGCAAAACCTGAAGCTGATGTGCGAGAATGTTTTTTGCCTCCTGTCACATCAAACTTCCAAAGAAGCTAAAATCCACAAGAGTGGCAATGCCCTAGAATCATTTAAAAACATACACAGAATTGCCTGACAGTCCCCTTCCCTTCTATCATAAACATGCTGTCCCTGGTTCTCAACCTGAAGTGATTTTTCGCCTTCCCTGGGGGACGATGTTTGGCAATATTTGGCGACATTTTGGGTTGTCATACCTGAAGGGAGAAGTGCTGTTGGCATCTAGCAGGCAGAGGCCAGAGGTGCTTCTAAACGTTCCACAATGCATAGGAAAGAATTATCTTGCTCCAAATGTCTACACTGCTAAGGTTGAGGAACCCTAGTCTAGGTAAACACAGGATGCTTTCTAGGTAAAGGTGGCCTAGAAAGAAGACCCCAGATTAATCCCGTCCAACTAAATTGCTGACTTAAACCTCTACCATAGAAAATGCTGAACTGGGTACTGTGGCTCAGGCCTGTAATCCTAGCACTTTGGGAGGCTGAGGTGGGTGGATTACTTGAGCCCAGGAGTTCAAGACCAGCCTGGACAACATGGTGAAACTCTGTCTCTACCAAGAAAAAAAAAGTCAGGCAGGCATGGTGGTGCACACCTGTAGTCCCAGCTGCTTGGGTGGGTGAGGTGGGAGGATTGCTTGATATCAGGAGGTGGAGATTGCAGTGAGCCAAGATCGCACTATTGTATTCCAGCCTGGGCAACAGAGTGAAACCCTGTGTAATAAATAAATAAATAAATAAAATAAAATAAAAATAAATTCTAGAGTTGCAACAGCACACAGAATCCCTAAACTGAATTCTGTGATTATTCTCCAAAACAAGAGACCATGCTTTAGTTTTACAGGTCTTCAGCAATCTTAGCCTTAATTCATGGCTGCCCACTACACTGTAAATTCCTGGGGGTAGAATTGGGTCTTACAGATTTCTAAATATCTATATTCCTAGAGGCTTTCCCAAGGATATAGTAGGAGCTCAATAAATAATACTGACTGGGCCAGACGCAGTGGCTCAGGCATGTAAACCTAGCACTGTGGAAAGCTGAGGCGGGTGGATCACTTGAGGCCAGTAATTCAAGACCAGCTAAGCCAACATGGCAAAACTCCACCTCTAGTAAAAATATAATGCAAAAAAATTAGCCAGGCATAGTGGCTCACACATGTAGTCACAGCTACTAGGGAGGCTGAGGTGGGAGAATCGCTTGAACCTGGGAGGTGACGTTGCAGTGAGCCAAGATCATGCCACTATACTCCAGCCTGGGTGACAGAGCAAGACCCTGTCTCAAAAAAAAAACATACTAAGAATTGACTAAAAGCTTTCATTAAAAACAAACGAGCCTGGGCACGGTGGGTCACACCTGTAATCCCAGCACTTTGGGAGGCCCTGGTGGGCGCATCACCTGAGGTCAGGAGTTCAAGACCAGCCTGGTCAACATGGAGAAACCACATCTCTACTAAAAATGCAAAAAAAATTAGCCGGGCATGCTGATACATGCCTGTAATTCCACCTACTTGGGAGGCTGAGACAGAACAATGGCTTGAACCCAGAGGGCAGAGGTTGCAGTGAGCTGAGATTATGCCACTGCACTTCAGCCTAGGCGATAAAATAAGACTGTCCAAAAATAAAAAATAAAAAAACTATTTCATTAGCTTTTAGTGTACAAGTGGCTTGGGGTTACATGGACGAACTGTATAGTGATGAACTCTGAGATTTTAGTGCACCTCTCACCTGAGTAGTGTACATTGTACCCAATATGTAGTTTTTTTATCCCTCTATATTATTATTATCATTGTTTAAGAAAATAAGACATTTTGTTCTTTTTCTGCCAATCTCTCTACCCCCAATCTCCTTGGCTTCAAAAACTTGTTTACTTAGTGTGTTTTGAGAATCTAAAGCTCCTTGTGATGTTCTCCAGGCAAGGGGCCCTCTCCCGGGATCACTGATCTATTTGGGAGTAGCGGTGGCCTTTGTGAATACAGGGCCAGCCTCCTGGCGGGACACGGTTTTGCTGTGCTTGCTCTGGCTTATTTCAGATTTGAAGACCTCCCCGAACATCTGAATGATATACACCGGGAGTACTTTGAAGAAGCCGTGGACTTTGTGCTGCAGCATCCAAAGGTGGGTTCTGGTGATCACCTGAGTGTAGAAGAGAGCAGGTAGAGCTGATGGACAGCTGAACACTGGGAACTAGAAACATGCCAGGAGATACCAAGTCTCCTTCAAAAGTTACTAGGATGGAAGCTGGGCATGGTGATGCGCATCCATAGTCCCAGCTACCTGGAAGGGTGAGGGTGGAGGGTTGCTTAACCTCAGGCATTTAAGACCGTCTGGGCAACACTTAGTGAGACCCCCGTCTCAAAAAAACGTTATTATACTAGGATTATTATTTCTATTTTCTCCCATCTCTCTCTCTAATGCCTTAAGACTTGAGTATTGGCCGGACAAGGTGGCTCAGCACTTTGGGAGGCCGAGGTGGGCAGATAACAAGGTGAAGAGATTGAGACCATCCTGGCCAACATGGTGAAACACCGTCTCTACTAAAAATAGAAAAATTAGCTAGGCATGGTGGCATGTGCCTGTGGTCCCAGCTTCTCAGGAGGCTGAGGCAGAAGAATCACTTGAACCCAGGAAGCAGAGGTTGCAGTGAGCCGAAATTGTGCCACTGCACTCCAGCCTGGCGACAGAGCAAGACTCCGTCTCAAAGAAAAAAAAAATTGGTTTGGATCTACAAACAAACAAACAAAAAAGACTTGACTATTTAGTTGTCTTTGTAATTGTGTACCAAAATTCAAAGAGCATGGGACTAAAGAGTTCTGGCTTTGCTAAGTGGCCTTGAGTCTGAAGAAGGAATTTACTCTCTTTGGAGTTCAATTTTCCTCCTTAATAAGATTAATATAAATGTATATAGAAAAAATGACTATAAAGAGATATTTTTTAAGACAACTTGTTGGCCAGGCACGGTGGCTCATGCCTGTAATCCCAGCACTTTGAGAGCCTAAGGCGGGTAGATCACAAGGTCAGAAGATGGAGACCATCCTGGCCAACACAGTGAAACCCTGTCTGTACTAAAATACGAAAAACTAGTGTCCACCTGTAGTCCCAGCTACTCAGGAGGCTGAGGCAGGGGAATCACTTGAACCCAGGAAGTAGATGTTGCAGTGAGCCAAGATCATGCCACTGCACTCCAGCCTGGGTGAGACAGTGAGACAGTACAACTCCACCTCAAAAAAGAAGACAACTAGAGACACTTGAATAAGAATGGTGTATTTGATGATATGAAGTAATCATTATTAATTTTGTTGGGTATGATAATATTATGGTTTTATAAAGAAAGTCCTTATCTGATAACAGAAAAAATTAGTTAATTAAAATGTTTTGGCCAGTTGGGGTGGCTCACATCTGTAATCCCAGCACTTTGGGAGGCCAAGGCAGGCAGATCACCTGAAGTCTGGAGTTTGAGACCAGCCTGGTCAACATGGTGAAACCCCGTCTCTACTAATACAAAAATTAGCAGGGCATGGTAGTGCACGCCTGTAATCCCAGCTACTTGGGAGGCTGAGACAGGAGAATTGCTTGAACCCGGGAGGCAGAGGTTGCAGTGAGCTGAGATTGTACCATTGCACTCCAGCCTAGGCAACGAGAGTAAAACCCCATCTCAAAAAAAACCCACCGCCAACAACAAAAACACTTCGGTATAACTAAAAATGGATGATACTCTGTTATCATCCAGGTTTAAAGAGACCCAGACATGCCAATGCTAAGATATAAGATACTCTTCAGGGTTTCCTCACAATCCCCAGTGTTCTTGGGATAGACCAAAATTGTCTGCCAAACAGCTCTGATCCTGCTTCCAGGCCCTAAGCCTCTTTTCTGAGTTCGTCAGTGTATATATATATACCTAGGCCTTAAACATGCAGGCTGGGGTGTCCACACACATGTGTGAAAGGCCCCTTAAGGTCCACAAAGAAGCCAGGGATGGAATGGAAGTGTGGTGCAGGATCCAGGGACTGGCTCTCCCCATGTCACGTTCCAGTACAGAACTCCAGTGGATTCCAAGATTTTAAATTTGAGCCTGACCTTAGGAATTGTTATGGTGGTATATTTATCAAGGCAGGAAAAAAGAATATACCTTATTTAACACTTTGTTCATTTGATTTATAATTTTGAAATGTTTAGGTATAGGATGTCTGGGCCCTTGTGTATACTCCTGACGAGTCCTCAGAAATACTAGGGGATGGCCTATTACTAGGAAATCAGCTGATTTGCTTATTAGAAGACATATTTGAACTTTGCAGATTGTTGGATAAGGAAGGAAAGCAAATGATAGTTAAGAAAGCTACTGGCCATGCGCGGTGGCTCACACCTATAATCCCAACACTTTGGGAGGTCTCAAGGCAGGTGGATCACTTGAGGTCTGGAGTTTGAGACCAGCCTGGCTAATATGGTGAAACGCCATCCCCACTAAAAATACAAAAATTAGACAGGCGTGGTGCCACATGCCTGTAATCCCAGCTACTCGGGAGGCTGAGGCATGAGAATCACCTGAGTCTGGGAGGCGGAGGTTGCAGTGAGTCAAGATTGTGCCACTGCACTCCAGCCTGGGTGACAGAGTGAGATTCCATCTCAAAAATAAAAAAAAAAGGAAGAAAGAAAGCTACTTAGAGAATGTAAAATCACTGTCTGTAACCTCCATTTATGAATTCTAAGCTTGTTGTTTTCTTTCTCTTTTTCCTCAACAGGTGAAAGGTCCTAGTATTGGGCTTCTTGGATTTTCCAAAGGAGGCGACCTGTGTCTCTCAATGGCTTCTTTCTTGAAGGGCATCACAGCCACTGTAGTTATTAATGCCTGTGTAGCCAACACAATAGCTCCTCTGCATTACAGGGATATGATTATTCCTAAACTTGTCAGTGATACAGGAAAAATAAAAATCACTAAGTCAGGATTTTTCAATATGATGGACAGTTGGAGCAATCCATTGGAGGAACGCAATCACCAAAGTCTTATTCCATTGGAAAAGGTCCAGGGGCCTTTCTTGATTATTGTCGGCATGGATGATCAAGGCTGGAAGAGTGAATTCTACGCTCAGATAGCCTCTGAAAGGTTACAAGCCCATGGGAAAGAAAGACCCCAGATAATCTGTTACCCAGGCACTGGTCATTCTATTAACCCACCTTATTTTCCTCCTTCTAGAATCTCTGTGCATGCAGTTTTGGGTGAAGCAGTCGTCTATGGAGGTGAGCCAAAGGCTCACTCAAAGGCACAGGTAGATGCCTGGAAGCAAATTCAAACTTTCTTCCATAAACATCTCAATGGTAAAAAATCTGTCAAGCACAGCAAAATGTAACATTGTAGCCACAGACCAGATACCCTTAATAAAAATCCTATTCATATATCTCCTGTTGTTTTCTTTTATGTATTTATTTATTTTTTATTTTTTGGTAAGATAGAGTCTCACTCTATCACATAGGCTGGATGTGCAGTGGCATGATCTCGGCTCACTGTAACCTCTGCCTCCCAGGTTCAAGCTATTCTCCCACCTTGGCCTCCTGAGTAGTGGGGATTACAAGCACATGCCATGGCACCCAGCTAATATTTGTATTTTAGTAGAGATGAGGTTTTGCCATGTTGGCCAGGCTGGTCTTGAACTCCTGGCCTCAAGTGATCTGCCTACCTGAGCCTCCCAAAGTGCTGGGATTACAGGTGAGCCACCGTACCCAGCCTGTGTTGGGTTTTCCAGAGCGTGTAGGAAACTTTTTTGGGACAAAGCCAGCTCAGCTTCCTTATCAGGTCCTCCCTGATTCTCAACCTTTGCAACTTGCCTTCCTTCACTGCTGGGTCCACATAGGCTTAACTCTGATCTTATTTGTAGGAACAGTCTTCACCTTAACCGAGAGAAATGGAAGAAGTGCTTTCCCAACTCTCAGTGGCTGGCCTAGCTTTGGCTTTGTGTCCCCTTTTTGAGGATTGACATTTGGTATTGCTCTGGAGTCTCATATCCCCTTTGGCCCTAACTGACCACGTCTGAGTTTTGGAAACCTGGCCACCCGAGTGCCTTAAGGAATGGACTCTGACTCATTATTACCCATACACATTGCTGAATGTTTACTCAAGACTTGTCCCTGGGCTGGGCACGGTGGCTCACGCCTATAATTCCAGCACTTTGGGAGGTTGAGACATGTGAATCACCTGAGGTCAGGAGTTCAAGACCAGCCTGGCCAACATGATGAAAGCTCGTGTCTACTAAAAATGCAAAAAATTAGCCAGGCGTGGTTGTGGGCGCCTGTAATTCCAGCCTCTTGGGAGGGTGACGCAGGAGAATTGCTTCAACTCAGGAGGCAGAGGTTGCAATGAGCCAAGATCATGCCACTGCACTCCAGCCTGAGCAACAAAAGCAAATCTCTGTATCAAAAGAAAAAAAGACTTGTCTCTGAACCCCGATCTGAAGACCTGGAACACTGCACCTGTGGATATACTTCCTTTATGTTTGCCAGGGGATTCAGTCACTATATGGTCATTGCCTGCCTGGAAAAATGAATGTTTTGATGCCAAGATTTTCAGGACAATTCCTTGCAGGCCACAGCCTTGATCTTTGGATGTCATGTTATGCCTACCAAATCAGACTTCCTCCCACAACCATCTAGTTCGATTACTCTCCTCCTGAGAAGGACAGGGACCTATCTGCCTCAACCCAATGCAATGTACTGGGCAGTATCTAACAGACCAGAGCAGAGAGTAGAGACCAGTACAGAACTCCGACGGATTCTAAGATTTTAAATTTGAGCCTGACCTTATGAGTTGTTATGGTGGTATATTTATCAAGGCAGGAGAAAAGAATATACCTTATTTAACACTTTGTTCATTTGATTTATAATTTTGAAATATTTAGGTATAGGGTGTCTAGGCCCCTGTGTATACTCCTGATCCATCCTCATAAATATTAGGGATGGCCCATTACTAGGAAATCAGTTGATTTGCTTATTAGAAGACATATTAGAACTTTGCAGATTGTTGGATAAGGAAGGAAAGCAAATGATAGTTAAGAAAGCTACCAGCCGTGTGCGGTGGTTAAGACTCACTCCTTGAGGAAAAGAAAGTTTTTCAGCCAGGCACGGTGGCTCACACCTGTAATCCAGCACTTTGGGAGGCCAATGCAGGTGATCACCTGAGGTTGGGAGTTCAAGACTAGCCTGACCAATATGGAGACACCCATCTCTACTAAAAATACAAAATTAGCCGGGCAAGGTGGCCCATGTCTATAATCCCAGCTACTCGGGAGGCTGAGACAGGAGAATCGCTTGAACCCAGGAGGTGGAGGTTGCAGTGAGCTGAGATTGTACTATTGCCCTCCAGCCTGGGCAACAAAAGTGAAACTCTGTCTCAAAAAAAAAGAAAATAAAAAAGAAAGTTTTTCAGTGATTTCACGGCACATCCCATGATTTTCTGGGTATGTACAAAATCCTTCGCCAATTTGAGTCTATCCAAGCACGTGCCCATTAGATCTTAACAATGAAATGTTCCTTAGAGATAATTTAATTATGACCAATTGTTAAACGCTATTTTGAGTATAGTCATTTACCACATAGTATAATTTTTCTTTCCTTTCCTTTCCTTTTTCCTTTTGTTAAGATGGTCTCACTCTGTCTTCCAGGCTGGAGTGTAGTGGCATGATCATAGCTCACTGCAGCCTCGATCTCCTGGGCTCAAGTGATCCTCTCACCTCATCTTCCCAAGTAGCTGGGACTATAGGCATGCACCACCACACCTGGCTACCTTTTTATTTTTTGTAGAGATGATGTCTCACTGCATTGCCCAGGCTGGTCTCAAACTCCTGGGCTCAAGCAAACGGCCCACCTTGGCCTCCCAAAGTGCTGGGATTACGGGTATGAGCCACTGCACCTGGCCTGTGTAGTATCATTTTCTATGATGTGAATTCTGGAAGCCTCTGCTTCAACTCACTCCCAAGTGGACCTGCTACTATAGAGATGTTTTTGGGGTGGGAGATCACAGGAGGAAGATACAAGGAATGTAGCAGGCCAGAAAGGTAGTCCCAGAAGCCATGCAGGAGGATCATGACTCTACATCTATATGAATTAAAGCACTAGGACAGCACAGCCCTAGACCTCAATTTCTTCCTTATAGATAAAGCAACCTAAAAATGGCATACACTAACTGAAGGTATTTGCTTTTCCCCAGGAGGTGACTGTATGTGGCCACCTGTCTCTGAGATCTTTATTTCAAAAAGAATCTCAGGTCGTTACCAAGCATCCAAAATGGAGTAAAACAATATGAAGTAGAAGGGAGAAAGAGAAAAGTTATCCATAAAATTAAGCCAGAAATGAGGCTAATATAATAGTGTTTATTTTGGAATCCTATAGACTTACCTAGATTGACCACTCATTCAGTCATGTATTTATTTAATAGTGGTTTATGCAAAGGAGAAAACCTAATTACTTACACAAAATATACAACTTTCATAAAATAAAAGCAACACTTAGAAATCGGTTTCTCCCAAAGATAGTTGTACTAAGAAACATTAAGTGATGTAAAGGGTAGTGCTATAGTTTAGATGTTGTCCTCTCCAAATCCCATTTGAAATTTGATCCCCAGGTGGGCATGGTGGCTCATGCCTGTAATCCTAAGACTTTCAGAGGCCCAGGTAGGAGGATTGTTTCAGGCCAGGATTTCAAGACCAGCTTGAGCAAACTAGCAAGACTCTGTTTCAACTAAAAATGTTTTTAAAATTAACCAGGCATGGTTAATTTTAGTCCCAGCTACTTGGGAGGCTGAGGCAGGAGGACTGGTTGAGTCCAGAAATTCTAGCCATGATGATGCCACAGCATTCCAGCCTAGGTGACAGAGCTCCCCCAAGAGCTGGTTGTGAAAAAGAATCTGGCACTTCCTTCCCATCTTTCCTGCTTCTCTCTGGCCATGTGATCTGCACATGCTAGGTCTCTGTTCCTTCTGCAGTGAGTGGAAGCAGTCTCAGGCCCTCCCCACAAGCAGATGCTGGCACTCTGCTTTTTGTAGAGCCTGCAGAGCCGTGAGCCAAAGAAACCTCTTTTTGGTCAGGATGGTGGCTCATGCCTGTAATCCCAACATTTTAGGAGGCTGAGGCAGAAGGATTGCTTGGGACCAGGAGTTTAAGAGCAGCCTAGTCTACATAGTAAAAGCCCATTTTTACAAAAAAATTTTTTTTAAATAAATATAGCTGGGTGCAGTGGTATCCACTTGGTAACCACTTATAGTCCCATCTACCCAGGATGCTGAGGTGGGAGAATAACTTCACTGTAGGTCAAGGTTACAGTGAACCATGATCACACCAGTGCACTCCATCCAGCCTGGGTGACAGAGCAAGACTGCTCCTCCTACCCTTAACAAAAAAACCCTCTTTTCTTTATAGCTCCTCTTTGTAGCAACACAAATGCACTAAGACAGGTAATATCATCAAGGATGCTTCTACAGTAGACATAAATCCAGGCTTACAGTTAGTAAGCAGTGCAGCCTGGGATTTCTGTCTAGATGCCTCATATATGAAGTGGGTATAATAACTATTTCATAAGGTTGTTGTAATTAAATTAGATAATCTGTGTAAAGTACTTAACATATTTTAACTTTCAAATACAGGTATACTCTGTTTTATTGGGCTTTGCTTTATTACATTTTCCACAAATTGAAGGTCTGTGACAACCCTGTGTCAAGAGTGTCTATCAGCACCCTTTTCAACAGCATGTGCTCACTTTGTGTCTCTGTGTCACATTTGGTAATTCTCATAATACTTCAGTCTTTTTCAAAATAAGAAAAAGAAAAAGAAATACATAATCTTTGTTTTGTTTTTGAGACGGAGTTTCGCTCTTGTTACCCAGACTAGAGTGCAATGGCACGATCTCAGCTCACCGCAACCTCCGCCTCCTGGGTTCAGGCAATTCTCCGGCCTCAGCCTCCTGAGTAGCTGGGATTACAGGCATGCGCCACCATGCCCAGCTAATTTTTTGTATTTTTAGTAGAGACGGGGTTTCACCATGTTGACCAGGATGGTCTTGATCTCTTGACTTCATGATCCACCCGCCTCGGCCTCCCAAAGTGCTGGGATTACAGGCTTGAGCCAACGCGCCCGGCCCATAATCATTGTTAACAGGCAGTATTGAATTGTTTAAAGGGCTATAAAGAAGGGATTCTCACTCTCCATTGTCTAGGCTGGAGTGCAGTGGCTCAATCTTGGCTCATTGCAACCTCCTCCTCCTAAGTTCAAGTGATTCTCCTGCCTCAGCCTCCCAAGTAGCTGGGATTATAGGTATGTGCTACCACATCTGGCTAGTTTTTATATTTTTAGTAGAGACAGGGTTTCTCCATGTTGGCCAGGCTGGTCTCAAACTCCCAACTTCAGGAGATTCACCCGCCTCAGCCTCCCAAAGTGCTGGGATTACAGGCATGAGCCACCGTGCCCAGCCACAAATGCAAGTTTTTTCTAACCACTGATCATTTAAAAAATATCTGTACAAACCTGTTACATATTTCAGGATATTGAAAACACAAAGACTTCTTGATTCTTTCAAATTATCATGAGTAAGTTATTTCATATTCATTTAAAGTGGTCTTGGAACCCTGGGACGATAAAAGTTTGTGGAAGGCATTGTATTTTTTCACATGTTAACATACATACTCACAAAATCTAATATTTATGGGCAGTATAATGATTTGGAGGCATATGTCAAAATTACTTGAGTTGTTTTTCTAATACTGGGAGGTCAGTGATACAGTGGTGCCATCTCAGCTCACTGCAACCTCCACCTCCCAGATTCAAACAATTCTCCTGCCTCAGCTTCTCAAGTAGCTGGGATTACAGCTGCCTATCACCGTATCTAGGTAATTTTTGTACTTTTAGTAGAGAAGAGGTTTTACCATGTTGGTCAGGCTGATCCACCTGCCTTGTCCTCCCAAAGTGCTGGGATTACAAGCGTGAGCCACTGTGCCTGGCAAAGACTTGGCCTTCTGAAGATTCATTGAAAAAATCAACTTTCAAAAGGTAAATTGGAGAAAAGGCATACAAATTTATTTAACGTGTATTATGGGAGACTTCAAAATGAAGATTCAGCCAGGTGTGATGACTCATGCTTGTAATACCAGCTCTTTGGACTCAGCACTTTCGGAGGCTGAGACTAGAGAATTGCTTGAGACCAGGAGTTCAAGACCACCCTAGGCAACATATTGATACCCTGTCTCTATAGATGAAAAAATTAGCCAGGCATGGTGACACATTTCTGTAGTCCCAACTACTGGGATAGTGGGAGAGTGCTGAGGTGGGAAGATAGCTTGAGCCCAGGAGATGGAGGCTACAGTGAGCTGTGATTGCACCACTGCACTCAGCCTTGGCAACAGAACAAGACACTGTATTAAAAAAAAAAAAAAAAAAAAGAGGCCGGACACATTAGCTCGTGCCTGTAATCCCAGCACTTTGGGAGGCTGAGGCAGGTCGATCACTTGAGGTCAGTAGTTTGAGTTCAGCCTGGCCAACTTGGCTAAACCCTGTTTTTACTAAAAATACAAAAATTAGCTGGGCATGGTTGCACATGCATATAATCCCAGCTACTCAGGAGGCTAAGGCAGGAGAATCACTTAAACTCAGGAGGTGGAGGTTGCAGTGAGCTGAGATCGTACCACTGCACTCCAGCCTGGGTGACAGAATAAGATTCCATCTCAAAAAAAAATGAAAAAGAAGCCTGTAATCTCAGCACTTTGGGAGGCCAAGGCGGGTGGATCATGAGGTCAAGAGATCGAGACCATCCTGGTCAACATGGTGAAACCCCGTCTCTACTAAAAATACAAAAAATTAGCTGGGCATGGTGGTGCATGCCTGTAATCCCAGCTACTCAGGAGGCTGAGGTGGAAGAATTGCCTGAACCCAGGAGGCGGAGGTTGCGGTGAGCCGAGATCGCACCATTGCACTCCAGCCTGGGTAACAAGAGTGAAACTCCGACTCAAAAAAAAAAAAAAGAAAGAAAGAAAGAAAGAAAAAGAAGATGATGCAAAGACACAGGGGAAACTGTCCATTTTTACACTTAGGTTCAACAAAGTATGGGCAGCCATGTAGAAATATGATTCGACAGCCAGGCACGGTGGTTCATGCCTGTAATACCAGTGTAACCAGGTTTTAGGGTGCCAGGGAGGCACAGCTCCCACGAGAGAATATTGTAGGTTCTTGGTCTCTCGTCCTCTCAAGAATGAGAGAGGGGACCACAGCAGGTGCGTGGTACACTTTTAAAGTAAATTCCAGATTCAAAAAGTGTTGCAGAAAAGCTATTTAGGTAGAGAAAGAGAAGAAAAAAAAAGAAGAGAGAAAACTTCCATGAGAGAGAGTGTGTAGAAGGGGATCCCAGAGGGGAAATCCAGAGAAGGAAAGCTCCTCTCACACTGAGTGAGAGAATCCAGAAAGATGGAATCCAGAAGAAAGACAGCTTCCATACTGGGTGGAAGGGAATTGAGAGACAGATGGAGTTTAGGAGGGGAAGACAGGCTTCCACAAAAGAGTATTCATGGAAGGGGATCCAAACATGGAGTCCAAAGGGGTGTGGAAGAAGGGGTCTTTTAACCTGGGAGGAACCCCCACCTTCTCCAAGACCTCTGGCCAATGAAAGTTCCTCAGAACTTCCGCTGGAGTGACTTTTTGATTCTTCCCGCGCTCTCAAAAATTAAAACAGAGACCGTTAAATCTCCCAGATGGAGAGAGATGGGAGGGGGGCATGGCACTGGGAAGTTCTTGTCCTTAAACCTACGGCTCCTTGTGGACCCGGAAAGAGAACACATTCTCTCACCAGTACTTTGGGAGGCCGAGGCAGGTGGATCATCTAAGGTCAGTAGTTCGAGACCAGCCTAACCAACGTGGAGAAACCCCATCTGTACTAAAAATACAAAATTAGCCAGGAGTGGTGGCACATGCCTGTAATCTCACTACTTGGAAGGCTGAGGCTGTAGAATCACTTGAACCCAGGAGGCAGAGGTTACGGTAAGCCAAGACCGTGACATTGCACTCCAGCCTGGCAACAAGAATGAAACTGTCTCAGAAAAGAAGAGAAAAGAAAACAAAAGATTGGACAAAAAGGGTGGAGTCCTAATTAGAGAAAAGGAGTCAGGCTGGTGGGATCAGCAGAAAGCAAAAAGAAGCAGATAAGCTACAAATCTGCCTTTCTTCATGGTCCAGGACACAGCCCTCCTGCAAAACAACTCATAATCTTCCTCCTCCCAATATCACCAGACCCCAGCAAGTTAGCTCACAGCAACCTTGATGTTATCACTACTGCACAAATCCCTCTTCAACAGGCAGCATAAACACTATTCTATAAAATCCCCAGTCAGCCTTTGTTTCTTTGCAGTCAACTTCTCTTCTGCTGGCCTGCCTGTTAAGACGTTCTTGCAACATATTTTCCTCCTTTCTCTAATAAATATTTTCCTAGTTTCGCTAATAAATCTTAAATATTTTCCTACTTTCTCTAAGTAATCTCCCTTTATTTACCTACAACTGTCTTGGTAAATTCTTTTACCCCCACACCACAGGCTGGATAGTGATCATTCCCCCATTGAGTGGGGAAACCCAGCAAGGCCTGTCAGTCTAGATTCTTCTTGGCTTTTCTGAACTTGCATTCCTTCTTTCTGGGTGTGGGGCAGTCCCTCTTCAGAATGGGAATCACAATTTACAGTCAGATAAGGTAGATTAGATAATTCGTTTATGGCCAATTTTTACACAGAAAAGCAGGGGGAAATTTTCAGTAATATTTTGGGGTTTTATCACTGGCTTTAGGGAAAAGGAGTTCTGGTTTCTACGATCTGCCTAGAAGAAAAGGGATTCTAGTTTTTATGGCTAGCCTCAGGGAAGAATGGGACTCAGAGACAGGGGGACAGGGGAAGGTCAAAGAAAACATTTGCTTCTGAGGCCTTCATTTTGGGGTATTATTCTCTGAGCCCCAACAATATTTATGGCTAAAGGACCAAAGACAGGACTTTAATAAGTCCTTACTTTTCAGAGAAAAGTACCTTACAGATTCTTACTTTTCAAAGAAAACCAGGTTGTTGGATGGCTGTAAACAAGAAACTCTTGGTCCAATGGCCACATGTTTTCAGTGGTAAATACATTCTATCCAGAAATACGACACACGGCAATTATTTATAGGTAAGTGGGATAAGATTTGAAAATGGGATTGTTTCTCCCCAAATTTAGGACTTATATACACAATCCTCTTCCTTGACAAGCAGTTTAATAAAATGTGTTCACCTGGATTAATTAACCTCATTTTACACATGCATTTTAATTAAGATAGAATTCTTTTTTTTTTTTAATTTGTTTTTTTCAACAATATGTTTCTCCACGAAGGCCTATAAGATAGAATTCTATAGTAGAAAACAAAAAAAATTTTTTTTTTTTTTTTAATTTTTAGAGACAAGGTCTTGCTCTGTCACTCAGACTGGGGAGCAAAGGGCATCCCAGAATGTGATGCCATCGGGTGCAAAGAGAGCCTCACCACATTACCAAGGACATGCTCCCAGAGCCTTAACCTAAGAAGAAGAAGTCGCTGCCACTAAGAAGTATAACATGCATGTGGAAGACTACCAGCCTTGACAGCATGAGGTATGAGGACTACTTGAAACTCCCTGACCACTCACAGCAGGAGAGGGATTCGTGGTATAACTGAGACCACCTAGACCTGAGGTTGAACTGGGGATATACTGGCACCTAGAAATGTATATCAGGAATCATGTAGATATGTCCCCACATCTATTTCTCGGAATATCATGTGTATACAGCTCTTCAGCTCTGTGGCTTTCATATGATGTTCATGTTCTGGGTGGGGGTGATTTGCCCTGTCTACCAGCCTGTGGGGACAAATCAGTATCCTTGCAATAATCTGTATCTGGAACAGGGTGGCGATCCCTCCAAAGAACCTGAGCCACTATGAGATCTGAGGAGACTTTGTGGGCTTTTGTGCCCTCTAACTAGGACTCCCTCATTCCTAGAAATTTAACCTTAATGAAATCCCTAATAAAACTCAGTGCTGTGGTAGAAAAAAAAGAAAGAAAAAAAAAATCTGTAAAGATGGGGGGCGGTCTCGTTATGTTGACCAGGGTGGTCTTGAACTCCTGACCTCAAGTGATCCTTCTGCCTCTGTCTCCCAACATGCTGGGATTACAGGCATGAGAAAACAAATTTTAAATTACATATATCAATACATTCCTTACTGTGAAAGATTCAAGTAATACAGATAAAATAAAAGGTCCTCTTAAATCATTACCTAATCCCAGTCTCTCCCAAGGGTAGTTACTATGAAGTGTTTCTTTTCAGAAACATTCCAGTACCATTCTGTATACATATACAAAATACAATATTCATATAAATGTATGTATGAATGTAAAACTATGGTTTTATTTTGTGGGTTCAAGGCCTTCTCTCTTTCTTAAAAACAGAAATGCCATATACTTGTAAGCTTTTTTTCTGCATAAAAAAATACACATTGTTGATATTTGTGCCAGGCCACAATAGAGCTTATTTCCTCGGGGTATACATTTGAAGTTCAGCTTTCTCTTTTATCTCTTTTTTTTTTTTTTGGTTTGAGACGGGGTCTCACTGTCCTCCAAGCTGGAGCACAGTGGCACAATCTCGGCTCACTGCAGCCTCTGCCTCCCGGGTTCAAGCAATTCTCCTACCTCAGCCTCCTAAGTAGCTGGGATTACAGGTGCCCGCCACCACACCCGGCTAAGTTTTGTATTTTTAGTAGAGATGGAGTTTCACTATGTTGGCCACGCTGGTCTCGAACTCCTGACCTCAGGTAATCCGCCCGCCTCGGCCTCCCAAAGTGCGGGATTACAGGCGTGAGCCACCGCGCCTGGCTCTGTAGTTCTGGTTTCTGAATGAAAAATAAAATTGATGCTCCCTTTTGCGCTCATCCCCTATGTCCCCCGTGGGCTGGTTTTGGATCTTTGCTGGCACTAAAGTCAGGGAAGTGTGTCTCCACCAGTTTCTATTATCAATCTCTACCTTTATAGTTCAGTATCTCATTGGAAACGTTTAAGCTTTAACCTTGACAGTCTTTCTCAATCCAAGACAAAGATTAAAGGGAGAAAAGGAATTTGTTAGGAGCCTAGCACACTTGGCGGCCTTCCATCAGGTTTAGGGAATACTGACCCCTAGTGGCCAGAGAGGGAATTCAGAGGAGGCCACGGGCTGGCACTTTCTGTTAAAAATCCTTAACCTGGGCCGGGCGCGGTGCCTCAAGCCTGTAATCCCAGCACTTTAGGAGGCCGAGGCGGGTGGATCACGAGGTCAACAGATCGAGACCATCCTGGTCAACATGGTGAAACCCCGTCTCTACTAAAGTTACAAAAAATTAGCTGGGCATGGTGGCGCGTGCCTGTAATCCCAGCTACTCAGGAGGCTGAGGCAGGAGAATTGCCTGAACCCAGGGGGCGGAGGTTGCGGTGAGCCGAGATCGCGCCATTGCACTCCAGCCTGGGTAACAAGAGCGAAACTCCGTCTAAAAAAAAAAAAAAAAAAATCCTTAACTTACTCGCCACACGTCCAGGGTAAACTCGCGAGGGGATCCTGCCTCTTCCAGGCGGTTCCACATGGGATCTCAAGGAGCTCAAAGGACCCTGGGCCCTCCGAGGTCGCCTCTTCTTGCAGTCCGTTGCTAGGTGGCGCCGCAGGGACAAGACCAGGTCCCATCACGTGGTCCTGTAGGGTTTTGCCCTACGAGGCCACGCTCCGCTAGACCCGGCCTTCCTCCCTCCACCTCAGCGCGAACCCTAGGCCGCCAGCGCCAGGCCGCCAGACGTTGCGGACTTAAAGCCGCAACGGTCCCGGCACCGTGTGGCGGACTGCCCCGGCCGCGCTCCGAGCCTCTTGGGTCCCCTTCCAGGCCTGGAAGCCAAATATCCGCATCGCTCCTTTTCTCCCAAAAGGCCGCGACCTTAACCGTCACGCCCCAGACTGGGCGGGCCGAGGAAAGCCTGGATATGAAAGCGGAAAGCCAGGCCCGGGGGAGCGGGTGACCCTGCGGAGTCGGCTGTCAGCCACCGAGGCCACCTCTTCCACTCCCTCACCCACCACAAAGCGTACAACGGTGAGGGGGCTGGACCTGGCCAGGCACCCGGCTCTGGGCGGCGACTTCACGGCCATGGAGCCTCAGGCCGGCCGCTTCGAAGTATCCGTGCATCAGTCGGATGCCGAGGGCCGCCTTGAAAAAACCCTCTCAAAGTGGAGGCGACTGTCCACCTAACGCCGCCGCAGCAGGGGGTGCCGCTAGTTCCGCCGCTGGCCTCCGCCCAGGTGCAGCGCTGATTCTTCACCCCCAGCAGCACCGCGCGCGCCTGCAACCGGCCGCCTGCGGGGGGCGGGCGGGGGGAGGGAGGGGAGGGCTTCCTGCTGACCGCAGGTGCGGGCCCTTTGCTGCAGAGCGCCTGGCAGCAGAATGAGGGAATCGACTGGCTGGTTTAGGAAAGCTGGCTTGCTAGCTGGTTTGTCATCTGAAAACAAAGCGAGCTCCTTTGTTTTGTCTCCTAGACATCAGGTGGAACATTCATTCCCCTAAATGGTGGCTAGGATCTAAATTTCATCCCATGCACCTTTATTCTGCCAGCTGCTCACGGGTCAAAGTCCTAGTGCTGCAGACGCTGTTCCTTAGGAGAATACACCCAGCATGTTTGCTATATTCAGCATAAGAGGGCAGCGAAGTTTCTAGCATTAAATGATTTTGTTTGCTTACAGCAGTCTCACCCTCCTGGGCTCAAGCGATCCTCCCACCTCAGCCTTCAGAGTAGAGTAGCTGGGACAGCAGGCATGTGCCACCCAGGAAAATTTATTTTTTGTAGAGATAGAGTCTCCCTACATTGCCCAGGCTGGTCTTGGACTAGTGAGCTCAAGCGATCCTCCCACCTCGGCCTACTCAAGTGTTGGGATTACAGGTGTGAGCCACAACACCCAGCTATCTTTCTTTTTTTAATTCTTAGTTTTTTAGAGACTAGGTTGTGTTTCTCTGTCATCCAGGCTGGAGTGTAATGGTACCAGGATGACTTATTGCAGCCTCGAATTTCTGGGCTCAAATGATCCTTCCACCTCAGCTTCTCAAAGTGCTGGGATTCTAGGTGTGTATGGCCTCATTTTAACCTTTTTGGTTATTTAGAGATGGGGCCTTGCTATTGCTGTCCAGACTGGTCTTGAACTCCTGGCCTTAAGTAGTCCTGTCACCTCAGCTTCTCAAAGTACTGGGATTACAGACACACACAACTGAGCCTGGCTTTATTATTATTACTACTGTTATTATTATTGAGACAGGGTCTCACTCTGTCACCCTGGCTGGAGTGCAGTGGCACCGTCACGGCTCACTGCAACCTCCCTCGTGGGCTGAAGTGATTCTCCCACCTCAGCCTCCTAAGTAGCTGGGACTCAGGATCTCACCACCCTGCCCAGCCACTTTTACTTTAATTGAAATAACAGAGGCATATATCTAAAAAATACTAGGAAACAATTGGCCAATAAATTCTTCTCTTGGAATAGTGAAGAAATAAAACATCCCCAATAGGAATGTTGAAAGAGAAATAATAGACCAACATTGGGAGGATATTAGTTTGACATTTTACTATCTCTTTACACATGTAGTTCACATTATAGTACACCTTCATTAGACCTTTAAAATAGTTTAATCCCTGTTGAATTATGGATTTTGGTGACTCCAACTGTATCTTAAATTTATTGAGAAATCAAAGGGTTCTTTAAATTTGGATGTCTAGGTTTGTTTTTGTTTCTTTGTTCGTTTTTTGAGACGTAGTCACACTCTGTTGCCCAGGCTGGAGTGCAGTGTTATGATCTCAGCTCACTGCAACCTCTGCCTCCCAGTTTCAGTCAGTTCTCCCACCTCAGCATCCCAACTAGCTGGAATCACTGGTGTGTACCACCACACCCCGGCTAGTTTTTTGTATTTTTAGTAGAGACGGGTTTTGGAGGTTTCACCATGGTGACCGGGCTGGTCTCAAACTCCTGAATTCAAATAATCTCCCCACCTCGGCCTCCCAAAGTGCTGGGATTACAGGCGTGAGCCACTGTACCTGGCTTTAAAAATCTCATTTTAAAAACCAGACATCTGGCTGGGTACAGTGGCTCACGCCTGTAATCCCAGCACCTTGGGAGGCTGAGGCAGGCAGATCACCTAAGGTCAGGAGTTTAAGACCAGCCTGGCCAACATGTAGTGAAATACTATCTCTACTAAAAAACACAAAAATTAGCTGGGCGTGGTGGCACACACCTGTAGTTCCAGATACTTGGGAAGTTGAGGCTGGAGAATCGCTTGAACCTGGGAGGCCGAGGTTGTAGTGAGCCAAGATCATGCCACTGCACTCCAGCCTGGGCAACAGAACAAGACTCCATCTCTCAAAAAAACAGAAAAACAAGAACAAAAAATCAGACATCTGGCCAGCACGGTGGCTTACACCTATAATCCCAGCACTCTGGGAGGCTGAGGTGGGTGGATCACCTAAGGTCAGGAGTTTGAGACCAGCCTGGCCAACATGGCGGAAACCCCATCTCTACAAAAATTAGTGGGGTGCAGTGGGGCACAAGAATTGCTTGAACCTGGGAGGTGTGGAGGTTGCAGTGAGCCCAGATCGTGCCATTGCACTTCAGCCTCGGCTGTGGGAGTGAAACGCTGTCAATACACACACACACACCCCTCAAAGACTGCGAAACTATTTGCTTAGACTTATCAGAATTTGTACTTCAAACCAAAATGCTTTCCACATATTTGGTGCTATTTTTCTTTCTTTCTTTTTTCCATTTACCAGTGATTAACTCAGAGAGGAAAAATATATAAAAATATTTTTATATTTATAGCATCGAATAGCTCAAATAAACGTCTATTTTAACCACAATAATAAATCCATTTCCACCAAAACAGATATTTTCTTTTTGTTTTTTGAGACAGAGTTTCGTTCTTGTTTTTTTTTTTTTACCAGATTCCCTCTTTTTTTTTTTTTTTTTTTGAAGAAAGAGAAAGAAAAAGAGGGGAAAAAAAAAGAGGGAAAAAGAAATATTACTTCATTCCTAAAATGGGTATCAATAATGACCGATCAATATTTTGTGTGTTTAAAGTGGATAATGTATATTTTATGTGTTTAAAATGGAGAGCTCTATTGAGTTTATTTGTTCTGGATCTGAGTTCAAGTCCTGGATATCGTTATCAATTTTCTGTCTCGTTGAATCTAAATCTCATTATGGGTCTTATGTGTCTGAGTGTTAAGATCTCTTATTATTACATTAATTCTTTTACTCTTGTATCCTTGTAGCTTTGAAATCTATTTTATTAATTGTGAGAATTGCAACTCCTGCTTTTTATTTATTTATTTTTGCTCTCCGTTTAATTGGTAAGTTTTTTTCCAACCCTTTATTTTGAGTCTTTGTATATCTTTAGATATACCGTTAGATTTTGTCTGTATCTTTTGATTGGGGGATTTAGTCTATTTAAATTTAGGATTACTGCCATTTGATATTAACTGGCTATTTCATCCTTTCGTTGATGTAAATTCTTCTTTATGTTAATGCTCTTTACTTTTTGGTGTATTTTTAGAAAGGCTCATACTGGTTGTTCCTTTCTAGGTATAATGCTTCTTTTAGAAGTTCTTGTAAAGCAGGCCTGGTGGTAATAAAATCTCTGAGTACTTGCTTGTTTCTAAAAGATTTTATTTTTCCTTCAGTTGTAAAGCTTAAATTGGCAGGATATGAAATTCTGGGCTGAAAGTTCTGTTTTTTAAGTATATTGAATATTGGCCCCCACTCTCTTCTAGCTTGTAGGGTTTCCGCTGAGAGATCTGCTGTAAGCCTAATAGGTTTCCCTTTATGGGTAACCTGATCTTTCCCTCTGGCTGCCCTTAATATTTTCTCCTTCGTTTCGATCCTAGTGAATCTAACGATTATGTGCCTTGGGGTTGGTTTTCTTGAGGAATATCTTTGTGGTGTTCTCTGTATTGCCTGGGGTTGAATAGTGTCCTGCTTTGCTAAATTAGGAAAATTTTCCTGGATAATATCCTGAAGAATATTTTCCAGCTTGAATTCATTCTCTCCATCACATTCAGGTACACCAATCAAATGTATATTAGGTCTTTTCACATAGTCCCATATTTCTTGGAGACTTTGCTCATTCCTTTTTATCCTTTTTTCTCTATTCTTGTCTTGTTTTATTTCATTGAGTTGGTCTTCAACCTCTGATATCCTGTCTTCTGCTTGATCCATTCGGCTATTTAAGCTTGTACATATTTCACTTAGTTCTCATGTTGTATTTTTCAACTCCATAAGTTCATTTGTATTCCTCTCTATATTGTCTATTCTTTTCATCATTTCATCGAACCTTTTTTCAAAGTTCTTAGTTTCTTTACATTGGGTTAGAACAAGTTCCTTTAACTCCCAGAAGTTTCTCATCATCCACCTTTTAAAGCCTATTTCAGATAATGGAACACAGTCTTTTTCCATCAGGACTTGTTCTGTTGCTGATGAGTCCTTTTCCATCAGGGCTTGTTCCGTTGCTGATGGGTTCTGATTTTGAGTATACTCGGCCTTCTTAGGCTGTTTTTTTCCCTTCATTGTAGATGAACCGCCTTTCTAATTAGATTTCTGAGTCAACGTTCGATTTATTGATTCCCAGTGCTGGGATCCGAGCAACCCACTGTGGCGGACTAAATAGCAGCGATAAAACTGATGGTGCTCTTCTGCCCGGGAATCTCTGGTCTGGCTTCCCTCTTGAGTCCGTAACAAGCGGCTCTGACTTCCCGGAGCTCCAAACTCAGGTCAGTAGGGGAAGCAGTCCCGTTGGCTCTGCATGAAGAGCTGCTGCGCCGAGGCGCCGGCAAAACCGCTATGGCGGCCACAAGAGTCGCTGCTGGTGACCCGTGGGGCTCCTCCACTGGGAATCGGCTGATCCGTGAGTGACGAAAATTCGTCTAAAAGTGTGGCGTTGTCTCGTTCTCTGAGCTTTCACTGGGAGCTACAATCCTGAGCTGTTAGTGATCGGCCATCTTGGATCGGTCTCCCCGAGTTTCGTTCTTGTTACCCAGACTGGAGTACAATGGTGCTGTCTCAGCTCACTACAACCTCCACCTCCCGGATTCAAGTGATTCTCCTGCCTCAGCCTCCAGAGTAGCTGGGATTACAGGTGCCCTCCACCACGCCCAGCTAATTTTTGTATTTTTAGTAGAGATGGGATTTCACCATGTTGACTAGGCTAGTCTTGAACTTCTGACCTCGTGATCCACTTGTCTTGACCTCCCAAAGTGCTGGGATTATAGGCATGAGCCATCACACCCAGCTGTTTTAGATATGTTTTGACCAGGGCTGAACACACACACATAGGCCCCTGGTTTTATGATGAGGAACCACTGGGTTATGATAATTTTCTCATAATAGTCAGAGGCTAGAGTAAATTCTAACAGGATGACTCAGAGGCTAATTGGTGGTGGACTGAAGTCACAGAATATTTTCTGCTGTTAATCAGATTTTGATATGTGTCTAGTTGCACCCTGTTCCAGGATCTTTAGGGAAAGTTGGAAACTCTAAGATATTTGTCTTTAGAATGGCAGCTAATTACTGAGAAACACTTGCTTTGATTCTCCACAGTTCCCTTATCTCTGTATAATTTAAACAACTTTCCTTCACACTTTTATTTAAAATTATGTTTAGAAATAGGCAGGTTCCAGGTTCTAGTTGCAAATTGCTAATTAAACATGTAGACAATGTAATTATCTGAAGGAAAGACAGAGTTTATCCCTTTCACCTTCTACCTTCTCCACCAAAAACTTAATTACAGTTTGTGGGTGAGCTTTAACTTGTTAGGATAATCTTAGATGAAGTTCTGAGTTTTTATTCTAAACACTTAAAATGTATAGAATTGAAACGTTAAAATTCTGGTCCTCATTATAATTTAGTTTTAGTTTTGCAGTTGCCATTTGTTTTTAGTATTTGAAGGGAAATGTAACGATATTAACTACTAGACTTTTATTTTGGTTGATCAGTGGATTTTGTGCAGCTGGGCATGGTGGCTCATTCCAGTAAGCCTAGCACTTTGGGAGGCCGAGGTGGGCAGATCGCTTGAGCTCTGCAGTTCAAAACCAGCCTGGGCATCATGGCAAAACCTCGTCTCTACCAAAAATACAAAATATTAGCCAGGCATGGTGGCACACTTCTGTGGTCCCAGCTACTTGGGGGGCTGAAGTGGGAGGATTGCTTGAACCTAGGAGGCCAGGGTTGCAGTGAGCTGTGACTGGTCTACTGCATTCCAACCTGGGTGATAGAGTGAGACTCCTATCTAAAAAAAAAAAAGTGGTTTTTGAGGGCTCTTCTTGGCAGAGGTTGAAGAGTTGTTGCCCTAATTTGTAGTAATATTAAATAACTTCCCCCAAATTAACATTGTTTTTAAAATTGAGTACAAGTTTCAAAGTATTAACATCAAGAAAAAATATGGGCCTTAGTGAAGTGGTTCAGGCCTGTAATCCAAGCACTTTGAGAGGCCACAGCGGGAGGATTGCTTGAATTCAGGAGTTTAAGACCAAAAAAATTAAAGATTTATTTGTTTAGAGACAGGGTCTTGTTCTGTTGTCCACACTAGAGTGCTGTGGGGCAATCTCAGCTCATTGCAACCTCCACCTCCCTGGTTCAGGCAATTCTGCCTCAGCCTCCCAAGAAGCTGGGAATACAGGGGTGTGCCACCATGCCTGGCTAATTTTTGTGTTTTTAGTTGAGACAGGGTTTCACCATGTTAGTTAGACAGGCTAGTCTTGAACTCCTGACCTAAAGTGATCTGCCTGTTTCAGTGTCCCAAAGTGCTGGGATTACAGGCATGGGCCACTGCACCTGGCCCTAAAAATTAAAGATTTCTTAACATATTGTATTTAGTTCTGTTTTGTATTATTCTTTTTTTTTTTTTTTTTTTTTTTGAGAGATGGGGTTTTACCATGTTGGTCAGTCTGGTCTTGAACTCCCAACCGCAAGTGATCCACCTGCCTCAGCCCCACAAAGTGCTGGGATTACAGGCATGAGCCAATGCGCCCAGCTGTTTTGTATTATTTAACACTATTTTACTTATTCTTTTCAAAGGGTCTGCTAGATGTTCTGAATTAGGGGACACTGTTTCAATACTTTTTTCTTTTTTTTTTTTTTTGAGACGGAGTTTTGCTCGTTACCCAGGCTGGAGTGCAATGGCGCGATCTCAGCTCACCACAACCTCCGCCTCCTGGGTTCAGACAATTCTCCTGCCCCAGCCTCCTCAGTAGCTGGGATTACAGGCACAGGCCACCATGCCCAGCTAATTTTTTGTATTTTTTAGTAGAGAAGGGGTTTCACCATGTTGACCAGGATGGTCTTGATCTCTTGACCTCGTGTTCCACCCGCCTCGGCCTCCCAAAGGGCTGGGATTACAGGCTTGAGCCACCGCGCCCAGCTCAATACTTTTTTCTACCCTTGAGACAGAGTTTGATTCTTGTTGCCCAGGCTGGAGTGCAATGGTGCCATCTCAGCTCACTGCAACCTCTACCTCCCGGGTTCAAGTGATTCTCCTTCCTCAGCCTCCCGAGTAACTGGGATTGCAGGCATGTGCCACCATGCCGTGCTAATTTTTTATTTTTAGTAGAGATGGAATTTCACCATGTTGGTCAGACTGGTCTGGAATTCCCTACCTCAGGTGATCTGTCCATCTTGGCCTCCCAAAGTGCTGGGATTACAGGCATGAGCTACCAGGCCCAGCCTTCAATACTACTTTTAACCTTTCTTTCAACTTCTTTTTTTTTTTTTTTGCCAATCAGTTTGAGCTTATGAGATTGCTCAAGTTAGCCTTGAACTGATGACCTCGCCTTCGCGAGTGCCATGACCTCCGGCGGGAGCCACTTTGGACCCCGTCTTTCAACTTCTTTTATCCAGCTCTGACATAAAAGCAAGCAGACCTACATATTCTCTGGTGAACAGGTTTTGGAATCTATTTTATCATTTTGTAGGATATGAAAGAACAAAAGAAGGGCCCAAGTTATATAATTCTTTTATTTTCTGTGTGAATGTTTTTAACCGTTAAGAATCTGGAACTCAAAATGTTCTTTATATGAAGTGTACTAAGATTTTGAAACCTATCCAATAGTCCCATAGACAGGTTTTTTTTTGTTTGTTTGTTTGTTTGTTTTTTTTAAATAAACAGAAATTGAACCTTCTGGTTTTAAAGCTTAAAATTTAGGGAACCCCTCCCCCAAGAGCTCTCAGAAAGTATCAAAGAACTGAAAGTCACTAGATCATTGCATATGAATTTTGGTGTGCCACTACTCAGTCCATAGCCAACATTAAGCCCACATAATATCCATATATATGTGTGTGTGTGTGTGTGTGTGTGTGTGTGTGTGTGTGTGTGTATTATGTGCAATTTTTTTTTCAGAGATAGAGTCTGGCTCTGTTGCCCAGGGTAGAGGACAGTGGCACAATTATAGCTCACTGCAGTTGCAAACTCTTCAAGCATTCCTCCTGCTTCAGCCTCCCCAGTAGCTGGGGACTATGGGTGTGTACCACCACATCTGGCTAATTTTCATTTTTTATAAAGCCAGGGTCTTGTTATGTTGTCCAGGCGGGTCTTGTTATGTTGTCCAGGCTGGTCTTGAACTCCTGGGTTCAAGGGGTCCTCTTGCTTTGGCCTCCCAAAGTTCTGGGATTACAGGCGTGAACAAACTGCACCAGGCCACTATGTATAATTTTAAAAGAATTATACATTGTATAATTCTACATACCAACTATTTTGTTTGGTAACTTCCATTTTTACTTAAAATATGACTATCTTTGCATGTGAATAGATGCCTTTTAGCAAGTCATTTGTACTTTTTTTTTTTTTTGAGACGGAAGTTTTGCTCTTGTTGCCCAGACTGAAGTGCAATGACACCATCTCAGCTCACCACAACCTCCACCTCCTGGGTTCAAGCAATTCTCCTACCTCAGCCTGCCTCTTGAGTAGCTGGGATTACAGGCATGTGCCACAACGCCCAGCTAATTTTGTATTTGTAGTAGAGACGGGGTTTCTCCATGTTGGTCAGGCTGGTCTCAAACTCCTGGCCTCAGGTGATCCACCTGCCCGCCTCAGCCTTCCAAAGTGCTGGGATTATAGGTGTGAGCCACCACGTGTCATTTGTACTTTTTAGTGGAAGTACATTATTGCACATATTGGTTAATGCTACTAACCAATTCACTCTCTGCTACTAACCAATTCTCTCTCCTCTCTTCTCTCTTTTCTCTCTCCCCCTCCTCTCCTCTTTTTTGTTTTGTTTTGAGACGGAGTTTCGCTCTTGTTACCCAGGCTGGAGTGCAGTCTCGCCATCTCGGCTCATTGCAGCCTCTGCCTCCCGCGTTCAAGCTATTCTCGTGCCTCAGCCTCTGGAGTAGCTGGGACTACAGATGTGTGCCACCGCGCCTGGCTAATTTTTGTATTTTTAGTAGAGACGGGGTTTCATTATGTTGGCCAGGCTGTTCTCAAACTTCTGACCTCAAGTGGTCCTCCCACCTCAGCCTTCCAAAGTGCTGGGATTACAGTCATGAGCCACCAGTACCGGCCACCAATTCTGTTTTGTTAATATTTGAGGTTTTATTTGTTTGTTTGTTTGCTATTAAAGCTTTGAACATACATCTCTGTGCTCTAATCTGATTATTTCTTCAGGATACATAAGTTTTTGAACAGCCAACAGCCTTCCAGAAAGGCTGTATGAATTCTAAACAGCAGCATATTTGTGTGTCCCTATTTCTCCACACCCCTAGCAACTCTATGAATTATTATTATTGTTTATGATTTTTAGCTAATTTGGTAGGTGGGGGAAAAAAAGACACCCTGCTGATATAAAATGAACAATGTGTGATATTTAAGACACCCTGCTGATATAAAACGAACTGAGCTTTCAGCTGCCTCTGGCTCCCTGGAGGATCCGGGGTAAAGAAACATGAAATCGGTGGAGTTTGGCTCTGGGTATTCTCAGTGAGATGGAGAGGTAAATTACAGCAAGCTGCTTATTCTCCCCCGTCCGGAAAAGGATGGGAAAGGCCATCGGTAGGGAAAGGAATTATGAACATTCTTTTATGAGAAAGGCAGTTGTTACGCGGAGGTTTTAAGGTTTTAAATTTTAGGCGGGCATGTCATTCCAGAATCAGCTGAAACTGCTTTCGATCCTGACCACTCTGCACGGTTAAGCCCTAAGTAGCCAAAGGGCAGCCAGGAGCAGCCGGGTAGGAGGAACCCAGCAGCCGCCACGCCGTCCCACAATGCCCCGCTCGCACCACCCTGAGGGCGGAGAGAAAGGAGCGCTGCCGGGGATGGGGCTTGGCGGCGAGCGCTGAGAATTGCGCAGGCGCACTGACCCCGCGGGCCCTAGCAACCAGAGCGGTGACAGTAGCAACCGCCGTTATGGTGAGTACGTTTCGGGCCGCGTAGCCAAAGCTGAGAGAAGATTGGGAGTGGAAAAGGGTAACTGTGGAGTGTTGAGGGTCTGGGGGTCCTTAAACAGCGGAAGGGAGCTGGTAAGTGACGCTAGCTCTCTGGAGTCAGGGGCCCGAGGAGAAAGAGAAGCCCTGGCCGGGGGTGGTCTGGGGTGATGGCCGCCTGGGGTGGATCGGAGGTAGGGTTAAGGTGGAGGGACTCTGACAAGAGAAAAGGGAGGGTGAAGAGCAAGACATTCTCCAAAAAGAGCGCATTGGAGTGGGAAGGGTGATGGGAAGTAGAGTGTAGATAAAGATATCTCTTTACATAAAAGTAATTTTTAGTGACAGCCCCCCCCCCCCCCCGTCGAGATGCAGAAAGGGGCTGGTTACCAGAAGGGTCTGTAAAGCACGGATTGCAGCAGTATTCATAACCTGTGATGTAGTCGGGTTGCCTTCTGAATGACTACGAGTGCAATGATTCGATAACACTGTAAAACACACTCTGATGGATGTATTAGAGCAGTGATTCTCAAATTTCAGTATGCATAGGTATGGGCTTGTTGGAATGCAGATTATGAATTCAGGAATGTGCATTTCGACAACACACCTCAACTGATTATAAAATTGGGAGGAATCCCACCACACTGAGATGCTATTGCCTTAGGTTTGAAATCTACCAGCTGTCTATCCAGTCACAACTCTTTATGAAGTAATGGTTTTACCTAGAGATGCTCCTCAGTTCTTACTTGAAGTATGCACCCTCTTGCTTACATACTTGGTAGTTCTATCTAGTTGTCTAAAAAGCACTACAAACCCAGCCAGAGCTACTGAGCAAAGTCTGTGATGTCCTACGGCATAGAGATGTTTATGAAGAAGAAGCATAATTACTTGTTTTCTTTTTGTGATGCCAGTGCTATATAAGTGGGCAGAAGTTGAGCCCAGGAGATGGAAATGATGAGGAAATCGTGCCTGCCTTCAACATGATTAAATACCACTTTTTTTTTTTTTTTTTGAGACGGAGTTTTGCTCTTGTTACCAAGGCTGGAGTGCAATGACGCAATCTCGGCTCACTGCAATCTCCGCCTCCTGGGTTCAGGCAATTCTCCTGCCTCAGCCTCCTGAGTAGCTGGGATTACAGGCACGCACCACCATGCCTGGCTAATTTTTTGTATTTTTAGTAGAGACGGGGTTTCACATGTTGACCAGGATGGTCTCGATCTCTTGACCTTGTGATCCACCCGCCTCGGCCTCCCAAAGTGCTGGGATTACAGGCGTGAGCCACCATGCCCAGCAAATACCACTCTTTACAAAGTAGTTTCCCTCCTGCTTTCCTTATTTTGTTCCACAGGCAGTTAGCTGAAAACCACTGCCAAGGAAAGCTAAAAGTTCTGGACCTAGGTTTATATTGAGGTGAAGAAACGCTCAGACCTAAATATTTATGAAAGTATTATGGCAATTGCTGAAAATCTTCAAATAAAGAATCTGAATCAGTATAGTTATAAATTACCTAATGATGACAGGGATATAGCCTAAGAAACACATCATTAGGTAATTTTGCCTTGCAAACATCAGAATATGCTTACAAAAACCAGATGGTGTAGGCTATTGCTCCTAGGCTACAAACTTGTACAGTATTTTACTGTACTGAATATTATAGGCAGTTGAAACAATGTATTTGTGTATTTAAACATAGAAAAGCAGCCAGGGTGCTGTGGCTCATGCCTGTAATCCCAGACATCTGTAATGCCAACACTTTGGGAGGCTGAGGCGAAATCACCTGAGGTCAGGAGTTCAAGACTTGCCTGGCCATCATGGTGAAACTCCTCCTCTACTAAAAATACAAAGTAGCAGGATGTAGTGGCTGCCTGTAATGAGAATCACTGGAACACAGGCGGTGGAGATTGCAGTGAGCCAAGATTGCACCACTGCACTCCAGCCTGAATAACAGAGCAAGACTCTGTCTCAAATAAATAAACATAGAAAAGTTACAGTAAAAATACAGTATTACAATCTTATGTGACTATGTCTTATATGTGGTCTGTTAACCGAAATTTGCTATGCAGCACATGACTGTATTTAGAACTAGCTAAGTCTGGAAACTGGCAGAACTGGGTTCCCTCCAGAAATATGGGCCCACATAGTATTTAAATTAAAAAAATTATCTTCCAGTGTCTTTTTTTTTTTCCTTATGACCTTCAGGACAATGTCTTCAAATGATATTTCACATTAAAATGAAGATTGCCAGTTTTTCTTGAAAAATAAGGGCCAGGCGCGGTGGCTCAAGCCTGTAATCCCAGCACTTTGGGAGGCCGAGGCGGGTGGATCATGAGGTCAAGAGATCGAGACCATCCTGGTCAACATGGTGAAACCCCGTCTATACTAAAAATACAAAAAAATTAGCTGGGCATGGTGGCGCGTGCCAGTAATCCCAGCTACTCAGGAGGCTGAGGCAGGAGAATTGTCTGAACCCAGGAGGCGGAGGCTGCAGTGAGCGGAGATCGCACCATTGCGTTCCAGCCTGGGTAATGAGAGCGAAACTCGGTCTCAAAAAAAAAAAAAAAAGAAAAATAAATATGTTTCACCATTGGACACATTTTTTTCACATTTTCATATTACTGAGATATAGTATGTTATAATTGACAGCATTTTTTCTTTCTTAATGTTACATAAAATAAAGGTGTTACTTACAATTAATGGAGTTTTTTAATTTGAAGAAGTATGATATTAGGGTAGCTCTTTTCCCCAAGTCCCACCTGCTTACAGTTGTCTGGAGCTAAGTAGAGGTTATCTTCTTTACACTGGTTCTGCCCTTACTTGGCCAGCTTTACCCATTAGTGATGTCCATGAGGACCTTTAGGCATTTTAGTTTTTGACTCCTATCTGTAGGGAAACCAGTTACCTTTTTACCAATTTATATTGCCCCAATAAACACTTAGGTGGGTCCAACCCTTTTTCTACAAATAGTGTTGTGAAAATACCTTTTTATGGACCCATGCAAAAGATTTCTCTTGGAAATACACCCAGGAGTGGGATTATACCATCATAGGGTCTATGTATACTTAATTTCCCTAGGCACTTTTCAGGCTGCTTTCCAGAATAGCTTGACCAGTATTTATTTCCTCCAGCAGTGCAGGAGAGCTCCCATTTCTTCTTGTTTGTTCATTTTGTTTTGTTCTGAGACAGAGTCTTGCTCTGTTGCCCAGGCTGGAGTGCAGTGGTGCAGTCTCTGCTCACTGCAGCCTCTGCCTCCAGAGCTCGAGCAATTCTTCTGCTTCAGACTCCCAAGTTGCTGGGATTACAGGCATGTGCCACCATACCTAGCTAAGTTTTGTATTTTCAGTAGAGACAGAGTTTCACCATGTTGGCCAGGCTGGTCTCAAACTCCTGACCTCAAGTGATCTGCCCATCTCAGCCTCCCAAAATACTGAGATTGCAGGCGAGCCACCACGCCTAGTCAAGAGTTCCCGTTTCTTTATGTGCTCACCAACTTTCTAACTTTTGCCAATCTGAGGATGTATTTTAGTGTTCCGTTGTTTTACTTTGCATTTTTCTGATTCTCAATGTTAAATTTGTTGTTTGTTTGGTTTTGTTTTTTTTGGGACAATATCTCACTCTGTCGCCTGGGCTGGAGTGCAGCGGCACAATCAGGGTTCCTCCACCTCCCGAGATCCTCCCACCTTAGCCCCTGGGAGTAGCTGGGACTACAGGCCTGTGCCATCAAGCCTGGCTAATTGTTTGTATTTTTAATAGAGAGAAGGTTTCACCATGTTGCCCACGCTGGTCTTGAATTCCTGGACTCAGGTGATGTGGCCACTTCAGCCTCCCAAAATGCTGGGATTACAAGCTTGAGCCACCATGCCCAGCCTTCTAGATATTCTGTTTGTTTGTTCGAGATGGAGTCTCACTCTGTTGCCCAGGCTGGAGTGCAGTGGCGTGATCTCGGCTCACTGCAACCTCCACCTGCCAGGTTCAAGTGATTCTCCTGCCTCAGCCTCCCAAGTAGCTGGGACTATAGGGGCATGCCACCATGCTCAGCTAATTTTTTGTATTTTTAGTAGGGACAGGGTTTCACCGTGTTAGCAGGGATGGTCTCGATCTCCTGACCCTGTGATCCACCCACCTCGGCCTCCCAAAGCGCTGGGATTACAGGTGTGAGCCACCATGCCCAGCCAAGCCTTCCTGATATTCTTATTACCCATCTCGGTTTCAGTTTCTATGAATTATCTGTTCATATTTTTGGCAACTTTTCCATTTTCCTTTTTGTTTTTGAATTTTAGGAGTTCCTTGTGTATTCTAAATGTTGGTCCTCATTGGTTTTGTACTGAAAATATCTTCTCCCAGCCAGGAGAAGAAAAATAAGTATATATTAATTATTATTAATAATAATTCATAGTGGTGATTAGAAGTGACCCTTGATGTGTTTGAGATTTTAAAGGGAATACCTGGCCGCTCATTTGTTTTCTATCTCTTATTTTCTGACAAATGTATCTGAATTTGTAAGTTTTCTTCTTAGTGTTACATTCCCCAAATTTTGACTTTTTTTCTTTTATTATTTTATGATTTTCTTTTTAATCCAAGGGTTATTTATTAGTTTATCTTTACTTTGTAGACATAATAGTATATATTTGTTAACAAAAGTCCTCTCAAAATGAAAATGCAGGGAAGAGACCTTACGTCATAGAACAGTTTATGTATGGCTAGATCCAGCCTTAAGTGTAGAAGGAAGGTGTTCTCTATTCCAGAGAACAAAGGGAAAACTTAAGTTTTATAGCAAAAGTTCCTGCCCATCTTCTCAATCAGGTCTGTTTATGTAAATGAAGGATTCAAACTCACTCAGTTCTGGTTGGTTGATACAGCTGGGTCTTGATTGGTTGACCCAAGTAAGCCAATTGGTTGATTCAGGTGAGCTCTGATTAGTTCCGATGAATGCTGGAAGTCCCGAAGTTGAACAGAGGTGTGTTTTTTTGGGGGAATTCAGAGTATGTGTGTGACCTCTAGTAAGCAAATGGCTGCTTGGCTCTAATTAATTCAATTTAATCTAATTTAATTTTTTCAGAGACAGGCTTGCCCTGTTGCCCAGGCTGGAATGTGGTGGTGCAATCATGCCTCACTGTAACCTCAAACTTTTGGGTTCAATTGATCATCCCACCTCAGCCTCCTAAGTAGTTAGACCTACAGGCATGCACCACCATGCCAGGCTAATTTTTTTATTTTGTTTTGTAGAGATGGAGTCTAGCTATGTTGCCTGGGCTGGTATTGAACTTCTGGCCTCAAGTGATCCTCCCACCTTGGCCTCCTAAAGTGCTGAGATTATAGGCATGAGACACTGTGCCTAGGTTAGGCCCTGTTTTAAATTTAGGCCCAGTTAACTACTCAGGATTCATCTTGAAGTATTGGTTCTTTCAGGTTCACATTTGTTCACATAGTTTAAAAACTTTTCTTTTGTTATTCTTTGGGGTTCTTTTTTTAAAAAGAGTACCAGCAATAATTCATTAGGGATATCTTCCTTTGAATACCTTTAGAGTTTTAAATATATTAAATTGAATCTAAGCTGCTATTAATTATAAGGTGCAACATTATTTTATGTTTTACTAAGAAAAAATTGGTTTGAATTGAACTATGACAAATACTTTATTATCATTTAAAATTTTTATTTTGTACTTATTGATAGAGTTTTTAAATGTATGTAGACATACAGATTTTTATCCTATCCTTTATCTTCATCCTTTGCAAACATAAAAAGGAATATATGATAGGAAATAAAGTGGTTAATATTTTTCTAAAATGTCACCACTGCCACCAGCCCACAACAATTATAAATTATTCCTGATTATAAAATGCATCCAAATTTCAATATTAAAATGTAAGAAAGATGTAGATCCTTAGAATCAATTAAATAATATATATTTTAATATCAAGTATTGAAAGCTACATATTTTTGTAAGCCAAGTTGGAGTGAAGTGTATGGATGTTACATAATGATTTTCTTATTTTTTCTCAGATACACTCAAATAAATCATTCTGATTTCAGGAAATTAAAACATCCTCTTTGTATATAAAGTCTCAAAGAAAGAAATCAATCCTTTTAATGGTAGAAACCAAGGCTAGTAGTTATTGCATGAAAAGTGAATCAAAAAATCACACCAATAAAGACCACTTTGGGGCTGGTGGCTCACGCCTGTAATCTCAGCACTTTGGGAAGCCAAGGCAGGCAGATCATGAGGTCAGGAGTTCTAGACCAGCCTGGCCAACATGGCGAAATCCCGGCTCTACTACAAATACAAAAAATTAGCCAGGTGTGGTGATGCGTGCCTGCAATTCCAGTTACTTGGAAGGCTGAGGCAGGAGAATCACTTGAACCTAGGAGGTGGAGATTGAGGTGATCAGAGATGGTATCATTGTACTTCAGCCTGTGCAACAAAGCAAGACTGTCGCAAAAAATAATTAAGTAAATAAAGACAACTTTGTTTTGTGTTTTTTTTCTTTTTTTTTTTTAAAGGCAAAAGCAACAACAATCAAAGAAGCCTTAGCGAGATGGGTGAGTACATGAGTTTTTCCTTTTTTTAGAAACCGTACAAGGAAAAATGTTGGATAGTTATTCAAATCCAATTATTTAATACAAATGATCCTTTTGGTATTGGAGCGCTTCAGCTATCTTGACTATGGAGGTGGATGCATGAACCTACACAGATGATAAAATTGTATAAGACTTAGTACACACATACTTACACACAGCCATACATGCGCATGAGTACAAGCAAATTTGGGAAAATATGAATAAAATCAGTGGATTGTATCAATAGCAGTACCCTAGTTATGTTATACTATAGTCATAAAATGTTATCCTTGGGGGAACTAGACAAACTTCAAATATAATAATAAAATTTTCAGTTAAAAAAATCTGACCACTGGAAAATTTAAATATGGAAAGGGTGATTTTATCTATCGCTATAAAATTGCTGGAATTTCTGGGTTAGTACATTTTCTTTTTCAACTTTATAATCACTAAACTACATGTCATTTTCATATGCTAGAGTCATATGAATTGTGGATTATCTAGGCTTTAGAGGGTGGTTTTAGCCTCCTAGAGGCTAAATCAATGTGGACAAATGTAGATCATGCATATACAATTGAAAAAAAACAATAAAAATACTAAAGCATATAGCAATACTAGAAAGGAAAATACATTGTAAAAAATGTGCATTATATGTAAATTATATTTTCAGTTTTCTATAACATGCTAATAAAGTTTGAACAGTTATAATTCAGCATATAGACAGAATTGTCATAGAGTACAGAGATGACTCCTGAATTTCTGTGTCCATAAACTTATTTGTCTATGTTATCAGTAGTTTTTTTGCATTGCTTCTCGGCCTTTTGGCTAAGATCAAGTGTAGTTTTTTTGTATAATAATGTACCTTTTGGTTTTGTAACTAGGCTTTGAATAAAAAGGCTTTCAGAAGCATTGGTGTCTAGGGAAAATAGACAAACTTCGACAAAATAATGAAATACTTGAATTCTTGTTTTAGTGCTTATACATTTCTCATTTACTTTAAATGTATTTTTATAATTTATTCCTGTTTGGTTAAATATATAATGAAAAATCTTAAGAAAAAAGGAGTATGGAGTAGACTTAGTACAAGATTTAATTTTCCTTGAATTGGATGTTGAGACTTTACTTACAGTAACTAGTGCTTTTTTGTTTTGGCTGGTAGTCTGTTTCTAGATTACATTATGGCCATACATTTTTTACTTTTTTTTTTTTTTTTTTTTTTTTAAGACAGTGTCTCGCTCTGTCACCCAGGCTGTAGTGCAGTGGCACAATCATAGTTCACTGCAGCCTTGGTGTCCTAGGCTCTAACACCTGAGTAGCTGGGACTACAGGTGTGCGTCACCACACCTGGCTAATTTCTTGTTGTTGTTGTTGTTGAGACAGAGTCTCATTATGTTGCCCAGGCTGGTCTTGAACTCCTGAGCTCAACTGATCCTCTTGTTTCAGCCTCCCATGGTGCTGGGATTACAGGCATGAGCCACTGTGCCTGGCCCATGCATTTTTGACTTTATTTGAAAACATCAATCTCACTTTTTCATTGATTCACCCAACATTTATTGAGGATCTACTAGATGTCACTTTCTCCTCCTCTAACCTACAAATAGATAACATAAAAATAAGCACTGAGTGGATGTGTTTTAGATTTTTACAACTGATTGTATATTTTCTATCATTATTATTATTACTTTGATACATTTTATTTTTCTTTTAATTTTATTAAAGTATAGATAGGGTTGCACTATATTGCCCAGACTGGTCTCAAACTCCTGAGCTCAAGTGATCCTCCTGCCTCAGCCTATCAAAGTGCCATTGTGCCCAGCCTATTTTCTATTATTGATATGTGGTGATGTAAGTTTTTGAAAGGAGTTTTGTGTCTCTTACACTGCAATAGGTTATAAAAAATACAGGAAAGCAAAGGAATGGTCCCTGAGCTTCTAGTTTTGTTAGTTTTGTTAATTAGTTTGTTTTTCTGGGGCCAGGCTTTCTGTCCCCCTAGGCTGGATTGCAGTGGAGCTCAGGTGATCCTCCCACCACAGCCTCAACCTCCCGAATAACTGGGACCACAGTCATGCACCACCACATCTGGCTGATTTTTAAATTATTTGTAGAAATGAGGCCTTGCTATGTTGCTCAGGCTGGTTTCCAACTCTTGTGCTCAAGCAACCTACCTCCCTTGGCCTCCTAAATTGCTGGTATTACAGGCAGGAGCCACTGTGCCTGTTTGTCTTTTTACCATTGAGTTGAGTTCCCTTGTCAGATGAATAGTTTGCAAATATTTTCTCCTATTCAAGAGATTTTTCTCTTCACTCTGTTGATTGTTTCCTCTGCTGTGTAAAAGCCTTTTATTTTTATTTTTATTTTTTGAGATGGAGTCTTACTCTGTTGCCCAGGCTGGAGTGCAATGGCATGATTTCGGCTCACTGCAACCTCCACCTCCTGGATTCAAGCAATTCTCCTGCTTCAGCCTCCCAAATAGCTGGGATTACAGGCATGTGCCACAATGCCTGGCTCATTTTTGGTATTTTTAGTAGAGATGGAGTTTCGCCATGTCGGCCAGGCTGGTCTTGAACTCCTAACCTCAAGTGATCCACCTGCCTTGGCCTCACAAAGTACTGGGACTACAGGCGTGACCCACCATGCTTGGCCAGAAGCTTTTTAGTTTTAGTTCCATTGTTTATTTTTATTTTCGTTGACTGTGCTTTAAGGTCTTAGCCATAAAATCTTTTCCTATACCAATGTCCTGAAGTGTTTTTCCTATATTTTTTTCTAGTGGCTTTGTAGTTTTGAGTCTTTAAGTCTTTAATTCATCATGGTTGATTTTTTGCATATGGTGAGAGATAGGGGTCCAGTTTCATTCTTCTGCATTTGGATATTTAATTTTTCCAGCACCATTTATTGAAGAGGGTATCCTTTTCCCAATGTGTGCTGTTGGCGCCTTTGTCAAAAATCAGTTGACTGTAAATACATGGACTTATTTCTGGATTCTCCATTCCATTCTATTGGTCTTTGTATCTGCTTTTATACCAATATTGTGCTGTTTGGGTTGTGTTCACCTTATAATATATTTTGAAATCAGGTATTTTATTTATTTTTCTTCATTAACTCTTTATTACAAGTCACGCGCTTATAGAAGTATATGTGGACTTACGTGAAAAAAATCAAATGTATCCAAGAATAAAAAACACAGCACATAAAGTAGTATATGCATTCCAGTGTTCGTGCCAGAGATAGCGGGCGCCCAAGTAAAAGCTCTTCTAAAACGACCTGGCTGGGGCAGGCCGGTGCAAACGGTTCCAGGCCTCAGGCACAGTGTGGGGGCCGCCTGCCTCCTCTGCGGCCTGGTGGGCGGGGACAGCACCAGCTCCTGGGGCCTCCGGGCCAGCGGCGGACCCCAGGCCGGCCCGAGCCTGGCGCCGGGCAGAACCCTTCAGGCAGGGCCATATCTGACCCTCCGGGGACAACAATGACGACATTCCCCAGAAACATGGTCTTCAGGGCTGGCCACAGGGTACCCTCAGAAGCCCTCGGCTTAGTCGGCCTTTTTCAGGAAGATGTCACTCAGAATCACCCATACAGGGGAGTCTGTCTGGATGGAGAGGCGCAGAGCTTCCAGAGGGCCGAAGGCTGGGTCCACCTCTCCCTCTGCCACTCCCTTGTAGAAGAAGCCAATCTGGAGGTAGCCATCGGGGCTCCGAGGGTACCGGAGGGTGGCCGCACGGCCCTCCTGCAAGGCCTCCTTGTCCGACTGAGGGTTATCAAAGGGCAGCACCTCCACAGATGTGGAGACATCTCATGAGATGTCTTTGCATTTGTTTGTGTCCTTTTCAAATTTTAAATGCCACAAAAATAAAAGTTTTTTTAAATTTCCTTTTCACTATAATTTGGTAGGGATCTAAGTTATCTGATTCAGCCACATATAAATCTGATTATCAGGGTTAGTAGGTAAGTGTTTTCAATAAGTTAATGGTAAAGAATTATTAAACAGTTTGTTAAATTCTAACAATTGTTTCAAAATAAACAGAAAAATCTTGGGAAATGCTGACCTCTTTTGGTTCCACATTATAATCATGGATTATTTCTTCCAAATGTATTTTTCTCATAGGAAGAGAAAACTGGCCAGAGGCCATCTGAAGCCAAAGAGATAAAACTTTATGCCCAGATTCCCCCCATAGAGAAGATGGATGCCTCCTTGTCCACGCTTGCTAGTTGCGAGTAAGTTCTCTTTTCATCCTTCCAGTATTGCTACTAGGTTTCCCTTTCTTTTCTTAAACACACAAAATAGGAAAATATGTTTGTTTTCTGTGGTCTTCATTTATTTTTTGTTTGCTTACTGTAATTTTCCCTTCAGCAAGGCCAAACATGAAAAATTACTGGTTTACAGGATTATTAATAGAAAAATATTGAACGGTACCATATTTTTAGTACGGTTGTTATAATGTGTTTCAAAATATAAATCAAGTATTTTGGGGAGAAGCTAAATAACACAACAAACCATATATATAGAGAAAGCAAATATTTTCTCCCATTCAACAGGTTTTCTCTTCTTCACTCTGTTGATTTTTTCCTCTGCTGTGTAGAAGCATATGTATTTATTTATTATTATTTTTTAAAATAGAGATGGAGTTTCACCATCTTAGCCAGGCTGGTCTTGAACTTCTGAGCTTGTCATCCACCCACCTTGGCCTCCCAAAGTGCTGGGATTACAGGTGTGAGCCACCACGCCCAGCCTCATATTTTTTTAAATACAGAATACTTCATGAATGTATATGTTAGCCTTGCGCAGGGGCCATGCTAATCTTCTGTTGTTCCAATTTTAGTACAAGTGCTGCTGAAGTGAGCACCACAATAAACTATGACTCTGTTATGAAATTTACTACTTTCTCTTGTAAAATTATCAACCAAAGTCAGAACTATATTTACTTACTACATGCCTAAATGATACCCCTTAAAAAAAAAAATCGTTAAAATTGTAAAAAACTTATTGTAAAACATTGGAAAATATAAACAGCACAAAGAAAAGGAATTAACATTAACCCAATTCACAACACCTTGTGAGAACCAGTGCTAGCATTTTTGTAGAGACTTCTAACTTTTTAAAAAAAATTCTAACTGGGATCAAATTATCCTTTTTTTTTTTTTTTTTTTTTTGAGACATTCTTTGTCACCCAGACTGGAGTGCAATGACGTGATCTTGGCTCATTGGAACCTCTGCCCCCCACGTTCAAGCAATTCTTCTGCCTCAGCCTCCCAAGTAGCTGGGACTATAGGCACTCACCACCATACCCAGCTAATTTTTTGTATTTTTTTTTTTTTAATTTTTTTTTTTTTTTTTAATTTCTCTTTTTATTCTTATATTTTTTTCCCTTTTTTTTTTTGAGACGGAGTTTCACTCTTGTTTACCCAGGCTGGAGTGCAATGGCGCGATCTCGGCTCACCACAACCTCCGCCTCCTGGGTTCAGGCAATTCTCCTGCCTCAGTCAGCCAATTTTTTGTATTTTTAGTAGAGATGGGGTTTCACCATGTTGGGCAGGCTGGTCTCAAACTCTTGACCTCAAGTGATCCACCCACCTTGGCCTCCCAAAGTGCTGGGACTACAGGCATGAGCCACTGTGCCTGGCCTACTTATTTTGTAATATATCCTGTGACTTTGTCAGATCTATAGTAATTTCTTTTAATTTATTTTCTCAAGACATGATTTAGCAGGATTCTGTGGCTAATTTGAGGCAATTATATCATGTTGCCTTGTAACCATGTTTTTAGGCTATAAGTTTCTCTTGTCAGGGCTATAGTATACCATAGAATCACTGGGGTTTTTTTTTTGTTTTTTTTTTTTTTTCTGATTTCTTCACCCTGTGTTTGTCTAAGTGTAATCCTTGATTATCTGCACTTTATGCAGGAGATCAGCCCCATCCCAAATTTATAGAAACAGATTATTTACTGATGAGACCTAAGAATCTGAATTTACAGTAAGTAACTTGGGTAATTCTAAGACACATATTTGTGAACCCACCATTAGACTGATATCCATCTGTGGGATCAAAGGGGAGAGCAAACATTTAGCTTTTGTATGCAGCTTGTTCTTTGTGATGAGAACACAGTGTGTCATAAACCAATCTCAAAGGCAAACTAACTTGAGAAGGTTTTGTACTTCATACCAAAGTGCCTTGTAAATCACCTGGAGTCAACCTGTTCATATTTTGCTGATAATCTCTTTGCACTGGCTCCCTCAACAAGAATTAAAGAATTATTTCCCAACCATATTCCTAGATTTTAAGGCACTCCATTTTTCACTAGGAGTTCTCAGGAGTAGGGGATGACTACAAAGTATACAGATTTGACCAGTCTTTACATGATATGGTAATTACTTTTTTTTTTTTTTTTGAGATAGGGTTTTGCTCTTATTGCCCAGGCTGGAGTGCAATGGCGCGATCTCGGCTCACAGCAACCTCTGCCTCCAAGGTTCAAGCAATTCTTCTGTCTCAGCTTTCTGAGTAGCTGGGATTACAGGCATGTGCCACTAAGCCTGGCTAATTTTATGTTTTTGGTAGAGATGAGGTTTCACCATGTTGGCCAGGCTGGTCTCAAACTCCTGACCTCAGGTTATCTACCTGCCTCTGCCTCCCAAAGTGCTGGAATGAGCCACTGTGCCCAACCTCTTTTGCTGTTTTAAATAGAATAATAATAATAATAATAATAATAAAAGAATGATTCCTTAAAGTCAAATCATGAAGGGTAAGATGCATGATCTGGAATCAAACTTAACCTGGGTTTTAATTTTGGTCCTGCCACTTTTTGAGTATGTAATATTAAGAAAATGTTTTTGTGCCTCAATTTCATTGGTAAAATGTGGATAATAATAATACTTACCCAAAAGATCATTATGATGATTAAAATAGTTAATACAAGTAAAGTGTTTGGAAGAATACTGGATACACATTAAGTGTTAAACAAAATTAGCTTTTATTTCTGGGCATAGTGGCTTATACCTGTAATCCCAGTGACTTGGAAGTCTTAAGCAGATGGATCTTTTGAGCCCAGAACTTTGAGGCTGCAGTGAGCTATGATTGTGCCACTGCACTCCGGCCTGGGCAACAGAGTGAGACCCTGTCCTCTTAAAACACACACACACACACACACACACACACTTTTATTATGTATATATGTAGGTTTTGTTTGTTTGTGTTTTGGTAGGTTTTTGTTCTTTTCTGAGATGGGATCTTGCTCTTTTGCCTAGGGTGGACTCCAGCTCCTGGGCAAAAGTAATTCTCATGCTTCAGACTATTGAGTAGCTGGGACTGCAGGTGCACACCACTGCTCCTAGCTTTATTTTTTGCATGAAACTTACTAAGATATTTAAAGTTTTATCAAGAAAAGAAGACTGAGGATGTGTAATTCTGTTCCCTTTAAAAAGTTTGTTTTTATATAATTAAAATAACATATAGAAAAAGTCTGGGAAGATACATATGAAGACTATTAAAAGTCAGTATCAGCTGGGTGCAGTGGCTCACGCATGTAATCCCAGCACTTTGGGAGGCTGAGGCAGGCGGATCACAAGGTCAGGAGTGTGAGACCAGATTGGCCAACATGGTGAAACCCTGCTCTACTAAAAATACAAGAAAATTAGCCAGGCATGGTGGTACACATGTGTGGTCCCAGATACTTGCAGGCTAAGGTAGGAGGATCACTTGAACCTAGGTAGGAGGCACATGTTGCAGTGAGCTGAGATTGCGCCACTGTACTCCAGCCTGGGTGGCAGAGTAAGACCCTGTTTCAAAAAGAAAAAAGGTTATATATTAATTTTTTTCAATATAAATTTTGGAATGATTGAACACATGAAAATAATATCTATCTCCACAAATACATATAAATAGTTTTGTGGAGTTTTTTTTTTTTTTGAACACAAAGGATCATATAAAATATATTGTTCTGGGCTGGGCGCCGTGGCTCACGCCTGTAATCCCAGCACTTTGGGAGGCCGAGGCGGGTGGATCACGAGGTTAAGAGATCGAGACCATCCTGGCCAACATGGTGAAACCCCATCTCTACTAAAAATACAAAAAATTATCTGGGCATGGTGGCGCGTGCCTGTAATCCCAGCTACTCAGGAGGCTGAGGCAGGAGAATTGCCTGAACCCAGGAGGCAGAGGTTGCAGTGAGCCGAGATCGCGCCATTGCACCCCAGCCTGGGTAACAAGAGCGAAACTCCAACTCAAAAATAAAATAAAATACATTGTTCTAGGCTGGGCACAGTGGCTCACACCTATAATCTCAGCACTTTGGGAGGCCGAGGCAGGCAAATCACCTGAGGTCAGGAGTTCAAGACCAGCCTGGCCAAGACAGCAAAACCCCGTCTCTACTAAAAATACAAAAATAAGCACGGCATGGTGGCGCTACTTGGTAATCTCTGCTACTTGGGTGGTTAAGTCATGAGAATTGCTTGAACTCAGGAGGTGGAGGTCGCAGTGAGCTGAGATCGTGCCAGTGCACTCCAGCCTAGGTCATAGAGTGAGACTTTATCTCAAAAAAAAAAAAAAAAAAAGAATTGTTCTGCTAAATGGTTTTTAAACTATGTATCATAGAAATCTTCCCAAGTCAAGATCTATAGCCCAATCTCCTTTGTTTTAGTGGCAGCTTAGTATTTCACTATCTGTTCCTCAGTTAACAGGTGTTTGTAGATTTTTTTTTTTTTTTTTTTTGAGACAGAGTCTCCCTGTGTCACTTAGGCTGGACTGCAGTAGTGCGATCTCGGCTCACTGCAACCTCCACCTCCTAGGTTCAAGCAATTCTCCTGCCTCAGCCTCCAGAGTAGCTGGAATTACAGGCACATGACGCCATGCCCAGCTAATTTTTTTTTTATTTTAGTAGAGACGGGGTTTCACCGTGTTGCCCAGGCTGGGCTCAAACTCCTGATCTTAGGCAATCCGCTGCCTAAGCCTCCCAAAGTGCTAGGATTACAGGTGTGAGCCACCTCGCCCGGAGATTTTTTTCAATTTTTCTGCTATTCCAGTAACACATATATCTTTTGACATTTATATTAATATTTCAGTAAGATGTATTTCTAGAAGTGGAAAACTGGGTCAAGAAATGTTATGCATTAAAAAATTTGATAATACCAGGGTAAGATGTGGTGGCTCACACCTCTAATCCCAGCACTTTGGGAGGCCCAGGCAAGTGGATTACTTAAGGTCAGGAGTTCAAGAACAGCCTGGCCAACATGATGAAACCATGTCTCCACTAAAAATACAAAAGTTAGCCATGCATGATAGCAGGTGCCTGTAATCCCATCTACTTGGTTGGCTGAGGCAGGAGAATTGCTTGAACCAGGGAGGTGGAAGTTGCAGTGAGCTGAAACGGTGCTACTGCATTCCAGCCTGGATTACACAGGGAGACTCCATCTCAAGAAGAAAAAAATCGCTAATACCAAATTGCCCTCAAGAGGACTTTTTTCAAATTTTTAATAAGTATTTATTAACTTACATAATTAGAGAAAAACAACGATTTCAAAATGAAGTAATAACTGCTATGGTTTTTTTTTTTAAACGGAGTCTCACTCTGTCCCCCAGGCTAGAGTGCAGTGGCATGATCTCGGCTCACTGCAAACTCCTCCACCCAGGTTCAAGTGATTCTTCTGCCTCAGCCTCCCAAGTAGCTGGGATTACAGGTGACTACGCCTGGCTAATTTTTTTTTTTTTTTTTTGGTAGAGACGGGGTTTCACCATGTTGGCCAGCCAGGCTGGTCTCAAACTCCTGACCTCAGGCGATCTGCCTGCTTGGCCTCCCAAAGTGCTGGGATTACAGGCATGAGCCACTGTGTCTGGCCAATAAATGCTATGATTGAGTGGGAAAAAATATGACTTAAATATTATCTTTCATGGGCACTATTGTTAAGGAATAATTTCTGATTTACCACTTAAGTTTTTCACATTAATTTAAATTTTTTCTTTGTTCTTTTAAAGGAAGCTTTCACTGTCTACAAACTGCATTGAAAAAATTGCCAACCTGAATGGCTTAAGTAAGTGATTCACAGTAACAGATGGTTCATGGATTTCCTAGTTATTGTAATAAACATTCCAGAGACAATATGTAATTCCAGAAGCTGGCACCTGTTTTAGCCATACTTGTTGTCAGACAATAGAATACATAAACTATGCCTTTTTTTTTTTTTTTTTGAGATCAAGTTTCGTGCTTGTTACCCAGGCTGGAGTGCAATGGCGTGGTCTCGGCTCACCGCAACCTCCGCCTCCTGGGTTCAAGCAATTCTCTTGCCTCAGCCTCCCAAGTAGCTGGGACTACAGGCACGATCCACCATGCCCAGCTAATTTTTGTATTTTTAGTAAAGATGGGGTTTCACCTTGTTGACCAGGATGGTCTTGATCTCTTGATCTCATGATCCACCCGCCTCGGCCTCCCAAAGTGCTGGGATTATAGGCGTGAGCCACCGCGCCAGGCCAACTATGTCTTAAGTTTGATTATCCAAAGAAAATTAGAGATAGCATGAGCTCTGAACATTTTAAAAACATTTAAAAGCTTTTATACAGTTAGAGTTGAGACATCTTAAATAGAATATCAGATTTTTAATTATATATTTCTTTGTTCAGATTTGTTTTGTCTGTATTTCAAACTTGTTATATTTAAATTCCTTGTCATAAAATTCCTTGTCATCTCTATTTTTTTTTTCCTGTGCTCCTTATTCTTGTTAATGACATTACACCTTCCCAGTTGCCAAGGCCTCTGACTCTTTATTAGTTTCCTATGGCTGCTGTAACTCGATGGCTTAAAACGATAGATATTTGTTCTCTTATGGTTCTGGAGACCAGAAGTCTGAAATCAGTTTCATCTGGCGAAAATCAAGCCTCCAGAGGGAGGAGAATCTTTTTCTAGCCTTTTTCAGCTTCTGGTGGCTGCTGCATTCCTTGGCTTGTGACTTATCACTCCAATCTCTGCCTGTAGTCACATTGGCTTCTCCTTCTGTGTCAAATCTCTGCCTGCCTCCCTCTTATGAGGATACATGTGATTGCATTAGGGCACACCCTGATCTTGAGGATAATTTCCCCATCTCTCAGGATCCTTAATCACATCTGCAAAGTACTTTTTTATACCATATAAGGTAACATTTACAGGTTCCAGGGATTAGAATGTAGGTATCTTTTGAGGAGCCATTGTTTAGCTTACTACTATGGTCTCTCTTCAAGCCCTACGTGCAAGTTCATCACTAAATCCTGTTAACTCGACTCTTTGAAGGAGCTCTCAAAGAAAGTGTTGCTTTTCCATTTCAAGGAGTTACAACTTTCATTTAGACCCTCATCATCTTCCCCTTAGGTCATTGTTCTTCAAACATTTGACCACTTTCCATAGTAAGAAATACATCTGAATTTATTATACATCCATATGAATATGCATATCAAATATGTACATACACATACAAACTTAAAGTTTGTAAGACAGTATTAAACCTTATATAGCAAGGTTCCAGTATTTTTTTTTCATTTTGTTGCCCAGGCTGGTATTCAGTGGTACAATCTCAGCTCACTGCAACTTCTGCCTCCTGGGTTCAAGTAATTCTGCAGCCTCAGCCTCCTGAGTAGCTGGGATTACAGGTGTCCACTGCCACGCCTGGCTAATTTTTGTGTTGTTTGTTTGTTTGTTTGAGATGGAGTTTCGCTCTTGTTACCCAGGCTGGAGTGCAATGGCTCGATCTCGGTTCACCGCAACCTCCACCTCCTGGGTTCAAGCAATTCTCCTGCCTCAGCCTCCCGAGTAGCTGGGACTACAGGTGCGCGCCACCACGCCCAGCTAATTTTTGTATTTTTAGTAGAGAGAGGATTTTACCATGTTGACCAGGATGGTCTCTATCTCTTGACCTTGTGATCCACCCGCCTCGCCTCCCAAGGTTAATTTTTGTGTTTTTAGTGGAGACAGGATTTCATCATGTTGACCAGGCTGGTCTTGAACTTCTGACCTCAAGTGATCCGCCCACCTCAGCCTCCCAAAGTGCTGGGATTACAGGTGTGAGGCACCATGCCTGGCCAGTTCCATTATGTATTTTTAAATTTTTATTTCTGCTTTTTTTTTTTAATGCTGATCACAACACACTAAATTGATTTCACAACCTATTAATTTAGGCTCATTACCCATAGTCTGAAAAACACTGTCTCTTACAACCTTTGTGATAGTAAAACAGGTCAGGGTCACTGGTCTCATTATCTAAGGTGTTACCCGAGGTTCATTGTCTCATGACTGAGAAAATTAAGGTATGTAGCTGCAAAGGGTGAGGTTGCAGTGAAAGTTTAATGAGTGAAAAAAGAAAGCTCTCTGTAGCAGAGAGGGAAGCCTGAGTTGCATTTTTTTAAAGTTGAATTCAAAAGCTTTTATAAGATATTTCTCTCACTGCTGTAGCTGTTTGAGTAACTCCTCTTATCTGAAAAGCTGTCTGCACAACTCCCCTTTATCTATGTAGTTGTTGGTATATCTCTAGGCAAGGATAAAGCACTGCTTCTCTTGTTTGTATAATTTAGGTAAGTAAATGGGTTTATTTTAAGTAAGTCCCCCTCCTCCCTGTACAAGTTCCCAGGGAGCCTACGAAAGAAACTTTTTCCTGGGAGCCTGCCAATTTCACAAAGAACAATCTGTGCTGAACCCTACATACTTATCCATGCAGTTGCAGCCTGAGTTTTCCCCAGGGTGCTCTATTTTTGCCTGTAGCTGTGATTTTTCAGATGGGCTGCTTTTCCAAGGACCAGCCCTAACTGTTTACCTAACAGATCCCTCAGTAGCCTCCTAACTGATCTCCTTTTCTCCTGTCTTTCTGCCCTTCAGGTGGCCTTCATCACTGATAACAGAGTTTTCTTTCTAAAAATATTATTTGAATATCATCATATCAGAGACCTTTTAATGGTACCTCTTTGCCTAGAAAACACCAAATGCCTTAATGTTGCATTCAAAGTCATCTAAAAACTTGTACTATCCAATTCACACCCAAATATACTATTTTTAAAAATGACTTTGTAACATTTATTAATGCATTACTTTTCACTGAGAACAGCTTCTTCCTGTAACAGGAAAATCCTGTAAGAAATTAAGATTTAAGAATGCAGCCAGACACCGTGGCTCACACCTATAATCCCAGCACTTTGGGAGGCTGAGTCAGGTGGATCACTTAAACTCAGGAGTTCAGGACCAGCCTGGGCAACAAAGTGAGACCCCTGTCTCTGCTAAAATTTTTAAAAATTGTCTGGGCATGGTGATGTGTACCTGTAGTCCAAGCTACTTGGGAAGAGGATTGCTTGAGCCCAGGAGAGTGAGTCTGCAGTGAGCTATAATGGTGCCACTGCACTGCAGCCTGTGCAACAGAGCAAGACCTTGTTCTCAAGAAAAAAAGGTTATGAATGCCACATTTGAATGTCACTCCCTCCTTAAAGACTTCCCTCAACTTCATCATAAAAATTAATTACTCTTTTGGGAATGTTCATAACAGTCTACCTTGGATTATAATAATAATTACCTATCTCATATAATTATTGTGAAGATTGAGTTAGTATATATAGAGTACACAGAATTGTGCCTGGTGCATAGAAAATGCTCAATAAATATTAACCATTATTATAGTTAGTTGGGAAGATGTTCTGCTCTTAAGATAGTGAATTATTTGAGAAAAAGCATCATCTTATTAATCTTTTAATCTTCTATCCCAGTACCCCTCACCCCTTGTATCTTACTCCAGAAATAGCCTATAGATAGTAGAAATAGATATAACCTTTAAAAAATACAGATAGGTATTTTATTTTGTATTTTTTTAGGTGTTTTATTTTTAAACCAAATCACAGTCTAATTATTTAAAAGATTAAAAGCAAATTATTTTTTTAAATACCAAATTTATTTTATTTCACTTCTAATTCTTCATAGAGTGAGGTGGACAATACATAAATATATGTTCTTATTTTCTAGTGTGAGTTCTTATAAGAGATTTGAAATATGTATGTTCCCAAACTTAAAGTATTCTCTACTGCTATTTTATCCTGTAATATTTTTATTTAGCCAGCAATTTAAGATCATGTGTTCCAGATAGCTAATCATTTTTTAATTTAATAGTGACATGTTATGAAATTATACCTGTAGTGTTTGCCTTAGATGATAGGTCAATGTTATTTTCCACTTGATTACCCATTTTTGTTAACACAACCTTTCCTACTCATTGTATAAGGATATCTATTATATAAAACTTATTAAAGCTTTATTATACTAGATGTACAATTGTGTAATATGATTCTAGTAAACAAAAAAATGTTTTCTTTTCACTACAGAAAACTTGAGGATATTATCATTAGGAAGAAACAACATAAAGAACTTAAATGGACTGGTAGGTTCTCATTTATCATTATTTTATTTATTTAATTTGCACATTTCCATGAATAATTTCTTGGATAAATTCCTTGAAATGGAATTACTAACTAGGTCAAAAGGTATGAGTTTCTTTTAAGGCTTTTGTGACATAGTCTCAAGTTGCCCTTCAAAAAGTTTGTAACAACCTATAATGTGTGAGGTTTCCCAAATTCCCATACCAGCCTTGGGCATTTAAAATTTTTTTGACATGTCTTATTATATTTATTGGCTATTTGAATTTCCTTCCATAGAAGGTGAGGTGGAACAATTACATAAAACTAGTCAATTTCAGGAAAGATGAAGTGAATTTTGTTTGCTTAGAGACAGGGTCTCACTCTGTCACCCAGGCTGGAGTGCAGTGGCATGATTATAGCTTTATTGTGATCTTGAACTCCTGGGCTCCAGCAATCCTTGCTCCTCAGCTTCCCAAGAAGCTGGGACTATAGGTGAATAGATGAGATTACAGGTGTGCACCACCTTGCCCAGCTAATTTTTAAAACATTTTTTTTGTAAAGATAAATTCTCACTGTGTTGCCCAGGCTGGTCTTGAACTCCTGGCTTCAAGTGATCCTCCTGCCTCATCCTCCCAAAGTGCTGGGATTACAGGCATGAGCCATTGTGAGGGCCTGACCATTTCAGTTTTGTTAATTAGCATCCACAATACTGCTTGATACATATAGTAGATACTCTGTTTTTTGAGTGACTCAATATGTTTTATTACAATTACACAACTATTACTTAAGTTAAAATTTTAATTCTAGGCCAGTTTTGGTGGCACATACCTGTAATCCCAGCTACTAGGGAGGTTGATGCACAAGAATCACTTGAACCTGGGAGGTCAAGGTTGCAGTAAGTCGAGATCATGCCCACTGTACTCCAGCCTGGGTGACAGAGCAAGACTCTGTCTCAAAAAAAATCCCAAAGACACACACAAAAAAATTTTTTTAATTCTAAAAATTACATGTTTATTGCAAAAACAAATCAAGCAATTTATAAACATATGAAATATGCTATGAAAATCTTTTGTCTTTCTACCTTCTTCTCCCTGCCAGCTCCATGAAGTAACAAAAATTTTATTAGTTTCTAGACTTTAAAATCTTTTCTGTGCATATACAAATAAATACCTGTGTGTGTGTGTGTGTGTGTGCCATATTGTTTGATAGTGTACAAGGCATTTTTCCCTATAATTTAGCTTTTTCATTCAATAATATATATCAATAATATCCTTCAATGTCAATACATGCAGATTTAATACTTCAAAAATAGCTGTATAGTTTTCCACAGTATCAGTATACAATAATGTATTTAACTATTCCTATACTTCTGACATTTAGATTATTTCCGGGTTTTTTTCCTGGGTGAGGAGTGTGAGTGCTCTTTCTCTTTTGCTCTCTCAATTTCTTCCTTTTTCTTTTCTTGCTATTACAAATCATGCTGCAGTGAACATCTTTGTCCCTCAGAAGTTATTTTTGTGTTTACATATGATGGGATAGATTTTTAAAAGTCGAAAAGTTGAGGATATTTTTATGCATTTAAATTTTTGATAGATACCTCAAATTGTTCCCACAATGCTAATGCTAGTTTCTATTTCCATCACTGGTGCATGGATGAGGATTATCCCCTCCACCCTCAACATCATTGAGTAGTATTCATATTTTTAACATTTTCCAATACCATAGGCAAAATGGAGTCTGGTGCTATTGTTGACTTTTTTTTTTTTTTTTTTGAGACAATTCTTTCTATGTTGCCCAGGCAGCACTCAAACTCCTGGGCTTAAGTGACCCTCCTGCCTCAAGTCTCCTGAGTAGCTGGGACTATGGGTCACTATTCGTGGCAGGTACTGTGTTACTTTAATTTCCATTGTCTAGTCAGTTGTGACTTTGAACGTCTTTTCTTTATATTTTTATGTAATATTTAATATAATTAAAAAAAAATTTTTTTTTTTGAGATGGAGTTTCGCGCTTGTTACCCAGGCTGGAGTGCAATGGCGCGATCTCGGCTCACCGCAACCTCTGCCTCCTGGGTTCAGGCAATTCTCCTGCCTCAGCCTCCTGAGTAGCTGGGATTACAGGCACGCGCCACCATGCCCAGCTAATTTTTTGTGTATTTTTTAGTAGAGACGGGGTTTCACCATGTTGACCAGGATGGTCTCGATCTCCTGACCTCGTGATCCACCCGCCTCGGCCTCCCAAAGTGCTGGGATTACAGGCTTGAGCCACCGTGCCTGGCCTATAATTTTATATTAAATTTTATAATGTAATATAATTAATATATATATTTATACGTATTTTTTTGTGAGACAGCAGTCTCACTTTGTCACCCAGGCTGGAGTGCAGTAGCATCTCAGCTCACTGCAACCTCCTTGATCTCCTGGGCTTAAGTGATCTTCCTGCCTCAGCCTCCCAAGTACCTGAGACTAGAGGCATATACCACCATACCTAGCTTTTTTTTTTTTTTTGGTAGAGACATGGTTTTACCATGTTGCCCAGGCTGGTCTTGAACTCCTGAGCTCAAGCAGTCTGTTCATGTTGGCCTCCCAAAGTGCTTAGGACTAAAGGCATGAGCCATTGCGCCTGGCTGAACGTCTTTTTATATTCTAATCATTGAGGCTTCATCTTTTGGAAATTGACCAAACACATTTTTAAGCTATTTTTCTACTAGATTTATCTTTTTTCTTACTGAATGGTAGGTACTCTTCAATATTCCTAATATCCATTATTGAAAATGTTATTATATTATTGTTGACTACACAGCAGGCTCTTTACATGCATTATCTCACTTCCAGCTCACAAGTAGATAATGTTATCCTATTTTAAGGTAAAGAAACGAGGCTCAGTTATGTAAAGTATTCAAGTATAGTGAGCAGGTATTCCTTTTTTTTTTTTTTGGCAGTGCTACCCCATAGGCAGTGTGCCTGACGTAACAGTTATGAACAGGCATTCTTAAACTCTGTTGCTGAGACAGGCAGTTTTTCAATAACTATCACAATATTCAATATACATTTACCTTGTCCCAACTATTCTATATTTAGGAGTTTTTCATACATGGACAAAAATGGTGGAGCAAGTATTTCACTGTAACCCAGCTTGTACAAAAGACTGCAACAATCTTAATTTTCTGTCAGCAGTGGGCTAGCTAAATACATTAATAAATACTTTGCATTGAGGAAAAACAATGAAGTGGAACTTCTGTCTGTGTGTTGAGATGGAATAATTTGCAAGATGTATTAGCTATAGAAAAAGCAAAGTGAATATTTATCTGTACATATATGCATAGAATATTTTTGGTGATGGCTGTTACTTCTGGGAAAGGGAGCTAGGAGTACAAAGTGAGAAAGACTTTTCTTTCTTGTTTTTTTTGGGGGGGGGAGGAAGGCAGGAAGGAAGGGAATAAGGACGGTAGGGAGGAAGGAAGGGATGAAGGAAGGAAGGAAGGGAGGAAGCGGGGAGGGAGGGAGCGAGGGAGGGAGGGAAGGGAAGAAAGGAAATCAAGCAATCAAAGAGACATTGCCGACCTGGATCTAGAGGTTCACAAGTTGATTTCTTTTTTTTTGAGAGAAGGAAAGAAAAAAAAAATAAAATAAGTAAAGGAGAGGAAGAAAGAGGAAGAGAAAGAGGGAGAGTAAATGGAAATATTGCTTTATTCTGAAAAAAATTGGGTATTAATAATGGCCAATCAATGTTTCATTTAAACTAATGGGTAGGTGTGATGTGGTATTGACAAGAATGTATATTTTGTGTATTTGAAGTGGAGAGCTCTATAAATATTTATTAAGTTTACTTGTTCTGGATCTGAGTTCGAGTCCTTGATATCCTTATTAATTTTTTGTCTCATTGAATCTAAGTCTCCTATCTGGGTGTTAGGATCGTTAGCTCTTGTTGTTGCATTGATCCTTTTACCACTATATCTTTGTTGCTTTAAAATCTATTTTATCCGATACAAGAAATGCAACTCCTGCTTTTTATTTATTTATTATTTAATTTTGCTCTCCATTTGGTTGGCAAATCTTTCTCCATCCCTTTGTTTTGAGTCTTTGTGTATCCTTGCATGTGAAACAGGTCTGGATGTAACATGCCGTTGGGTTTTGGCTGTGTCTTTTGATTGGGAATTCAGTCAATTTAAATTTAGGGTTACTGCCATTTGATGTTGACTGGCTGTTTTATCCATTTGTTGGTGTAAATTCTTCTTTATGTTGGTGCTCTTTACTTTTTGGTGTATTTTTAGAAAGGCTAATACTGGTTGTTTCTTTCTGTGTGTAATGCTTCTTTCAGAAGCTCTTGTAAAGCAGGCCTGGTGGTAATAAAATCTCTGAGTTCTTGCTTGTTCATAAAAGATTTTATTTTTCCTTCAGTTGTGAAGTTTAGTTTGGCTGGATATGAAATTCTGGGCTGAAGGTTCTGTTCTTTAAGGATGTTGAATATTGGCCAGACTTTTCTTTTTATACTTGTTTGTACTGATTGATTTCTAAAAATCTTGTGTCTATTATTAATACTATTTCTGTTAAAATACTGATTATTTTTCCCTTAAAAAGTACAAACAAAAGAAATACACTCATGTTTGTAGCAGCATTATTTATAATAGCCAAAAGGTGGAAAGAGCCTAAGTGTTCACTGACAGATAATTGGAGAAACAAACAAAAAAGCTAATGTAGGAGAGGAGAGAGCAGAAGGAAAGTGGGAGGGGCAGAGAAGAGGAAGAAGCACAGGACTTAAGTCACATTAGTCAGACCTTGGCAATCTGATTGCAGGTTCTATATTGAAATTTAATGCAGTTTTCAAAATTACTGATATATTTTCTTCATTTGTCCCATGTCTTTTTACCTTATTCATGGTTTAAAAATTTTTGTTAGTCAAATCTTTGTGGTTTCAGTGTTTTGTATTTTACCGTATAGACGGTCCTAACTACTAGATTGTAAAAATAGTGTTATCTTTTCTTTTTTAATTAAACTTTTTAAGTCTATACTTTTAAACCATGTGGAGTTTATTTTTACATGTGTCACGAGGCAGGTATCATGTCTTTTTTTCTTCTTAATTGGTTAGCCATTAATTGAAAAGTCTCCTTTTCCTGCTGTTTGGAAATGCCACCTGCTAAACTCCTGGATATGCATGGGTAGGTTCCTGGATGATGGTCACTTTCTTTCTGTTTGCTGTTCTTTCTATAAATTTCAGCTTCAATATCATGCTGCTTTAATTTTCTTTAACTTTAGAATGCGTTTTTATATCTATTAAAACAAGTCCTCTCTCTTTTTTCAAAATATTTATGAGCATACTCTTCAGAGAAACTTGAGAATCATTTTATCAAGTTATCTTAATACATCTGGTAAATTATTCCATTTCAGCACACACAAGTAAGTTCTATCTTGTTGTTTTCCTCAATGCATAGTATTAATATATTTAGCTACTCCACTGCTGATAGACACTTAGTTTGTTGCAAACTTTGTACGAGTTGTGTTGCTCTCCCATCTTTTCCATGTATGAAAAACTCCTAAATATTAAATTTGTGAGTTGATTTGGAAAGAAGTTATATCTTTATAATAATGAATCTTACAAGAAGATGTATTCATATTTTTTATGTCCTTCAGTAGAATTCAACAGTTTTAATTCCTTAAGGCCTTATATAGATTTATTTCTGAGTAATTCTTAAATTAACACGTTGTAAGTTAGTAAGACCTTGGCGAGCTGATTGTAGGTTCCATATTGTACCTATTCATAGGGGATAGTGTGATGTTTTGGTACATATATATACATTCTGTAATGATAAACCCAGGTAATTATCACATCAATCACTCGAACAATTTATTATTTCTTTGTAGTGAGAACATTCAAAATCTTCTCTTCCAGCTATTTTGAAATACAGTCATGCATCACATAATGACCAGGATATATTCTGAGATATGCATTATTAGGCAATTTTGTTGTTGTGTGAACATCATAGAGTATGCTTAGACAAACCTAGATGGTATAGCCTACTATACCCCTAGGCTATATGGTATAGCCTATTGCTCCTAGGCCACAAACCTGTTCAGTATATTACTGTACTGAGTGCTGCAGGCAATTGGAACACAATGGTAAGTATTTGTATAGCTAAACATAGAAAAAGTACAGTAAAAATAAAGTGTGAAATATAAGAAATGGTACAGGTGTGTAGAGCAGTTATCATACATGGAACTTGCAGGGCTGCAAGTTGTTCTGGATGAGTCAGTGAATGAGTGGTGAGTGAATGTGAAGGCCTAGGGCATTACCGTACACAACTGTAATTTTATAAAACACTGTACACAGGCTACACTTAATTTATAAGCAAGTTTTTGGCTGGGCACAGTGGCTTTTATCTGTAATGCCAGCACTTGAGGAGGCCGAGGCGGTGGGATCACTTGAGGTCAGTAGTTGGAGTCAAGCATGGGCAACATAGTGAGACCCCATCGCTACAAAAAATATATATATTAGTTGGGTGTGGTGATACACACTAGTCCCTGGGTATCAGGAAACTGAGGATTGCTTGAGCCCAGAAGTTCGAGTTTGCAGTGAGCTGTGATCACACCACTGCACTCCAGTCTGGACACCAGAGCAAGCCTCTATCTATAAATAAATGAATAAATAAATTAAAATAATATGTTTTTCTTACTTCAATAATAAATTAACCTTAGCTTACTGTAACTTTTTTTTTTTAAGACAGTCTCACTCTGTCACCCAGGCTGGAGTGCAGTGTCTCAGCTCACTGCAACCTCTGCCTCCTGGGTTCAAGGTATTCTCCTGCCTCAGCCTTCCAAGTAGCTGGGATCACAGGTGCTCACCACCATGCCTGGCTAATTTGTTTTTTTTTGTTTTTTGTATTTTTAGTACAGATAGGGTTTCTCTGTGTTGGCTAGGCTGGTCTCAAACTCCTGGCCTCAAGTGATCTGCCTGCCTTGGCCTCCCAAAGTGTTGAGATTACAGGCGTGAGCCACTGCAACTGGTCGACTTTTTTAACTTTATAAACTTTTCAATTTTTTTTTAACTTTTTGACTTTTTGTAATAACACTCAGCTGGAAACACAAACACATTGTATAGCTGTACGAAAATATTTTCTTTCTTTGTATCCTTATTATATAAACTTTCTATAAGCTTTTTCCTATTTTAAAATTTTTAAATCTTTTTCACTTTTTACACATTTTTGTTAAAAATGAAGACACAAATGCATACAGTAGCCTAAGCCTACCCAGAGTCAACATCACGTCTTCCACTCCACATCTTGTCCCACTGGAAGGTCTTCAGGGGTAATAACACACATGGAGCCATCATTTCCTATGACATCAGTGCTTTCTTTCTAGAATACCTCCTGAAAGGCCTGCCTGAGGCTGTTTTACAGTTAGCATTTTTTTTAATAAGTAGAAGGGGTATACTCTAACCATAAAAAGTATAGTAAATTTATAAACCAGTAATATTGTCATTTATTATTATTAGGTATTATACATAAATGTTTATGTTATGCATACATTTTTACACTAGTATCACCACAAACATAAATAATGCCTTGTGCTATGACATTATAACTGCTGGGATATCACTAGGCAATAGAAAATTTTCAGCCCTATTATAATCTTATGGGACCACCATTGTATGTGGAGTTAATCATTGACTGAAATGGTATGCAGTGCATGACTGTATGCATTATTGTTAATTATAGTTAACCTACTGTGCTATTGTGAATTTGCTACTGTGAACGTGGGTGTACCAATATCTCGAGACTCCACTTTCATTTCTTCTGAATATATGCCCAGAAGTGGAATGGCTGGATCCCCTGTTGAGTGATATCAATTACCATATGATAATTCTGTTTTAAGTTTTTAAGGAACTGCCAAACTGTTTTCCATAGCAGCTGTACCATTTTATCTCCCTGCCAACTGTGTACAAGGTTCCAATTTCTCCACAACGTCACTAATACTTATTATTTTCTGTGATTTTGATAGTAGCCATCCTAATGGGTATGAGATGGTATCTCATGGTGCCAATCTCTTCATTTTACAGAATAAGAAACTTGGGGTGATACATGATTTGTTTACATGCAGAAGCTGACCAGTTTGCTAAATGACTGTTCAGTTATTGTCTAATTCTCGAAAGAGTCAGTTTATTGAATGATATATTTCACTGAATTGATTCATCAAACTTTGCCAGGTTTTCCTCATTGATATTCACTAGACTGCTTCACTAAAATCTTGTCTTTATTATCTACTTACAAATACATATAGGAAATTGTATTGTTGAATGGGCACAGTGGCTCATGCCTATAATCCCAGCACGTTGAGAGGCCGAGGCAGGCAGATCCCTTGAGTCCAGGAGTTCAAGACCAGCCTGGGCAACATCTCTACAAAATGCCATCTCTACCAAAAAGACAAAAATTAGCCAGATGTGGTAGTGTACACCTGTAGTCCCAGCTACTAGGGAGGCTAAAGTGAGAGGATTGCTTGAGCCCGGGGGAGGTTGAGGCTGCAGTTAGCTGTTGAGTGTGCCACTGCACCCCAGTCTGGGTGATGGAACAAGGCTCTCTCTCAAACAAAACTAAAACAAAACAAAAGCAACTTTTTTATGTTTGAAAATTATCATAATAAATGTTGGAGAAGACCCTGAATTTTAGACCTAGCACTATTATTTAATAGCAGTGCGTTCTTAGAAAAAGCTCTTAATCCCTCTATAATAGAAATCAAATAACCTGCCTTATCTGCTTTAAAGCAGATATTGTAAGGATGAATATACTTTATAGGAATGTAATTTGAAAACCATACCATTAAGATAGTGCTATTATTTCCCTTCTTGGTGATTTCAGTGGCAATTCTTAGTAAAGGATTATGTTTTGGATTTCTTTTTTTTTTAGTGGCACAATCAGAGAAGGAAGAGTTCAGATTAGTGATGAAGGGAAGAGAATGTTCTACTTGGCTCACTTAATGAGAAAAAATAACCTTCCACACAACTATTAGCTCTTCTACAAGTAGACAGGCAGAGTCTTAGTTTGCTTTAAAGCTATTATCTGTATCTTTATAAAGAAGAAGACAGAAAGAAAAGGTTAAACATAAGCATGTAAATCAAATTTTGTTCATTTTCAGGAGGCAGTAGGGGACACATTAGAAGAACTGTGGATCTCCTACAATTTTATTGAGAAGTTGAAAGGGATCCATGTAATGAAGAAATTGAAGATTCTCTACATGTCCAATAACCTGGTAAAAGACTGGGGTAAGCTGAGAGTGGCCCTTAGCTAACCTTTACCTCCTGTTTATAGAAAGTAGTCTGCAAGGAAAAAGATGCAAAATGAGAACACTGATTTCTAAGCACAGAAAATGTACATAATTCATTCACTTATGTGCAATGAACTATACCAGTCTCTTTGGATACATAGTTGAATAGGACATTATCCCTGCCCTCAAGGAGATCACAGCTTAGTGGGGAAAATTAGTTTGTGAGCTAATAATTATAAAACTGTGTGATAAGAGGCCAGAGGCAATGGCTCATGCCCATAATTCCAGCATTTAGGGAGGTGGAGGCAGGCAGATCACCTGAGATCAGGAGTTCGAGACTAGCCTAGCCAATATAGCAAAACCCTGTCTCTACTAAAAATACAATTAGCCAGGCATGGTGGTGCACAGCTGTAGTCCCAGCTACTTGGGAGGTTGAGGCATGAGAGTTGCTTTAACCTAGGAGATAGAGGTTGCAGTGAATAGAGATCGTGCCATTGCACTCCAGCCTGGGTGACAGGGTGAGACCGTGTCTCAAAACAAAAACAAAAAAACAAAACGGTGTGATAAGTTCTGCAATAGAGATTTGAATGATATGTTTTAAGAATTCAAGGATGAGGGAATGGGTACAGACAAAGGCAGGTTAGCTTAACCCACACTGACGCAGCAGCACAGCATAAAGACCTGTCACTGGAGAACAATTTGTTCTTTTTGACTCTTAACCTTATCACATCTTCTTTCATCGTTAGGCTAGCATTTAAAGTAGAGAGGTATGTCGTCTTTTTCCCTCCCATCCTGTAATGTCTTCTGAGAATGACTTTATATGGTATAACTTCCCTAGCTTCTTTCAAAATCTTAAACAACTAATTGTTATGAATAGTCACAAACTGAAGGTTAATGATACTGGAATTTAATCCCCAAAATTGTAACAGTAAAACTTGCTGTTTTAATATGGAAAATATTATTTGCACTTGTAGCTGAGTTTGTGAAGCTGGCAGAACTGCCATGCCTGGAAGACCTGGTGTTTGTAGGCAATCCCTTGGAAGAGAAACATTCTGCTGAGAACAACTGGATTGAAGAAGCAACCAAGAGAGTACCCAAACTGAAAAAGCTGGATGGTGAGTGATTCTCAGCTGGTTTGGACATGTTTTCTAGGCATAAAAATGGAATTTGTGTAGGCTGGGTATGGTGGCTCACACCTGTAATCCCAGCACTTTAGGAGGCTGAGATGGGCAGATCACAAGGTCAGGAGTTCGAGACCAGCCTGACCAACATGGTGAAACCCTGTCTCTATGAAAAATACAAAAAATTAGCTGGGTGTGGTGCTGCATCCCTGTAATCCCAGCTACTCTGCAGGCTAAGACAGGATAATTGCTTGAACCTGGGAGGCAGAGGTTGCAGTGAGCCGAGATTATACCATTGCATGCCATCCTGGGCAACAGAGTAAGACTCTGTCTCAAAAAAAAAAAGGAATTTGTGGCATGGAATCATGAAGAGGAGAAAAACTAAAGAAAAAAATGCCTCTGATCTTCAAGGTTATTTCTATCTATATAAAATTGAGTGGTCTAGGTTTGGGCCAAAGTGAGATGAAAAACTGCTGGGATATTTAGACGGGCACAAGATTCTTCCTAGAGCAAAAGCTTATAAGAAAAGTAGGCCTTATAAATCTATGTGGGGCTAGTCACAGTGGCACATTTCTGTAGTCCCAAGCTACTCAACGAGGCATGAAGATTGCTTGAGGCCAAGAATTTGAGATCAGCCTTGGCAATGTACCGAGAAAAACCCTGTGTTAATTAAAAAAAAAGTGTGTATTTATTTTTTTCCTGATAAAAATTTTCTGCTGTTACATTGGATTAAAGCTGGAATTATTCAGGGTTTGGTGCTGAGCCTCCTCCTTTTCTCACTCTTCCCTCAATCACAAAGAGGTCACCCATGCAATCAGTAAGAGAGAAGGATCCTGACTTCCAGACAACACAAAGATCCATGTCTATCTACTATCTACATGTACTTTTATGTAAAAGGAAAATAAACTTCTAGCTCATTGAAGCAAGTTAAAAAATGAAAGAAAGCTAGACTTGTTCTCAAGTCAGAAAGGTGACAAAAGGTCACAAATTTTGATCGGAATCAAAAATTATTCTGATTCTTCAGAATAATCAGAAATACATGGTAAGCAGTTGCTTTTTTACAATTCCTAACTACATACCCCAAAGAAAAGGATGAGTATGTTTACCAAAAGACATCTATGAGAGTGTTCATAGTAACAGTATATTAATAGCTAAAAATTAGAAACAACTTAAATGTTTTGAATAATAGAATAGACAGATAAATTATGGCCTAGTCATACAATGGAATATTAAACAGCAATAAAAATGAATGAACTACAATTTTACACAACATGGATGAATCATACAAACGTAATGTTGAATAAAAGAAGCCAGGTGGGGCACAGTGGCTCATGCCTGTAATCCAGCACTTTGGGAGGCCGAGGCAGGCGGATCACGAGGTCAGGAGTTTGAGACCAGCCTGACCAACATGGTGAAACCCCATCTCTACTAAAAATACAAAAAAATTAGCCAGGCATGGTGGTACACGCCTGTAATCCCAGCTACTCAGGAGGCCGAGGTAGGAGAATCACTTGGACCCAGGAGGCAGAGGTTGCAGTGAATTGAGATCGCACCACTGCACTCCAGCTTGGGCAACAAAGCGAGATTACATCTTAACAAAACAAAACAAAACAGAAGCCAGATACAGAGTACATACTATATCATTCCTGTGATCCTATTTGGGAGGCTGAGGTGAGAAGATTGCTTGAGCATGGGAGTTTGAGACTGTAGTAAGCTGTGATCACACCACTGCGTTCCATCCAGGGTGACAGAGCAAGACCTTGTCTTAAAAAAACAAACAAAATACGAGACAGTTTTAAGGTTCTGATAATCTTTTCTTTCTAAATCTGAGTGCTGGTAACTAGCTTTTGTTCACCTTATGAACATTTATCAATCTGTACATTATAATTGTACGCTTTGTATGTTGCATGTCAACAAAAAGTTCACTTGTCCCACAAACAGATGCTGTGGGGTATACAGAGAGGTCAAATTATGTTTACTGCCATAAAGAATGTGGACGTCTTGGAAGGCATCACTGAGGAAATGAGGCACTGGAGTTAGTTTTTTTTTTTTTTTTTGAGACAGAGTTTCGCTCGGCCTCTCCCAGCACTTTGAGAGGCCGAGGCGGGTGGATCACGAGGTCGAAATCGAGACCATCCTGGTCAACATGGCGAAACCCCGTCTCTACTAAAAATACAAAAAATAAGATGGGCATGGTGGTGCGTGCCTGTAATCCCAGTTACTCAGGAGGCTGAGGCAAGAGAATTGCCTGAAACCAGGAGGCAGAGGTTTTGGTGAGCCGAGATCGCGCCATTGCACTCCAGCCTGGGTAACAAGAGCAAAACTCCGTCTCAAAAAAAAAAAGTGTGCAAGATGAGTTTGGGAGACAGTGAATTGATCAGGTTAGCTGGAGTGTAGGGTAAATGCCTGAATAGTTAAGACTGAATAGTCAGCTGGGGTCAGACTGGCTTTAAATGCTAAAGCTCAGAAATGGGTGGCCCTTTGCCCAGTGAGAACCAGAGAATGTTTTGTTTTCTCTATAGTGATTCTTTTTTTTTTTTTTTTAATTTATTTTTTTTTATTGCATTTTAGGTTTTGGGGTACATGTGCAGAGCATGCAATACAGTTGCATAGGTACACACATGGCAGTGTGTTTTGTTTGCTTTCTCCCCTTCACCCACATTTGGCATTTCTCCCCAGGCTATCCCTCCCCACCTCCCCCTCCCACTGGCCCTCCCCTTTTCCCCCCAATAGACCCCAGTGTTTAGTACTCCCCTCTCTGTGTCCATGTGTTCTCATTTTTCATCACCCGCCTATGAGTGAGAATATGCGGTGTTTCATTTTCTGTTCTTGTGTCAGTTTGCTGAGAATGATGTTCTCCAGATTCATCCATGTCCCTACAAACGAGGCGAACTCATCATTTCTGATTGCTGCATAATATTCCATGGTGTATATGTGCCACATTTTCCCAATCCAGTCTATTATCAATGGGCATTTGGGTTGATTCCAGGTCTTTGCTATTGTAAACAGTGCTGCAATGAACATTCGTGTGCATGTGTCCTTATAGTAGAACGATTTATAGTCCTTTGGGTATATACCCAGTAATGGGATTGCTGGGTCAAATGGAATTTCTATTTCTAAGGCCTTGAGGAATCGCCACACTGTCTTCCACAATGGTTGAACTAATTTACACTCCCACCAACAGTGTAAAAGTGTTCCTTTTTCTCCACATCCTCTCCAGCATCTGTTGTCTCCAGATTTTTTAATGATCGCCATTCTAACTGGCGTGAGATGGTATCTCAATGTGGTTTTTGATTTGCATCTCTCTGATGACCAGTGACGATGAGCATTTTTTCATATGATTGTTGGCCTCATATATGTCTTCTTTCGTAAAGTGTCTGTTCATATCCTTTGCCCACTTTTGAATGGGCTTGTTTTTTTCCTGTAAATCTGTTTGAGTTCTTTGTAAATTCTGGATATCAGCCCTTTGTCAGATGGGTAAACTGCAAACATTTTTTCCCATTCTGTTGGTTGCCGATTCACTCTAGTGACTGTTTCTTTTGCCGTGCAGAAGCTGTGGAGTTTCATTAGGTCCCATTTGTCTATTTTGGCTTTTGTTGCCAATGCTTTTAGTGATTCTTTTTTTCAATATCTCCCCAATGTTCAGCAACTGGGGGAGGTCATAAAACAATTAGAGGAGTTCAGATTTTTGGCAATTCTATGATTATACATTTTATTGTGGGAAATAAAGAATATTTCTTCATGCTTAACATAGAAAGCTTTTTTTTTTTTTGAGACAGCATCTCGCTCTTGTTGCCCAGGCTGAAGGGCAGTGGCATGATCTTGGCTCACTGCAACCTCCGCCTCCTGGGTTCAAGTGTTCTCCTGCTTCAACCTTCCTAGTAGCTGGAATTATAGGCACCTGCCACCACGCCTAGCTAATTTTTTGTATTTCTAGTAGAGACAGGGTTTCACTGTGTTGGCCAGGGTGGTCTTGAAATCCTGACCTCAGGTGATCCATCCGCCTCAGCCTCCCAAAGTGCTGGGATTACAGGCGTGAGCCACCGCGCCTGGCAGAAAGTTTTCAATGTGTACAGAACTCATTTTATTTTTGTGCTTGGTACTTGTTGGTTTATTTTATTTTATTTTGAGACTGGGTCTCACTTTGCCACCCAGGCTGGAATGCAGTGGCATAATCACAGCTCACCACAGCCTTGACCTCCCAGGCTCAAGGGATTCTCTCACCTCAGCCTCCAAAGTAGCTGGAGACTACAGGTTCACACCACCATGCCTGGCTATTTTTTTTTTTTTTTTTTTTTTTAATTTTTGTAGAGATGGGGTCTTCCTGTGTTGCCCAGGCTTGTCTCCAACTCCTGGGCTTAAGTGCTTCTCTCACTTTGGCTTCCCAAAATGCTATAAATTATAGGCAGTGAGCCACCATCCCTGGCCATAGGCATTTTGATTTGCAATTTGGCAGTTAAGGGCTTAATATTCATAAGTATATATACTAAACCATTTGAGAATTCTCCTGAGAAGCTTTTTAGAGAATTTGAAATTAAAGAGATTATTTTGTGAAATTATTTTTATTATGGCACACTTCATAGTATCTCAGAGCTTCTCAGGTTGACAGGAAAATATTTTCTTCTTTTTTTTTTGAGACAGAGTTTTGCTCTTGTTGCTCAGGCTGGAGTACAATGGTGCAATCTCAGCTCACTGCAACCTCTGCCTTCTAGGTTCAAGCAATTCTCCTGCCGCAGCCTCTCATGTAGCTGGGATTACCACTGCCTGCCACCATGTCCCAGCTAAGTTTTGTATTTTCAGTAGAGATAGGTTTCACCATGTTGGCCAGGCTGGTCTCAAACTCCTGATCTCAGGTGATCCACCTGCCTCAGCCTCCCAAAGTGCTGGGATTACAGGTGTGAGCAACTGTGCCTGGCCAGGAAAATAGTTCATCTAGAATTTTAGCAATTTGTTGAGAATGACCAGTACTAATTTTCTTTTTCATTTTAGGTACTCCAGTAATTAAGGAGGATGAAGAAGAAGATAACTAATGCCACCTTTTCCACTTTGTGTTAACTTATTTAAATGTCATAAGAACAATAGATACATTTTATATAATTGTCTATTTTAAAGATTCTGTATGGGACAAAAGTTTCTTAAGATAAAACAGATCACTCATTCTCATCTTTTTCCCCCTTAACTTACTCAGTGTTTCTTCCCAAAACTGGTAATGCCAACCTAATATATCCTGATCCTCTTTTCAGAAACCACAAATTTTCATTTTTTGTCTTCAGTCTCAGTTATATACTGTAGAGCCCCATCTACTAAAACCTTTGTAGACCAGTCATTTTTTTGTCTTTCTTTATCTTTTTTTCCTGTAGACCAGTCATTTTTAATACCAAATGAACAAATGTTCTTTTTTCAGTTTGTTCATTTTTTTAAGTTAGACATTTTAAAAGATAAGCATTTGAAAATTTAGAACATCTTTCCTGAAGGTCTGTCTCCTTACAGTTCAGAAGCACAAATATATCATGACTTTAGCTCTGAAGGCAGTATGGTGATGGAAGAGTTCCTCTTAGAAATAAATAAATACCAAAAAAAAAAAAAAAAGAAAGGAAAAGAAATATAGCAGCCATAGAGCCAAGGCTCCAAAGTTCAATCAGAAAAGATATGGTGAAAAAAGGAAAAAATTAATATCTTACAGACCTTCTAGTCTATATTATACTTGTTTTTCCAAAAATGTGCAGATTGTCAACTGGAATTTAAGTTGTTTTTATATGCATGGCCACCTGAGTCACTGTGTGCAGTCAGTCATTTTGTGATCTAAGTCAGTGGTTCAAATGACTGTCATGATCATTTCTTTGACCAGTAATATGGCCATGTTACTCGTGGGGCTGGCCTTAATCACACATTTTGGTTTTGTAATTCCTTATATGTTTAAATCATTAGTTATATTTGAATTCCTAGCCTAAATGCTACCCTAGTGATTTGGTCTGGTGACCCTCATTATTGGGAGAAGTGATTGTCATGGTTATAAGTAAGGGTATGATGAAACTTAGTAGTTCAAAATATATTTTTTGATACGTTCTAAGTTAAACAGCTCCTAAAATGTATTATATACATGGTCGTGGAGGGAAGAGAGATGTTTCATTACGAGATCCTAGGCAAATGGCAATAGGTTTGAGGATTGTCTCCTACATAAAGCAATGTAGGTGGTTTAACCTCAAAATTGCAAAGCAATAGTTAGATGGAGAGATTAGAATTTATCATGTAAAAAATTTTTTTAGGAAAATGTAAGACATTGTAGTCAGTGAGCAGATGAAGTCCATAGGAGGCCATGGCTGAATCACTAATAGATTGCAGAAAAGAAGTCAGGACCCTCTGCCAAATTGTGCCTAAAGTCCCTCAGAGATGGTTGATTCTTGTTCCGCATCTACTTGTGTGATTTTACTTGCATAAAATCACAGTGAAAAAGGGGAGAATCGTTTTTAAAAGTGATTGCATAAGTAGTCCTGGGTTTCAGAAGATTTCAACTACCATTTATGTAGGAATTACTTGATTTTTCTAAGTCACTCTGATCAAAAGGGACCACTGCTTTGACAATCAACTCTAAATACAAACAAGGGGAAAACTTGGTCTAACACCCTTTCAGCTTTCTTTTTTCTCTTCTTTACAATCTGTTAGAAAGAAACCTTACCCTACTCTAGCTGGTTTATGCACTCAAAGCCTTTGGACATTTCTTTTATGAATGAAGGCAATGAGCCTTCATTCTCCTTGGTGATGTCAAAGGTCCATAAACTGAGAGGGAAGATGATCTTTTTAAAGTTTGCACTTCATCCAGTAGGCAAGCTTGAAGGCATGTTGTTATGAGTATGTTTTCTAAAAGTAACCCTGGAAGTGAATATAATAGGAAGTAAATGATTTCATATTGAATTTATTTGTAAAATGGCTTAGAGCTTTGGTGCTTTTTTTCTGAATTCTGTAATATAGAAACTGATTCTCTTTCTCCTTGTTTCTCAGTTTTTAATTACAAGTAGTTCTCAGAAATGTAAGATTCTTTTCTCTGTCCATTTCATGTAAATTCATATTCCCTGTATCATTCGACAAATATTTGAATGACTTCTATGCATCCCTGTTCATGGAACCCACACCATTAAAAAATGGAAATTGGGTTGTATGAAGAAATGTAGGATATTCTCTCAAATCATTCCCTAAATTATCCTTTACTGGTGCAAATTTAGCTGATATAAATGCCTTTGGTTTATGCCTCTTGGATCAGATGTTTGACCTACTTGGAATAGATTCTCTCTGTGTGCTTCCGATGTAACCATTAAGCCATTTTAGTGGATCATTTAAATTTTTTCTATTCTTGGTTTTTGTTTGTTTGTTTTTTGAGACAGAGTCTCACTTTGTCTCCCAGGCAGGAGGGCAGTGGTGCTACCTTGGCACTCTGCAACCTCTGCCTCCTGGGTCCAAGCGATTCTCCTGCCTCAGCCTTCCAAATAGCTGGGACCACAGGTACATGCCACCATGCCTGGCTAATTTTTGCATTTTTAGTAGAGATGGGGTTTTACCATGTTGGCCAGGCTGGTCTTGAACTCCCAACCTCAGGTAACCCAAAGTGCTGGGATTACAGGCATGAGCCACTGCACCCAGCCAAATTTCTTCTGTTCTTGTAAGTGATGGTAAAATTCTGGAATCAGTCCAGTACTTTAACTTTTCACAGCAAATTTGATTTTAGTCTACCAAGAAGTTTAACTTTTCTGTTCCCTAACTCTGAGCTTAGAGCTGTATTGCCTAGACAGGCTTTAGAAGGTTTTTGTGTTCTCTGTTAAGAATTTGTTCCTTTAAACCAGAGGATCAACCTTGCAACTGTTAACATTTTGGGACTGATAGTTCATTGCTGTTGGGAGCTGTCCTGTGTACTTAGGATGGTCAACTGCATCCCTAGCCTCTGCCCACTAGATTCTAGTAGACCCCTCCTCAGCCAAGACAACAAAGATATCTCCAGACATTGCCATCTGTCCCTTGGGCAGGGGGCTGGGAACAAATTCTCCCTTAGTTGTGTTTTTTGTGCCAACATCAGTTGTGTCCAGAGTCCATTTATTTTCACTCTGTAGCCACGTGCCACTTAAATTGTTAAATGAGAAAAGGTGATGTATTTAATAATCATGGATGGAAAGAAATGGCTACTGGTATTTTTTTTTTTGTAATGCTCTTTTTTTTTTCTTTTTTGAAATGGAGTCTCACTCTGTTGCCCAGGCTGGAATGCAGTGGCGTGACCTCTGCTCACTGCAACCTCTGCCTCTTGGGTTCAAGCAATTCTTCTGCCTCAGCCTCCTGAGTAGCTGGGACTACAAGCACATGCCACCATGCCTGGCTAATTTTTGCATTTTCAGTAGAGATGGGGTTTCACCATATTGGCCAGGCTGGTCTCAAACTCCTGACCTTGTGATCCACCTGCCTCAGCCTCCCAAAGTGCTGGGATTACAGGGGTGAGCCACTGCACTCGGCTGTAATGCTCATTTTCACAATTTTCATGTAATATTAGAAACTCAGGGCTGGAAGATTCAACTTATCTTTTTTGAAGCAGTGTCTCCAACTTTTGTTTCTAAGCATTCTTGCTCTCCTTAGGACAGTGATTATTAACCTACCTCTCTGTTTCTATCAACAGAAGCCAGCTTTATGATATTTTACTTTGTCTCTAAAGTTTAATATTTTGAGTATGCTTTAGAAAATAGGTCATCATTCTTTAAGTATCATTCATTGTCTAATAATATACAGAATTTTGCAGACCGTGGCAGTCATTAAATACAGAAAAATACTGTGTAAAATTTGATAATCTTATAGGAAAGTTAGCTGATTGTAGACATCATTTCTGGGTGTGATCAGAAGAATGTCTGCTTAAGATAACTGGTGTATAACTTGGTGTGGTTACTGGATCCATTCCACATATGGTGGTATAAGGCACTTACATGTGGTTCCTGGTTGGGCATGGTGGCTAACGCCTGTAACCCCAGCACTTTGGGAGGCCAAGGTGGGCAGATCACTTGAGGTCAGGAGTTTGAGACCAGCCTGGCCAACATGGTAAAACCCCATGTCTACCAAAAATATAAAAAGTTAGCCGGGTGTGGTAGTGCATGCCTGTAATCCCAGCTACTCAGGAGGGTAAGCAGGAGACTTGCTTGAACCTAGGAGGCAGAGGCTTCAGTGAGCCGAGATCATACAACTGTACTCCAGCCTGGGCAACAGAGTGAATCTCTGTCTCAAAAAGAAAAAAAACATGGTTCCTGTGTGGAAAGAGAAATTTGAACTTGAATAGGCACTTCTTTTGACACCTTTTACCAGTGGTCTGAAGCAAAATAAGGAAGAATAAGACGTGATTCTTGACTGTTGATTTATTCTAAGAATTGGTGAGGTGTAAAGAGAATTGGAATCATCTACCTGGGTTTTTCTTAGGGCTAAATGGAAAAGCATAGGGCCCAAAGAGGTTGGAGTTAATCATTAACTTAAAAGCCTTAGGAGAAAGTGTCAAAGTGTCCATCATGAATAGTTTGTGTCTCTCTAACCACGGTCACACCATCAATTCACTAAGACCTTATATACTCTAAGTGCTGGTAAAGGAAGAAAACTGCTAAACTGCATGTTATTGTTTACCAGAAATTCCTTCCTTTGGCACAGATTTTCTTTGTTTGGGGCTGTTTAATGTGTCTGTAAATAATGAAATATAAAAACAAGATTCAGTGTAGCAGAGTTGGTGCTTCTTCTGACAAGCTAACTTGACCGTATTTCTTTATCTTTGCTCTAGCATGGGTCATATTGTTTTCTTTTTGTAAGCCATAAAATGGGTGAAATTCCAAAAATTAAGGATTATGTTTTAAAATCATGGAACTTTTAGAAATACCATATCTGTATCTCTATTCCTGCATTTTATAAATCTCTAAAGGAAGAAAACTGAAAGGAAGAACTAGACTGAGTCTTACCTTTCTCTGACTTAAGATAAATTGGTAAAACTTTTTACTTGATACTTGGAGAAATCATTAACTGGATTCTATTTAATTCCCCATATTGAGCAGTTTAGAGGAGAACCAGCCAACCAAATTATGATCTAGCAAATTTAACATGGGGGGAAGGGGAGAGTAAACTATTTTTCAGTCGATTTGCACTTTAAAATTATCAACTGGATGTTGGTGGAAAGGACTTCCATAGGGCAGATGGGTAAATATCTAGCCTGCACTAGGATATTAGAGAATCCAGCCTCACCCTTGCTCATTCTAAACCCACATGAGTAGTTACTGTCTTTTGACATACTCAGAGTCGGGATTTCTCTTTTTCCCTACTTGGGTCGTCTTCCATGTCTGTTACATCCAAGATCATCCCTCTGGGGGATGTGTCAAGTAGTTCTCCTACTCAGAATAGAAGTTTTGCAAATTATCTTTCCCACCTCTAGATTTTAAATTAACGTAGAGTTATCTAACATTATATAGATCGGAGGCTCTTTGCCTCTGTGATCAGTAGGGTACCTCCCTCTGAGGTGCTACTGCGTAGAGGGATCACTCCCATCAAAAGACTGGTGAGTTGGAAGCTAAGAGCAGGTGCACATAGCCAGCTCCTTCTCCCAGGCTGGCAGTTATGATTACAAGCATCATTCCAGAATCTTTGGCTTCTAGAACCAACTCCATTCTGAAGAACATTTTAACATCTATGAATACTTTGGTAATAATCTTTTATACACAAGAGTTTTGTAGCATGACTTTATGACTAAACTTGTGTGTTACATTATTTAGAGATGTTGAGTTTCTGAATGTTATTTTGTGAGATTTGTTTTAAAATAGTAATAAATTGTGTTATTTTGTAAAAAAAAAAGTATATTTTTGGTTATATGATTATGAGTTTCAGCTAATATAGAGCAATTATGTAAACTTCTAGTGACACTCATTCCAAAGAAATTCAGCCTTTGGATAACATGTTCCATCCATGAGTTTGTGGTGTGTGTGTGTGTGTGTGTGTGTGTGTGCGCGCGCGCGAGAGAGAGAGAGAGAGAGAGAGAGAGAGAGAGAGAGACAGACAGACATTCATTTCTTTTTTTTTTTCTTTTCTGTTTTTTGAGATGGAGTCTTTCTCTGTTCCCCAGACTGCAGTGCAGTGGTCCAATCTCAGCTCACTGCAACCTTCGCCCCCCAGGTTCAAGTGATTCTCCTGCCTCAGCCTACCAAGTAGCTGGGACTACAGGTGCGCACCACCATGCCCAGCTAATTTTTGTATTTTTAGTAGAGATGGAGTTTCACCATGCTGGCCAGCCTGGTCTCAAACTCCTGACCTCGTGATCCACCCACCTTGGCCTCCCAGTGTAGCAGGAATGGTGGGGAACAAACCTCTCGAAAACTGAACTGAGGAAGGAAGTGGCTTTTTATTCAGCCGGGAGCTTCGGTGGGCTACGGTCTCATTCACCAAGCTCCCCAAGCTGCAGCTTCTCTCCCCTTTTATAGGCTTACAACACTAAAGGGGAAACTGAGGCAGAACTATGTCATTGTCCATTTGCTGGACATCCGACCATGCAATCTTTTGGCTTCATTGATTTGCTAATTCATATGCAGCGTGAGTGGGGACCAGCAGGGAAGGGGGCTTACAGAGGCAAGACAAAAGCAACAAGCTGTTTGTTGGCAGAGGTGTTTCCAGGAGGGAGCCTGGTCCATGGAGATGTGGGGGCATGAACCAGTGCCGGGCTCCAGCCTGCAGAGATAACATTCATTTGCAGCTCTTTCAAGGTTAACAGATAGCAGAGATGCTGGGAACTAAAGAGGGAGTCATTTTCCCAGCTCTTTGGTATTTTATTTCATTTTTTCCCCCCTTCTTCACCCTCCTTCCCATCTGGAAAGGGTGGGAAGAGGTGAAATTGAAGGAGGTGAGGGGGTCTCCCCTCTCACCAAAGTGTTAGGATTACAGGTGTTAGCCACTGCACCCGGCCAGAGGCGTTCAGTTCTTTAGCTAAATTTTTTTTTTTCAGTAGGTTTTTTTCTCCCAGGCTTGTAACTCTTCCTCAGTTCTTTGGGCACTATATCAAATTATTAGGCTCCTAGAAAGAGTGCTTCCAGAGACAGCAACTTACTACTGCATTTGACCAACTTACTAGTCCTCACCTGATTTCCAGAAGATACACAAGGTAAAGGTTAGCTGATAGACCCTGAATTGAGACACAGGAATCACTGAGCAATATCAGTACATTACACATTTTGCCAGCACATTTTCTGTGCCATCAGCTAAAATGGTTACAAAATAGGGCTGTAGTGTAGTTTCTACTTCTTATTCCAGTTGTTTATGGGGATACATTTCTTGGCTGCTATCCTCCATTAAAAAGCAGACAAATTGCCAGATGTGGTGGCTTATGCTTGTAATCCCAGTGCTTGGGAGGCTAAGACAGCAGTTTGAGACCAACCTAGGCAATCTTGTGAGACCTCATCTCTACAAACAAACAAAAAAAAATTAGTTGGGCATGGCAATGCCACCTGTGGCCCTAGCTACTGGGGAGGCTGAGGCAGGATTGCTTGAGGCCAGAAGTTTCAGGTTACAGTGAGGTGTGATCATGTCACTGCAAGACCCTGTCCCTAAAAAAAGGAAAAAAAAAAAAAGACAAATTTCCTTATAAAAAGAAAGCCTTGGCTTGGGGGGCGGGGGCAGTGGCTCACACCTGTAATCCCAGCACTTTGGGAGGCTGAGGCAGGCAGATCACAAGGTCAGGAGTTTGAGACCAGCCTGGCTAACATGGTGAAACCCTGTCTCTACTAAAAAAACAAAAAATTAGCCGGGTGTGGTGGTGTGTGCCTGTAGTCCCAGCTACTTGGGAGGCTGAGGCAGGAGAATGGAGAGGTGGAGATTTCAGTAAGCCAAGATCCTGAAACCGCACTGCAGCCTGGGTGAGACTCCGTCTCAAAAACAAAAGAAAACAAATAGCCCATTGTTATTTTTAGTTGTTTCCTAGAACAAAGGATGGACATTCAGGATCCTGACATTGATTTATGTCATATAGATGTATTGCATTGAATATTTATGTATGCATATAGAGATAAACAATTGTCATATAATTAAGAAGTCAGAATACCAGATGAAAACTTCCCTCTAAGAATGCAGTCAACTCTGCATCTATGACAAGAAGGTATATCCCTATGTGTAAACCACAGAAGGATGTCCACAACATACTGGGCCAAAAAAAAAAAAAAAAAAAAAACCACACCAAACCAACCCCCAGAGAATCCTTATATGTCTGATTTGGTATTTTGTGCATGCATGCGTGTGTGTGTGTGAGGAGAGAGAGAGGAGAGAGAGAGAGAGAGAGAGAGGAGAGGAGAGAGAGAGAGAGAAGAGAGAGAGAGAGAGAGGAGAGAGAGAGAGGAGAGAGGAGAGAGAGGAGAGAGGAGAGAGAGAGAGAGAGAGAGAGAGAGGAGAGGAGAGAGAGAGAGAGAGGAGAGAGAGAGAGGAGAGAGAGAGAGGAGAGAGGAGAGAGAGGAGAGAGAGAGAGAGAGAGAGGAGAGAGGAGAGAAAGAGAGAGAGAGAGGAGAGGAGAGAGAGAGAGAGGAGAGAGAGAGAGAGAGAGGAGAGAGAGAGAGAGAGAGAGGTTCACCTGCCTCAGCCTCCTAAATAGTCTGGCTAATTTTTTTACTTATTTTTGTAGAGACAAGGTCTCACCACTATTTTGCTCAGGCTGGTCTTGAACACCTGTCCTTAAGCGATCCTCCCACATAAGCATCCCAAAGTGCTGGGATTACAGAAATGAGCCACTGCACCTGGCCCATTTTAAAAAATGTAGTATGTGAGCAGGACATAGTGGCTCATGCATGTAATCCCAGCACTTTGGGAGGCCGAGGCGGGTGAACCACAAGGTCAGGAGTTCGAGACCAGCCTGGCCAACATGATGAAATCTTGTCTCTACTAAAAATACAAAAATTAGGCGGGTGTGGTGGCACATGACTGTAATCTCAGCTACTCAGGAGGCTGAGGCACAAGAATCACTTGAGCCCAGGGGTCAAAGGTTGCAGTAAGCCACGATCGTGCCACTGCACTCCAGCCTGGGCGACACAGCATGACTCCATCTCAAAAAAAAAAGTAGGATGTGTGTATATGTGTGAGTGGGAGAGTATAAATATATGTGGTGACTGGTTGGTGTTGGGTGGTGGGAGGGAGTGTGTGGGGGTGTGAGGAAAATGGGAATATATGTTGGGGTGGGAGATTGGCAGAGTGTACATGTGGAGTGGGAAGAGGGTGTATGTTAAGGTGGGAGTACTGAGTGGGAGATGGCAGTGAATGTGTAGAGCGTAGGAGGTGGGTGAGTGTGCACCTGATGCTGGTGGGAATGGAGGGGAAAGCTCTGTGAATGATGGGTAGTGGGTGAAGACATGCTGAGTGTCTGTGGTAAGTAAAACATATGGTTTGAGTTAATGACAGTCTTCATAAGAAAAATGGACAGAGTTTACTTAGGCTAAAGATGTTTGTACATGCCAGCAAAAGGAGAAGACAACAGAAATCGAAAAACATTTTTATTTCTGTATGTAACTTCAAATTTAGAACACTCAGAATTAGTATGAACAAGAACTATTTTCTGACAAAGATTTGAAATTGGGGAAGTGAATTACTCTAACAGGTGCACATCAACCTCTCCATGCAATTTACATCTGTATCTTATGCAGTGAAAAATGGGTTACACAGCTCCGTAACTGCAGTTTTTAACATCCCATTTTGCAGTATCAGAATACTTTTCAATTAAACTGATCCACATGTTTAAAGATGAGAAATAGTACGTTTACATTGTAAGGTTGAGTCATAATAAATGCACATTCCCTTCCATTAATAAAATCTGGAACAAGTTATGGTAGACAGAAAACTATCCACAATATCAGTAATCTAACAGTTCACACTTTTACTGAACACTTCCTGTGAGCCAGGCCCCGCAGTAAACATCTGAACATGCAATTTCACATTCAACGTGGAATAGAAGTGTCACAGGTTCACACGTTTTTCACAACTGATTATGATGGCCATGATGACCGCGTGCACTAAGCTCTGTGTCCAACCAGGTAAACGGCATTGTAGCCAGCAAGATCCGCTAGCAGCTCACAGTGCTTGCGTGCACAATTTTAGAATGTTACATGAATACTCAGGCCTGACAAATCCTGCCCTCCAAAAACAAATGTAACAGGACTAAGCCTTTACTACTCAGACACATCTGTAAGACCCCACAGGGACAAGGACAGTAGCTGTGATCTGGGTCTGCACTAAAGCTGCCTTTCCTGGGACTCAGAAGTGCCCTTCCAGGCCTAACTGCAGAAGGGTGGCCTCAGCCTCCTCCTCCTCTTCCTTGGCTTCCTCCTCACGGATCTGCACCAGCAACTCAAAGAGGTTTGGGGCCGGCCCTTCCCCAGCCCCGTTAAGCCACAGCTGCCTTCGGATGGCCCCGCTTTGGTTGGCCCCGGCAATGACCTGCTCTAGACGAGCCTGGTTCACATTATCTTTATCAATGGCCCCCTTCTCCACCACCTTCTGTAGCAGAGGCTCCAAACGAATGACATAAGCAGACAACTTTTCTCCCGGGTTCTGGTAAGTGTTCAGAAATTTGACCTGGGCATCCCTAGAGCTCTCAACGCTCCCAAACACCTGCTCAAGCGCCTGCAGGCATTCGGCAGTAGTTATCGCGGGGTTGTTGGTCTTGAGGATGCGAATGACATCAGCGGCGGGGCCTCTAAGACTCTCCATCAACCGCCGCCTCTTTTCTGCATCTGGCACCTGCCACTCCTCTAGGACCTCATTAGTGTGCTCCAGCCAAGGATCAAAGGTTTCCTCTCCAGGCCCTGGGATGTCCCTCCCCGAGAAAAGTGTCAGCTTCTTGTACCATATGGACTCAACAAGAGGTTGAATAACATTATCCAAAATATAGTTTAGCATCTCTGCTGGCATCTCTGGGACCGGGGTCGGAGTAGGGTTCTGAAACCCAAGGACACGGGCAACATCCTGCACGGTCCAGCCCTCTCTAGCTAGGAAGAGGTGCAATCTTTCTAAAAATTCAGCATCGGAAGTCGGGGGCTTAAAGAACACTTTCCAGACTCCTCCTTTGCCCGGCAACTCCCTGGGGATCGTGGCGTAATCGACAGCGCCAGTGAGCTCTAATAAGGCTGCTTTCGCATTTTCTTCCCTCCAGAACATTCTCCCAAGCACTCGGTAGGGCACCTGGGGCATCGCAGCCTGGAGGGTCTCTTCGATTTCAGCCTCATCACAGTTCACTGGGATGCCCCAGACCAACAGAGCTCTCTGGGAGTTCACATCCATTCCCCTGCACCAGTCTTCCAACAGTATCATCGCCATTTTGTCAACTATCAAGACGCTAATTCTACCAACAGACAGTGGCTCACCTTGCTCCTGGCCTTAGAACAACGCCAGACACTCCCCCCAAGTAGGCCCAAGGGAGGCGAGTTTCACGCAGTCACGATTAACAAAGACACAGAGTCCTGACCTCGCCCTTCCCTGCCCCCACAGTCAGTCAGTGGACGCACTTGGAGACGAGCTCGGAAACGCTGAGGCAGTCACGCAGCCGTCGCCATCTTGCGTCTGGGTCCGGGTCCGGGTCCGGGTCCGCTGCCAGCAGCCGAGGCGTCGCGTCGTCGTGGAGCGGGCAAGGAGCGAAGGCGGGCGGCGAAGGCAGGCGCGATGGGCCGAGAACCGCCGAGGTGTGGTCGTCGGGCGCTCGCGGCGGCTCCCAGAGAGGATCTGGCGTTCGCGGTCGCAGCCCGGTCTTCCGAGGGCGAGGAGAGGTCGTTTGGGAGACCCGGCACAGGCAGACTGTGCCGAAGTCGCGGCGGCTGCGGGCCAGCTGAGAGCGGCTTCTTGGCAGGAGCAGGGACTCTTCCGGGAGGGTGGCGAGGACCGCCGAGGACCAGAAACGAAGGCAACAGAGGAGCAGGAGAGCTGGCGAAGCTGGGCTGGAGACAGCAGAAGAGAGGATGAGCAGCGGCGGCCGCAACGATCTGCACTGCGCTGCTACCCAGACGTAGTGTCCTACCCGCAACCTGCGGCGATGTTACTGCAGCAGTGAAGGGTGGGGCCAGCCCGTGAGCGGCGTCTGCCCCACTCCGTCACGCCCCCGCGGCGGAGCCGCTCGGGTGTCGCCATGGCAACGGCTTCTCAGCCTGCACGAGACTCGTCTGCTCTGGCGGCCCACCGCGGGCGGGGGAGTGGGGGTGGGGCGGAGTCCAGCGGTTACCATGGTGCCCCGGGCACCTGTTTCTCTGATGGCGTAATTTTCTTCTTCTTTTTTTTTTTTTAAACAGAGAACAAAGACTGCTAAGCACCGTATTTTAAAAATAACCCAATCCTGGAGTGGACTTAAGATGATATTGTTGGAAATGCATCCCTCATGGTGGACTCATCTCAGATTGCTCAGCCAGTCCACCCTGCACGTGAGAATATCCTCAGAACCGTAGCTTCCCTGTTCCCCCAACCACACTCTGCACCCTGCATATTTCATCCCAACGCAGCCAAAATGTCGGCGTGTGCCATTTACGTATATTTTTGTAAGATACGGAGTTGCCTTTTTCTTGTCTAAAATTTTGTAAAAAAGATGTTTGTCTATGTCTACTCAGTCATCTTTTAGCCAGGTAAACATTAATATGTTATTTCCCTTTTCCTGGCTGGCATCATTGACAATAGGCTGCTAAAAGAGAATCCGTATGGTTCGAAAATGTTGAGTAATCTTTGTGCAAGCAAGACAAGACCCACTTACATCAATCCCAGATGGTGAAAATCCCAGAGAACACAGCATGCAACTCTGAATTTTTAAAACCTTATTTAATAAAAGGTTTAAAGATACAGAAGAACATTCAAAAGTAAATAAGTTACATAGGTACATTACAATCACATCAGCAAGATTCTTTAGTGTATTAATTTTTTTCTTATAAAAAGCACACAAAAAATAAAATCTTCAGTCTCTATCACAACTGTACAGCAAAAGAGGTAATATTTATATATATATGTACACTATTTTAATATGTAACAGTCTTTTTAAAAAAGGGTGCCACAGGCAGCAAACACAAAAAAGGCAGTGTCTGATCATTTGTTTCAAAATAAAAGGAATATACTTATTTATATGCTATTAAAATATTTGTACAATAATTACAGACTGTCAAGGCTGTTCCTGTGCTGTCCCTTCCAACAAGGCCTTCAACTTAGAGACAAATGAGGAAAAAGTGAAACAGCTGCAAATTGTTAGAGGCAAATATTAACATAGCAAAATGTGGGGAGGACACAATTGTTTTATAAAAATATGCCTACTTCCTGTAAACCTATGGAGTTAGGCTTGCCAGTCTGATAATATATACCATCCCAGAAAAGCGAGCCCCAGTGAAAACAACTAAACAGCTGAGGCTTGAGTATGTGTTGTATTCCTCCTTCGTCTTAACATCTGGCACATGAGAAGAAAGAGGATAGGTCACTGAGGCAGTTAAATATAGGCGATCCCTTTAGACATAAGCAGCAAAAGACTTGGTGCCGGGGTGGAGAGGGGCGAGGCAGAAGGGGTAGTGTGTACCTTAGCTGTGAGAGCGGCTGCTGAAGGCATGGAGGACAGTAATGACAGCTCTGCCTCCTTGGATGGGTAGAGACCTCAGAAATGGTCTGCAACACAGGCACTAGGTCAGTTTCCCGCCCTTAGCTGAATGCAGATGGAGGCTGGGAGATGGATATGGTGAGATGGCATGAGGAGGATGTTAGAAATATCACTTCTCAAAGAGCTCTGAATAAAGGGAAAAAACAACAACGAAGGACAAGCCTAATGTGTTCCCAGGGAGAAAGCACCATTAAAGATAGACCTATGCCAGCTTCTACAGCTGCACCTACTTTATTGGCAGGTCACTTGCCACAATTGCACCTGCCCTCTAAACTTCTTAATTTTCACACTTTATCCTAGACATGAATGCATCCTGGAGCATGGACCTTCCTAAAATATGGTGCCTGGCAGGATTAATGCAGAGAGGTACCATATTGATTTTCCCCAAATTACATTCATCTGGCCTGGTCTCTGTATGCTTAGAAGAGTAGAATCACTCTCTTATTTAAAAAGATTTCTGGCTGGGAGCAGTGGCTTACCCCTGTAATCCCAGCACTTTGGGAGACTGAGGCGGGTGGATCACCTGAGGTCAGGAGTTCCAGCCTGGCCAACATGGTAAAACCCCATCTATACTAAAAAAAAATAATACAAGAAAATTAGCCAGGTGTGGTGGCGTGGGCCTGTAATCCCAGCTACTCGGGAGACTGAGGCAGGAGAATTGCTTGAACCTGGAAGGCAGAAGTTGCAGTGAGCGGTGATTGTAACACTGCATTCCAGCCTGGGTGACAGAGCAAGGCTCCATCTTAAAAAAAAAAAAAAAAAAAAAAAAAAAAATTTCCAAGTACTAGATGTTACCACTGAACAAAAGGGTCTCATGTGAATGAAGGACGTTTCTGTTACCGTACGCCCATAAAGGGGCATGAAACCAAATATGGTTTGAATAGAAAAAACCTTGGGAAACATAAGTAGCACTTTGGGGCTAAGCTGCAAAGGCACTCATATTACACAAATAATTTTGAAGAGAACCTAAATTTGCTACTCCCCTGCTTCTAGAGGGTGTATCAGATTTTTGCTGTCTTGGGACACTGAGCTCATGGAAGCCTGTGGAAGAAACTAACCAGGAAGTTGGGGATCTAGGTAGTCATCCAAGAGTCTGGAGGGAGAAGAAATTTGTTAACTTCCATAGGCAGGGTCCTGCAGAACCACATGAATGTATAAATGGATGCAGAAAAATCCCTGACAGTGCATAGTTTCAAAACAAAACTCCCCCTCCACTCCCAGTTACTGACCGGATGCTTCTTGTCTCTCTCATAAGGAGCATCAGTATGAATACTTTCTGACTCCTTCCTAACATGTTGACCTGTCATACATGCACTCACTTAGAATTGATTTTGCTCAACTCAAGTTGAAAAATCAGATCAGAAAAACAGCTCAGCCCCGCTATGGGACTGGAAGTGAAGGGGCCTCCATAACCTCCTGGCCCTTTCACTTCACCCATGCCAAACATGGCTTCTTCAAGCCAGAATCCAGGCCCCATCAACAAAACTATAATTCTGGACTCTTGCCAGTTCCCTCAAGTAAAGCACAGCCAGAGAAGGGGCAGCAAGAACTGCCTTGATCTCCCTTGCTGACACCCTCCACCTTCCCACCCTCTTCCAGTGTTGCTATCATTCCTATTGGCAAGAGCTTCCAGAGCAACCAGGCAAGGGACCTTAGGACCTTGGGAATTCGGGGGGTTGGGGGTGGGGGATGTCAAGAAGATGCCTCCTTTTGGGATAAATGCACTTGGGCCTCTGAAAAGCAGGAGGCCCCTGGTCCCTGAGAGGATGTTAAAAATTAAATAGTAGGAATAAATAAATAGCTCCCAAATGACACGAGTCAAGGAATGAAGGCTCCTGTCTAATCGAGTTAGGAGAACTCTCCCTCCCAGGGAAGGATCCAGAAATCTCCAGCATGCAGGCCTGGGGACTTGGCTGTGAATATCGACACTGGGTGGGGTGCCGTGGGGTTAGGTATAGCTGCTGAGGGCAGGGCAGAGGTGAGGAGGCTAGCCCCCAGGAGGAGCAGGCTGAGCCCCTCCCACACCTGCTCAAGGGAGAGAACCCTTGGAAGCCTCCAGGACCCAAAGGTATTTGGCAAAAAAAGGTGGGAAGCAGGAAGAGCCAGGCTTGTCAAAAGCTCTCTCCGGCCTAGTCCTGCAGCTTCCAGCCTCTGCACAGCTCCCTTTCCGGCAGCAGGATGAGTGCTTTGGATAAGAACGTTAGCCCCTTCCCCAACGCCGAGAAAACTTTCTAGCCCCAGCAGCAGCAAAGGGAGAGTATCTATCGCGGCCTCCCTCCCAGGGAGGAGGTGGCCACTCAGGACACTGTCACGGGTGCAGCTCAGGCAGGCCTGGACACTGCAGGGACAGCACAGGTGTCAAGCTCCGCCCCTTTTCGGAGAAGCCAGCACACTCCCTCCAAGAGTCCCTTTTTCTGGGGCTTGGGGCAGGGCCGGTGCGACCTTCAAGGTCCTCTGGGGAGGAGGAATACTGCTGCAATGGGGGTGGGCTTGTGCTTGGCTGGCCACGATGGCTTCCTGGAGGCCGAGGGGATGGGGGAGGCAAAGAGGAGGGAAGAGACTGCGGGGCAGAAGAGCAGCAGAGATCGGAGTGTGAGAGGCGGCAGAGCCCCTCCAGAGAGGACCGGGACTCTACCGGGACTCTACCGGTCCAAGAAAGCACGAAGACAACTTCCGACAGACCAAATGCAAAGAGAACTGGGTCCTGCAGCCCTTAGCGCTGCTCCCGGGGCCTTCATAAATAAAAGAGCCGTTTATTTCATTGTCTCATTTGTTTCACAGGGAAAAGTCCCTGCAATCCTCTCCTCAATCCCTCTTGAGGTGCCAGGGTGTCTGCGGGCGCTGGCGTTGGTGCGGGAAGGGCTGGGCCCAGGACTGGGCCAGCCTGGCTCCCGAGCTCCGCCCTTGTCGCCCGAGCTCAGCCCTTGTCGCCCGTGCCCGCGCCGCTCTCCTCCTGCAGGGCCTGCTGGTGGGCCGCGGCAGCGGCGGCCTCCTTCTCCTTCAGCCTCAGCGCCGCAGCCTTCTTCTCCTGCTCCGCGTGGCTCTTCATGTGCGCACTGCGGCTCTTCACCTTGTAAAACACCCTGCAGCCAGGCGGGGATTGCTCAGGACTGGCCTGGCCCACCCCGGGCCCCCCAGAGCGGGTGCACGTGCAGTCCCAGCCTTCACCTCCACCCCCACGCGGCACAGCTGGGACTGGCCCCCACTCTGGTCATTTTCTGAAAGCTGCCCCATGATGTCACAGCCCTAGAAACCCACTCAGCCAATCAAAAGAAGAGGCGGATGCCGCCAGCATCTCTTCCCCCTCCCCCGGCCCCCGCCTCGCTGCGCACCAGCCCGCAGAGTCCCAGCGGGGACTGGCCACCTTACCTGCCACATTTTTTACAGGGGAAAGTGTTCTCCTGATTCTGGGTCTTAATGAATGTCTCTGTTTTTTTCTTCTTCTCTGAAAAGGGTAGTGCCCTTCGTGACTTCCCTGTCCCTTCCCTTGGCTTCTCCGAGGCCTGGCCACCTGCAGACCCAGGGGCGTTGGACTCGTGGCTCCGGAGGATGAGAATGTCATTGGCCTGGAGAGAATCAAACAAGGATTGTTGAGTGACCTGGGCGAGTGCAGATCTGGAATTCTAGAATCGCAGGGAACTGAGGGCCTGAAAGGTCATATATACTCCTGCCACTCACCTAGCATGCACTTGGGTCCTCCCAGGGATGGGATGCCCACTGCCTCCTTCGAAGCCCTCTGCGTCCTTGGTCAGCTCTATCGTTTATAAAGCTGCTGCTAGGCTAATTCTGAGGTGCAGCCCTAGCTGCAAGAGGCCTCCATGAGCCTGACAGGGGATCCTGGTGTCTGGGTGAATGAAGCACCTGCAGATATTTTCTGTCATTTAGTCCGCTCAGGCCCTGTTCTATAAATGAGATTCAGGCCCCTGTGATGTGCCAGGTGCTGGGGACAAAGAGGTTGACACAGGCATCCCTGCCCTCAGCTGAGGGTCTGGTGGAAGGGACAGATGTACAGGTAGCTAGCTCAGGACACAGCAGTTCAGGGACACCAAACAGGGCAAGAGCAGGGATGAGAGTGCAGAGCAGAGGGAGGAGAGGGGGACTCAGCTGGGGAAGCCCCGGGTGGCCATCAGAGGTGGCACCCTCATGGGAAAGTGTCCACAAAAGTCAGAAGTAGACACACAGCCCTGTGTTCACAGTTTATGGGAGTTCTGTAAGCATGAGTGTACTACACATATTTTTAAAAATGACTCAAAAAGGAGCAACTCCCCCAATAAATCCCCTCCCCTCCCTCCCCCTTCCTGGAAGAACTCTCCCTGGAAGAGTTATGGCTGGTAGTCTTGCTTCTTGGCCTGTGATACGGTGGACAGAGCACTGCACTAGGGTCCAAGGACCTGCGGCAGTCACTCAGCATCTCTGATGCTGCTGCAGAGTGGAGGTTAACTCTGCAGTTTGAGGAATTAATGAGATAATGGAAATGAGAGCACTTGGCAGAGATCATGCCTGAGGGCCTATTATTGTCATCCCTATGGTCTCAGCTTAGTTTCATTCTTGTCAGGGACTCCAGCTCTCTAAGGGGAGCCCTGTCCAAGATACAACTCACCGAGGCTTCCTCAGTGTCCCACATACCTACTGAGTTTTCACAAAATGGGTTTGCACAAAACCTTTCTCCCTCCAAATCTCAGATACAGAAGCAGTAGAGTATAAAAATTAATTGCAGACTCTGGAGTCAGGCTGCCTACTAGCTGTGTTGTCTTAGGCCTCAATTTCCCCATCTGTAAAATGGGAATAACAATAGTACCTACCCATATAGGGTTGTAAGGATTAAATGAGTCAACAGCACAAAGTACTTCATACCCTTTCTGCTCTACAGATCTGTAGAATCAGGGTCCTGCTCTACCCTCCCTCCCACACCCCCAGGCCCAGCTCCACCCTGCTTGCCTTGGGCTCAGCCCATGGCATTCACACTCACCGACTCATTGGCCTGTAGTGTCTGCGTGGCTTTGACTGCCGCTGCCCGCCTGCTGCGCTCTCGCCCCTCTTCCTGCTCCTCCTTCTCCTGGATCTCTGGCACCTCCTCCTCCCCTTCCTTCCTTGGCTCCTTCACCTCCCTTTTGGGCTCCAGCCTCTCTTCACTTGGGGACTCTCTTCTGGGAAGAGGCACCCTTGGGAACTTTTGGGAAGTCTATGGGGAACAAGAACAAGGGCAGTGAACCTAGAGCTCCATCTCAGTGGGGGGGTTCACCAGCCCCTGCTAGTCCTGCTTGCCTGGTTGGCCCAACACATTCTTCTGTACTAGGACTCTGGACTCTGTTCTCACGGCATAGTAGCATGAGACAGTCTCAAGCCCTGGGAGCACTTGAGAAAGGGCGAGGGGCATGGAGGGTGTGTACCAGTCACTCCCACTGCCACCCGTCCTCCTAGGCAGATGACCAGGAGACATCCTCTGTAATGGTCTAGTGAGTCAGGCAGGAGCCTTGAGTTCCAATTCCAACTATCTTTGTAACACTTCCTGTAGCTCTACTACCTTCATGCCTGCAAAATGGGCACCAAACCACTCCCTGTCTTACAGTAGCATGTCACCAAGCATGGACCTGCAATCCCAAAATGATGCTGTGTGGATACATGGACACAGAATTCAGTAACATTCTCTTTCAATCCTGAGTAGGCCAAGGACACAGTCTCCGGTTGGTGCTAATGTGTCTTTTACACATCTCTAAACTTGGTAATTTCTTTAACAAAGTGAGGTCAGGGCTCAGTCTCAGCCTTGGCAGGTAATGCAGCATCTAGCTCAAATTTAGTAACACTGGTTTTTATATATATTAATTTTTACCAGTACCTTCTATTTATAGCAAACAATTCTGGTTTTCTATTTATGATTATGATATAAAGCTCCTGTTTTTAGTAAAAAATGAGTTGATTTAAAGGAAAATATTAAGTAATGGCACAAGTAGTATGTGAATATGACAAAAATTGTAATGGCGACACGTAGTAGGATGCAGATATAGCAGATATCAAAAAGGGGATACAAGAATGACTGAGGTTTGAGAAACAGTGTTAGAGGTCTGCTATGTGGAGACAGGAAATTGATGCTAGTGCGAATCCTGTGGGAAAATTACCCTGTGTATCAACACAATGTATCATTACTCTGATACCAGCAGTATAGAGAGGGGAACCCAGCAGCCTGGGGCTCCTTGGGGCTGTCAGGGACATTATCGTCCTCAGCATGCCCTCTGCAGGCTCCTGGAGAGCTTGGGCCCCGGCTCCCAGCTCAGCCCTGGCCCCAGACCCAGCTCAGGCACTATGCAGCCGAGGCTGGAAAAGGAGTTACCTTAATATCCACTTCAACCTCTTCCTGCGCTGACTTCTCATCGCTCGTATCCACATCCCCAAAGGTTAGAGTCCCGTTGCGGCCGATTTTCACCTGCTTCTTGTAGGTGTAGTAGAACTCCACGCACTGGGCCACCGTCTTGGTCTGGATCTGGTTTGAAGTCAAAACTGAGGTCAGAAACCCCGGATTTGGCTCATCTGCCTGGGGAGAATCCAGCCTTTCTCATTCCTGCATTTTTCACTTAACCTCAAGCCAAAATGAAACTCAGCCAACCCAGGAAACACAAGCATTTTTCCAATGCCTGCTATGCAACAAACCACTGATCAATTCAGTTAATCAATGCTTCAGCACTATTTAAAATAAGTAAATAAATAAATAAAACAAGCTATAAAGGACAACACTGGACCCACCCAGGAGATGGCAATATGGATTGCATATCAGAGGGCATCACTGTACTTTTTTTGTTTTTGTTTTTGAAACAGTCTCACTCTGTCACTCAGGCTGGAGTGCAGTGATGAGATATCAACTCACTGCAACCTCCACCTCCCAGGTTCAAATTATTCTCATGCTTCAGCTTCCTGAGTAGCCAGGATTACAGGTGTGTGCCATCACAACTGGCTAGTTTTTTTTTTTTTTAGTAGACACGGGGTTTCTCCATGTTGGCCAGCCTGGTCTCAAACTCCTGGTCTCATGATCTGCCTGCCCCTGCCTCCCATGATGCTGGGATTACAGGCATGAGCCACCTCACATGGCCTGAATTACTTTATCAGGTTAAATTTCTTGGGTGTGCTAATGGTACTGTGGTTTTGTAGAGTATCTTGGTTTTTAGGAGATACATGTTGAAATCTTTTAGTCACGTGACAGGATGACTATAACTTACTTTCAATGAGCTGACTCAGAGAACAAAAGTGCTATATATGTGTGTGCCTATGTTTAGATATAGAGAACAAGAAAGCAAATGTTAACAATTGCTAAATCTAAGTGAGGGGTAGATGGGTGTTCATTCTACTGTTCTTTCCATTTTCCTCTAAGTTTGAAATTTTTAAAACTGAAAAGTTCAGGGAAAAGGTCTGGGCACCATCTATATTCAAAGCCAGCCCTGACCTGGCCACACAGATGTCTTTCATTAATCTAGGCAAACAATTTCATTTCTCTCCAGGGAGCAGTGTCTGACAAGTGAGCATACAGAAATGTCACAGTGTCCCCGCCTGTCAGGGGAGGAACTCAAAGGAAACTCACAAGAAAGCCCTGGAAAACCTGAGGAGGAAGCAAAAGGCCGAAGTCTTACTCCTGACTCTGCCACCACACGAGTAGAGTACTTGAGCTTAGGCAAGCCACTCACTTTGCTAATTTCAGTTGTTTTCATGTGTAAATAGCAAATGGGGTAAGTAAGACTAGATGATCTCCAGGGGCCTCTCAAGCTCTGAAATTCTAGCTGTTCCATTGCATAAATCTATTTGGCCACTGGATTTAGTTTTTGGGCTACTTTCCCACACGCAGAGGCTGTTTTCCCTGTCACCACCCCACAAGCTCCCACGTTGCTCTGTCCAGAGAGGCCAGAGGTCAGTGCAAGCCCTTTGTGTTTCATCTCACAGGAATGGCCAAGTCACACGTATTAATTAGACTGTTTACACATTTACTGTCAATTCTCTCTGACCCTTTGTTTGACTAAAGGTCTGCTCTTTTCATTAGGCATATTAGGGGCCTCAGTGAAGTTCACGGGCACGTCCTTAGGCATGTACTTCCCATCAGTATTGCCCAATCAGGGAATAGAGCGTTACCAAAACACAGCAAAGGACTTCGCACAACAGGGCCCTCATAGGCGAATTCATCAGCAGCACTTTTGTCTAGTCCCCAGGGCTGTTCCCAACACAATCTACAATCCCAGGAGGAAAAGGCATGCTCTTAGAAGCTCTTTTCCCAGGTGTGGTGGCTCACGCCTATAATCCCAGCACTTTGGGAGCCTGAGGCAGGTGAATCACCTGAGGTTAGGAGTTCAAGACCAGCCTGGCCAACATGATGAAACCCTGTCTCTACTAAAAATTCAAAAATTAGCTGGGTATGGTGACAAGGGCCTGTAATCCCAGCTACTCAGGAGCCTAAGGCAGGAGAAGTGCTTGAACCTGGGAGGCAGAGGTTGCAGTAAGCTGTCACATCAATGCACTCCAGCTTGGGTGACAGAGTAAGACTCTGTCTCAAAAAAAAAGCTCTTTTCCCTTAGTGGTCCATACAACTCTCTCCCAACAGCCCAGATTTTGTGATACAGGGCTGGAAAGATACAATTGCTTGGATTAGCAAAGCGTCTGCTCCTCCAGAAGAACATTGGGAGAGGACAAGATAAATCTATGGACAGTAGGCTTCAACAGCTGAGTTACTGGAAGGCAACTCTGGGTCAAAGGAAGCAGGTAAAGCTACGCAGGTTACTTGCTGGCTCTCAGTTCCCCTCACCCCAGGGCGCCCTCCCCTCCCACCTTCCCCTGGGGAATGGCTCACCTCTACTTGCCACCCTTCACCCCGTCTTCCTCCTGCTTATTTTAAGTCTGATGCCCTTAGGCCTCTTTCTGGATTGAGACCCCAGAGCCTGAGGTGGGGAAAGGATGCTTAGAACCAATAGGGAAAAGAAGCCTAATCTTTCTTTTTCTTGTATTGTCTAGAAAATTCTCTCTGAGGCTATGCAGTAGCATTGACCTGACTGCTTTTTTCTCTTTTTTTCCCCTTCTGGTTTGTGTTCTCTGATGAAGTTGCAGACCTGAGTGCTTTTTAAGAGGGCTTGGTCACAGGCAGAGAGAGCCCCGAAGTCACACAGGCAGCTCCAGGCCCTCACTTGACCCTGAAACAGAGCCCAGCTCACCAGCTTCTGCACCAGGAAGAAATCCTTCTTGTAGATGGCAATGCCTTTGTTGAACAGCTTCCTCTCGGCCATCTTCCACTGGTCAGAGCCTGTGGGGCAAAGAGGCAGCCAGGGAGTGAGTTGGGAAGAGCCTTGGCCACTGCGGGGCAATTCTGACCAGCAGGTAAGTGTGAGACCATTTGCCCATGGTCTCTGCAGGCATCAGAGCTGGCTCCTCGTCCCGCTTCCACCACACACTAGCCATGTCACTCAGAGCCTCGCTCCCTTGCTTGTGAAATGGAAACTAAAATTGCCTGGTTCACCAGCTGTGGTGAGGATTAAATGAGATAATGCATGTGAAACCCTTGGTGCTCTGCCTGGTGCAGATGAAATGTAGCACTAACATGGACCGAGAACAGCCGCTGCTAGGATTATGTGACTCAGTCCATGTCCTTCTTAAAGTACATTGCCCAGAACAGGACATGCACTCCCAGGGCTAAGTTCCAGGTACCTGATGCCAGTTTGGATGGCTCTCCCTGGGTTCCTGTCCCTGTGACCTGGGCCTTTTTGCCTGGATGGGCTTCCACCTGCCTACTCCCTTCTCCCTTCCCCCTCCAGGGTACAGGAAGCCCCTGGAGAGCTGCCCCAGCTTTGGTGGCTGTTCTCTCATTCTGACTCTTGGTTTATCTACCCTCCTCCTCCCTGCCCACACCCAGGGCTTCGACTCAGCACTGAGCAGGGCCCTAATGATGCTGGAGACCTCGACACTCCGGGCACCATGCCCTCTGCTGCCAGGCCCACCTGTGTAGTGATAAGTTGCCAGTGGATGGTTGTGGGGCCGCAGGGGCTTCTTCAGTAGCAGCTTATTCAGCGTTTCCTGGAGGGGAAGGGAGGGAAGGTTCAGGGCCCTGGCAGGGATATCAGTGGTGGATATATCTTAGGCTCTGTTAAATTCCTGAGTAGGGTGGGCACTTACCCTTGGCCCACCTTAACTACTGACAGATAAGAGGTTGGGTCCAGTGGGGTGGTGAGGTCATAGGGGTGGGGCTGCCCAGAAACCGGGCCTCAGGGCCTCTTAAGAGAGCCTTGGCTCCAAGGGAAGCAGCACTGCTAGAGAAGACCCTCAGCAACCATCCAGTCTGAGTCCAGTGACCCAGAATCAGGGATGGGCATGGACAGGGGGACACTGCAAAGCAAAACCTGGGGTCTGAAACTAGGGCTCCCTTGGGCCAAGCCCCTATGGCCCCTTCCTTGGTCAACTGGCCTCAAATATGCATGCCAGTAGGCCTAGCTGAGTAGAGACATGGATCCAAGCCAACCCCTCGAGGGGCCCTCCCTCTGCTGAGGGTGCCTTCTCACCAAGATGTCTCCCCTGGACTCGTGCAGACAGTGCAGGGCCAGCTCCTGGTTGGTGCCAGCACCAGGGAAAATGCTGGAGCAGGCAGCTGTCAGCAGGTCTTCAACTGGATCCGTAGGAGTGTGAGGAAGGGAGGAAACCACTTTCAGTGCAGGGCTGGGTGGGATGAGACCTGGCCCACCCTAGTGCGGACCAGCCTGCCCTCACTTGTTGCCTCCAGGCCCCTTCTCACCTTGCCTCTGCTTCTCCCGGCTGCTCTCTAGGTCCTCCCATGGCTGCCACACCAAGTCGGCCTTGTGGGGGTCTGCAGCTGCCAGGGCACGGTCCCTCATCAAGGGGATTTCTGCCTGGAACCGGGAGCCCACATTGATCCGTCTAGAGGAGTAAAAAGGGCAGGAGGAGGTGAAGCCTCACCTTGCGGGGACAATGGACTTGATTATCCCTCAGGGTGGGAAGAAGATGGGGGGAGCCCGCAGAGCAAGGCCTCAGCTAGGTGCAGTGGGTATGACTTCTAGGGGACTGGGAGGGCAGCCACTACCAGAAAGGCAAGATCCAGAGATTGGAGAGGGGAGAAGCAGCTCCAGGTTTACAGATGGGAAAGACCCCACTTCCAACTCTCCTAGAGATAAGTTCAAGCTGAGCCAGTCCTTGCACTTCCCTGTAACTTCCACACAGAGGCAGGGCGGGGGATAGCAAATCCCAGGGCCAAATACGAAAGCCCAGGGAGGCCCTCCCAACCCCTCTGCAGGCCCAACAGAACCCTCCTGTCACTCCCAGGGCCCACCTGCACACACTGCACCAGTGTGGCCACCTGCACACCCTGGGCCAGGGGCAGGGCTGCACTTACGGCTCGATGCTCACTGGGGTGGCCTCCCCCATCACAGAGAGGACAGGCGGGGTGACTTCAGCACTGTCTATGGGACAAAGAGAAAGTTGATAAATAGCACCCTCCTTTCAGCAAAGCATCCCCAACTCTAGTGGCTGCCCTATATGTGCAAGAGTTACAGTGGAGATACACAGAGCTCAGGCAGGGAACACAGGCATCTGAGTCCTGGCTCTGCAGCCTGCCACCTACAAAACTCAGGCCTTGCCCTAAATATTTGAGTGCCTCAGTTTTCACACTCACCAAAAGAGGCTATCACTACTGTCTTCTAGGGTTGAGAATTGGATGAAATAATGCACAGAGGCTGGCACTCAATAAATATTAGCTATTATTATTACTGCTTCTACTACTAAAGCCATATCCCTGCCCCCAGAAGCCCCAGCACTAGAAAATCAACTCCAACATAAAACTGGCTTTTGTCCAGGCACAGTGGCTCACGCCTATAATCCCAGCTCTTTGGGAGGCTGAGGTTGGCGGATCACCTGAGGTCAGGAGTTCAAGACCATCCTGGCCAACATGGTGAAATCCCGTCTCTACTAAAATATTAAAAAATTTTGGAATGTAGGAAAAAGTAAGAGAAAAAAAAATTAGCCAGGCATGGTGATTTGCGCCTGTAGTCCCAGCTACTCAGGAGGCTGAGGCAGGGGAATCGCTTGAACCCAGGCAGCGGAGATTGCAGTGAGCCGAGATCACACCAGTGCACTCCAGCTTGGCCAACAGAGCAAGACTCTGTCTCAAAAAAACAAAAAACAAACAAACAAAAAAAACTGTGGTTTTCTAGTAAAGAGACTGAAACTAGGGAGGTGGTGAAGGAGATCACTGTTTTATAATTATCTTCTCACTTCTTTTTTGGATTGTGCCTCATTTTCTCCCAAGTTAGCCATTTTCTCCCAAGTTTCACTCTGCCTGTTTCCACCCAGGCTGGAGTGCAGTGGAACAATCTCAGCTTAATGAGTTCAAGAGATCTCAGATCTCTTGAACCTCCAGATTCGAGCGATTCTCCTGCCTCAGCCTCCCAAGTAGTGGCATTACAGGTGCGCACCACCATGCCCAGCTAACTTTTGTATTTTCAGTAAAAACTGCATTTCACCATGTTGGCTAGGCTGGTATTGAACTCCTAACCTCAAATGATCCACCTGCCTCGGCCTCCCAAAGTGCTAGAATTACAGGCATAAGTCACCATGCCTGGCCCCAAGCTAGTTTTCATAAGGCATCACATGATCAAAACACTCCTTGGCTTAAAAAAAAACAAAAACAAAACTTTGCTCTTTACTGACTCTCTCCTGCAATGTGAGATAAAACCTGCAACCCTCCCCCCTCAGGGTTCAAGACAGTTCCACTTCCATTGGTACCTCCCAACACCCGCATGCCTAGACCTGGATCCTATCGGCTTACCTCTTGGCCCCTCACTCTCCCTGTACAGTCCTACCTATAGGCCTTTGCACCAGTCATTTCCTCTGCCTGGTGTGTCCTCCCTGACCCAGCCCTCCTCCAAGCTCAGGCTCAGCTCTGGCCGCACCCCTCTAGAATGCTGTCCTCATCATCCCAGGCTAGCAGCCTCCGAAGGCCTCGGGGCTTCACTCACTGGCTGCAGATCCCACACTGCCGGTAACCTCTGTTTTTCCAACTCCCAGGCTTTCATGTCAACTCTCTAATGACACTGCATTCTCTACAGAACAGACCACCACGTCCTATACATTACTGCAGCCCTCACAGGACCCAGTTCAAGGCTTTACACCCAAGTGTTCAGTAAAAATACTCATGGACAGACTGACCTCTTGCTGGCTGCCAGTCTGGTCTCCACAATGATTTCATCTTCCTACACAGCCTAGCCAGGGAGAAGCCTCCCCAGGAAGCAGGGCAGAAGACTGGCCAGACTAGGGCAAACACTTTGCACTCACAGACACCAGGGGGCACCAGAGAGCCAGACAATGGGTGAGGTCAGGGGTTAACGGGCCAAAGGCATTCCTGAGCAACTTCCACTTAATCCTCTCTATCACCTAAGGGATTGGATTATCCCATTTTGCAGAGGAAATTGATCTCTGTGGAGTGGGCAACATTTTTCAGCAGTACACCACCCAAGCCAGCCCAATATTTCCAAAATGTCTACTTTTGGCCAAAAAGACTGTTCAAGAGCCCCAGAGACCAGATCTACCGCAAAGAACTATGAGCAAACATAGGAAAGAGCCTCTGGACACCCCCTTCCAACTCTCCTAGAGATAAATTCAAGCTGAGCCAGGGGCAGCTCAAAGCTGGATGGCCAGGCATGACGCTACAGCTTTATGTATGCTAATGCACCTGAGCCCAGGAGGTGGCTATTAGGTTGAACCAAAGGAAACTGCTATTTGTGAATCTAAAAATAGCTGAATATTGGCAATTTCATCATCAACCAAGAACTACTAATATCCTCATCTTAGTACTAAAGAAACTGAGGCCTAGGGAGCTGAAGTGACTTGCAAAAGCGGATGTAATGGTAAACTGTAGAATTGAGATTTGAATCCAAGCAGCTAGGCGGACCCGCCCCCTCTTGAACCAGGACAACCTCCTTCTAAATCTCAAGGGAAGACAGAGCAGAGCTCCTTCTCCTAGAGTGTTCCAGCCCAATCCCCAGCAGCCCCATAGGCTCAGATGCCTCCCTGTTCAGTGTCCCAGCCCCACTCCTGCCATGGTTGAGGAGGGAGGTCACTCACTAGTCCGGAGCAGTGTGCGATGGGCACTCTTGGGCGTGATGGGAGGAGGGGCTGGGATGCTGCTGGTTGATATGATGGCATTGAAGTAGAGGCCAGAGCCTTCCCGCACAGGGCTGAGGATGGGGGGTGGCGTGTAGGGGGGCAGCTCAAAGCTCCGCTCAGAGGGGTGGTCAGCTAGGCGCACAGGAGAACGCAGGTGGCTCTGGTATGGGGTGATGTTGGAGTAGACAGGAGGGGCAATGAAAGTGCCCGCCTTGGTGGGGATGATGAGGGGCTCCGGCCTGGGCCGCTGCTTTGGTTTCCGCACAGAAGGCTCCCCCTCCAACTTGACATTCATGTCCTCTGCCTGGAGAAGGAAAAAAACAAAGATGGCTCAGTCCCCCATGTTCCAGGAAAAGTGAAGTCTTGACCAATGCTTGCCAGTCTCACCTTTGGAACTTAAGTTGCCCACCACACCCACCAAGGCCTGAAAAAGGGAGTAGGTCCAAAAGCCCTTCTCCTTGTCCTCTCTAGGGCAGAGGTGAGCAAACTGTTTCTGTAAAAGCCAGAGAGGAAATATTTTAGGCTTTGTGGGCCGCATGTGTTCTCCGTTACATATTCCTTTTCTTTCCCTTTTTCTTTTTAAAACTAATCGTATAAAATTGTAATGCTATTCTTAGCTTTGCTGTAGAGTGTGACAGGGCAGGAGAGCACAGTAGTTCAGGGCCCAGGCTCTGGAGCTGGACTGCTTGGATCGGGACCTACCACCTTTACTGCCACTTAAAATTACTCAATCTCTCTGTGCATCCTCATTTTTAACATGGTGCATTCTTAATAAGTGCCTACTTAACGGGGTAACTATGAGGACTACATGAATTAATACATGGAAATTATTGAGAACATCACTTGGTACCTGAGTAAATACCGGCTGTTATCACTAATTACACTCCAGGCTCTGCGTTAGATGAAAGCTCCTACTGCGTGCTAAGAATGAGCTGGGCATGGGACTACAAAATGGAATGGACGAGGCTGGATTCGGTGGCTCACACCTGTAATCACAGCACTTTGGGAGACTGAGGTGGGGGAATCACTTGAGGTCAGAGTTCCAGACCAGCCTGACCAACATGGCAAAATCTTGTCTCTACTAAAACACAAAAATTAGCCAGGCGTGGTGGTGGGCGCCTATAATTTCAGCTACTCAGGAGGCTGAAGCACAAGAATCACTTGAACCCGGGAGGTGGAGGTTGCAGTGAGCTGAGAGTGTGCCACTGCACTCCAGCCTAGGCAACAGAACTGGACTCTGTCTTAAAAAACAAAAAGGAGAAAGAAAAAAAGATGAAATGGACTGTTCCTTGCACAACTTTTGTTCTCACAGTATTAATCATACTATGCGAAAGCCTAGCCCATACACACCATCAAAGGTTAGTCCTCCTATTTCTCCCTGCTAGACATGCCTCATGGGCCTCTATCTAGAATAGAAAGGAGGACTATAAGAGAACAGAGGCTTTCCCTTGCTCCATCCTTACAATCTCAAAGGCAGAGAATAGAGCCCTACAGGGTAAGTAACCCCAGGTTATCCCTCTGGGTACTCAGTATAACAGGTAAGGTTGGCCATGTTGACTGAGAGGGCCTTAGAATAATGAGGTGTTTCCCCACCATGGCTCTGGCTCCCATAAACACCTTCCAGCAGAGGGCCCTGACTCCTTCTGAGGCTCTGGCCCTGTCCTTCACCCATTTGTGTCTTCTTTTCCCTTCTACAAATTAGAATGAAATGAAACTGTTCATTCTTCTGCCCTTAGGGAAACAATATGATTGCACAGTAAAAAAAAAATGCAGGAGCCAAAGGCCCCTCAAACTTTCTTGACAGAAATCTAACAAAAGGCTGGGCACGGTGGCTCATGCCATCCCAGCACTTTGGAGACCAAGGTAGGAAGATCACCAGGTCAGGAGTTCAAGACCAGCCTGGCCAACATGGTGAAACCACATCTCTACTAAAGATACAAAAAATTAGCCAGGCATGGTGGCGGGCACACATAATCCCAGCCACTCAGGAGGCTGAGGCAGGGGAATTGCTTAAACTTGGGAGGTGGAGGTTGTAGCAGTGAGCCGAAATCACACCACTGTACTCCAGTCTGGGCAACGGGGAGACTCCATCTCAAAAAATCAAAAAAGAAAACGTAAAGAAAGAAATACAACAACAACAACAACAACAAATCAGCTAGGTCTAATGATCTGTAATTTTATAATAAGGGATTAAAACTATTCTGAATATTTGACAATAATAGTCATGTGCATTTTCTAGGTATGGTAATACTATTGAGATTATGTTGAAGAAGAAAGAATCCTTATGTATTTCAGATACAAACTGAAAGGTATATATGAATGGAATGATACGATGTTCGGGATGTGCTTCAAAATAACCTGGTGGCGAGGAGAAGTAGAGTGCAGGTGAAGCAAGACTGGCTATAATTTGAGAACTGTGAAATCCGGGTGATGGCTAAGTACTGGCATTCATTATATCCATCTCTCTACTTTTATGCATGAAAGAAAGTGTCTATAGTACAAAGAATAATAAATAATGAATGAAATAAATAACAAAATACAAACCTCCCCCTAAAGCCTGGTGTAGGGATTTAGGAGATCCAAATTCTAGGGCTAGCTCTGCCACTACTTGGCTGCATGACCTTAGGTACAGCTTCTTGTCTTTTCTGGACCTAGTTCCTCATCTATAAAACAGGGCAATTGAGCTGTATAGCTGCTCAGGCTCCTTCCTTCTTACTCTCAGAACAAGCTGCCCAGGCCTCCAGCCTCTTCCATAAACTTTTCCTCAACCAGAGAACAGAAACCCAGAGAGCAGAGACTGTGGTGCTCACAATCATCTTGGCGCTCCCCTGTGTATTACAGAGGCACGCAAGCCAATTCTCCAGCTGAGAATAACCAGAAAATTTGGACTCAATGTGCAAAACACATTTTTGAAGGTATCAGAGGGCAAATAGGTTGGCAAAGAATTAAAAAGCCAAGATCCAGGGAAAAGAAAAAAAAGCTAAAGAGTTCAGCCCAGTATTTGAAGCTCCGTTTTCCCTAGAGGTAAATGCTATTACTGGAAGAGGCAACTGACAGGTTGAGAGGCTGAGTAGACCTTTTAAGAAATTTAAGGAACAGACACAATAAAAAATGAAGTTTTGCTGGGCGCGGTGGCCTGTAATCCCAGCACTCTGGCAGACAGAGATGGGCGAATTACCTGAGGTCAGTAGTTTGAGACCAGCCTGGCCAACATGGCAAAACCCCATCTCTACTAAAGATACAAAAATTAGCTGTGTGTGGTGGTGGGTGTCTGTAATCCCAGCTGCTTGGGAGGCTGAGGCAGAAGAATCGCTCGAACCAGGAGACGGAGGTTGCAGTGAGTCGAGATCACTTCACTGTACTTCAGCCAGGGTGACAGAGAAAGACTCCCTCTCAAAAAAAACAAAAAACAAACAAACAAATAAAATCCTGAAGTTTAGGGCTTGCCAAGGAAGGAGAGCTTGGTAAACCCCAGGCTTTGGATTGGGCCTCCAAAAAGGGCTTGTCTTCACTCTTCATCCAGAATAAAGGTGAATCAGAAATAGACTAGTCCCTACATGGAATAAAGCCTGGCTTCAAATAATCTCATTTCAACCTCTGATTAAAGTAATTCAGGGCCAGGTGTAGTGGCTCACACCTGTAATCTCAGCACTTTGGGAGGTCAAGGCAGGCAGATCACTTGAGGCCAGGAGTTGGCGACCAGTCCGGCCAACATGGCAAAACCCTATCTCTAATAAAAATACAAAAATCTGCCAGGCATGGTGGCAGGTGCCTGTAACCCCAGCTACTCAGGAGGCTGAGGCACAAGACTTGCTTGAACCTGGGAGACATAGGTTGCACCGAGCCAATATTGTGCCACTGCACTGCAGCCTGAACTTTGCAGTGAGATCCTATCTCTATATAAATAAAGTAATTCGGGTCAGGTGCGATGGCTCACGCCTGTAATCCCAGCATTTTGGAATGCTGAAGTGGGCAGATCACCTGAGTTCAGGAGTTTGAGACCAGCCTGGCCAACATAGTAAAACCCCATCTCTACTAAAAATACAAAAATTAGTGGGGCATGGTGGCACACGCCTGTAGTCCCAGCTACTTGGGAAGCAGAGGTGGGAGAATCGCTTGAACCTGGGAGATCAAGGCTGTTGTGAGCCAAAATCGTGCCACTGCACTCCAGCTTGGGCAACAAAGCGAAACTCTGATCTCAAAAGAAAAAGAAAAAAGTATTTTCAGATAATCCAAGACTAATAAAATTCCTCACTTCAGATATACTAAAAGAAATGCTAAGGGATGACAGTTGGAGATATGAGAAGACATGAAAGCAACAAAAAGGATAAGTATTGGGGTAAATCTAGAATAAATAACAAACAAAACAATGTTATAATGACCTGCTGATGTTAAAATAAAGACAGAATGAAAATGCATGTTGATAATGCTAAAAGTTAGGTATTGGTGGAAAATGACATTCAAGTGTTGTAAGAACTTTGCATTGTCCAGGCCAGGTGCAGGGGCTCACACCTGTAATCCCAGCACTTTGGGAGGGTAAGGCAGGTGTATCACCTGATGTTAGGCGTTCCAGACCAGCCTGGCCAACATGGTGAAACCCTAACTCTACTAAAAATACAAAAAAATTAGTCGAGCATGGTGGCCTGCACCTGTAGTCCCAGCTACTCACAAGGCTGAGGTGGAAGAATCACTTGAACCCAGGAGGCGGAGGCTGCAGTGAACTGAAATCACACCACTGTACTCCAGCCTGCGCAACAGAGTGAGACTTCATGTCAAACTACCCCCACAAAAAACAACAACAACAAAAAACAAGAACTGTGCGTTGTCCAGGAAGAGCTAAAAGTACTAACAGATTTCAAAAAGCCAAGGATGCATGTTTTAACATCTAGCAGCCTTTCTCAACCAAAGAACTAAGTCCTAATGCCATAAGGCATTCACTATATATAATAAGTGAAATTCTCTCCTATGCATTTAATAGGGTTTGGGTTTTTTAATTTTTTTTTTTTTGGCTTTTGTTTTGTTTTGAAAAAGGGTCTCCTTTTGTCACCTAGGCTGAAGTGCAATGGCACAATCACAGCTCCCTACCACCTTGGCCTGTTGGGCTCAAGGGATCCTCTGACCTCAGCCTCTTGAGAAGCTGGGACTACAGGTGTGTACCACCATACCCAGATAACTTTTTTTTTTTTTGGTAGAGATGGGGTCTCCTTGTGTTGCCCAGGCTGGTCTCAAACTCCTGGGCTCAAGTGATCCTCCTGCCTTGGCCTCCCAAACTGCTGGGATTACAGGCATCGGCTACTGCACCTGGCCTCCTATGCATTTTAAAATGGTACTAGCTATGTCCCGTCCTTTAGATGATTGTGGAAATAGTTGCTAAAATCCCTTTCTGTAGGGCTTAGTTCTCTTGAATGGTAAGAAGAATGCTGGGGTAATAATTTAAAGAGCAATATGCAAGGATATAACTAATAAATCAACAAAATGGGGAAATGGGATAACAAATCAAATAAATCCAAAGGCAAACACAGGAAAGGCAAGATGGGAAACAGCTACAGCAGATGGCAACTTTTAACCTAAGTATTTAAGTAATTCCATTAAATGTAAACTGTATCAGTGGAATCTTAAAAAACTGAATTCAAAGAAGCATAAAGTAGAATGGTGGTTACCAGGGGTTAGGGGATGGGGCGAGGGTTGGGGAGATACTGGTCAAAGGATACATAATTTCAGTTACGAAAAAAGAGTAAGTTCAGGAAATCTATTGTATAACATGATGACTATCATTAGTAACAGTGTATCACATACTTCAAAATTGCTGAGAGCAGATTTTAAATGTTCTCACCACAAAAAAGTATTTGAGGTAATGAATACGTTAATTAGCTTGATTATATCAGAACATCATGTTGTATGCCATGTACTCTGTTATGTTACTTTTATTGTATTTTATTTTTGTACAGACAGGGTTTTGCCATGTTGGCCAGGCTGGTCTTGAGCTCCTGGCCTCAAGTGATCCACCAGTCTTGGCTTCCCAAAGTGCTGGGATGACAGGCATGAGCCATCGTGCCCAGACTTTATGTTAATTTTTAAATAAATAAATAGAAAGAATGACATAAACTGTATTACTGCTCTAAAAGATTGGATAATAACAAATCCCAATGTATGCCACTTGAAAGATACACTTAAGGAGAAGGATACAGAAAATATGACAATAAATGGATGGGAAAAGATGCATCCTGCAGATTCTAACCAAAAGAAAGCAAGATATCAGACAAAGCTGACTTTAAAAGGCAAAAGGGGTGGATGATGAGAAATTACTTAATAGGTAGAATGTGCATTATTTGGGGAACAGATATGGATATCCTGACAGCCCTGACTTCACCACTACACAATCAATGTGTGTTACAAAAATCACACTTGTATCCCATAACTTTACTAATATAAAATAAGAACTGGCCTGGCACGGTGGCCCATGCCTGTAATCCCAGCTACTCGGGAGGCTGAGGCAGGAGAACTGCTTAAACCCGGAAGGTTGCAGTAAGCTGAGATCTCACCATTGCACTCCAGCCTGGGGGACAAGAGCAAAACTCCTTCTCAAAAAAAATAAAATAAGAATAAGAATAAAAGGCAAAAAGACTATGATAAAAAGAAATTTCATAAAGTATCTAATCCAGTTCTAAATGAGTGCCTAATAACATTGCATCAAAATGTATAAAACAAATGATGACAGAACCTAAAGAAAAAGCAAAGTCTCAATCTTAGAAGGAGATGTCAAGATCTCAGTACTAACAGTACAAGCAAACATCTCTAATTCCCAGCACCCAGCACAGGCTCAATCAAAATTTGCTGACCTGAAAAAAGAAATGTAAACATCAAAGAATTTCCCAGGCAGTTTCAATGTCAAGTAGAAAACTGTCTTATCCCCCATGAGGATGGGGGACATCCCCAAATGTCCCTTCTGGACATTTATCTAGAAATTTGGTTTGGAAAATAAAAACAGTATCTCCACAGGCTCCCTGATACGTTCCTACATTGCCATGTTCTCCTTTCCCCATAGGGTCCTAGGCCCCAGGGGCACTCAGGTGCTGGAGGTGTTTAGAAGGGGTGCCTCTCATACCTGAGCTGCAGCATCTGTCCCAGGAATTCGGGTAGACCGCCTGCGGGTGACAATGACCGATGGCTTGTGCTCAGTGGAGTTCTGGTCAGGACCCTGCCCATCCTCATCAATACTTCCAGCCTGAGCTGCCTCAGTTGGGTCCACAGTCCGCACAGGCACAGACACTGGGATGATGAGGGGTACCATCCCGCTGTCTTCTCGTGCTCGCTTGGTGGCTAAGGCAGGCTCAGAAAACTCCACCTCACACTTGGTAGTTGAAGCGAATACACTTCTCCGCTTCTCTTCAGAGCCACTGACATCCTGGAGAAGACAGGAATAGAAGTGCAGTTTAAAAGATAAAGCCATAGCCAGGCGGAGTGGCTCATGCCTATAATACCTGCACTTTGGGAGGACAAGGCAAAAGGATCGCTTGAAGCCACAAACTCAAGACCAGCCTAGGCAACATAGTGAGACTCGGTCTCTACAGAAAATAAAACAAAATTACTTGGGTGTGGTGGCAAACGCCCCAGCTACTCAGGAGGCTGAGGTGGGAGGATTGCCTGAGCCTGGGAAGTTGAGGCTGCAATGAGCCAAGATTATACCACTGCACTCCAGCCTGGGTGACAGTGATACCCTGTCTCAATAAATAAATATATAAACAAACAAATAAAAGATAAATTCTGCTTTGATATAGGGCCCTCATTCCCACTTAGTCAGCAGCTCCCAATGATCTCACAACTTGGCTTTTCCCTGACCACCTTTTCTCCAACAATTTTTTTTTTTTTTTTAGAGACAGGGTCTCACTCTGTCACCCAGGCTGGAGTACAGTGGTGCGATCTTGGCTCACTGCAACCTCTGCCTCCCGGGTTCAAACGATTCTCCCACCTCAGCCTCCCCAGTAGCTGGGATTACAGGTATATACCACCACACCTGGCTAATTTTTGTATTTTTTTGTAGAGATGGGGTTTTGCCATGTTGGCCACATTAGTCTTGAACTCCTGATCTCAAGTGATCCAACCGCCTTGGCTTCCCAAAGTGTCAGGATTACAGGTGTGAATCACTGAGCCCAGCTTCCCACCACATTTCTAAATACCCTCCAATCCTTGACCAGACCCATAGGTACCTCTGGGCCAAGAAGTCAACAGTCAATACCAAGACCTGGGACCAGGCAGGCTTCCAGGAAGTTTTATGGTGAGAAGCACTTTGGTTTATTTTGAGATGAAGTCTTGCTCTTTTGCCCAGGCTGGGGTGCAGTGCCAGGATCTCGGCTCACTGCAACCTCCGCCTCTCAAGTTCAAGTGATTCTTGTGACTCAGCCTCACCAATAGCTAGAATTGCAGGTGTGTACCACCATGCCCAGCTAATTTTTCTATTTTTAGTAAAGACGGGGTTTCACCATGTTGGCCAGGCTGATCTTGAACTCCTGCCCTTAGGTGATCTGCCCACCTTGGCCTCCCAAAGTGCTAGGATTACAGGCGTGAGCCACCACACCTGGTCAGAAGCACTTTCTATAGAAGAGAACAGTGTGAGGCTGGGCGCAGTGGCTCACACCTATAATCCCAGCACTTTAGGAGGCTGAGGCGGGTGGATCATCTGAGATCAGGAGTTTGAGACCAGCCTGGCCAACATGGCAAAACCCAGTCTGTACTAAAAATACAAAAATATGTCAGACGTGCTGGCAAGTGCCTGTAATCCCAGCTACTGGGGAGGCTGAGGTGGACGAATCACTTGAACCTGGGAGGCGGAGGCTGCAGTGAGCTGAGATTGCACCACAGCACTCTAGCCTGAGTGACAGAGTGAGACTCCATCTCAATACATACATACATACATACATACATACATACATACATACATACATACATACACACTCTCCACAGCCTGCCTTCTTCCAGACCCTTCCACCCTAGCCTAGAGCAAGGGTCCCCAGATGGCCATCTCCTGCCATAGGTGGCTTACAGATGGGTTTTGTTTGGCCTGCGCAGTGGGTGGCACATGAAATAGTATCTAATTATTCAAAAAATATTTCTTCGAAAGAAAGTAAGCAAGAACCATGCGGCAAGCTGAAGGGTGGTCTTTGTACTATTTCCCCACAGGCAGTTGGCTAGGGCAAAGTCTGGCTGCCCCTAGCAAGAATCAAATCCTGCAGCCTCCCACCTATCAGCCTGATGTCCTCTGCCAGGTCTGGCTCCACCCCATGCCACTCTCACCTTTGCGTTTTGCAGCGAGGCCAGCTCCACCGCCTTCTGGGCCAGGGTCAGCAAATTGGCCTCCTGGGACGCCCGGCGCCTCCGTCGCGTGCTCTGGATCACGCCACCCCTTAGCACCTGCCCACAGTCCCCTGTGCTCACTGCCCTCATGCCCTCCTCAATGCCCATGGCAGCAGCCTCTCGCTCCCGGCCATTGGGTGCTAGTCTCTCCCCATCAGGCAATAACTGCGACTCCCTCAGCTCCAGCGGGAATCCCAGTGCTTCAGGATGGGGCTGCCCCAGGGCACCAGGTGGTGGCTGCTGCAGGGGCCAGTGATGTAGGAATAGGTTGCCAGTGGGCTCCTGCCCAGGTTGGGTGCCAGCCCCATCCAGGGCAGTGGGAGGCAGGATACCCTCCTTAGAGAGGCGGCGGGAGCGGCGAGGGAAGGGGATCTGGACCTGAGGTAGCGCCGGCTGTGGGGCTGACTCCTGCAGGAGGGCCTTGCGCAGTTCTGGGTTCATATCAGGGTTTGGGGGGAAGGGGTAGGGTGCCATGCTGTGGTGAGCCAGGTGGGATTGTCCTAGTGGCCCAGCCGGCTGCAGGCCAAAGTCCTGGGGTTGCTGTGAGGGTGGCTGCTGCATGGGGTAGAAGTTCTCAAAGAGTGGCATCTGGGGTAGGGCCGCCTGCTGCTGCTGCTGTTGCTGCTGCTGCTGCTGCTGTTGCTGCTGCTTCTGTGGGGGGAAGGCAGCCACTGGGTTTGGGGGCGGTGGGCCCTGCCGGAAGACCTGCCGGTTCACCTGGTGGCCGAATGCCAGCTGGAAGGGTTGCAGGGGCAGCGACTGGTTTGGGGGTTTCTTGGCTACATGGAAAGAATTCAGGGGTGCCTGGGGCCGCCCTACCTCCAGCTGCACCTTCTGTGGCATCATTGGCCGCACATTTCCATAGCGGTCCAGCTGTGGGCCCCCTGCTTTCTCCCGCTTCAGTGCCTCGGGGTGGTTATAGTAAGTCGGGACTCCCACTCCAGGATGAGGGCTCCCCTTGGGTGCACTGTAGAGGGACAGACTGTGGCAGTTCCATGTTGAATGGGGTGGAGGCTGGCCTGGCTGCTGCTGCCAGCTGCCGTCACTGACACTCCCACCTCCTCCGCGCTCTGGGCCCCGCCCTGGAGCCATCACAGAGTTGGGCCACTTTACTGAGGCCACCTGCTGGGACAGCATGGCTGCTGAGGTCCGCTCAGGCCCATATACCACAGAGTTCAGCAGGGCCAGGCTACTGGGAGGGGGCAGTTCCACAGGCTGAGAGGTAGAGGCTGCCCCTCCTGGGCCCTCATGTCCGACGTACTGCTCCTCCTTCACTCTGATGGACTGCTGGGGGGGCTGCAGAGGAGGGGGCTGCTCCTTGGGAGCTGGTTCCTGGCTGCTGAAGAGGGAACGCTTTCGCTTGTTCTGAGCCTTGGGCTGGGCCTGGAGGTTCATGATGTGGCCAACTGAGCCCTGGCAGTGAGATCCACTTCACCAGTTGCCCATCCCCTGGGGAAATGTCCTGCTGGAAGCTAGTCCAGGGGCCAGGGAGGGCAGAGCAGGGGCAGAGGAAGACGCTGGACAATGTGGTCGGGCACTGGGATAAAGAACTGCCGGCTCTTCCTTCCTCTTCCAGAGAGGCTCTGGGGCTCAGCTACTCTTCTCAGTTCATGATGCTCCACAAAGTCCTGGTGCCTGCAGAGGGAAGGGCAGGGATAGTGTCAGCCACAGCCTCCCAAGATGCCCCGAATGTCAGCACAAGTATAAGAAAAGGGGCCTCCAAGGGCCTTCGGTCCCACCACCCACAGGGACAGGCCCAAAGTCACAGAGTCGCATTGGTGAGGCAGGAGCCAGGACCTGCAGGGGAGCTGCCAGGAGGGCAGGAGAATCACCTGCACCTCCCAGGGCACTGTGACTCTCTTGTTCCACCACCTCACCCTCCTGGTTCGGCTCCAGGACTGCCTGCATCTGGCTGTGTTATTTGTGCACTGCATAAAGGCACATTCTAAGGGACAAGTGGAGCTGACATCCAGCCCAAGCCCCTCCAGCCCAGCTGAGAAAGGGGCAGCAAAAGCCACACTGGGTTCCCCTCTCCTCTTAACCCAGGACCCAGCCCCTGGGTGGCCAGGCCTGGTCCTCCTGGCACACATCTGTCTATGCAGGAGCCTCCCACCAGACCCAGAAGGATCTTTGTCCAGCCAGTGCCTCCTCTGACACTCCGAGCACATCTCAGGATTGGGAAGTGTAGAGGACAGGGTCATTCCTGACATGGCCACTCCTCCTGTGCAGCCCCAGGGTTGGAAGTCCCACCAGGCCCTTGTAAGAGTCCAGGGCCCTGGGTCAGACTCACCATCCATTACACAGAGGCCTGCAGGTAAGGCCCCAGGAGGGTGTGTGCAGTCCAAGCCCCACTCTGGGAAGAGCTACTGGGTGGGGCTCTGGCTGCCAGAGTCTTCCCCAAACTTGCACAGAACCTGTTTTGCAACCCTGGCAGGCTCGGGGCAGGATCCAGGCCAAGAGCTGGTCAGCAGCTGATCCCGCCCTTGCCCGACCCCAGCCCCTTCCACTGCTGAAGAGTCCCTGGCAAATAGTATAACTCAGATCATAGAGGGTGCAGATTGCTAGAACTCAGTTCCAGAAGGTTTCTCCATGATACTGTCATGACTAAAGTACACAGTTTTTCTGTTTTAGTTTTGTAACTTGATTTTTTAAAACGGTTGCTATACAACAGAATCTAGACCCGTATTTTACAACTTACATAGCTGCTTGCATGTATTTTTAAAGACTTTTTCTTCCCTCAGAGTGCTGATTAGGTTTTGTTTTTTTCCTGGGAAGTTGGGGGGCGGGGAGGTGGGAGCTACATGGCCCACCTCTTTTCCCAGTAAAATTCTGGTACCAGGGAACAGGGGAAGACTGCTCGGGCAGCTCAGAAGGGGAAATCTCAGGCCCTAGATGCTCCAGATCATTGTTAGCAACCCCAGCAGCTCCCAGGAAACCTGCCGGGAACAGCAGAGGGCAGGGCTGGGCGGGCACAGAGTCCCGACTACACCCAGTGCGGCCTGCCCCCAGCACCGGGAATGCCCCTCCCAGCCTATCACTCCACTGCAGGCTTCCGCAGCTCCCCAGCCCCTACACTCCCGGAGCCTGCCTGCCTCCTGCCCGCCTGCGTGACTCACAGAGGCCCCCTCCCTATCTTTCACTTTCACCCAGCACCCAGAAAGGGAGTAACTTCCTCCTCCATTTCCTTCCTCAGCTCCCAGGCCTTGAAGAGAGTTAGAAAGACCCTCCTCACGTGCAGCCTTTGTCTTCTCATATATGAAACCAGAGGGAGGGAGAGGCACAGAGACTAGGAGCGCATCCAAGTTACCCTGACCCCCAGCAAGAGGGCGAGTGGGGTGATTTAGACAAGAACTGGAGAGCTGGGGGCCAGAAAAATAATCTTTCTCTTGCTTTTAAACTCACTTTCCCTGACAGCCAACCTAATTCAGAGCAGGGACCCAAAATCACCCTGGGCACCCCCGTGAAGCTGCAGGGTGGGACCGTCTGGCTCCGCCTCTCCGAGGGAACATCAAGCCCACAGAACTAGAATTGCGTGTCTGCGGAAGCAAGACAGAGGAAGGAAGAATGTGCGCCAGCCTGGCAGGCCCACGTGCCTCCAGGGGGCTGCGAGCCCCTTTGATGGCCGCTCACACACACTCACACCTCCCTCTGTCACAGCCCTGTAGCCTTGTGAGCCACAGCACGGGCTTGAGGTCTGGAGCAAGGGAAGGTCCACGTGGCAGGCAGGTCTGGATGCACGTGCCAGTGTGAATATGATAGAGGGTTGCGCCCCCTCCATGGGGATGGCTGTTCCAGTGCCTCTCACAGGAGGAGAAAGGGTGGAGCCCACAGCTCCAGGACTAGCCTGCTTCTGCCCAGGGCAGAGGGCAGGGGCCAGAGGCCAGATGCAGGTTTTACAGGGGCTTACCCTCAGCTGTATGGTTAGGCCTGGCAGAGCTGGGCTTAGCTGGCCAGCCTCCCACTCTCACCCTGCACCCTGAATGAAGGAGTGCCATCATTCAGGACACCACAGCAGCCTCTGAAGCTGAGACTTGCTTTGAAGAAATAAAGGGAACTGGTATGGGGAAGGCTGAATCACTCCAGAAACTTCCTGCTGCAGAGGCCTCTCTGTTACCCTCACTGAGGAGCTAAGGATGCCGGGGCATGGACACTCAGGCCTGGAACCTCAGAGAAGAAAGGTCATCAGTTGGGGGTGAGAGAAGAGTGGAAGATACTGGCAACGTGGGAGGAAGGCTAGAGGGGGACATCTAGGCAGCAGGGCACTAAGTAGTCACAGGAGCAATGATGATGGTGATGGTGATGGTGTACCTGTGCCAGGCAGGTTGTACATGCTCTGCATCCTTTAAATTCCCACCATGGCCTTATAAGGTAGGTGTTGCAGGTATTTACAGGTTAGTTGGATGAAGCTCAGAGGGGCTATGTAAGTTGCCTATGGTCACACAGTCATTATGAGGCAAGCCAGGACTAGAACTTAGGTCTGTCTAACTCTAAGATCAAGCTCTTCTTCCTTATCCCCAAGACATGCCACTAAGACCCCAGACCCCTCTTCATAAACTTCCCTTCCACAGCACACTCCATGCCACCTCCAAGCAAGGATTTTCTAGACAAAGATATCCCTTCTCATTGGCACTGGGAAGCCCCTTACCCGCTGCCTGAACCTTTGGCAGGTGCTCTCTCCCATTTTCCCCAAATACAGCTAAGACCCTCGACCCTACAGGAAGGGAGGGCGGGGAAGGGTCTCACCACAGAGGGGTCAGCAGATGTGTGAGGTGTACCTGCAGGGAGGCCTAAAACACTTCCTCCTACACTACCCACTCTAGCTCCCGCTCTGGGCCTGAACTCCACAGCTCCTGCAACCCCACCCTGGGCTAAGTTGCTGCTTTTGGTGCCTCCAGTTCTCAGACCCCATGGGCTCCTCCTAGCCTATAACTCAGGGTCAGGACTATGCCACTTCCTCCCATTTCTTCTACCCTACCCCTACTGCCCTGTCCCTAAGGTAGAAGTCAAACTGCCCTTCCTCACAGTGAGGAAGAGGAAGGACAACACCTCCAAAGACTGCTGACCTATGGGCCTAGTCCCCGAAGTTGCAGGGAAGAGCATGTAATGAGGAACTCCTGCCAGCAGCTCAGCCCTGGGACCAGCTGCAGGGCCTCTGACAACGGATGCAGGAACACTGCAAAGGAAACCCACAGTCACCACGTGGCCCCAGACACTGCAACCTGCCCTGTCAGTCTGTTTGACTGTCTGTCACGCTCTATTCACTTTTCCCTTCCTCCAGGCTCCTCTCTGCTGCAACCAATCCTTGACCAGACCCACAGGTACCCATGGGCCAAAGAGAAGGCAACGGTCAAGATCGAGGCCTGGAACCTAGCAGGAAGTTCTATGGTAAGAAGCACTTTCACTCTGTATAAGAAAGCAGTGTGCACCAAGAAAACAAAACAGTGCTGACCCCACATCTTTGTTTTGCAGATACATGAGGGAAGATGCTAGAAAGGCCTTTCGGCGTTCAGTGGTGATGGTGACACCACCTCTTCCAGGATGTCAGTTCAAATACATACTGCTCCCCAAGTGCCATTAGCAGCCCAGCTGCACACCGCACACTGGCTGGCCGACCCCAGGAGAAGCCAGTGAGCTAGCACCGCAGGGCAAGGGGCCAAGCAGTGGCCACGGGAGTGCCAAGGACACTCACCAGTCCACTTGGGGCAATCAGAGTGTCCATTTGAGAAGCAAGACTGTTGTGAGTCAAGGTCACAAGGGCCAGGGAGGAGATGCTAACTTGATCTCAGCAGCTGCAGGGGCTCAGCTCTGACCTGGGGGTGAGAGTTGACCTGAGGGCCCCTGCCCTTGGAGGCTAATGCTCCAAGCTCCCACTCTTTTGGCCTGGGCCACCCCTGGCCTCACAAGCTCAGCACTAGGAAGAGGGGAGTCAAAGGTTATATGTCTGTCACCCAAGGGCAAGACAGGCTCAAACAAGGCCCTGAGTCTCCAAGTGAGTCAGGTCTCTGAGCTGTCTTAGGACAAAGTCTAAACTCCCTGCCCTGTCCACAAGTCCCTACAGACCTTGGCTCCCGCCACCTCTCTTGACAGTCCATGCTTGAGCCAGGGCTTCCAACGTGCTCTTCTTGCTTTGTTTCCAGGTCCTTGATCAGGCTGTACCCCTTCCTAGGACATCTTCTCACTCTTTTCATCTGGCCAGGTCCTATTAATCTTTCAGATTGCGGACACTGCTTCCACCGGGAAACCTTCCCTGACCCTAGAGCTGAGACAGGAGCTGAACTACAAGCCCCTAACACACTGTGCATGGCACACTCAATCCCAGGTGCCTGCTTCGTCATCCCCCGCAGACAGCAGGCTCCACGGGGCAGGGTTGGCAGACCGTTGTACCTTGCACTTGGTTTGTATCTGCCTGTCAGGATGCTCATTCAAGACTGCACCCAAAGTGAGTCAGAACCATGCCTGGGCAGAGGCGACACTCACAGCCAGCATTCCTGCCCTAGGCTCCTGCCTGCTCCTGACTTCTGGGCTCTCTGATGCACATAGAGCTCCTCAAGATGCTGGGATGAAGTGAAAAGGCCCAGCCTGGGACCCACCCCACCTCTGGCCCTAGTCCCTCTCCACTTATGTGGAACACAAGTCCTTTTCCCTGCTGGCCCATAAACCCCTTGACTGTCACCTGCTGCCCCACACTACATGTAGACCAACTGGAAAAGTGCCTGCTCCACTGTTGCCCTCCACCCCACTTTTCCAGGCTTCCACCCCCACCTAGACCGTGGCCAGGGACATAAGCCTATGGGTCTGTTTACCTCATGCCCTGAAATGGCTGGGTCTCAAGATACTAAGGTCTGGCCAGGATGCCAGGGAGCCATAACAAGCACCTCCCCCCGCCCAGGGGAGCACAGCATGGCCCATCTGGCCTCTTCATCTGGGCTCACATCCTGAAAAGCTCTCTCAGACATTCTGGGGTCTCCACATACAGCCAGACTAGGTAAGTGACCTGGAAGTGTCATCTTAGGCAGCTAGAGTCGCCCAGGCCCCTAGACAAACCTTCCCTCTGGACCCCATCTACAATGGCACATGCACCCCACCAACTGGGACTTCACGCACAGGCCAGTGTACCCCATTTCTGTAAGCCATGGGGCACATAAGCCCTATTGGGGGTTTACAAACCAATAAGGAAGGAGGCTCTGATACAACAGATGTAGACCTGACTCCCACAAGTGTTATTTTCCCTGGGAGCACAAGAGAGCAAGCACGAGGCCCTATGGTCAGCCCATTCCCAATCCAGAGAGTCCTTGGACCATCATTTCTCTGGACTGAACGTCAGCTCTGAAATGCAGAGCCCAGGCCAACAGGCCAGAAAGTCACGAGTCCCAGGGGTCTCAGACATCAGGCTGCTCTGGATCAGAAGCTTGGCCAGGGTTCAAGCTACCTGCAGTTTGAGCTTTCACAGTAAAAATGCCAACAATGAGATGCTTTTAAAGGGATATGTGTAAGAAGAATCCTTTAAGGCCTTTTGAGGCACTCTCAGGGCTCTGTCCAGGCTTCTGCCTTGATTGCTTCCCTCCCCCACAGCCCCGCAAATGCCCACAGGGTGTCCATGGGAAGCTGGGATAGCAAGGCGGCTTTGCAAGGAGGGGGTAGGTGTTGGGCTGCTAATATGGAGAAAAAACAGTCATGAGCAAAGCCGGAAAAGGA